>NC_057864.1:124442547-125091714 GCF_019393635.1 Dromiciops gliroides
TGTTTGTTTTGTTTTGTTTTTGTTTTGTTTTATTTGCAAGGCAATGAGGGTTAAGTGACTTGCCCAGAGTCACACAGCTAGTAAGTGTCAAGTGTCTGAGGCCAGATTTGAACTCAGGTCCTTCTGAATGCAGGACCAGTGTTTTTTCACTGAGCCACCTACCTGCCCCCATGAGCCCTTTTTAAAATTACAGAATGTGGGGAAGCTAGATGGCGCAGTGGTAAAGCACCGGCCCTGAATTCAGGAGTACCTGAGTTCAAATCCGGCCTCAGACACTTGACACTTACTAGCTGTGTGACCCTGGGCAAGTCACTTAACCCCCATTGCCCAGCAAAAAAAAAAAAAAAAAAAACACCAAAAAAAAAAATTACAGAATGTAATTTCATTGAGATAAACTCATTTGCATTTCTTCTGCTAATAGAAGTAGGAATTTTCTCTCAAACATATCATGAATAATATTTTGCTGATAATATAGTATCATTTTGTAGCATATTTTATGTGAGGGTGGCACTGCTGCCTAGTGCCTAGGAAAATGAGAGATTAAGAGAGTTGCCCAGTATCATATAGCCCATACAGTAGGCACTATATAAATGCTTATTTTCCCAGTATTACATAGCCCATTAGTTGGTTGTTGTCCTTTGTTTCTGAAAAGGACGAAAATGACATCACCATGTTGGAGCCCATACAGTAGGCTCTATATAAATGCTTATTCTCTTAGTATCACATAGCCATACACCAGGAGATATATATATATATATATATATATATGTATATGTGTATATGTATGCGCACATGTATGTGTATGTGTGTATATGTGCATATGTGTGTATGTATGTATGTATGTTTATTCTCTCCACACACAAAAAATGTAAAAGAGAGGACAGAGGATTTGAACTCAGGTCATCCATCTTTCAAGTGTTGTTCTCCATCCACTACAATATGTAGTCACCACAAGAAATCAATAGCAGATCCTTTCCTGAGAGAAATGTTCAGCAGGAGTGGAGGCTGAAAACAAGAGGGCTCTAGGTGAGGATGCTGGAGAGCAAGAAGGAGCAAGTTCCCTTAGGAATTAGGAAGGGATAGGATTGAGGGCACGGGTAGGGAAATTAGCCTTAAAGAGAAGTGGCATTTCTTCTTCTGATATTGAGATGGTAATGGGGATAAAGCTGAGAGCTTACCTCCAATGGCCTCTATATTCCCAAGAAAGTAGGAGCTGAGATTCTTTGCTAGGAATAAAAGATGAAGCAATGGGATTGAGGCCAGAGGAGAGAGAATAGCTGAATCTGTTCCTTTGGGAAGTTTTCATTAAAAAATCAATAAGCAATAAAAAGAAGGGTTACTGAGAAAAGACAAGGGTCTAAGTTGAGACTGGGTATCATAAAATGGGCTAGTCAGACCTGAATGCTGACTTCTCTCACGAGCATTCCGTGGCCTGGAAGCAAAAACAAAAATCAGACTGTGTCAAATGACCCCAGCCTAGGCCCTGACATGGTAGTTTAACAGTAGATTTAGATGATATGGGGCCTAGGAGAGTGATAAGGCAGCATTAAAATGGCTAATCATGGTATCCAGTTTGGGTAGGGAGGTCTGTTGGAGAACCAGATGTGAACAGATTCTGTGGCAATTATAAAAGACTAGGAGAGATAAGAGATAAAAAGAGGTTATAGTCAGATGGTAGCTGTACCAAACCAAAGATCTTAGAAATGGAAGACTGACTCATGAAGTCAAAAACCAATGAACAACCACCATACTGCTATGCTACTATTGTAGAATGTGAAGTCAGTCAATGAAGATCTATTTATTAAGCATCTTTTCTGTGCTAAATGCTGGAGATGAGAGCACAAACAAAGAAATAATTCCTATTCATAGAGAGCTTGTTTACCAATGGGTGAGACAACTAAAACATCTTAACATATACCATAAATATAAAGTAAATAAATACAAATCAGTTTATCCCAAAAGTCTCAGCACAAGTTTAAGTTATCAGAGCTTCAAATGTTAAACTATTAAAGCTTAAAATAGTGCTAAGGCTCTTAGGATACCCTGCTTATCCAAAGCAGTTAAATATGTGATAGTCTAGGAGGAAGGTCATTAGGAATCGGGGAGGACATTAAAAGAAATTTCATCAAAAAACAGTGTTTGGATTTCATCTTAAAAGAGAGAGAGAATCTATGAGGTAGAGATAGGGAGAAAGTTCATTCCAGGCATGTGGGGTACTTTGTACCAGTACAAAAGTACAGAGATGAAAGATGGAGTATCATGTATAGAGTGGGGGAGGGATAGCAATGGCCAATGAGTCTGGAAAAATAGGTTGGAACAAGATAGGTCAAAGGGTCTGATGGGCAGCCACCATGAAAGTTGATATCACTGATAAATGATGAATGACATGTATTTGAGATTCCCTAGGTTGCTAGTTCACTAGGATCATTCCAGGTATGCCAAACTATTGTTGTGTTTCTTCTGTCCTAGAAAAATATCAAGAGTGCAAGGTCTTAGGGCAGCTAGGTGGTGCAGTGGATAGAGCACCAGCCCTGGAGTCAGAAGGACCTGAGTTCAAATCCGGCCTCAGACACTTAACACTTACTAGCTGTGTGACCTTGGGCAAGTCACTTAACCACAATTGCTCACCAAAAAAACAAAAACAAACAAAAAAAGAGTGCAAGGTCTTGCCCTGGACTCCAGACAAAGGCCTCACTGCCCCCTTGGCTAGTGTGACCCAGCTCAAGATGAGCAATACTGCTGATGGTTTTGTATAACTTCACAACATATTCAGTATGAATGTGGCTCTGCTGCCTTTCATTCTGGAGGCTTCATAGAAAACTTGCAATAATGTGTCAATCAAATTAATTTACCTAAACTCCTCCATTATAGTCAGTCCTACTGCAAGCCTCCCCATTAGTGGGGAATTCCACCCAGGCATCTCAAAGACTATACTCAGTTTCTCCCAGAACCTATCAAACAAGAAAGGTTTTGAGCATGGACTCTCCAAGAACCAGGCTGGCTAAGTTTGGACAGGCTCATCACCAAAGGGGTGGCCACCAACTCATGAGAATCCTTAATCTTCTCAATGAGCAAGTCCATAATCTTTATGGCAGATTGCTGGACAGTACAATTGATATAGTGCCACATCAGGAGCCCAGAAAACCTAAGTTCAAATCCTGCTTTGGATGCTTTCTAGCTATGATCCTGGGCAAGTCACTTTATCTCTGTCTGCCTCTATTTCCTTATCTGTAAAATGGCTATAATAATTGGACCCACCTCCCAGGATTATTGTCAAAACAAAATGAGATAATTATGTTTCTGATTATATTCACAAAGCACTCCGAAACCTTAGCAACATAAAAGCTAGCAAGCTACAATAATAAGATAATATCACAGTTGCAAACAAAATTTCAATTTCCTATAACCTAAGCAAATTGATCAAAGAACTGCATTAGTCAACAACTTACATTTAAATATCAATTTAAGGGACCAACCAACTGAGAGATATAGATTCAAGCAATATCAGCTTTGAAGAGATGTACACTCAACTTAAAAGATGGATTGCTGGAACAAATATAAGGCAGCTCTGCTAAAGAAATCCTATTTATGGGTGTAGGGGAGAGATCATTTAATTCTAATCCAATAGCCCTGGGTTCAAGTCCCAAAACATATCAGCTCTGTGGCCCTAGGAAAGTCATCCCTATTAGAGTTGTCTTCTCTGAAAGGGGGATAATAAAATCATGGCATCTCAGAGCCAAAAGGAACCTCAAAGATCATCTATCCCAACCTATAACTGGACAAGAATCTTCTCTATAGGGGCAGCTAGGTGATGCACTGGATAAAGTACCAGCCCTGGATTCAGGAAGACCTGGGTTCAAATCCAGCCTCAGATACTTGACGCTTACTAGCTGTATGACCCTGGGCAAGTCATTTAACCCTCATTGCCCCGCAAAAAAAAAGAATCTTCTCTATAATATCCTCATCAGATGATCCTTCAGCTTCTGCTTAAAAAACTTCCAGTGATTGAGAATTTTGAGAGCCCATTCAACTTTTGGATAGCTCTTATCAGTCCTTCTAGGATGCTCAAATCTGCCTCTCTATATTCTACTCATTGTTCCTGGTACTGTTCTCTGGAACCAAGCTGAATAAATATAACTCCTGTTCTATGTGACAGCTCTTCAAATACTTGAAGACAGCTATCATATCCCTCCTAATAATAGTTGCCCTATCTACCTCTCTTAAGGTATTTTCAGTGATATTTAAGAAGTGGTGTGCTGCTAAATACTTACTCTTTTTGGGGGGGGAGGTACACACAAGACACTTTTTAAGTTTAATCTGCATTAATAACACTTTTCTCCATAACTTTTTAAAGCCTTAGATAATTGAAAATACAATAAATCAAGTCCTTATTTATAGCATTTGGCAATTTTCAAGATGTAAATGCTGACGCAAAGAAAAATTTTAAATTGGCTCTTGCAAGCCATTTTGAGCTGGCTCCAGCCCATTACTGGTCACGTTTCCAAGCTACAATGCAAGGAAAGGCAAAAATCCTGTTTTACATGCCACTTATGTTGCCAAGGGAAAGGACCCATAGTGACATAGTTCTGTCACTAGATTCCTAGTCTAACCCTTTATTCCAGATCCCTTAAGTTCACTTGAAAAGTAGGGACAAGTACCAGATCTCAAACTGTATTATAAAGTGGTAATCATCAAAAGAATCTAGTACTGGCTATGAAATAGAATGGTGGATTAGTAAAATAAATTAAGTACACAATACACAGTAGTAAACGACCTCACTAATCTAGTGTTTGGTAAACCCATGGATCCAAGCTTTGATGATAAAAACTCACTATTTGGTAAAAACTGCTGGGGAAACTGGAAAACAGTTTGGCAGAAACTAGGTATAGACCAACATTTCACACCACATACCAACATCAAAACAGGTACATGATTTAGACATAAAGGGTGACACCATAAGCAAATTTGAGAGCTTGAAACAGTTTACCTGTCAGATATATGGATAAAGGAAGAATTTGTGACCAAACAAGAAATAGAGAGCATTACAACATGTAAAATGGATAATTTTGATTATTATTAAATTAAAAGAGTTTTGTACAAACAAAACTAATGCAGGTAAGATTAGAAAGAAAGCTGGAGAAAAAAATTTACGGTGAGTGTCTCTGATAAAGGCTTTATTTGTCAGACATATAGAGAACTGAGTCAAATTTATAAGAATACAAATCATTCCCCAATTGATAAAAGGTCAAAGGATACTAACAGTTTTCAAAGAAATCAAAGAAATATATAGTTATATGGAAAAAATGCTCCAAATCACTATCGACTAGAGAAATACAAATTATTTTTTTCTGAGAAATACAAATTAAAACAACTCAGAGGTACCACCTCATACCTATCAGATTGGCTAACATGACAGGAAAAGAAACGCTAAATGTTGGAGGGGATATGGGGAAATTGGGACACTAATGTACTGTTGGTAGAATTATGAACCATCCATTCTACAGAACAATTGCAAACTATGCCCAAAAGGCTATAAAACCATGCATGCCCTTTGACCCAGAAATATTACTGTTAGGTCTATATTCCAAAAAAGATTTTTTGTTCTTGTTTTTTTTGCAGGGCAATGAGGGTTAAGTAACTTGCCCAGGACCACACAGCTAGTGTCAAGTGTCTGAGGCCAGTTTTGAACTCAGGTCCTCCTGAATCCAGGGCCAGTGCTTTATCCACTGTGCCACCTAGCTGCCCCACAAAAAGATGTTTTTTAAAGGAAAATGGACCTATTTGTACAAGGATATTTATAGCAGATCTTTTTATAATGGCAAAGAATTGGAGATTGAAAGGATGCCCATCAATTGGGGAATGGCTGAACAAATTGTGGTATATGATTGTGATGGAATATTCTTGTGCTATAAGAAATGACAAACAGGATGCTCATCATAGAAATGAAATAGAAATGCTTCTTATGCTTCTTCCCTGGAACATAATAGATGCTTAATAAATGTTAATGGTTTATTTTAGCAGGGGTAGGGAGGCTACTAAAATTCTTACAGTACCTAAAGAAGTGTGTGGAAAAGAATCCTTTGTAATCCTTATAGAGCTACATAAATGGATGAGTTTCTATTAGTTATAAAAATGCTAAACTTATTTTCTTTTAACTGCCCAGTTGTAGTTTGAGGACAAAAATGATTCTCACCCAAAGCAAATTACCAGATGCCACACATCATGATGTGCTGTTATATCAAATCACCCCCAGACCTTTGCTTGGGCTCTAAACTGTGTGTGGTCAAAGTTTTTTCTTTCTTTCTTTCTTTTTAAAATTCCCTTCTCTGAGCACAAGAAACCACAAATAGATAAACTAAGAATAGGTCCTGGCCAAAAAGTGAATAAGTAAAATAACATAAAATATAATAGCAGGCTTATATCCTCAGTGGATATGGTTACAGCCAAAGGCAACAGAACAAAATTGTAGCTAAGACTATCACGTATGCACCCCCATGAGGTCTTCATACAGAAATTTTGTGCTAATGGGACCCCAGAAATAGTTATACTGTTTCACCAAAAATGTAGGAGGAGGGGGCACTCCCTCACTCTCTTTCTATGAAATGGCTCTGGCTGGTTGAGCTCTCAATAATCAGGTCATGGATTTAATTGGCAGTTCTACTTTGCTGACTGGCCTGATGCTGATTGACAGCTCAGCCATTGAAAGGAATGTTGAAGGACCCTGGATATGTCTTTACTATCCTTCCCTCTCTCCCCTAATTGATTCAGTGAGGGGAGGAAAAAGAGCCCTGGAAGTATTACAAGGGTACGAAAAGTATGCATCTGGTCCTAAGGAAATGCCAGGATAATGACAATCACTAGAAAGTCCTAAAAGAGGTACTTAGTAACATCCTTGTTTATTTAATAAGCATCTGCTTTCTATTTAGGAACTACATGCCAAGTAGTGTGCCCAGAATGCACAATAAAAATAAAAACAGTAATGAAACTCTTCCTGCCCTCAGGATCTTAGGGTCTCCACACAGGTATCCTTAATTCTAATGAAGAGGGGAGGAGGACAACCTCCAATTGTATCCCATGTTACCAAAAGGGACATGGCTCCCAAATGCCCATTTCATTTGCCACAACTTTCATATATACTGACTGCTAAGAAAAGAAAGTCTCCATAACTGAGCACAGGTGGCTGAACTTATTGATAAGGGCCAGTAAATTATAGAATATTAGAGCTAGAAGAGACCATGGAAATTATTTGTCCAGCTTCCTTATTTCACAGATGAAGAAACTGAGGCATGGAGCATTTAAATTATTTGTCTAATTCAATTATAATTCAATTAAAAAGTAGCCCAAACTATTTAGTTGGCAGAGCCAAAACCCAGATCTCCTGACTCCCAAGCTAGCAATTTTTCCATTACACCAACTTGCCCCACCTCTGTGTTACATAACTAAGGAACCTCAGAGTTGAAAGGGAGTGCAAAGGTCATCTAGTCAATCCATTATTTAATAGGAATCACCTCTATATGTTCCACCTGAAGACCTTCAGTGATGAAGATGCATGCTTCCTAAAGTAGCCTGTTCCATTTTTGGAGAGTTCTAATTGTTAGGTAATTTTGGCTCGGCTCTATCATGCCTAAATTCTCCTCTTCAATTTCTACCCGTTATTCCCAGTTCTGTCCTCTGAAACAAATGGAACAAGTCTAAATTCTTCTTCCATATATATGACAGTCTTTGAAATTCTTAAAGAAAGCTATCACACCCTCTCTGAGCTTTCTCTTCAGACTGAACACTCTTCTTCAAATGATCCATATAAATAGGCATCTATCTTCTCCTTTCACCACCCTGATGGACTTCTGGATGTATACCAGCCTGTCACTTCCCTTCATAAATGTGGTATTCAGAATTGAACATACTGTTTCAGGTGAAGTCTAACCATGGTATGAGACTTGCTCTCATTCTTAACTTCTTAGGTTGTCATATCATAATGTTCACTCAGATGTAACTTGCAGACCAAAAGAGACCCAGATATCTGTGTGTAGACTAGACCTTCTCTCTCCATCTTGTACTTAAAGGGCTTATTTTTAACACAAGTATAGAAATATATATTTGTCTCTATAAAATTTTACCTGCTTGAATTCAGCCCATGTTCTAATTCAATGTATGGGGCAGATAGTGGCACAATGGATAGAGCATTAGCCCTGAAGTCAGGAGCACCTGAGTTCAAATCTCAACTCAGACACTTACTAGCTATATGACCCTGGGCAGGTCACTTAACCCCAATTTCCTTAAAAATCATTCCAGGCCATCTCCAGTCATCCTAATGTGTATCTTGCCACTGGACCCAGATGGCTCTGGAACAGAGAGTGAGGTTGGTGACCTTGCACAGTCTTTCCTCATTTAAATCCAGTTCACTGCAAGTCATGACATCACCCCAATGTCATGGTCCTCTTCAAGAACAGAAGGACAAACAACAACAACATTCAATGTATAAGCTATACTGTCTACCTTCAAGTCATCTACAAATCTGATTAGCATGCCATCTATGCCTTCTTCCATGTCACTGATAAAAGATAGTAAACAGCACACATCCCTGGAACTTTCCAGTGGATATCTCCCTCCAAGGTGACATCAATCCATTAATCATTACGCTATGAGGATAGCCATTTAAATGCATCTGAATCCACCTAAGGGTATTATCATTCAGGACACATTTCTTCATCTTACCCACAAAGATAACTTGACTTTTTAAAATACTTTGCCTAAATCCAGGTACGCCATATTTATGACATGCCCCAGATCTACCAAAAGCCTAATAATGCTGTCTGAACAAGAAGGAGAGATGAGGTTAATCTGGCATGACCTATTCTTGATAAAGTGAAGCTAATTTATAGGAATCAACACTTCCTTTTCTAAATGCTTGCAAGCCATCCTTTTCATGGTATATTATGGGATTTTGCCAGAAGTAGAAGTCAGGCTCACTGTCATATACTTTGATGACTTTACTCACTTTCCTATTTAAAAAAATGTTTAGTGGATAGAGCACCAGCCCTGGATTCAGGAGAACCTGAGTTCAAATCTGGCCTCAGACACTTGACACTTACTAGCTATGTGACCCTGGCCAAGTCACTTAACCCTCATTGCCCTGCCAGAAAAAATGTTTATAACTTATATGAACTAATGTATAGTGAATTGAGCAGAACCAGGAGAATAGTGAGCACAGTGACAGCAATATTATTTGATGAAGAACTGTGAATGACTTAACTTCTCCCAGCAATACAATCATTGAAGACAATCCCAAAGGACGAATGATGAAGCAGACTATCCACCTCTAAAGAAAGAACTGATATTGATTGAACACAGACTGAAGCATGCTAATTTTCACTTCATTTCTTTCATTTTTTCTTTTATTCAAGTTTTCTTATACAAAAGGAATAATATGATAATGTTTTACATAATTGCACATGTATAACCTATATTTGGTTACTTTCTATCTCAAGGAGGAAGTGATAGAGGGAAAGGGGGATAGAATTTGAAACTCAAAACTAAATAAAAATGTTTATTATTTTAAAATGTTTAAGTCAGGGCACTTTCACAAAGAAAACACACACAAATATGGGGGTGTATATATATGTATATATATGTACATATACATATATATTTATACACACATATATGTGCATGAACACACAAAGATGATACATAAAGGCAAGGAATATTTATATCTTTAGAACTTAGTACAATACCTTGAATAGAGCAAGGCACTTAATCAATGCTTACTTAATGATTTATCATTAGTTGTTTTTTTTCCCCAGGATTAAGATTGGACTTTTATTAAAAGCTCTCTCGTCCAGTTTGTTTTGTAATCTATATTTGTACAATCACAAGATATGGTTGGAGAGATTCAATTAAACGGAGCAAAGCAAACTGAATCACATGGAGATATAACCCCTGAACTTGGCTTTGTGGGAATACTTACAGCCAATTTTATACCTGAAAGGGTACAAAGGGGTAAGAGGGAGAGTAAGGGAAGAGCATTTCACTTGGGAGGAATAGACACTGGGAGAAGTAAACATGTATCAAGACACCACAAACTTTGTGCACAGTTAAAAGGCTAGCCAATTCTGGGAAGAATGAGGATAGAGGAAGCTGAGGGGCTGAGACTCAGCCACTAGGTAGAGGAAGCATGCCCTGGGATGATACCAAGCTATTGCTAAGGATGAGGACAAGTTCATCTAGGATGCAACTGCCAGGTGGGATAAAGCATGACAAAGGGACTATGCTGCTAGTATCCTCTAAATTTCAGTACTCTCAGACTAATCCATGGTCAATTAAACTTGATTATAACTGTACTCATGAACAAGAGAATGTAACCGTGTAAACTACTATAAACATAAGAGGAATGATAGTAGCCTAAATATACTCTTTGAGGAATCACACATTATTCCCAACTCAAAATTTTTGTTGTTGTTTACTAATTTTTCAGTCATGTCCAACTCTTTATGACCTCATTTAGGGGTTTCTTGGCAGATACACTGGAGTGGTTTGCCATTTTATTCTCCAACTCATTTTGCAGATGAGCAAACTGAGGCAAATAGGGTTAAGTGACTTGTCTAGGGTCACAGAGAAACTAAGTGTCTGAGACCAGATTTGAACTCAAAGATGAATCTTCCAGGCTTCAAACCAAGCACCCTATGCACTGTGCTACATAGGTGCCCTAAAATATGTATGTATTGGTAATGATGAAAGGATTTAGTGAGGATTACAGAGTTGAGTCTTGAGATCAGCCATTACACATAACAGTAAATTATACTTGGGTCTTTATAAAATTCACGTTGTTCTTTTATATCACCTCTGGTCCAGAATTGAAACTGTCTTTATAGAAACTGAATTGAATCTTAGGAGCTTCTCATAAACTCTTCTTGTCTTATGCTTCTGTAGTGAGTCTGTTTTGGTTCATTCTCCCAGAACTAGGCAGGCTACATCTGCTCCTCACAGGGCTCTAAGGTACCCTGAGAGGTTGGAGGGTTTGCCTTTCTCTACTGCCATCAGCTTGAGCCCCACTGGATGTGTTCCCCCATGTTCCTCTAATGTTAAGTGCCAGTGAATAGCATTCCACTTCCATTTAACCATTTAACATCAATTAGCAAAGGCATATTTACTTCACAGATAGAACAAAAACAAAACAAAAAAATAAGCATATCTCCCCAGCATCTCAAGGACACACTCTCTCCTTTATCACCTCAGTGTGTAGGGAGCCTGGGGCTTATACTTAGAATAGTTTCTACCTAACATTGATCCCACCAAGTGCATGTCCAAAAATAATATACAGGATAAGTCCCAAAGATCATATCGAAAGGTCAGTCCTTGCTCCTCCAGGTATTGATGCTGAACTGGCTACAAAACTTGGACACCAAAAAGCTCAGATGCTTTCTCTTTTGACCTTTCAAAACTCTAGAGATAAGAGACTCCAATCCCTTCCCTAGAAAAATGCAGAAGCCAAAGACCAACCTTTATTTCTCAGGAACACATGGTCTAAGAAGTCAAACTACCAGAGCAGAGTCAAGAGAATGAGTCCAATAGACTCAGCTAAGGCTAACACATGCTTTTTTCAGGACATTTCCAATTCCAGCTATGTAGCCAATTAAAAAAGGAATTTCCTAACCATGTGGTTAACAGATCAGAACCAGTAACAAAATGTCAATGCTCATACCATGGTCTCTCCAAGGCACTTCTTTCCACATCCTCACCACTCTCCTATAAGCAGACTCCTCAGCCTAGCCACATGGGAAATGCCATCATAGACACTCAGTGAATGTGCCAGACCTCCATTACATCCCATCAAGGATTTCCTCTTAGAACACTAGAATCTGGCTAGTTTTCACCCACCCAAGACTTCCTCTGAAAATATTAGCTTATATCTATAGAAAAAGTAAAAATACATTCAATGTAGTATAAAATTTAACAAGGAAAAAAGAGGGGAAAACAGAATAAAATGAACTCACAACCAAGCCCATAATTAGTCAAAGTAGGTCTTCTTCCTTCTTTAGAAGCCCTCTTCTTTCCCCCTAACAAATACCCTAGGCCCTAGGGATCCACACCCACACCACAATCTGTCCCACCCTATAAGAAGAAAAAAGAAAAAGAATACGCACACATATATGCACACATATAGAAATGATTTAGGATGACTAGAGAGTCAAGCAACTCATCTTTTTTTGTTTGGTTGGTTTGGGGGGTGGGCATTGAGATTTTTTTGTGGGGCAATGAGGGTTAAGTGATTTGGCCAGGGTCACACAGCTAGTAATTATCAAGTGTCTGAGGCTGGATTTGAACTCAGATCCTTCTGAATCCTAGGCCGGTGCTTTATCCACTGCACCACCTAGCTTCCCCCAAGCAACTCATCTTTAAGGTAAATGCTGCCTCCCACATGGACTATGCAGTTGTCTAGATTTATAGAATTAGCCTCCAATTGAGGCCTTCCTGCTAGGGAAAAGAACTGGAAGCTGTTAGAGAGTCAACCCCTGACCGTCCTCTCACCCCAATTTCACCCAAAGGTAGCATAGTTTATACAAATCATAATACCAGTACAGGGCAAGGTCTTAGTATTCTCCCATATCTCTTAACTTCTATGCATAGGAACTATTCTGCTTCATCTAGGAACTTATTTCTCAAGAACCTCAGTCCTAGAATTCTTCCATTTATCCAGAAACCCATTGCCTCTCTACAATTGCTACCTCTAGCATCACATGGTTCCTTCTTCTTCTGGGGTCTGTCATAAGGCTCTCTGGAGGGGAAGCCTTCATGTATGCCAAGACTTCTCTCCTCCCCAATAAGGTACCAATTCCAAATCACTATCTGTAGCTCCTCTTCCCTTTGGCATCTCTCATCTGTCCCTAATTCCTCTTTTTTTAAGATCTAGTTTTCATAGCCCCCCCCCCCCCGCCCCAGGGCTCTGAAAATGTCCATCAATCAATCACTCATCCTTAATGTGTTAGAAATGCTCCAATGAACACCCGGGACACTGAGAATTTACACCCCATTAAGGAAACATCTTCAACCCAGAACAAAGACATAATCCTCTGACCTTTTTATTTTCAGCCAGTCTCCTGCAGGGCAACCCTCTAGATTTATATAGAAAGCCCCTTGAAATTCCTGCTCCTTTTTTATCTGACCACTGGAAATGGCAAATTCCTGCTTTGGCACTCGTACACACTGAAAAAGAAGAAAAGCTATGAAATTTGAGGTTTTATTTTTAGCAAAGGTGTTTTTTTTTCCAGCTTATTTTTTTTAAAGTGTAGAAGTTAAAATCTCATCGGTTTATAAAGCAACTGGAAATAATTGATGTGCATTTGCAACCTGTTTCTAAATGTTCTTGGAGAAATCTGTTTCAAAATGTCTTGCTGTGACCTAATAGAAGAAGTTTCTCTTGGAGAGATGCCTAATATGAACTTATCCCAGATTGAATAAGCAAATGAATAGACAGTTGTTTGCAGATCTGCGGTTCCTTTGAAACGCTCAGCTGTAATCCAGGAGGAATAAGCGAGTGGGAACACAGTCCAAGAAACTCCAGGCTGCTCTGATCTTTAGTTTTAAATAGAAGCCGATTTGCATCCTCAGCCCAGAATCAGAGGCCAGCGTGCTCACAGTGATATTTACGCTAATGCTGCATTGATTTAGAGTCTAAAACTATAGCAACTCTCCTCTCTATTTCCCATATAGGCACTTCCAGAACAATAATCTTGTTCCCCTCATCAAAGTCCTTATCAAAGGTCATTTATTAAGCTTCTAGAAGTGGATGCTGGTAAAGCCCATAGACAGACAGGCTCAGGCGAGGGATGGTGGGACTGTCTGCTTCCAGTCTGGGTTTGAACTGATACAAGGGGAGGCACCTTACTGGGCAGAATCAGAAACTTCTTCATAGAGCCTTCACACTAGACAGTTTAGAAAGATAAAAAATCCCCTTCCAATGCAAGATCATAGAGCAGCAATGACAAGAACTACTGATGCAGTCCTTTAGGGTTATAAAACACTTCCTGTACTTTGTAAGAGGGCGTAGAGTATGGGCAAGGTGTGCCAGGGCTCTTTCATTTTCCAAGCTTCATCTTCATCACCACTGTTCATATTTACTTGTGCCATGAGAACCACAGCATGGCACGGTGGATAAGAGGGTCATCAGTGTGTGCTGTGTTCAAACCCCACTTCTAACTTATCAACGTCTAGGGAACTCTGGGCAAGCCACTTAATCTCTCAATGTCTCAGGTAACTCTCTAAAACTCGATGTGGTAGAGATTGTGCTGATCTATATTAGTAGGGAAAGTTTTTTCATTAGACTTTTGCTAAATTAGTGAAATCCCAGATGAAATCCCCTTTCATCCCTACCAATTAAAAAAAGCATTTATTAAACACTTATGTATACCTGGATCTTCACTGAAATCTGTATACCGTGAATTACACCATACAGTATGCCCCCTTAGTTACCTTCTCATCAGAGCCCTAAGTACAAAGACACACACACACACACACACACACACACACACACACACACACCCCTGCTGGCCAATTTCAGTCTCTTCCTAACAACCTCAAGCCTTCTCCCTTTTAGATATTTTCTGCCTCTCCTACTTGGTGAACTAGCAAACAGTCATTGAGTAAAATCCTCCCTTCTTTCAAAATAGCTAGTGAGCTCTCCAGTGAAAATGTCAGAGAACTTACCTGTGGTCTGGCCACCTGGGGGGACGAAATGTGCCCCAGGGACTGTGCTGCCAGTATCCTCTAAAGGACTTGCCCCTGGGGTAAAACTATGAGCAACTCACCCTACTTCCTGTTTTGCCCATGAATCCTTGGATGTGACTATCCTTAAAGAATAAGTGTTCTAGGTGGCACAGTGGATAGAGCACTGGCCCTGGATTCAGGAGGACCTGAGTTCAAATTTGACCTCAGACACTTAACACTTACTAGCTGTGTGACCCTGGGCAAGTCACTTAACCCTCATTTGCCCTGCAAAAAAACCCCAAAAAACCAGAATGAGTGTTCTACAAAAGCAAGGGGGCTCCCAATTGCCAAACCCAATGGCTTCTGCTCCACCTTTATCCTTATTGCTATTTCCTGATCCTTTGGCTTCCATCTCTCAAAGTGCTTTTTAAATGTAAGTTATTATTATTGTTATTATTATTCCATGACTTTGAATCTTTGTGTTTCTCTTCCTTCTTCTCTAAGGGATCCTTCTTGGTCTTCCTCATCTTCCTTCTCCTTACATCTAGATTGTCCCTTCCCCTCCTTCTTTGTATAAGTATGGACTATCAATGTGGAACATTTGATATAATGCCAGCCTTTTGCAATGTGTTGGCTAGTTTTGCAGAAATGTTTTTCCCTGTCTTTTTAATTTGTTATCATAAGGAATGTTATATAAGAATAGGGAGCAGGTGATAAAGCACCAACCCTGGATGCAGGAGGCCCTGAGTTCAAATCCAGATGCAGATACTTGACACTTACTAGCTGTGCAACCCTGGGCAAGTCACTTAACCCTCATTGCCCTGCAAAAAAAAAAAAATAGGGAGCAGGGATATATCGGTGATAGGTTGCTGATTTACAAACAAAAGGTCTCAAAATTTATTTTTAAAAAGAAAAAAAGCCTGCAGATACCCCTACAATTCTCTGTACTGCAATTTTTTTCAGTTAATTCAACAATCATGCACACAACCAATAGTCACGATCTTCAAAGAGCTCACATTCTATTCTTTTCTTCTCTCTCTACACTTTCCCTTTTTGTATGTCATCCACTGATTGGATTTAATTACGATTCCCCATGGAGATAATGATTATATCTGACACGGAGTGGAAGTGAGTGAAGGAGGGCTAATACTGAGGACTTCCAAGATGGTGATCATATCATTAGGATTAAATTGAAGGAACTGGAGATGTTCAGTCTTGAGAAGACTTGGGAGATCTGAAAACTATTCAAATGAAAGCAGGATTAGATTTATCTTACTTGGGCCCAGAAGGGAAAATGTTTTCAATGGATGAATGTCACAAAGAAATGACTTTAAGCTTGACCTAAGGGAAAGTTTCTAACAATTATAACTGTCCAAAAGGGGAATGGGCTGATGTGGGAGTCTTATCACCCCTTGATTTAGGTCTTCAAATAAAGGCTGAATGATTCCTTGTGCAGTGGGCTGTAGAAGGGATTTTTGCTGAGGCATTAGATGGACTGGGTGGCCTCTGTTGGTCCCTTAAGTCTCAGATAGCCTGTGATCTCAGAGTTAGGTCAGGTAGCTATTTCAACTAACTTGTGTTCTACCTCCTCCAAGGCTGCCCAAAATCCCTGAGCTTTCCATTTCAAAGGGTTTCCTGCATGAAAGCCTTAGGAGCCTTTTCATTAAGCCATTCCAAAGCCTGCCTTTACATCATTTGCTTTTGTTTTTGAAAATGAGAAAATCACCAAAAGGCGAAGTGTAGGTCACCCAAAAGTTAGAAGGGGGGGGGGGACTGCTGTCCTTCCTAGATCCCAGCTTGCAGAAATTGAACTTGACCAAATAAGTTTCTTTTCTCCTACAGATGCCAAACATCTTCATCAAGGAGTTTGCTTCTCTGGACCTTGATCTTCTCATATGTAAAATGGAGGATTAAGGAGCTAAGAGGGTTGGGCTAGAGCTGTTTATTAAGCAAGAGAAGGGGTTCTTGACCTGAGGTCTGTGACCTTTTTGATTTAATATATTTTGATGACTATTTCAATATAATTGGTTTCTTTGGTTAGTCCATGTATTTTCTACTGGACTAACAAAAGTTCCTTATGGTTTATGATGAAAAAAAAAGTTAAGGGACTCTTGCTTTAGAAGATATGTTAGATTCCTCAGAGTTCAACATTCTATACTGCTATAATTACTCTTTTATAATTTTATAATTTTACATATATATGTAATTTTACACATATACATGGTGGCTATCTCTGGGGTGGGGTAGGGTGGGGAGAGAAGAAATTAGACATGTTAACCTTGTTGTATATTTAAAAGGAATAGCAAGTTGTACATAATAGATTTTCATTTTCATGTGCATTCATCTTTTGTATTATCCTATGTTATGATGATGCTTGTTTTATTCCATAAATTAAAAGTAAAATAAATTTTTTAAAAATACTATAATCACTGGGGACAGAGAAGAAATGGGGAAAGGAAGGGAAGAGGATCATTTAATTAATAATTGGATTCAAAATACATAAAAGGCCAATAGAAATGAAGCCAAAAATGTTACTCTAGATAAACAAAAACAAGGATTTGGAAGAAACCAATGGAATTCCTGCATTCATTTGTCCTGGTGTTGATTTATAACCATAAGGTAATTTTCTACAACCAATTTAATTCCCATTTCTTGCCCAATTCCCTCTTGCCTTCTAAGTCATGTTTTAATTCTCTTTTGTGCTCTCTTTGCTACTGAATCAAAGCAAAATTCATTTTTCTTTCATTTGCCAAAGCCCAGCATATTTAGAAGAAAAAAATACTATGAAAAGACAAAGCAGTTGGGAGGAAATGCATTGTTTCATTCCAAAGATTCAGAACTGGTACACAGGCATTTAATCATTATATTAAATCAAAGGAATGTAAATTACATAATTCATATTCATAAATTGCTGACAATGGAAGGCTTTGGAAATGCTCCCCAAGGGGAAGCCTTCTGGTAAGACAGGAGGTAGAGGTGCACAAGGAAAGAGCAGTATTTTCATGGGAAGATCATGAGCTTTTTCCCCAAATTCATTTCTTTCTTTTAGTAGGTAGCTATTTTATCTAATACTTACTTGGGCTCAGGCCAGGCCTGAATTGCATAACAATTCAGATCTTAATAGTCAGCTTACAAAATTAATCTATCATGATACTGAACTGTGTCTGATTCCGGTAATAATAATCATAATCATGCATGATAACTAACTTTCATAAAGTTCTTTAATGTTTGAAAAACACTTTGCACATATTAGCTCATTTGATCCTCATAACAAGCCTGTGAGGTAAGAAATATTATTATCCCCATTTAACAGGTGAGGAACCTGAGGGTCAGGGAAGTCAATTGACTTGCCTGAGGTCACAGAGCTAGCAAGTGAGTTAGAAGGACTTTTGACTGGGCTTCCTAATCCAATGTACTTTCCATTCTGCTATGCTGCCTACCATGCCAATGACACTAGCCCTGCCATAAAGTGGCTGACCAGTTATTTCAGAGGTGTAAAGGCCACTATTAGATCCTAAGTAACTAACTGGTTACTTAGAAAATATCATTTTACCAACTGGAATAGTTGAATTGACCCTACCATCAGCTCCATGCTTCTTTCCACCCCAATTAGCCAGCTTTGACATGATTGCTTTGCCATCTTCCAGTAACCTGACTCTAATATATTAGTTATTTTGACCTCAGCCAAGAAAAACCCTCCCTAGCTCTGATTCTCCTTGCCTCTGATTTTCAAAACTCATAAAGTATCTGTTTCTAGCTTTGCTCTTAGATTCTCTGAACTTGGAACTCTGAAACTTTGATGCCAGTGTGTATTATTATGAGAAAGGATCTTAAGGGTAGTACGAATCTTGCCACTAGAATTCAGCTCCACAAAGATAAATGAGTCATCTCCATAGAGACAATGCAGATGAGGGCTAGACCTATCATTTCATTTATATTTTAAAAAAAAGAAAAGAAAAGGAGAGGAGACAGGAAAGGAGATTGGAATCATTAAAAGCATTGAACAATTTCCCAAATACAATCTAGGCCACACTCTTCCTCCTCTTCAATGTTATTGTCAAATCATTGTTCCATAGCAGTACATGTCCTAGATACATGACCTGATTCATGAACCAACTATTCAATTGCCTGTCATAGTCTGGACAAAAGTAATTTTTCATCCACTTAGTTTTTCCTATATAGATTGTGAAACCAATCTCCTTTAATCATTTAGAGATCCTCACTGAGAACATTTGTATTATTCTGGTGCTTGATATAATTTTCACAATTTGCTCATCTCCAAACAGGAACATCTGGAGAGTTTCAACATAGATACAGAATCTCCTACATTTGGGCTCTGCTCAGAACATTTTCTATTATAACACTTAAGTGACTGAGAGAAAAAAATATGTTTCAAGCACTTTAGAAACTACCATTTGCTTAGCAGCAATTGATACATTAAAATTTTAAATTATTATTATCTGTTCAGTAAAGTTAGGTGTAACAGAGGGAGCAAGCCCAAATTTTCCCTTCCTGGTGGGATATATAAAGCATTCACAGACATTCCCTGCTTGGTTTCCTGCGACTCCATAGGATTTTGCACTCAGTTTGGGGGTTTTTTGGTTGTTTTTTTTTCCCCGCCAGGCTTGACTAAAGCACTGTGATGAAAAAAAAATTTTTTTTAATTTAAATTTCTAGTTAACTGTGGAGCCAGAAGAATGAATGATTCAGATTTGCTAAATTAGGGCTAAGTGGATGTACAAAGTTAGATCCATACAAAGGGGTGGTGCTCTCTTTCCTTTGTGGCCACAAGGAGGCAGCATTCCTTTCAGCTACTTCTCAAAGTACTGGATAGGGGATGGCAGCTGTTTGGTATCCAACCCAACCATTGCGGTCCCAAGCAGGTGGCCACCTCTGTCACCTGTATTCTGAGACAGAAGTTTACAGACAATCTTGTGAGTTTGGGAGATTCAGAGGTCCCATCAGAGGTTCCATCAGAATCATTCAGGGATAGAAGGAGCCTTTGGATGAGTGTGGACTCTCATGGAGGAGAGAAGTACTAATTATACTGACCATTAGAGCCCAGCAGAGAGCTACACTTAAGGAGAGCTATGTAAGAACTACATGAAGGGAGAAAAGGATTTCTAGGACTAAAAGTTAGGAGATACCCCTTTGTCATAAGTGTTGGAATGGGTTATGATTGCCATTTTGTTTTAATTTTGTGCTCACTTTATCTATAAACACTGTTTGTGTGACCCAGCTTAGAGTTGGATGGGAAGGAAATATTCTATGCTAACCGCTTGTACCATAACCTCTTAACACATACTTTTTCTAAAAGCTAATTAAGCCTAGATAGCTAACTGTTCATAGAAAGCATACCAGCTTCAAAGAGGCTCTTGAATGATATTATGCACCCTTTAGGGCTATTCCTAAAACACTGAGAATAACAGTAATTTCCCCTTTGAAATTCCAACCCAACCTTCAAATGGGTTTGGGAATTGGGATGTAGAGCTAGAAGAAGTGCAACTAAGCTTTTCATCTTTCTGGTACTTGATGACTTCAGAAAATCCAACCCCTCATTTTATTAACATGTAAACTGAGACAAAGAAAAGGTAAGTGACTTGCCATAGGTCACACAAAGTCAGAGCTGGGCTTCCAACTTATGTCCTGTGACTCTAAGTTCTTCACTCTCTCCAGCACACCAAGCTTTTGGTCCTCAATCCAGCCAATTAACCCGTGAAAGTGACAAAAATTGGATTTCTCTAAAATACACTTCATAATTCCTATGTCTCTTAATTCAGACTGGTCTTGGTTTTTCTTCTCTACTCTCCACTCTGATATTTTTTATTTATTTATTTTTAATTTATGAAATAAAACAGTACAAAAAAAGATGATTGTACATGAAACTATAACTCAGTTCTATACAATTTGGTATTCCTTTGTGATAGATAAAACTAAATGTGTGTGGTCATCTTACCTGTCCCCTGTGCAGGGAAAGCTAACTAGTTCAACAGTTTAACAGTTTAGGTATTAAACATTTATTAAAATATATTAGGGGGCAGCTAGGTGGCGCAGTGGATAAAGCACTGGCCATGGATTCAGTAGGTCCTCAGTTCAAATCTGGCCTCAGACACTTGACACTTACAAGCTGTGTGACCCTGGGCAAGTCACTTAACCCTCATTGCCCCACAAAAAATATATATATTTATATATTAGAGGTTAACAAAGAGAGAACAAATATCTCTGAAAGAATAGGAAAACCCTAACTACCATAGAGTGAAGATCAGAGTGCCACCTCTCACACGGTTCCAACCACCAACTGACAAAACCAACTGCCTTACACATTGCTTTAAGCTGAATTGGTTGAGGGTAGTCTCATGCTCACTCAGCAGGGGGCCCTGATAATAATATTCTCACACCTTTTAAAAATATATGATAAAATTAGTGTGGAAATTGATTTTTTCCTTCTTTTCCCTCCTCCCCTTTCTAGTGATAGCTAACAGAGACAAATATGTATATGTGTGTGCATATACACACATATGTATGGGTATATGGATTATATGTTTACATATATGTATAAATATAAATCATTCCATATCTACAATTCTATAATGCATTCTATACAGTTATTTTAATTTACCTTTCTCTGATCAATAATGATTTAAAGCATTTTTTACGACTATAAATTATCTGATACCAAATCTTAATGAATGAGGTTTTATTGTGCCACATTCATGTGGTCACAAACCAACTTCTTTCTTGAAAACTGCCTGTCTCCTAGGGCTTGGCAATCTATTTTCCCCTAGCTATGTTAACATCTTTCTCTGTACCTTCTAATCCTCCATGTGAGACCAGACTTCTTGGGACAATGCTCCTCCCATGATTCATACAAACACAAAGTAAGCTCCTCTCCCCTGTCACACCCAGAAATTCAAAGCACACATGAGAAAAGAGAAGCTCTTGGTTCACATAGCTGATAGAAAATCATCTCATAAAACAGATATTGACCAGCCATCATCCATCAGGAGGTCACTCAAGCTAGGCATGGCTCTGGCTGACTGAAGGTTGTGTGACATTCCAAAATCATTTCTGGCCACTGAATAAGGGATCAAAACTGGATCCATGATTCCATTAGCATAGGAAACTCCCTTACCAATGCAGGTCAATGCTTTCTAGTACTGCAACTTAGTCTTAAAGTCTTAAAGAGCTGTTCAGAGCACTGAGAGTTAAAGTGACTTGCCCAAGGCTACACATCCAACCAATATGGGGCAAAGACAGGATTTGAACTCATCTTCCTAGCTCAAAGGGCAGCTCACTTTCTCTATTCTCTGTACCGTGCTGCCTCTCTTGCTTCATAAAAAATAAGACAACCTTTTAGAATTTCTGGGGCATCTATGTGATGCAATGGATAGAGCACCAGGCCTGGAGAGTTCAAATCTACCCTCAGACACTAACTATCCATGTGACCCTGGGCCGAGTCACTTAACATGTTTGCCCTCAGTTGCTCATATGACAAATGAACTGGGGAAAGGAGGTAGAAAACCAACTCAGTATCTTTGCCAAGAAAATCCCCAAATAGGATCATGAAGAGTAGAACACAACTAAAAAACAATTGAACAACAACATAGAATTTCTGGCCTCAGCAGTGTTGGGGTATCAGGTTGTGTTCTTTTATTTTCATTCCAAGCTGTGCCACATGCATGGCTCCCCATTAAACAAATTACTGAGCAGCAGGCTTTGAGCACGGACTATTGCCATGATGTACGTAACCTTTTCATTTCTAGAAACATACAATCAGTCATGAGCTTAGAGATTAGTTGTTAAAGTTCAGTTTGGTTCCTGCGAAATAGGATTCCTAGTTTGATGTGAATGTTATGGAACTGCTGGCGCTGAACAACATGGCTAACAAGATATATAGAGAACAGGGGACGGGGGAGAAAGGGGAAGGAGAATCTGGCTTCTGTCATCTCAAAGTGAAGGACTGAGAGAATTTTTACCCTCCAGGTAGAACAAGGAGGAGAAATTAATCAGAGATCCCTTTTAAATGGCAGAGAAATGTGCACTTTTTAAAATTTCTATTTCATACCGACATTTGGGTATGGCCCATGACCAAGAGTAGGTAACAGGACTAAGTTACAGACAAGCTATATACCTGCATGTGGAGAAAGTTTTCCACACCAGGAGGTCCCCAAGATGGGTGAAAAAAAACTGGTCCGGAAATGGACACGTATGTGTATATGCAAATGTAGGTGTCTACTTATACACATATGTCTACATATATATACATGCACACACATATATACATATGTACCTATGCGCACATTGGGGCAGCTAGGTGACACAATCGAGGGAGCACTGGGGCTGGAGCAGAAAGACCTGAGTTCAAATCTGACCTCAGACACTTACTAGCTATATGACCCTGGGCAAATCACTTAACCTGTTTGCCTCAGTTTCTTCATCTGTAAAATGAACGAGAAAAGGAATGCAAACCACTCCAATATCCTTGCAAGAAAAAACCCTAAGTGGGATGATGAAAAATCAGACATGACTGAAACAAACTAAACAACAACAAATCTACATATATGCACATTCCATTTTCAATATATAACTATTTAGCTGTAGAAATATATTTAAGTAACTATAATACAGACTCTGCATAGCTTAATGATTTAAAAGTGGGAAGCAAAACTAGCTTAAAGAAATCATTGAAGATTATAGGAGGGTGATATACAGTTGAAAGTACACTATATTTCAAAGACTATTATTGTATTGGTCCAATGATTCAAATTCTATCTTGTAGCAAGCCTGAGTGTGGATTGTAATTACTATTGTTTTTCAAAAAGTGTATGTGTATGTGTGTGTGCATGCACATTTCTTTCTTTAAAGAAGATATCAATGCAGATATAGATATATTGTTGTTGGGAGGTCATAACTTTCAGTGAATTGGATTTAAGTGAGGAAGGGCTGTGCCCAGTCACCAGCCTCACTGTCTCCTCCAGAGTCTTATGGCTCCCGTGGCAAGATATAGATCAGGACAAATGGAGACAATCAAAGTTAAGTGACTTTCCCAGGGTCACACAGCTGGTATATGTCATGTATCTGAGGCCAGATTTAGAACTAACATCCTCCTAACTCCAGGACCCAGTGCTCTATCCATGATGCCACGTAGCTGCCCTAGAAGGAAGATGTAAATACATGCATAGATGTCAATATGCTTTCAAAAAATTCTCATTTTAGAAGAGCAGCCCATAAGGCCTTAGATTTAGAGTTGGAAGAGAACAGATACGTCATCTAGCCCACCCCCACCCCTCATTTTATAGATAAGGAAAATGACATTCAAGATGTTGAGATCTGCCTAGGGGTTACCCAGCTCATACATGTCTATGAAGGAGGCAACCTGATAAAGTAGGAGTTCTGGATTTGGAGTGAAAGGCCTTGAGGTTGAATCTTACCTCTGCTACCTGTGTGACCTTGGGTGAGTTTTCTTATATACTGTGACCTCAGTTTCCTCATTTGTGAAAATAAGGTTGAGTAGATTATTTCAAAGGTGATTTTAGCTCTAAATCATCAATTTATCATATCTTGAAAATTATATGAGTAGCAGTGAAAAGGAATAAATAACTTCAAATAATGGAGGAAAAATAGATGGCTCGGGAAGAAGAGTGAGGAGGAGATTGAGCTTGCTCAACCAGTGTTCTTTGAATATATAAGTAACTATAAACAATTATCCAACTCTTATTTACAAACAGCTAGGAGATTAGGGGGGAAAGGCAGTGATAGTAAGTAGAATGGCTTTCTAAAGAATAAATCATGCCAGGCAAATTTAATTTCCTTTCTAGGCAGAGTGACAGTCTGCGCAGATAAGGGAGGCAGTAAATGTCATATATCTGAACTTCAATAAGAATTTTGCTTCCATTCTATGAACATTTCTCAGTAAAGTGAAAACAATAAGATAAAGGTCATACTACATGACATCAAGCTATCTCTGTGTAGCATACACCCTTCCCCTTCCTGACAACATTGATATACATTCTTAAAATTTTTTCAGTCATTTTTCAGTTGTGTCTTATTCTTTTTACCCCATTTGGGGTTGTCTTTGCAGAGTCACTGGAGTGGTTTGCCATTTCCTTCCCAGGGTCATTTTACAGAAGAGAAAACTGAGGCAAACAATAGAATAAGTGACTTGCCCAAGGGTCCCACAGCTGCTAAGTATCTGAGGTCAGATTTGAACTCAGGTCTTCCTGAATACAGGTCCAGTTGCTCGATTCATTGAGCCACCTAGCTGCTTTCATACTCGCATAGGGTCCCCCTGAACTATACTGATTTTGAAGCACTCTGTGGGTTGCCATCTATTTAAAACCAGAACTCAAAAGCCTCCACCAACACATTTACATTTACTAAGCTAACTAAGGGAGAGAGGATGCATTTTAAAACAAATAACAAGAAACATTCCTCCCATGCCCTCAGAGGTCTAGTCTCCTTCAGCTATTTCATCAGTGAGAGAAAGAGCGCATGCTAGGGACGTGTGCAGGCCAACTCAAATCTCTGAATTGTTGATGTCCTTTGGTGATGTCATCATCTTCTCCACTCGACTGGGTGTTCTGTCTGCTCTCTAATGGACTTTACATGGTGCTTGCCACTTTCCCTGGAAATCATGATGCAACTCTACTAAGGATTTGTCTACTCTTTTCTAGAAAGCTCTACTGTTCTTTAGCTGGGGTGTTTGCTTCTTTGGTTCCTACTATCATCTATTAATCTTCAGCTATGTGGGCTCTTCAGGGATATGTGCTTCACTTGGTTATCATCAGCTGATGATTCAGCTGCTAGGAAGACTAGTATCTTGCAGGAATGGTAAACTCTCTTGAATCTGCATGTCTAAGGTCATAACACACATAGCCAAACAGACAATTAACAGGAGCCAACTGAAGTGTCAAACTAAAATTGTCCTTTTAACTCACCCTTTTGCTGCTCTCATTTGAGGTCTCTGACCCAAACCAACTAACCCTAGGGTGTAGAGACTCTTTTAAAACTCTTTTTACATGTCTTATTGTCAGTCTAATATTTGTCTGGCACATGCAAAAATCCCATCAGCCTGCTCAACTGGTGCACCCCCTCTGTTGGGGAATTTGCTTCTAGGATGCAAGGGAAAAGTCTTAGAGAGACTATGAACGTGTCTCTCTATAAGGCATTCTACAAGTTGTTCTAGCTGGCTAACCAAATGGTGAATGTCAGACTCTTTAACTGGCTTTGGAAGCATTCAAAAGCCCTGTTAACATTGGCCATCTCTTTTGTTGGAGTCACTCTTGGAAATCTCAGCAGTTCCTTAACCCACAGCATGAAAAAACATGATGGGACATTATTGGCCCCAAGGAAAAGGACTTGGTCCGTGATCTTTACATTGATTCCATTCCATCCTAGATGAAGGGAGTAAAGCCCACAAAGCCTCCCTTAACATTCAAGGATTCTTGGCAGGGTGTTGCATCCAGCCCAGAATTTATATCCAAGGAGCAATGTGATCTTCTGGGCCCAGGCCAGTGGAAGCTGAGATGAAGATTCATCTAGCAGTCATGTTACATCTGGAGATGACCGTGCATGTAGGGACTGAGATCAGTTTTGAACCTACTTCCCTAGAGCCTAATGTGGCATAGGTGAGAGCAGTGGTGGAAGGAATGTTTGTAGGCTTGTTCTTGCTAGATCTTTGAAACAAATATCCCTTTATCAAATCCAAATTATGTAGTGAAATGGAAGTGAGGTTCTGGTCATAGGCCCCCTCATCCATGGGGGGAAACATAGCTGGTGGGAGCCCAAGATAATAGCATCAGAAAAGAGACCCTCCAACCTCTCAGGGTGCCTCTCTGGGGCCCTGAGAGGTGATATAACGTGTCTAGGTCTAAGAGAAGAGTCAGAGAATGTACATTCCACTGAATTCTCCAAAAACATTTCAAGGATTCCTCACAAGAGTTGTAATTTAATATAGTGCCAAAGTTCCCCATAGCTTTGATAATGCTCCTGGTGTTATAAGGGTTAACCACACGGTACGGTGCATAAAGCACTGGGCCTAAAGTCACAATGATTTTTGTTCAGATTGGGCCTCAAACACTTAGTAGCTGTGTGACCCTGGACAAGTTACTTAGCCTTTGTATTCCTCAGTTTCCTCAACTGTAACTATCTCCCTGGGTAATTGTGGGGATCAAATGAGATAATATTTATAAAGTGCTTAGCACAGTACCCGGCATATAGTAGGTGCTTAATAAATATTTATTTGTTAGCATGCAAAACAAATCCCCCCTCCCCGCTGTTTCCACAAAAGAACAAAAGGACCAGGTGAATCAACAAGGCTACAGCTTCTGCATTCATTCCACATTCCTGCCTTTATTATCCATACTCAACAACAACAAAATCACTGGACTTTGTTAAGCATTCTCACCATCACAAACATACTCTTCTCTCTTCATTTACAAGATGCCACTCCATCTTATTTCTAAATAGGTCTTTTGAACCCATCCTTGGGGTGACCCAAAGGATGTAAGCTAAAGGAAATCAATGGTTTTGTGTGACCCTCTTTAAACATTTTCCTTGTTACAGTCCTAAGCAACCTTTAAACTCCAATTCAAAATGTCTCCTCTTCCAGGAAGTCTTCCCTGATCCAACTCCCCTCCCTTCCCACTAAATAATAATGCTTTGAAAAATGTTCTCCCTATATTTAATGTAAATATTAGATTATACTCAAATTTCCCTCTCCTCTATCATTTTTCTCCCCTTCCATCATTCCCAAGGTTCTACTACTTCCTATTAACCAGTAGCAGTTTCTTCTTTTTGGTGAGATAACAGTCCAGAAGTCTCCATTGAGGCTTCCTGGATCTTTTGTTTGTTTGTTTGTTTTTTGTTTTTTGTTTTTTGTGAGGCAATCGGGGTTAAGTGACTTGCCCAGGGTCATACAGCTAGTAAGTGTTAAGTGTCTGAGACCGGATTTGAACTCATGTCCTCCTGAATCCAGGGCTGGTGCTCTATCCACTGCACCACCTAGCTGCCTCCTGGATCTTTTAAAAGAAAAAATTCTCCTAAAATTGAGCAAAAAGATTATTAGTTACTCTCCTCTTGGCAGAAAAAGAACTCCAGCAGATATACAGATAATTGTTGTCCTCCAATATTCCTGCTACTAATAGCTAGAATTTATATAGTGCTTTAAGGTTTTCTAAAGCCTTTTCATATACTGTATTATCTCATTTGATCCTCACAACGACCCTATGAGGTAGGTCCTATTATTAAGTCCATTTTACATATGAGGAAGCTGAGGGTAAAGTGTTAAATCACTCATTTGGGGGTCACACAGACCCTAAGTGTGGCAGGCAAGATTTGAATCTCAGCCATCCTGGCTCCATGTTCAAGGTGCTATCCACTACATCCCTACATTCCTGCATCTACTATATCATGGCTCTTTGCTGAGGTTGTGTTCCCTTTCTTGAGTCCCTCATCTATTTCCTCTTTCTGTATGTGTGCTCTATAATATACTTCAGGGTCTAATTTCAATAAGAATATTGCTTCTGTTTCTGCCTTTACTAACTAAAATCCAAACACTCTCCACCATGCTTGCCTGTGCTTGCAGACTTGGGTACTAGGAGCTTAACCTCCAGGAGACATTAATAGTTGCCTTTGGGCAGAGGTGAATCATATTTAGATGTGCTCTTACCCATTCAGCTTGAGAGGAGATTTTCTGGACCCTAAGTTACTGAATCCTGAGTATCTAGAATCATTCTTTGCAGAGCTACATGACAGGCCTACATGCTCAACCACATGGCCCAAGAGAGGGGAGCCATAAAGCCAAATAGTGGGAGTTTCTGAAACCCAACCTTCCAGGGAAAGGAGAACTCTTAAGCAACCAGAGTATGCTTCCCTAACAACCTCAAGTTCAAGCGTTCACAGATCTAGTCTTCTAAGGGAAGAAGGTCATTTCTGGGCAATGTAAGTCTATAAGAAAATTGTGATAAAATAATGGAATTTGGCATACTCCCAGGGGCCCCACCTGATTGACTTAGTATTGTTTGAATTGGGTGAGAATGAGAAGCTAAGTACCTACTTGGGAATGATTAGATTGAGGCATGCCTGGCCAGACCTGAGTGACATGTTGGTGTACTACTGACATCAGCAGGGGGACCACTCTCAGCCTACCAATTTGAAGGACCTCCCCTTTGGGGGAGGGAGAGAGAAAGTAGAAAGAAGAACGATGGATCTGAGAAATTCTCTTTCCTTTTGGTGAGCTTCGGGAGTGTACCAGAGAGGGACTGCACAGCTGACTCCCATTGAAACTACGGACCCCAAGTAGTAAGTTATTAGAAGCGAGGCCAGCTCTTCGAGTTGGCTGAGCTGGAAGCAAGTTTGGAGTTTGAGTCAGTCTTTGCTAGAGCCAGGGAGCTTATACATTTTTCTCTTCCCCTATTCCCTTGTACCTGGCTTTATTAACTTCACCTTTGTTGTAAATTTTATTCCCATTAATAAAATCTGGTTTGTTTGTGGAAAAGAGGCATGTGTTGGGGGAAGGAGAACAGGAGTCTGCCTTGTCATTCAGGACATTGGTTTGGTGGTGAGAGCTTTTATGTGGGCTGCTAGGAAAGAAAATTGCTTTCTTTCTCTCTGGCTATACATAATTAGATCTGAGCTAGGATTTCCATGCTATAAGGAATTTGTTCTCAATCTCTCTCTCTATCTCTCTCTCTCTCTCTCTTCACTAACTTATAATATATATTTTAATAAATCTTTAAAAGCCTAAACTCTTGCTGAATATATCAGTGATTTTAGCCAGCTTTCCCCCAAGACTTGGGGGGACGGGAGTGGGGCAGATTAGAGCACACAATTTTGATTTTAAACAACAGTTTGGTGAACCAGGTACTTAGCAGGTACTTAGCAGGTACTTAGGTACTTAGTGGGTAGAAGAAACCCAATTGAAAATTTAAAGGGACAGGCATATAAAATCAATGAAAATAGGAGAAATTTACAAACACAAAATTTCTTACTCAACTTGTTTTTCAGAGAAGATCAGAAGATTGAGGAATTGGGATTTTAAACAACACAAAATGAATGATGCACATGACTCCTAAAGTAGGAGCAGTAGTAAGGGACCATAGCCATGACAAAAGGAAGCAGAAGAAAATGTAATAAACAGACTTTGTCTAAAGAGAGACATTGACTTTCTAGCAAACATAAGGCTATTTCCCTTCCACACCTTCCAAATAGTCTCAAAAGGCTGGATACCTGGAAAAGTCCTTCATGGAGTAGTGAAGATTAAAAGAGATGACATTTGTACAGCACTTTGTACCCTTCGAAATCAGTTGTTATTGTCATCACACCCTTCCAGAGCCCTGGGTCTCATATTGCCAAGTTTTAGTGATAAGACCTAGGAGGGAAAATGTGCTTCTTTGCATTAGGATTTGGAGTTCACCTTCCTTTTTAGCCGTACTTTGGCTATTGGTGTAAAGGGATCTGGTGCTATATTGATGGCTCCTTGTTTGTATTTTGTCACCTGTGAATTTGTGGGCATCCCTAATGTAATTCTTTCTATTTTGTAGCTACTCCTTATAGTATCAATCAATGGTGGCTATATGTAGAAAGTTTTCTCCTTTCTTCCTTCTTTTCGGTTTGAAGTCCATTTTTGTTTAGCTTTGCAAGACTCCAGACAAATAAATTTTCCCAGTCCTTGATAGAGGCACTCCATCCTTGACTGGGCATCCATTATCATTCCTATAGCTTAAGCTGAAGCCCAGAAATTCAAATTGTGTTCTCAGATACCAGCATCTAAGCAAGCAGTCATTTCCTAAATCTGTCTTTCCTTACCATTGTCTGGAAGGCATTATTTTAAAACACCACCTATGTACTTAAAGTTTTCAGCGTCTGATCAAATCAAATCAAATCTCTTTCATCTAGAAATTCAGGGCAGTCAACCTCATTAGGAATTGAGTAGTTTATTTTGAATATCAGAGCAGGAAAAGAGTTCAGCAGAGCAACAGAGAAGAACCCAAAAAGATTAAGGTCCAGTTCCCTGAATGTCTACATGTAGGATTAAATGATTAATACTTCTATAAATTTTACCTTTATTATTTTAACTACATGTATTTTCACTTAATCCCTTAACTCCAGTGGTTCCCTATTCTCTCCAAAATCATTAAGTCCTCTGTCATCTAAACTTCTTTACAACCTGGCCCCATCCTATGTTTCCAGTTCTCATATTTTCTATTCCCCTTGCCACACCCTACAATCCAGCTATAATGCCCCATTTGCAGTTCCTTGAACACAACATTCTGTTCATTTGAATTGAATAATCTCCAACCATGGAAAGCTCTTTCTCCCAATCCCTGACTTTTTAGAATCCTTTGTTTCCTTTAAGACTTATTTCAATGATGCTGAGTGAAGTGAAGCAGAACCAGGAAAACATTGTACACAGTATCGACAACATTGTGAGTTGATCAACTGTGATAGACAACTTTTCTCAGCAATACAATGATCTAAGATAATTCCAAAGGACTCATGATGGAAAATGCTCTCCACATCCAGAAAAGGGAACTGTAGAACCTGGATGCAAATTGAACCATAATGTTTCTGCTTTTTTAAATTTTGTTTTGTTTTTGTTTTTTCTCTTTTGAGGTTTTTCCCTTTTGCTCTGATTCTTCTTTCACAGCATGACTAATGCAGAAATATGTTTAATGTATATTACGTATATAACTTATATCAGAGTGCTTATTGTCTTGGGGAGGAGGGGTGAAGGAAGGGAGGGAGAAAAATTTGGAACTAGACATCTTATAGAAACAAATGTTGAGAACTATCTCTGCATGTAACTAGAAAAATAATAAAATGCTTTTATGATAAAAAAAGACTCAGTTAAAGTACTAGAAAGTCTTTTCTTAGCTCCTCAGCTACTTGCTAGAGCCATCCCCTACACGCTTACCTTCTATCTACTTTATATTTATCTTGTATATTCTGATTTATATATGAAGTCTCTTCCATTAGAATATAAACCCCTTGGGGGTAAGGACTGTTTTAGCTTTTTCTTTACATCCTCAACACTCAGCAGAATGCCTGGCATGTAGTAAGCACTTAATAAATGTTTGCTGATTGATTAATAATTAAAATCTTATTTTAAAAAGAATTAAAGTCAAATGCTAATGAATTGCTTGCTACTTATAGAATACAGAGTAATTAAAAGGAAATATCTCTGCTTTTAAATAGAGGTATGTAGGGGGGCAGCTAGGTGGCGCAGTGGATAAAGCACTGGCCCTGGATTCAGGAGGACCTGAGTTCAAATCTTGTCTCAGACACTTGACACTTACTAGCTGTGTGACCCTGGGCAAGTCATTTACCCCTCATTGCCTTGCAAAAAATAAATAAATAAAATTTTAAAAAATAAATAAACAGAGATACTTGAGCCTATAATTAGTAAGGATGAGAAAGAGGTGGTAAGGATCAATTGAGACCACATTGGGCATGAGTGCCAGCTAGGTATGAATCACAGAAGCTTCTTGAATTAAAAAGACTTTGCCAGAACTAATTTAATTTGGGGAGAAAGCATCAATTCAATGGCATTCTATATCTTTACTATAAACTTTAGTAGAATCCCTTGGCTTTGGAATATCTGGTACCAGTTTTCCTGCTGATTGCAGCTTTTTCGATATTGACACTCCACAGTCACTCTGGTAACAGACCCAACTTGGCTTGAGCCGCTAATTAATGGCATGTACTAGTCATACCTCATGCAGGGCCTTAAAGCAAACAAAACTGGTTGGCAAAGAACCCAAGTCCAAAGGAGAGCCATAGTTTGGAGGGAGTTTGGAACAATAATGCAAGAGAAAATCTTAATGTTCTGGCAGTCTGATTTTACATTTCTGAAATAGCCCAGAACCCCAGGGATGGAGTTTAGTGTGCAGAAACTATAGCTCCCAGTAAAAAAAATGCAAATCCATAATCAGAAAACCTGGTTTTGAGCCCTACCCCTGCAAATCACTAACTATATGACGATGGGGAAGTCACTAAAACTCTTTGAGCCTCAGGTTCCTAAGCTGCAAAATAGAAAGATTTGCCCTGTTGACTTTATAGAACCAAATGAAACAATGCACAAAAACTTCATTGTAAGTGTAACCAAGGTTTCTGTCTTATTTCCCCTGTATGCCAGGGCAAAAATCCAAAAACTAACTGAATTCTGGGAATTACAATACTAGAAACACACAATTCTCTTCCCATTTGGTAAGGGTATCTTTAACTGGGAGGTGCATATTTCCTGTGTACTCATCAAAAGTTTTAAAGTCAAGAACAGCAAGAGAGGGAGACAGCACTTGGCCAGTGGTGTCCTCTTCGTTCAGAATTCCCAATGGTCCATTCCTGCCTAGGGTAGGTCTAAGACTACAATTCCCAGAATTCAAATTTTTTTCGGACTTTTTCCTTGTGTCAGGGAGGAAATCAGTCCAAATACATAGTTATAGAGTGCCAGAAAGTAAAGTCCCTGGGAACTCTGTGGAACAAAAGTGGGGGCCATAGGATTCCAGTAGGCTCAATGTATTACACACACACACACACACACACACACACACACACACACACACACACACACACACACACACAGAATTATAATGAAACAATTAACACCTGTAAACTATAATACAAATGAACCCCAACTCTTACCACTCAAAAAATCAGTCTCTAAAGAAACTCCATTTAGGTTTACTCATTAAGACAATTCAATTCAATGGGCATTTTAATGCTTATGTTACATGTCAAGTATTTTTGAAAGAGAGAGAAAAGGAAAGTATTATAATTGATATTTCATGTCCATTTAGCTTAACCCCCTCATTTAACAGATGAGGGAAACTGAGGCCTACAGAGATTAGGTGATTTACTTTAGGTCAAATAGAGGTGAGGATTGGACCCAGGTCCTCTGACCTTAAAAGCCAATGTTAAAAATATTATAAGACACTTCAGGTTAGAGGGATGTTTGGAAGTTTGAGTTCCTATATATTCCCTGAACTGAATCTAGATCTTAAGGGTCTATAAAACCTTTATAATGAAATCAATGTATTTTTAATTTTTTTTCTTTTTTTTTCCTGAGGCAATTGGGGTTAAGTGACTTGCCCAGGGTCACACAGCTAGTTAAGTGTTAAGTGTCTGAGGCTGTATTTGAACTCAGGTCCTCCTGAATCCAGGGCCCGTGCTCTTTCCACTGCGCCACCTAGCTGCCCCTATGAAATCAATGTATTAATTAGGATTAGTCAATCAACTAGCATTTATTGTCTACTATGTTCGAGGAGGCACTGTGCTAAGAACACTAGGGAACTTGACTGTTTTACCATTCAATTGACTGGCCAAATAATTAAACCTATCTAGATCTCAGCTTCCGTACTGGTAAGATGAGAAGATTGACTGAGTGATATTAGGTATGTGGAAGTCCTCATAAGGAAACTCCCTCTACCAGTGTAGACTCCCATCTTGTCTGTATAATGAGGGAATTGACCAGAGGGCCCAATCCATAAATTACATGCACAGTATCCATGTGCAGGCTCCATGAGCCTATTTTCAGGAATGCATAACGGAGGGCATCTTTCTCTCTCCGCTTTAAAGCATATGTAGGTACTCTTTGACTATTTCCTGTCAGCTTAGTACATGATAACCAAAATCCTTTTAATTGGCTCTTGAGCTGGAAAGTGAGCTTGCATTCAAAAGGCTCAAGAAGATAAAAAGCTCTCTCTCTTCCTTGGTGGTGAGCTAGGCAGGAACTACTATAAGGTTTGTGGTCAGTGGAGAGGTCATGGTAGAGGACATGCCAATGGAAGTGGGCTGCTGGCTGCTAGTAGCTCCACCGTTTTCCCACCTGGCCACCTTGTGGACATGAGTACATGTCATTGCTATTTCTTCTGTCTCTGTTGTTATTCTTTTCTCTTATTGGTTAGTCTTTTCTGATCTTATGTGAATGAGTACCAGAGATGAATGAAACGACTTAAGACTGTGAGCTTCAAAAGGTCAGAAGAACCAGCAAAGGTCAAACAACTGGAGTCAGTAAGAGTCTTCTGGAAGCCTTAGCAGCAGAGCTCAATAGAGTCCAGTGGAGAAACTTTGAAGCAGCCAACTGACCTAGTTGACTCAGCCCAGCAGTGAATCAAGCTGGCAGCAGAAAAACCATATCCTGCAAGCAAGAGAGCAACTTGTCCATTGGCTATGCCATACTCAGAAAAAAACTTGAAGGGAAAGTGTTTTGAATCAACCACTTTAAATTTGAGTTCACTCTGCTCAGGGACTAAGGTGCTGACAAAAACAGCTAATAATTATATAGTGCTTACTATGTACCAAGCACTGTGGGAAGTGCTTTATAATTATTATTTTATTTAATCTCCACAACAATCCTAGGATATAGGTACTATTGTTATCCCCACTTTACAGATGAGAAAACTGAGGCAAACAGAAGTTAAGTGATTTGCCTGGGGTCACATAGCTAGTAAGTATCTGAGGTCAAGATCTCTAATCTCAGAATTTGAGTCTTCCTGACTTTAGAACCAGCACTCTGTCTATTGTACCACCTAACTACAAGAGGAAAATGTGCCCCTGCTTTGAGGCTACTGTTTGTCAGTACCTGCTATAACTTTACAGCAAATATTACTTTGTAAAATATTGATAAGTAAAAATATTACCTAGTTATAGTTAGATCTTGGTAAGCACAAATAATGAATCCCCTGAACTGTTGGCATTATTTTAATTCACACTGCGTATTTCCACTGAGCTGGAACAATGTACTATATTTTACCCAATTGTAACTTCAAATACTGCAAATCTGAACATGTGTGGTATTAATTGGAACCCATCTATAATTTATAATAAATGTAATTAATATTACTATAATACTATAATAATATTAACATACATGAATAACTGTAATTAATATTAATTCTATTATATGGCTGATATATTAACCAGTCAATTGATATTGTAAGCAATACACAGGACATGAGCCTATTGTGAGTGATAATGCTAGAGAGCCTCCTCCCTTTCAGGAATAACCTAGAACCCTAAGAGGAACAGCCAACGGCAGTTTGGGGCTACTATCCCAACACGTACTTGAACTACCAGGTCGGGTCCTTAAAACAATGACACTGAATCAAGAAGGTCTCTTTGTCTGCTGATACTCATTCACCTAATATCAGGGAAAAGTTAACACAACAGATATGGAAGAAACAGCAGTACCATGTGTTCACAGCCACATTGCATCCAGATGCGGAGATAAGGCAGCTAGCAGCAGGGGTCAAGCTATTGCTGCTGCTTCCACTACCATCAACTCTCTCCCCACTTGGAGGCTTACAATAGTTCTTGGCTCTTTTGCCACCTGGGAAGAGAGATTCACTGTATGTGTTGGAGCCTGTTTCATACATACCCAGTTCCAGCTCAGTAGCCAATTAAAATACTTTTTTGTCAACATGCAACAAGCCAAGAGTCAAACAATATCTATCTACATACACATGCTCTGAATCAGAGAAGGAAAAGTCCCTTCCATCATACATTTCCGGGCTACAGGTTATTATTGTGCATGCTCTAAGGACTGAGCCCTCATTGGTCAGACTTCCACGAGATATACAACATAGAGTCTTAGAGAGTTGCCTGGAAGTTGAGAGGTTCAGTGACTTTCTCAGGGTCACATATCCAGTATATATCAGAGATGGGACTTGGACCCAGGTCTTCCCTACTCCAAGGTCAGTCTTTATTTACCAGACCATGCTACTTCTTGCCTGGCACATACTAAGCACTTAACAACTACTTGTTGAATAGCAGGATAAGATTGGCATGAAGTAAGAGAGAGACTAGTTAGAAGAACTGACTGTGGCAAACACTAAGTGAAGGAAATGCTAGGCATATATATGCTTCCTAAAGTCTAGAATCTCATATCAGTGTCTAATAAAAAGTAACACAATGAATGTATAATCGAGCTATAGAATATTTTCAGATATATTATTTCGTTTGAGTTTGGCAACATCTGTAACAGGCTTTGAGAGGTGCTGGGGGACCGAGAGGTTGGGACTTGACTCTAGTCCCATAGCCACTTATGTGGCAGAGGAAAGAATTGGACACAAATCTTCCTGACTCTAAGGCTGGCAATAGGTCTACTACCCATACCGCCTCTCATTCCCACTTTACAAATTAGGAAACTGAGGCTGAGATAAGCAGTGTGTGTGTGTGTGTGTGTATGTGTGTGTGAGTGAGTGTGAGTGTGAGTGTGTGTGTGTGTGTGTGTGTGTGTGTGTGTGAGAGAGAGAGAGAGAGAGAGAGAGAGAGAGAGAGAGAGAGAGAGAGAGAGAGAATGAGAATGAATTGGTTTTGGAGTCAAACAACCTGGGTTTAAATCTAGGCTATGCAACTTAGTAAATGTGGGACCTTGGACAAGTTATTTAAACTCTCTGGGCTCCAATTTCTTCATTTTATAGTTTGTAAAATGAAGGGGTTGAATTACATGACTATGAATGTCCCTTCTACCTCTAAATCTATGATCCTATGAACCAAAGATGTATGATTCTATAACCCAAGTCTCCATCCCATATATTCCTTCTTCTTTCTTCTCTCCCAACTATTTACACACAGTAAGCAGGACCATCTCTGGGGCTCTTAGCTATTATAGGTCGAATGTAAATCTCATATAATTCCAAGCACCACGGTTTTCTCTTGTATTGTACTTCAAAGGCTCCCTTCAAACAAATAACTCAGCATTTTTCACTCAGGAGCCTGCAAGGCCAAAGAAAGAAATCAAGCTGTAAATTAACCTCTGGGCTGTATTTTGTTTGTGTTTTGGTTCTTTTCTAAATTCTAGCTGGAGAAAGAATGCTTTCCAGTGGCAGAATAAGAAAGCTGTCCAACTGTGATAGGCAGCTCCAAGGCGCTATTGAGATTGGGGTTACAGAATACAGAACATGAGGTATCTAAACAAGGGGAAAGGAAGATCTCTTCAGTATCTTTCAGGAACCGTTATCCCTATAGTAGATAAAGTTGTAGATTTTGAGCCAGGAAGAACTTCAGAAGGCATCTCATTCAAGTCCTCATTTTATAGCTGAGGAAGCTGAGAGTTAAAGAGATCCACTTGCTTGCCCAATGTTAGACAAGTAGTTAAGTGTCAGAAGCAGGATTTGAATGCACATCCTCTAATTCCAGAGTCAGAACTATTTCCACTCTACTGAGCTGTCCTCTCCCCCTCTTATAGGGTCAGAAACTTAATGAGTATGGGATGAGAGGAACTTTGCCCCAGGATGCCAATATGGGTTGAGGGAGAAAGAATTACTTCCTTGTAGGGTCAAGGGTATGTGAGGGAGGGGAGGAGGAGGGAGAAAAGAGCACATGGGATGTTTCCTTCCCAGGGGATTGCCATTCCTCTACCAGACCACATAGCCTATCATTGGCCCATGCTGCCACACAGCCTCTAACCCCACCCAACCCTACTCCACCCCACCCCAATCCAAAATCTTGAATGCATCTCCTTTCCCCATCTTCTGCAAGGACTGAAACACCTCCTCACCTGTTGATGACATTAGCAATTCCTGCCCCTTCACATCTATTTTTGATTCAAGTAAAAAAAAAATCTTCCTGAAGTCCTATCCCTGATCACCTTACAGGATGAAAAGGGGACAGTAAAATCATTGGCCCGAATTCTATATCCAGAAAAAACTAGTTGCGGATATGTAACTTCTTCCCCCTTAGTCTGGATATTCTAGCCCTCCCTTTGAGTTCCTCCTCAACTGGTTTGAGAAATAAAAGGAACGATTTATTTTAAGTTCTACATAGTTAAGATAAGAGTCCATGTATAGATATATTTTATTGATATCTGGTATTTGCTTCTCAGGGTTGGGTAAGGGAAGCAAATTCCACAATTCTTTCTCACACACTGACAGACATAACATAATTGGCAAACTATTTACCCCCCTCCCTTTGCAATAATAGCAGGAGGCAGGAGGAGGGGGAACCATTTGCTTTGGAGACTAAATATCATCTTCTTCTCTTTGGTTTCATTAGTTTTCCTCCTGTTCTGCTCCTTCCCTTTCTCTGCCACGCATTGTCTCCCCAAGACAAGTAGGCAGGATGCTTCTCCGTAGCAAGAATAGCTAGATGAATAAATGATTGAAGGCAAAACATCTATTAAGGCGTACTATGTGCCAAGCACTGTGCTAAGCCTGGGAATACAAATACCGAGTCAAGATAGTCCCTGACCTCAAGAATCTAATTCTAATAGAGGAAAACAACCCAAATAGGAAACTGCTGGGCAGTGGAGAATGTTATGTTTTGGGAAGGCATAAAATGGCAAATAGAACCATGGGACAATCTGCTGACATTTCCTTTCAAGAAGCCATATTACTATTGATGTGATTACAATTCTCAGAATAAGAGATAGAAGCTGAGAGAAGGGAGAAGAGTGTGGTCTAAAAGGGAGGGCTGAGAATGACCTCAGCTATCCATTCTACTCTTCACCTGCTATTCACGAAGAAATATGTGCTTCCCTTCAGGTGATACCTTAAAAAACAACCATCCATGTTCATCTTGACTGGCTGGTCATAGGGTCAGAGAGCTTAAGCATGAATAGGAAAAGGTAGGGTTTCCTTAGGTAGAGTCTAAGGGAGTGTCAGAGGCTAGCGATTTAATTTCAGAGAACATCAGTGTAACTAGGGAAACACTTATGCAGTATCATTATTATCATGCTTGATTCTGGTTGTCTCCATATCAGCAGTATGCTGTGTGAGCTAGCTAGAGTCTGTCCCTTGGGACAAAATCAATAAGCATTTATTAAGTGCTTACTATGTGGCAAGCATTGTGCTAAGTGTTGGGAATACAAATACAAGCAGGAACAAAGTTAGTTCTTTCCCTCGGGGAGGTTATATTTTAATGAGGAAGACAACTCATAAAAAGCAGTAATGGTGAAGAGGGGAAGGATCTATATGTGGGAACATCATAGAAAAGTCTGGAGATCTGTGTATGAAGACATGACTGGCCTGGGTATCCTCAAAATGGAAATTGTGGGGCAGAGGGTACTTCCAGTATGAGAAGTCCAGGGGTTGAGTGAACTTTCAAGGTGAAGAGGTTTCTTTGGTATGGTAGAGAAAGTAAGGAGTGTTAGGAGTGCAGCCAGGAGAAGAATGAAAACTATGATTCTAGAAAGTTCTCTATGGTTCACAAACAGGGATAGTAAACAAGACAGACAGTGTCACATGGATGCACAATGTCACTGTCATTCTATAGAACAAAGCAGGACAAGGTAGAGAGAAGAAAGCTGAATTTCTATCTCATTTTGATCATTTTTCCCTCTCAAGCATTGGCAAACAGTTCCATTATTCCTCATCCAAAGAGCCATCTCTTACAAGTGGACTTTCTTCCTAATGAGCTCAAATTCATGTTCATATGATCGTAAAGAGAAAAACTGGAATCCAGACTTTAGACGTGGTGCTTCACTTCTTTCAAGGCTTCTAATTTGAGTCAAAAAGGCACCAGGTATCATCTCTTTTTTTAATCGCCTGTTGTCAGGGTACCTGGACATCCAAGCAAGAATGGAAGGATTATTATTATGGTGAGGACAATGGCCTTGTCTCTTTTACTGTGGCTAATTAGCCTGTTATGCTACTGAGCCCGTGGTACTGTCATAGACCATCTACCAGGGAGGCAGCTAGGGCTAGTGGATAGACTCCAGCAGGACTTAGAGTCAGGCACACCTAGGGTCAAATCCTGTCTTATATGCTTCCTAGCCATGTAGTGATGGGGAAGAAGCTACCTCTGCAAGCTTCACTTTTCTCATCAGTAAAATGACAATGAAAAAAAAAAATACTTGAAGTCTTTAACCTCACAGAGCTTTAGTAAAGATCAAATGAGATGATGTATATTAAGATTGCTATGCAAAGTTTACAATTCTGTGTAAAAGCCAATCATTTTTGCCAACCGTTGTTTTCCCCACCAGCATCTCCCTCAGTGTCTTCAATATGTTAAACACTAAATTAATGTGTGCTGACGGAAGTCCTCTCATTCTATCACTGAGTCACAGAAAAGTGAAGCAATTTGCAACTTCCCAACCCTAGCAGTGAGTCTTGATCGAGTTTCTCAGGGTAGGAGTTGACCTGTGAGAATCATTGTGGAATATTGGAAAGAAAGAGCAATGGATTTAGAGTTCAGAACAAAAACAAACAAATAAAATCTGAGTTGAAGTTCTGGATTTGCCACTTACTAGCTTTTGACTAACTTAGAGAGTCTGTGCCTCATTCGACTCTGCTGAAGATATGAGAATAATATTTATAAAACCTACCTCACGGGATTGTTCTAAGGATCAGATGAGATAATGTTTGCAAAGCACTTTATAAAAGGTAAATGTGAGCAAATAATTAACCCCTATCAATTAGTCATGGCATTGTTCAATTAACAATAAGATGTTTCTTTACCTGGACAAGGCTGTCCCTTCCGACCTACCCTTAGTAATGTATAAACAATCTGGATTAGAGTTGTTCCTGCTCCAACCTCAGAGCAGCCTTATGTTTGCACTAATCCAAGTTTCCCATTCTCACTGATGTCACAGTTTCCATTTTCGGGATGGCAGGTTGTAACCAAGAAGCATAGCCTATAGTCACACTGCAAAGTCTAGCTACCTAAAGCTAAGTAAACTCACAACAGCAAGTCTGTGGCAGAGCCGGGACATTAACTCAGTCTTGTGACTACCGTACTAGATGGCTGAGCCCCCAGAGCCCTTCCGATTCTCAAAATTCTATGTGTGAGTGATTCTTTTCCCCAAAGACAGTTTGGTATAATGGAGAGCAAGCAGACTTGGACCTGGGTTCAAATCCTGTCTTCCCCAGTGATCAGCCATATTCCCATGAGTAAGTAGTTTTCCATGTAGGTTTTAGGCAATTCTTTTAGCCTTATCTCCTAACCTCCTTGAGAATAGGGATTATTTCATTGATTATATGCTTCCCCAGTTCCTAGAACAGAATTTTATAGATGGGTTACAATATGCAAGGACAGCTTGGTGGTGCAGTGGATAGAGTGCTGGGCCTGGAGTCAGGAAGACTCATCATCTTGCCTTAAACATGTGTGACCCTGGGCACGTCATTTAACCCCAGATGCCTCCATTTGCTCATCTGTAAAATGAGCTGGAGAAGGAAATATCAAACCACTCTGGTATCTTTGCCAAAAAACAACCCAAATGAGGTCACAGTCAGATGCAACTGAACAACAACAATACGATCTGCAATTGTGTGTACCAACAGAATCATAGTTGTGTGATGTATGCGACTTACAAACTGTCTGACAAGATCCTCCTACCAAAGTTTGACTAACCACTTGTCAAAAATAATTCTTTAGCTGTAATGATATTTTTTCCTGAGGCAATTGGGTTCCTGAGTCACACAAGATTCAGGTTCTCCTGAATCCAGACCCTGTGGTTTATCCACTGCAGCACCTAGCTGCCCCTAGCTGTAATGATTTTTACTGAAAGATTATCATGTGCCAAGATAACAACAATCCTAACAGAAATCACTTTGTTCCCATCCTTCAATAGACTGAAGCAGAATTCCCAGACTGGATGACATCTTTCAATGAAGTTAAAGACTTTCAGAATATTCACTAGCTCTCTCGACTCTCCCTAGCCCCCAACTCTTCCTATCCATTATTATTATTCATCAGCATCTTTTTGGTAGTGAATTGAACTGTGGTACATAGAAAAACATGAGGCCTGGTGGGCTAGAAATTATTTTCATTTATCAACTCACTTTCAAGGGCATGGATGAAAAATGGATGGCTGAATCACTATTACTGTTACAAATAAAACATGCCTTAAAAGTTGATAGAGCACGCACACACCTCCATTCTCCTCCTTGCTGGCCACTAATATATCAACTGGCACCAAGTGATAACAGCTGACAACCTCTAGCAACCAGATATTGATTTCTCCTAGAGTCAGCAGTGGCTAGCAAACAAACACAAGCAATCCTAGGGTGTCTGGAAGCTCATATCAAAATAAGTTAATGCTATGCTTTCTGCAGGAAAAATTAAAGACCCTGATTTTAACAGGACCACACCTTTCCCCCCTGCAAATGGAAAATATGTTATTAATTGAAACTTTATCAAACTATTTACACTTAGGAATAATACTTCCCAATGCGTGGTTGAATGTAATGATGTGGTTAGCTTTTGATAACGCATTGCGTGGTTATCCAAAACATAGTAAAATCTCCAGGCTGTCCTCTCCTGCTCAATTCCTAATTGGGATTCTAGTCCCAACTCTGTACCTTACTAGCTATGTGACTTGGCCATGTAAACTCTCTGAGCCTCATCAATAAAGTGGTACTAACAATCTTTGTCCTGCCTCTTGAAAGATTGCTATGCAGGCAGCTAGGTGGCACAGTGGATAGAGCACGGGACCTGGAGTCCGGAGGACCTGAGTTCAAATCCGGACTCAGACACTTAACACTTACTAGCTGTGTGACCCTGGGCAAGTCACTTAACCCCAATTGCCGAAAAAGAAAGAAAGAAAAAAAAAAGAAAGAAAGATTGCTGTGCAACTCTTTGGTGATCTCATAAGCTCTCATATATTTGTTTATCAAGTCTATATGGATTGTGGCTGGACTATATATATATATATATATATATATATATATATATATATATTCCTAATCTCTTTCCTGAACTCCAGTTCTATATCACCAATTTACAATTGGGAGTTGGGGGAAGGGAGAAGTTTCATACAAAGAAGGCTCAAAACTTAATTCAGTTCTACATAGCCTTGGTCCCACCAAGTTCATCATGACTGCCAGATGAGTCTGCAACTAAACTACTGCTGGCCTGGATCTCAAATGTTGCTCATGAAGGTCATTCCCTACTCATTGGGTCATTAATGCTGCGCTGGCTACAAATCTGCAAACTCTGGAAATTTCACTTGTTGAAATCCTTCAAGACCTAACTCAGGAATCAGTGCTTCTACAACACCTGGGCCTGAGACCCTGTCTTCTCACTTAGTTGCTATTTAACCTTGGGCAAATCATTTAGCTTCTGAGCCCATTTCCTCATCTGTTTACATAATTAATAATAATAATAATATTCTTACTTTATAACCACAAACACTTCTTATATTTTCATTATCATCATCATAATCATTATTATTTTATAGGTAGAACAGTGGAGTTATGATTTACCCACAAGCACCCAGAGAAAGTAAGTGGTCTTAGACTCAAGCTTCAAAAACCCTGTAGATTAAAATCTTCCAGTTACTTTGGACCACAACACAACCATTCAATGCCTACAAAGGAAAGAGCAGATGGAGAAATATTTTCAGCCTCATTAGAACTTTGCTCAGAGTACCTGAGTTCAAATCTGGCCTCAGACACTTGACACTTACTAGCTGTGTGACCCTGGGCACCTGGGCAAGTCACTTAACCCCCATTGCCCCGCAAAAAAAAAAAAAAAAAAAAAAAGAACTTTGCTCAGTAGCTCACCTGTTTTACCTGGGATCGTTGTATGTTTCACCAGCTTAGGAGGGCCCAAATTGAGTTCTTGAAACCTAAGGCATCCCAAGGATATAGTTATATCTAGATCATTGTTCACAATCAAGAACATAGGCAAATTCAGCTAGTTTGTTTTAATGAGGTAATTTATAGAAAAGCTAACAGCTTAGACTGAATTCTAAAGTTAATGGATCACTAAAGTTGTTGATTAAATAGCTAAATGGAAGAACTGTATATAGCAGAGAAAGTCAAAAAGCAAACTGAAATTTCCTTCTTAGACTATAAAACCTTTGAGGACAGGGATTGCCTTGCTTCTGTTATTTCTCTTTGCATTTCCCAAAGAACCTAGCATAGGGCCTTGCACACAGTAAGCATTCAGTAAATGTTTTGGAGAGGGAGGGAAAGAAGGAAGGAAGGAAGGAAGGAAGGAAGGAAGGAAGGAAGGAAGGAAGGAAGGAAGGAAGGAAGGAAGGAAGGAAGGAAGGAAGGAAGGGATGGATAGGCAGGGTTGTAGGTGGCACTTATCCACCCATCAGTTATATTATAACAACATTACATTGCACTATGCTGGGGGCTGGGAGATGTGAGTAGAGGAGTGGGGGAGATGTGGTGAGGAAGCTAGGGTTTATCAAAATAGCAGGATACAAAGTTAACAAACTAATTGTAACATACAGGAACAGAATTGGGCTACATGGTATAGTAAAAAATAAGACTAGAGGTTTAAAATCAGATAGCCTGTGATATAAAAATTATTTAAGAATTCCTTAATAGATTCTGCTGCCAATCATACTTATCAACATGTAGAAGTATTTTAAAAACCAGTGTATTATATGCTCAGAACATAGGCCCATGGTATATAAAAACCAGTGGACCATCAACAGTCATTTTAGCATCCTGATATATACAAAAGGCAGAAGTGGAAGGTAAAGATGTACACATCAAAGAACAGATAGCAGAAGGGAAAGAGTTATAGCAGGTTAAATAATAAACTTGTCAATAGACGTGGGGGATATAGCTGGAATTTTCAGACTATTAAAACTGGAACAGCTAGGTGACATGCTATATAGAGCACTGGGCCTAGCAAGGAAGATTCTAGTTCAAATATGGCCTCAGATTCTAACTAGGTAAATGAACTTGAGCAAGTCACTTAACCTGTTTGCCTCCCTGTCTTCAATTGTAAAATTGGAATAATAGCATATAGCTCCCAGGGTTGTTGTAAGCATTAAATGAGATAACAGGACAGTGCCTGGAACATAGTAAGCACTCTATACCTGTTAACTCTTATTATTATTACTTTACATGCTCAGTTTAAGTAGATAGAGAAAAGAGAACTGAGCCAAAAATATTTTTATCACTCACCAGGTAATCATCTGAGCTAAAGTTTTATATGTTAGCAAAATTCTACAGATTTTGGCTAGTTATTTGCCTTTCTGTCTTAAGTAAGTGGCAATAATAAAGCCAAGCCAGAAAAATTTTCATAACACTAGAGTAACCCAGGTTTGATCCCAAATCTACTACCTGTACCTGTGTGACCTTAAAGAAGTCACGTACTCTCTGTACTTCATTTTTCTTATCTGTAAAAGGAAGGGATTGGATTAATCAGAGGTATCCGGGTAATTTCTGAGTATACCAGAATCAAATTAGAATGTAATTGAGAAGTGCTTAACAAAAACAAAAAAACAACGGAACACAAATAATGTTAACTTTCAGTTTGCTAAATTACTTTACAACGGGCAGGTCCATTTCTATTTGAGTTTGACACTATTGAACTAAATGACTTCTAATTTCCCTTCCAACTCTATCTATGTGAGTTTGTAATCCTGTGAGAACAAAGTTATAAGGCGACAACTGTGAGCCACCAGTGCCCAAGTAAGTACAGATCTGAAAGGACCAGAGTTAGCAAATTTGGTAAACTTCCATTATGAGATAAAGAGAAGAGTTTGGGAGGCAATAAGGAATATGGTAGAGCAAAGGAAAGAGAAAGGTTTAAGTGAGGTGAAGAGCATGGACCAAGTACATGGAGAAATGAAGAAGCAACTTATTGGCAACAGCAAGAAGAATGTCTCAGTTGAAAGAGAGAATTAGGTGAGTTTGTAAGAATGTCAGCTGTCATTGGACAGGGCAGAGATAGGAGATGGAAAGACTCTGAAGCCAGGTAATGGAACTGGCCTTTGATAGAGAGAGTGAATGTTCCACTTCCCATCCTTTGCCTTTCATGTTCTTATACAAACAGCTGAGCCTCTGGCACTGAAGACAATCATCCCTCACAGGGGCTCTTAATCATTTTGGTATCATGGGCCCCCTTGGCAGTCTAGAAGAGCCTGTAGACACCATCTCAGAATCATGTTTTTAGATGCATAAGATACAATAGATGGGATTACAAAGGAGACCAATATTATTGAAATACAGTTCTAATTTTTTTTAAATAAGTTCATGGATCCAGGTTAAAAAAAAAATCTCAGTACTAATGGAAGCCCCTGAAAATGGAAGATCCCATTGTACTTGAGGACCCTATGAAAATAATTGCTTGGAAAGTGTTGCAGGGAGAACTAAAAGAATCCACTTCATCTCTTTCTCCTCCTCCTCCTCCCCCCTGCAGTTTGCCTCTAGTGAGTTCACCAATACAAACCATTCTTTCTTGATGAAAGAACAAGTCAATTTTCCAAACCTAATAATAATAATAATAATAATAAAAAGACACATCAAAGCTAGGCCCCTTTCCATTAAAGCCAGTCAGCTAGGAAAGGAAAAGGAAGACAAAAGGGGCTTCACTGATGAATTGAAAATATATTTGGGCTTAACAGTTTCCTAAGGATTAGAATAATAATGGACAAGATTGCTAAAACCATCCATATCAGAAATGTGGGGGGTTCTTTCATAGCCTTATAGAGAGACCAAGTGGATAGAGTGCTGGACGGGAGGTAAAAAGACCTGGATTCGAATCCTACCCCTCACACTTGTTGGATGGGTGATACTGGGCAAGTTTTTACATTACCTCTCTGAGTCAAAGGTGAATCTCTAAGATTTGTCAAGAGTGAGGGAGTTCCCACCTACAGAAAAAGTGTCAGATCATTCCCAGGTTACGACTACAAGTGACCTTCTTGATTAGATAGCTCCTAGAGATGTCTGAGACCATTCCTAGCTTTTTGAAATCCAGAGCACCCAAAGTAAAAGAGCAGGCTAGAAACTAGGAACAGGAGCGGAGTTAAAATGGAAGAAATGAAGGCTATTCACCAGTGGTGATGCTGTTGAACCAGGGCATGTTCATAAATGAAAACACATCAAAAATGATTCATTTGTCACCCAAGAAGTAAAAATAAAAAGTGTAAAATATGGTATTAACCACTGCCACTGGAGTAACCCAGTGCCTGGCACCAAGTCAGTATTTAATAAATGCTTATTACGTACTGACTACCTGGCATTCTCTACTATCCAGTTTGCGTGCATAGCACTTCCTATATTCCAAAGTGCTTTTTTATGTATTAATTAATTTGATCCACACAACTCTTATCAGTCAGGCAGCCAACTAATCTTCATAAAGCACCTATTGTGTTCTGGATCCTGTGCTAAGCACTGGGTATACTAAGAAGGAAAAAAAAAAAACAGTCCCTGCTTTCACAGAGCTCCCAGTCTAATGGGGGAATCAATGTGCAAACAGCTACGTACAAATAAGATACATACAGGATAAATTAGAAATAATCAACTTCTGTAAGGTTGGTTGGGCGGCTAGGTAGGTAGCTTAGTGGATAGAGTGACAGGCATTTAGTCAGGAAGACAACTTCCTGAATTCAAATCTTTCCTCAGATACTAACTAGTTGTGTGACCCTGGGCAAGTCACTTAACCCTGTTTGTCTCAGCTTCCTCAGTTGTAAAATGAGTCGGAGAAGAAAGTGGCAATCTGTTATGGGGTTGGGACATTTCAAGGAATTTGGGACTATTAAAGTTTAAACTGTCCAGCTAAACTGAAGGAAGGACACACCTTGAAAAGTAAGGGAGATAAGACCATTAGGTGTGGCTGCTGTTTGATCTGCACCAAGGGACAGAGATAACTCCAGAAGTCTGGACCATCACCTCTCACTCAAGCTTTCCCTGCCCCCAAAGGGAACTTTCCATTGTCAGGTGGTTACCCTATTCAGTCACCTTATGTACCATCTATAGAAGCTTTTGCCTTTCTCCTGTTTGAGGAAATAGGTATCTCAGAGAATCATGTCTCTCTGAACTATCTTCCCTCCAGAGAAGTCAAGGACTTCTCTCTTGATCTCTTTTCTCTAGTGCCTAAATAAAAGATTATTTTATTCTAATTGAATTGTGTGAGAGAAGGTATAATTCTTTTTTTTTTTTAAGTGAGGCAATTGGGGTTAAGTGACTTGCCCAGGGTCACACAGCTAGCAAGTGTTAAGTGTCTGAGGCCAGATTTGAACTCAGGTACTCTTGAATCCAGGGCCGGTGCTTTATCCACTGCGCCACCTAGCCACCCCGGTATAATTCTTTAAAGAGGAATACCTAAGGACCCCACCCCACCATTTTCTCCTGTGACACAAATTATTCCAATATCTTTGCCAAGAAAACTCCAAATGGGTTCCAAAGAGTTGGAAACAACTAAAACACAACTGAACAACAAAAGTTGGTTATTTTGGTATCAATAAGGAAATTAAGGCTCAGATTAAGAGATTCAACCAGTGTCACACAGCTAGTTAGTAGCAAGTGTGGATAAACTGTTAAACACTTGGCTAAATCACATGTGTATACAACCAGTTATGACCACTATTCTTTAACTCACATTTACTTATGTGCAGCACTACCATAAGCAGAATCATTATGAAGGCAGGAATTGAAGTCATAAAATTATAGCATATCAATCTGTCAGCCATTTGTTAAGTGCCTGCTATGTACAAGGCACTGTGCTAAGCACTGGGAATAAAAAAGAAGGCAAAAGATAGTCCCTGCCCTTAAAGAGCTTACAATCTAATGAGGGAGATGACATGTAAACAAATATATACAAAACAAGTTATAGACAGGAAAAATAGGAAATACATAAAAGAGTGAAGGCATATAGACCAGGGATTCACTGGTCATGGGATAGTCTAGTAGTGGAATCAGAGGATCTGGGTTCAAATCATTGGTCTACTTACTACCTGGATGAACATCAGCAAGTGATTTCAATTCTCTGGGTGTCAGTTTCCTCATCTGTAAAGTGAGGGGATTGAACCTCTCTAATCCCTTTCAGCTCTAAATCTATTGAACAGTATAGTGCCAAACTGAAACATGAATCCTAACCCCTTTCCTGCTATCCCCAGAAAAAGAGATCACCTGATAGGTACAGTTGCTCTTTTGTCCTGGGAAATTATTTTTGCCAAAGGCTGCTTTTTTAAAACCATTACCAAAAACTTGAAGTTAAGGGTGATTTTTTTTTTAATTTTAGGAAATGATGATGCTCAGATTGCTATAAAATGCCATGAAAGTACACGTATTTAGGGTAACAAGTAGAAAAGTTATCTAAGAGTGTTGGAGTAGACGCAACTTTTCTGCCCCTAAACAACAACAACAACAACAAAATAACCACTTATAAAACCTGAGCCTTTAAAAGTATTCTCAATAGGTGATTGATTATAGAATAATAGTAGCTAGCATTTATATAGAGCTTTAAGTTTAAAAAGTGCTTTACAAATTTTATTTCACTCTACCTTTGCAACAACCCTGGAAAGTAAGTGCTATTATTATCTCCTTTTTTACAGATGAGGAAAATGAGGCAGAGAGAGATGAAGTGAGTTGCCCAGGATCACATAGCTAGCCAGTGTTAGAGGCAAGATTTAAAGACATCAACCTGGGGAAGCTAGGTGGTGCAGTGTATAGAGCACCAACCTTGGATTCAGGAGTACCTGAGTTCAAATCCAGTCTCAGACACTTAACACTTACTAGCTGTGTGACTTCGGGAAAGTCACTTAATCCCAATTGCCTCACCAAAAAATAAATAAATAGATAGGTAGATAGATATAAATAGATAAAGAAAGAAAGAAAGAAAGAAAGAAAGAAAGAAAGAAAGAAAGAAAGAAAGAAAGAAAGAAAGAAAGAAAGAAAGAAAGAAAGAAAGAAAGAAAGAAAGAAATCAACCTATCTCTAGGTACAGTCTTCTATCCACAGTGCTACCTAGTTGCTTAAAGACAACCACTGGAAACTACTTTACAAAAGAGCTTATTCCATATTTGGACAACTTTAAGTATTAAGAAGTTTTCCTTATAAAAATCCAAAATCTCTCTCCCTTCTGCTCCCCAACTCTTCTCCTCTCCTCTCCTCTCTTCTCCTCTCCCTTTTCTCTGTCTCTCTTTGTCTCTCACTACCTCTCTCTGTCTCTCTCTCTGTCTCTGTCTCTCTGTCTCTGTACCTCTCTGTCTCTGTCTCTCTGTCTCTCTCCCACTGGCCCAATTTTGTTCTCTGGGACCAAGCAGAACTAGTTTAATCACTCTTCTACAGGGCATTCTTTTGTGTATTTGAAGACAGCTATTATAACCCTAATTTAAAATAATGAGATATAATAGCTCCACTCCATTTCTTCAACAAAAAGTCTAATCCATTATGAGACATTTGGACATTGTAAATTTGACCAAATGGATTTTTTTATCTGACAACTCAACCAGAATTTTAGAGGAATGCATAGACAATGGGAAAAATAAGTGCTCATGGAGTCAAAACTTCTAAATCCCCTTTCCAGTCTGACCAGAGTTCCTCCAAGTGAACCTGATCCATTCATTTATCATTTTGACTTCCTTTGCCCATATGGAAAATGAGATGATATTATTTTCTCTCTTCATCTTTCATAGAGAATGACAATGTTTTGACACTCTCAAAGAAAGACATTCCTTCCTATACAAAATGTTAATATTCTGACAGGCACAATGAAGCTCATCTTCTCAGGTAGGTATTTTATTTCCCTACTCATGCCCACTTGATTAGAACAATCAGTCTGATTTCCCAACCTACAGATCAGCATCTAGATCTTCCTAATCCTTCAGAGGTGAGGATTCCATCACTTATTCAGGGGAAGAGAATCCATCTTTTTCCCTGATTCACTGCCTTTCATTATCCCTCCCTGCTACCAGAGCAAAAGGTGAATTGTCTCCTCTCCACCCTCCTGGGAGATAAGTGCCCTGGGGACCTGGAAGGAGAGAAACAAGCTGAATGTGTTACAGTTCATCAGCTTAGAACACTTTATACTGGTCCACTCTCTGCCCCAAGTCATGGACATTTTACAAGGCAAGACAAATCATCCTTCTTTACTACTACCTACTATAACCCATCACTGACCTATGACTCTTTGAGAAATGGGCATTTGGAAAGTTGGCACTGAGAGAAAAAAGTAACAGCATGAGAGGGTCTGTGCATCATCTTTATTTGAGAAATAAGAAAGAAAAATGGTTTCTCCATAGGTCTAGGTATAAAAGGTGGTGGGATGATTTGGGGCCTTCCTGAGAAGGGGTGAGATAGTATCCCCCATCTCACCCTTCCCTGCCTTAGGTACTTATAGCTGATCAGAATCACTACCTATACATAGGTAATTCTCCCCACCCCTGACCCAGCTTCCATGGATGGTACAAAGGAAGATGAGTTTGTTTGAACAATTTTCTAACCTCTTCTAAATGGGTATATTTCAAATGGGTTGATTACTCTGCAGCAAAAATAGCATTTCTGTCACCAAAACAAAATAAAATGCTTTTAAAATCTCATTAAGAAGGCTGCAGAGAATTCAGGGGTATCAAATGGTTCCTTGCAATCAATATTTTGATGCTCTGAGTGTGAATGAATCAAAACCACAAAGATTACATTCCCACTAATTTACAGGTGATTTTTTAAGCAAAGAAATACTGGAGTGGGGGAAGGAAGTCAGGTTAGGCGTAGGGTTAGTAGAAAGTCTAGGGGAGGAGGACTGGCTAACAGAAGTCAAGCTGAACTATCTGGAAATATGCAAAGAACATGGTCCTCTGATTCCATGATATAATGAAAGATCTGTTTTCTAAGGGAATAGATAACTCAGGGACATATTATTTATCTTTGCTTTTTGCCATGACAGTTCCAAATTCACATGGTTAAGTAATGCAGTGGATAGAGTTCCAGGCCTGAAATCAGGAAGATCTGAATTCAAATCCAGCCTCAGACACTTATTATGTGACCATGGACAAGTCACATAACTCCAATTGCCTCAGTTTCCTCATCTGTAAAAATGATCTGGAGAGGGAAATGGCCAACCACTCCAAGTATCTTTGCCAAGAAAAAATCTCAAAAGGGGACTGAAAAAAAAATGACTAAACAACTCCATCTCCATATGAATGTACACAAAATACTATAGGAGGCCCACAAGGTAAGGAAAACCATGAAAAGGAAATAGAAAAACTGGAGAATTAATAAGAAAGGACCACCTAAACCTTGAGGAATCTATTACACTGAAGGAGATGGGAATAGGGATGTGAAATATGGAACCAAAAATTCCATTGTCTCCAGTGTCATGGCAGGGCCATTGTTGCAATGAAATGGGAGTGATTGGTGAGCGACAGAGCCAAGAGTCCAGATAAACAGGAGGGGTCAGACAAATGTATGGGCCTAGGCATGCACAAGAACATGGTAAGAAAGGTGGATGGGGGCAGTTAGATGGTGCAGTGGATAAAGCAGCACCAGCCTTGGACTCAGGAGGACCTGAGTTCAAATCCAGCCTCAGACACTTGACACTTAATAGCTGTGTGACCCTGGGCAAGTCACTTAATTCTCATTGCCCTGCAAGAAAGAAAGAAAGAAAGAAAGAAAGAAAGAAGGAAAGAAAGAAAGAAAGAAAGAAAGAAAGAAAGAAAGGAAGGAAGGAAGGAAGGAAGGAAGGAAGGAAGGAAGGAAGGAAGGAAGGAAGGAAGGAAGGAAGGAAGAAAGAAAGGTGGATAGAAAGTAGGAAGGAAACAATCATTTATTAAGCACCTATTGTGTGCTGGGCCCTGTGATAAGGCAAGGAAGAATAAGATAGAGGTCTAGGTAGTCAGTCAATAAGCAGATAGCTCTTAAATGTGTCAGGCATTGTGCCCTGCTAAATACTAGAGATACATAGAAAGGCTAAAACCCAGGACCTGCTTTCAGGGAGCTCATATCCTCATTGGGGAGACAGCACAGAAACAATTATGTATCAGTAAGACATATGCATTGAAATAGAAAGTGATCAGTCCATTTACAAATCTATTATACCTGGATGCCCAAAGGTGGTAAGGCTAAAAGGGAAATTTATTAAAAAAAAAAAAACTGGAGAATGGGGCTGGCCACAAATAGGTTGACAATATAATAATACCTTCCCCTAGAATATGTTAACTAGAAAAAGTTCCACGACTTATAGGGGCCAATGTTGACCATTTCATACAAGGCGTCTGACCCCTATCTGCATAAGAACTCTTGGACTGCAGCTTTCCCTGGCTCCCCAAATTGGTAAGCCTTCAATTCATTCCACAATCATACATTAAGCTCATTGTACCCGTGTAAGACAGAAAATGTGGCACAGTGAGATGGGGGTGCCTTGGGTTCCAGTCAAGTATCTTAAACCTAATGGTGAAGTAAATCTGGGCAAGAGAGGCCCTCGGTGCCTCAGACCACTAAGACCATAAATTTCAGGACAGTCGATGATCTGCTTTGGCAGATGGCATTTCCTTACTGGATAACTCCTTATACTAATGAAATCACAAACCTTAGTTTCCTTTTTTTTTCTTTAAAAAGTGCCAGGAATGGTGCTAGGTGCTGGTGAGGAAGAAGAGGAAGAGGAAGAGGAAGAGGAGGAGGAGGAGGAGGAGGAAGAGGAGGAGGAATAGAAGGAGGAGGAGGAGGAGGAATAGAAGGAGGAAGAGGAGGAAGAAATAGTCCTGGCTCTCTCTAGTCACTTGCTTCTCACAGAGACCTTAGTGGCCCACTAGTCCAATCCTCTCTTTTTACAGAAGAAAAGATGGAGACCTAGAGAAATTGAGTGATGTCCCCAAGGTCCAGAATTTGAACTCATGTAACCCTGCATCTCCACGGTCAGTACTCTTCCTCTGGTGCCATACTACATCCTTATGTTCTACTGCTTCACTCAGCACCATGGGACACACTTAGTTCCAGCCTAAAACAGAGCAGACCCCAGCCCTCAAAACCTGGATGGGACAGTAACAACACTATAGATCCACAAACAAAGGTCTGAAGTCTAGGAATCAGCAATTTCAGCATTTTTATGTAGGCTGAATCAATTCTACTCCTTAAACTGATACTATTTGTCCTCTGTGGACATCTTAAAGACAGGGACGGTGTTTTTGCCTTTCCACTTAATTTCAGTTGATGTTGCGTAGTCATTTTTCAGTTGTACCTGACTCTTCATGACCCCACGTGGAGTTTTCTTGGCAAAGGTACTGGAACCATTTGCCATTTACTTGTATTGCTCATTTTGAAGATAAGAAAACTGAGGCAAACAGAGTTAGGTGACTTGTCCAGGGTCACATAGCTAGTAAGTGTCAGGCTGGAATTGAACCCAGACCCTGTGTTCTTTCCACTGAGCCACCTAGGGGCCTCTGGCACCTAGTATGCACTTTATAAATAATTGTTGATGACATTCCATATGTGGCTAGATATGAGCAGCCCTGGGCCTACAGATGTTAAACAGAACAAAAGGAAGTCTAAGTCCTATTGGCATATTCTGCCATGACAAAAGCAAGTTAAGAGGCATTGGGATAATTTCATAGCCAACTTGCAATAAAAATATATTTTCTACAAAATTGGAAGTCTGGGGCTAGAAAAGAAATAGCTCTGAAGATGGGCACTATGCCAAACGAACTAATGTTCTTGCTTAAAAGACTTGTCTACTCCTAGGACATTACATGTAACATTCAGTAACACCCTCACTGTGAAGTCAGTCCCCATAATCTGCCACTATATGTCTTGTCAGGTTAAATGTCTTGCAGTAGGACCCAGAGCCAGAACAGAGAATTGGAATTGCTTTATTTTACTTTGTTTCTGGAACTATCCCCAACCTAGAATATCCTGTTTATCTTTATCCACAATACTCTAATCAGTCAGAAACCTCTAGCCCAAGTTCCCCAAGGCCTTTGGAATCACCAACTCATCCATCTTAATGAAAATAACTGAGGGGTGTCACTATTTCTCATTACAGGAAATGGAGGTACAAAGACATAGAGGCCAAATTTGTAAAATCCATTCACTTGAAAGATTGCAGGTGGAGCACTGAGTAATTGATCAAGTTGCAGAATAGTCAATCCAACTCAGTTGCCTTAATGACCCAAAGTGGTTGTTAAGACAACCACAATTAGACTACCTATTTTTAACCCAAACTGTCAAACGTTTTTGTCAGATAGTCTGTGTCTACACACAATGGTTTTAGCTGTAACGACAGGGCCAGTTTGGCACATGGCAATGGATTCCTGGGGGTGCCTAAGGTGCTTTCATGGGGTCCATGAGGTCAAAATTAAACTCATAACAATAACTGTATGCTTTAATTTCTATTACAGTAAATATTAATAACTATAACCCACAAAAACAAAATCTCTTTAGGGAGTCCTCAATAATTTTTTAGTATGAAAGGGTCAAAAAGTTTGAAAAAAAACTGATATAGTGGAATAAACCACATTAGAAGCTTGACCACTTACTAGTTATGTGACTTTAGGCAAATCATTTTACTTTTTCTGAGCCTCAGTTGCTTCATCCATAAAATTAAAGTGAATTGTGTTGAATTTGATAATTTTTAATATTATTTCTAGTTCTAATATTCTGTGACTGAGTTGATTCAGTCAGCTAAATAAAAACAGGAAGCAGTTCAGTCAAATACCTGCTTAGCAAACACACACGCGCACAGCACTCAGGTGTCAGATAAACATCAGCTGTAGCTTTCTCCCATCCCAGCCATCCCAGCCGCAGGAGCCAGTTCTGTACCTGTGATTGAGAGAAGCAGGTGTTTGGATTTCATTAAATTGGATCCTTGCCACTGAGGGAGTTCACAGGGCTGGACTGTGTTTTGCTTTCCCATGTCTTGATTGCTCATCAGTAAATGAATAAGTACCATTCGTGGAAGGAAGCTTCCATAAATGTATGCAGCTCCTTAAGTCTTCTAGATGAATGCCATGTGGCAAGAAATTACTTTTATCCCCTTGTTTCCCCATCCCCCACCCCAGCTCCTCTGCTCATAGCAGAATCTGCAAGAAAAGACAATTCCTTCTAGTGCTGAGAGCGTGACCTGGCACACGATGAGTGTTTAATAAATGCTTGTTAATTGATTGATTGCTATGAGGAAAGTCCTCATCATCAGAGATTTGTAGAAGGAAGATTTGCGGATGGATATCTGATTGTAGATGACTGTGACAAGCACTGAGTCAGGTTCTGAGTCAGAGGCTGACATCACCACTCTCTGCAGGGTAAAGGGAAACCCAACCCCCATGAACCCCCCCCCCCCACACACACACACTTTGGTCTCATCGTACTGCTGTCCATGCATGCTGTCATAGTAAAATGGTGGTGACTTATGGGTAAATCTGGTGAAATGTTAGTTAATTCAATGGATAATAAGTTTATGAATTATCAATGATAGTGAAGAATTGAAGCCAGAAAAATCTCTCCATGACCTAATGTAGGCAAAGGCCTTCTATTTTATCCAGATCACCTTCAACCCCCTAAGCAAGGGCCTTTGACATCAGATGGTGGGCATTTGGGGCAAATTTGGCCTTCTTCAAAGGAGTATTCCTTGAGGGGCCAGATGTTACTAGGTTTGGCACTGTTAAGAGATGGCTCATTGGGGAAGTAATACAACAGAAGGAACACAAAGCAGTGTGATAAAAAGAGGACCAAAGAAGACAGCTCACAAGCTTGAGCATTCCTCTTCATAGCAGGATGGTCTAAGGCAAAGAGCCCAAGGAAAGGAGTTGGCACACTTAAGCTCAAGTCCTATTTCCAGTTATGGAGTTTTATATGTCTTTTAATGACCCTGCAACCCAATTTACAAAATAAGGATGACTCACTTTATACCTGTCAGAGAGTAGCTATAAGACAATATGATGTTGTTGTTTAGTCATTTTCAGTCATGCCCAATTCTTTGAGCCCCCTTTTTGGACTTTTCTCATCAAAGATACTGGAGAGGTTTGCTATTTCCTTCTCCAGTTCATTTTACAGATAAGGAAACTGAGGCAAATAGTGTTAAGTGACTTGCCCAGGGTCATATAGCTAGTGTCTGAGGCGAGATTTGAACTCAAGAACATGAGTCTTTCTGACTCTAGGCCAAGCACTCTCTATCCACTGGGTGAAAGAGGAAGGGTAGTACAGAGGAAAACAAGTATAAACTAGGATATTTGAAGATAAGGTTAGTGCCAGATTATGGGGGATTATGTAGGATTTTGAATAGCAGACTAAGGAGTTTGGACTTCATTTGGAAGCCAATAGGGTAACCTTGAATAGAGCAGTGAATGATGAGAGCTGTGCAATTTTCTCTATTACCAGTTTTAGGACTGGAATGGATCAGGAAGAGGCTGGAGTTAAGAGACCAATTAGGGAGCTCTAGAAGTAGCCCAGAAAATGGGGCTGGAAGAGGGTGGTGGCCATGGAAATCCCAAGGAGGAGTTGAGGGAGGGGCAGTTAGTTACTACAGGGACATAATCAACAAGACTTAATAGGAGAGGAACAAGAATAGTTAAAGACAAATAAGGAGAGTTTTCATGTCACTATCCTAAGGGAACTGAAGCAACAGCAGCACAGTCTCCAAAAGGCATCTTCCCCGCAATCTTTGGGCAAGTGGAAAGCATTTTTAAGCCCATCTCCATCCATGCTGTTCTTTGCCATCTGCCCCCCCCCAAAGCCTGAACGAAGACCCTTTGGAGGCAACACTGTTATTGCGCTGATCTACACTCTCCTCAGACCTTCCTCCTGGCATGGAGTCAGTAGCCTCTGGCTCTTTATCTGAAACTCGGCTCCAACAGCTTCCACCCTCCAGGACATCACTCCCCTTTCGGCAGCTGATTAATTTTGCTTGTTTTCCTGTGCTGGCAACTCGGCTGCTGCAGGGGTGCCTACTCTGAATCTCTCCATCTGCCTTGAGTTTCAAGTAAACAATACACTGTCTCCTTGGGAATTCTCGTTGCTTTTTGATCTGAATGACCTTCCTGATGTCTGGATTTTGAGCAAGAACATCAGGAGATCTAGAACCTGGGATGGATGGCATGAGGTTATAGGCAGGGTTTACAGGAAAGCAGAGTTCCTGCTAATTGTGTCTGCTTCTGAGACCAGGGAACAACCAACTGCCTTCTCACCTTTTATAAGGGCAATTCCCTAGGAGAACCAGGTAGAAGAGATGTACAAGCTATTGCTTTAAGAATGAAGGAAGAGGTAAAATAACTTAACACTTAACCATTACTAGCTGTGTGACCCTAGGAAAGTCATTTAACCCCAATTGCTTCACCAAAAAAAAAAAAAAAAAGAATGAAGGAGGAGGGAAGCTAGGTGGTGCAGTAGATAAAGCACCAGCCCTGGATTCAGGATGACCTGAGTTCAAATCCAGCCTCAGGCATTTGACACTTATTAGCTGTGTGACCCTGGGAAAGTCACTTAACCCCCATTGTCCTGGGGGGAAAAAGAGGAAAAAAGGAAAGAAGAATGAAGGAGTCAACTGTCAGGATGAAGGACATAGATGTTCTCAATACTTCACCACTTTCCACTAAAAGATTCCCTTTCTTTTGTCCTTTTTCCCTACATCCTACCTGTTCTCATTTTTGGCCTAGTAGCCAGAGCCTTGAACATCAAATCAAGAAGACCAGCACTAGATCATGCCCTCTCATTTACAAGCTGTGTGACAATTGGGAAATCACTGAATATCTCTGAGTCTTTTTTCAAAATTCATGGGATCATAGAATTATAGAATCTAGAATTGGCGGGGGGAACCTCAGAGAAGGTCCAGTCTAAACCTTTCATTTCACAGCTAATGCAACAGAGGTCCAAAAAGTTTAAATTACTTTCCCAAGGTCTATAACAAGCATTATCTATAAAATAAAAGCAATAATGCCTGCAGTTCATCTAAAAAGATTAGTGTGAGGCTTAAGTCATGTAATTGACATCAATACAGCACTTTCTGGTTTGACAAGTTCTTAATATACATGATCTCATTTGATCCACCCAACTACCCTGGATATAAATGCTAAATGGGGTTATTATGCACATCTTATAAGTGAAGAAAATGAGGCAGAAGGGATTAAGTGCCCTGCAGGGTCACACAGTTCATAAGTGCCTGAGGTAGGATTTGAACTGAGATCTCCCTACCAAGTTGAGCAATCTATCAATTATGTACTATAAAGTTCTTTGCATATTTAATGAACTATACCGATGTCAGTTATTATTATTGCTGTTATTGTTGTTGACATCGTCGTCATCATCGTTGTCGTCATCACCACCACCACCACCACCACCACCACGACCTACTCTTTGCTCTCCTCTGCTCTAATCACTTTTATCCTTGGCTTCCCAGAGTCACATCTTAGTCCCTGTTGTGGTCCTCAGGACTAAGGAGTCTGATGCCTTAGGGGTCTTAAAATGTGCTGAAACACCGGCCCTGGAGTCAGGAGTACCTGAGTTCAGATCCGACCTCAAACACTTAACACTTACTAGCTGTGTGACCCTGGGCAAGTCACTTAACCCCAATTGCCTCAATAAAAAAAAAAAAATTTTTTAAAAATGTGCTGAGAAGCCTAGTGACAGCTGAGATCATTTAGAGACAACAGTAATGGTGAAAATCCCAGCTAGAGAGAGGTCCTTTTGTGCCTCAGAAACTCATGAGCCATGGTAGATCAGGGATTAAGGCTAGCTAGAATTGGAAGGACAGAGGATTAAGATCAGGTAAGGAGAGCCAAAAGAAAAAAAAGCAACTAACACAAAGCAGATGCTCAATAAATGTTTGCTGATAATTGTGTAAAAAATATGTGGTTGGGCTATATAATAGAAAGATGCAGCTGGCTCGTGTGTGGCATGGAAAAATATCTGATCTCTGATATGGTTTATCTCATTTCCAGAGGAGATTATGAATTTTACTTTTAAGAGGAGGATCAAACAAGCAGTGCTAGGAGCCTAATAAGAGAGAAGCAAATAGGATCCAGGACCACCTAGTTGGGCAATTGTTCCTCCCCATACTTTTCTCCAAGAGGGATATTAGGTAAGAATTATATCTGTCCACCACACCTCAGATGTTGAATATCTAGGGGTACAGTACTTTGGGGCCCAGGGTAAAAGTCACTTTCCCTCATCACTCTAAGGAGAGGGTAATACTTCGCTAAAAATTACCATTTTAGCTCCCTTCCAGCCTAATGCAAGTTACACAAAAGACCATCACCACAAATAGCTTCATCAAAGTGAATAGGAAGTAAAGAAAATTACACAGATTATGTTAGACAATAGAATATACAAGAGTAAATGAGCTCTTCAGCATGGAAGTAAGAGAAAAATTCCTCAGCTCAAACAACTAAAGAACAATCTCCCTGGCTCAGGAAGTGAACTCTGCTCTTACTAGTGTCTAAGGTAGTATGGAATGGAAGTTGGGGACATGGTAGAGGTCAAGCTTTCTCAGATATCTGGATCCAAGGAGATTTGCCATCCACTTTCTGAAAGTTCACATTTGTCTCTCCTAACCAACTTTCTTGAAGTCTTCCAACCATTTGAAGAAATCCCCTCTTCATTCACACAAGTACTTAGCGTTATGGCTTATTGTTCCCTCAGCCAATCAGGGGTCATTTCTCCCTCTGAGTACACAGCATCACATAGATGTCCCTTAGGAAAATGGCTTATTCCTATTGGCAGAGATATTGCATTCTTTTTTCCTGAACTGATATTCTTCGCAATCTCTTGTAAAAGTCATCTGATGTAAGCTTAAAACCTGCTACTATCCAGCATAAACACAAACATCAGTGATATAAAATAACAAGAGTGATTTTCCTAGTGTTTCAAGTAACTAACTTATAGTACCATTGAAAAAAAGAAAAACAAATGTACAATTATAATAGATGCACTAGAGTTGATACTAGATGGATCATGGCCCTATCAGTTACTTCAGTGATAATATGCCTAAAGGTTATCTGCAGGATATATAATGTGCATAGCTCAAGCACATGCATATCTGTAGTATACTGCAATTTTTTGAGTACATGCATATTGAGCAACTAGGTGGCAGAGTGAAATAGAGTGCCAGGCCTGAAGTAAGGAAGACTCATTCTTGTGAGTTCAAAATTGGCCTCAGACACTTACTAGATGTGTGACCCTGGGCAAGTCACTTAAATCCTATTTACTTCAGTTTCCTCATTTGTAAAATGAACTGGAAAAGAAAATGGCAAACTACTCCAGTGTTTTTGCTAAGAAAACCCCAAATGGGGTTATGAAGAGTTGGACAGAACTGAAATAACAGAACAACAAATATGCATATTCATTTCACAGTGTGAATTCATTCAATTCATAGCCATTAATCACAAACAAGAAATCAAAGCAGAGCTAATTAACAAAGCAAAGGTAACTAACTATAATAATACTCTCAATAGGCATATATAAGGAAAATAATTATAAGCATTAGTGTATACACACAAAAAAAATGAGTGGAAACCACTAACAGGAATAGGCATAACACAAACATAGCAGTAAAATTATAAACAAGCATGCTCAAACATTAAATAATTAACAAGTGCATCAATAAATATGTGTAATTATATGAAAGGCAAACTTCCTATGGGCAATTTCTAGTAATGTCACCTAGATACACATGTAACTACTTCTTCAGGTTCATCTGCAACATCCAATTAGATTAGTATACTGTCTGGCCTGATGGGCCAACTTCCCCTTGTCACTGGCTGATCTCTCTGCTCCTATACCCAAACTAATGAATTGTATTAAGTGAACATCAGGATCATCAGAGACTTTTTTGTCTACATCTCACATCTCCATCTTCTGTTGCTGGCATAAGGAGCAAGTTGACTTTCAGTATGTTCGGTCTCCATGAGTTCTGTACGTCTCCTAGGAGTTCCTGTAGCAGCATTTCTAAGTAAGGAAGGAATTGTCTTTGGGTATAATTCTCCTACACTGTAATCTCCTTTACTGGAGACACTATTTATTTTCAGTGCCCCACCTTGTTCAGATAATATTTGTATACCTGATCTCCTTTGTTCAACATTCTCTAAGGTGAGTGTTTGTGCTTTTTCCCTTCCATTGAAAAGTCTAACTAACTCTTCCGTGGGCAAAAGATGTTGGCTGTGAATAGTCTGAACAAGAACCCTTCCATTTTCCGGGGCTGTTTTGTAATTGGGTAAGTTTCCTAGTCTCTCAAGAACTTTGTATGACTTAGCTTTTCATCAGTCAAGTCAACTTGGGAGTCTCATGAATGCCAGTGTTTGTCAACCACAACTCTTTTCTGTCAGTGGTAGTGGTGGTGGACTAGCCATATATATTATATTTTGTTTCTGTTACAGCTCTGTACTAGAAATGAGACATATGGAATCCACCGAGATTTTTGTTGGACTCTTAGAGCTCCCCACATGTTCAACAATATGAAGTTGGAAGATTCAAGCTATGGGTATTCGTGGATGGGAAGGAATAGTTCTAGACTATTTGATACCTGCCAAATCCAACGTTTCCTTGAGTAGCTTGCTTTCTTTGGTCACAGTAGATCCTGGCAGGGACACATACAGTGAAAAGTACTCTTTTCCAGAATATCTCAGCAATGGTAGATACTTTCTGATTGGGTATGCTTATGTATCTCTGGTGAAATGATCAGTCACCATTAATACAAAACATCCTTATGCTATCTTCTTCCAAAGATAGAAAGTCAATACAGACAAGTTCCAAAGGCTTGCTGGTACTTATATTTTCCAAATATGAGACAAGAGTTGGTAATGCTTTTCTTTGTAAACATCTATCATGTTTCACACTTCTTGATGACATCTATAGCCAACTTAGGACAATAAAATCTGCTTCTTACCAACTCTGTGATGTTTTCTTGACCTATATGCCCAAAGTCATCATGCAAGGCATTCATAGCTATTGACCATTAGGCTCTGGGTAGCATCTGCTGAGTCCTTGTTCCATGAGTGAGATCATAGTCCCACATAGTACCCCACTGAACAGCTCCAGTTTCTACCATTGTCTCTGTAGTGCTATATCTTCTGTTGATTAGAATTTTAAAATTTTAGGATCATTCCCTTGTGTTGGGGCTTGGATCATTTTTCATAGTCCTTCATTAGCTGTATACTTGGCTTTCAGTCACCTGCAGACAACAGTGGCAAGGAAGATTGGTTCCATGAAACAGGCTCACACATGCATTTGGCTTTCAACCTCTAAGTTACACATCCATTTGATTTTTGTCCAGTTCCTCATGTATCACAGATAGCCGTTATACCTTCTTCTGATAGTGTTACAAGTTCAGTGTCTTGTAGCATTTTGGAGAAGGCATTTACACTCAGATTATTCTTACCAGGCCTCTAGTGTATGCTGAAATCATAATTAGCCATAAGAGCTCCTACCCATCCATGGCAAATATCATCCAACTTGGTACTATTCAAAATAAAGGTCAAATAAGGCTGTCCAGAAGGAAAAACTACTAATCCACTTGAACATAGATGCAAGACATTGAAAATTTAATTTTTAAAAAGGCCCCTTTAGGGGGCAGCTGGGTGGTACAGTGGATAAAGCACTGGCCCTGGATTCAGGAGGACCTGAGTTCAAATCCAGTCTCAGATACTTGACACTTACTAGCTGTGTGACCCTGGTCAAGTCACTTGACCCTCATTGCCCTGCAAAAATTTTAAAAAAAAATTTTTAAAGGCCCCTTTAAAAACTGTTTTGTCTGCATTGTTCAGTGATGGTGGGAAGAGTTCCATTCATAGCATGCTGGGGAAATATGGGAACATTGTCATTCCTTATAAGTCATACTCCATCCCTGCTCAAAAATGGAGGTCATAGTTCTACAGAAACATGGGAAAGGTAGGGATTCAGCCCCACCACTTAAGGAACCAGTAAAACGATGATTGAGACTGGGGGAAGTAGGGATTCTATTGAACAGCTGATATCAACAGCCCAGGAATGTGACTTGTAATGTTCCCTGAAGTAAGCTTCACTTTCAATAAACCTAGCTGGAGCTATGATCCAGCTCTCTTAGACATACTACCTTGCCTCCCAGAGCAGGAGTGACCCAGGGGTATGCTGGAGCCAGTCTGAATAGGCTTAAGGCCCAAATCCATCCCAGACTCCCTGATTATTTGTAAGGCTGTAAGCTAAGAATTGTGTTTACATTTTAAAATAAATTTTACTTAAAATAATATTTAATAAACTGTAAATATGAAATACAATTTTATAATATGATTTATTTTCATATGTAAGAGTTATTCTAAGATCACTAGCCAAAACAAAACAAAAAATGGCAGGCATATTTAACCATCTTGTTGTTTTCCAACCCCTGGTCTAGACTTAAGAAAATGATAGAGAAAATGTTAATAAATAATACAGAGTAAACTTAAAAGTACTTTTTTTTTTCAGAGAGTTGGTTGTTAAACATTTACCATCACACCACTGGGTACTTCTTCCTTAATTGACCAAGCCCTTGCCTCAGCTTCACCTTTACAACCATGATCTTTCATTGGTACAAATAAGCTGTCACCCTTTGAAAGTTACACATTGAATTTATTATATAACTTATAAGAAGAGTTGATGGACAAAATGGAGATTCTCAGCTTCATGAATGGTCCTTTTTTACTGTGTTACTGTGCTCATTTTAGCTAGTATTTGTCATGTTAAGATTTTAATAATGCAGAAAATAACAAATAATTTGCCACCTACATTACTATGTGCCCAAAACAAAATTCCTGAAAGTGCCCCTTAACTACAAAATTCATGTTATTTTGGAGAGGGGTCCTTTTATAAGGGAGGGGGGATACTACTAAGGTCACCCTGGACTTATATTTCCCATCTCTGTGCTGTAAAAATAAAACACTCCTCAGGGGGCAGCTAGGTAGCACAGTGGATAAAGCACTGGCCCTGGATTCAGGAGGACCTGAGTTCAAATCCAGCCTAAAACACTTAAGACTTACTAACTGTGTAACCCTGGGCAACTCACTTAACCTCACTGTGCCTCAGTTCCCTCTTCTATAAAATGAGGTGGTTCTCTTCAGTGACCTCTAGGACCTATCCAGCTCCAAATCTATAATCCTATGGAAATAAAATTAGGTGTTAGAAGATAAATATAAAGTCATACAAAATCATGGCATTGACTTAAGAATACCAGAGGCCTTAAAGCTTAAGATGGTTGATGGTGGGGAAGAAAGATAAGGATAAATTTAGAAAGGGCAGTAGGGATATGGGCAAGGTATCCTAGGGAATAAAGGAGCCTCAAATATAGAATAGTACTGTTAGCCAAATTGGAAAAGAAAGAAGTTTCAATGGCACTGTTGAGGAATCGGGGTGGGGGGGATGAGGATAATAACAAAGGATGCTGAGAATGTAGAATTTCTCATTTTTTATTTTACATCTGTTTTCACTGGCAATGATCTTTGGATTAGAATAGACAGAAAGAAAATAACATAGTAAAAAGGGAGATTATAACTGGACACCCAGCTGACCTTGGCTGAGTTCAAGTCACCAGACCCCATAGATTTACTAAGATGGTAAATCAGGGGGTGTTTTACATGCTGTTTGCCTAGATTTTGGTAAAACATTTGACAAAGAAGAAGATTTACAAAAAAGGTAAAGGTGGTCCCCTGGGAAAATTATGAAATTGCCCAGAAGAAAAAACAGAAGCCTAGCAGAGATACCAAGCAGAAAGTGATATGCTAGGGAGAGAAGACTCCCAACTTAAAAGAGAAAGCAGTTTGCTCAATGACATCACCAATGACTCTGGAGCACAGAAGGAGGGACGTAACCTGGCCACATGTGATCTGTAAAAGTGGTACAGCCCTTCAAGGGTGTAAACTGGCTCCGTGAAGTTCTCTATGCATGTGGCCCATCATACATGCTCCCTGATCAGCTGAGTATCTCTGTCTCTCCAGGTGGTATAGTAAGTTTGGTAACTTATGAAAGAGTAAATTCCTATGTGTATGGGAGAAGAGAAGCAGAGAGACCTATCTTTTAACTAAGAGAAATTATTTTTCTAGTATATTAATAACCAATTATTACACTAGGATCCAGGCTTTTTCTCTTCTGTTTCTTCATTGAGGCCCAGCTCCTGTCAAAGATCATCCTCTGAAGTATGTGACTGATTGAGATTAACCCTAACCCTTTAGGTATATACTCTTCAATCTTGGAGACCTCATTTCTGTTTAGAGTGTAAATAGAATCTAGTCTTCTGGACTAGTTTTTACCCCAAGGAAATAAGCCTCTGTCCTTGAACCCCTCCATCAGAATTTAGGGTGACCCAGCTCATGAAGGAGAAAACCAACCAGAGTGGTTTAGATGCACATGGATTGCCGGTCCAGATTGTAGGAGGCGACAGAGTCTTATGATCGAGCAGGAGGGGCTGAAGACTTCTAGCCCATCTCATCACTAAATATCCACCAATCAGGTTGATTTTCATTTGTCCCTTCAAGGATTATTTAAAGCTTGTCTTTGGTTGCTGAGAGAAACCACTAACCATCACTTCATTGAGTATTAGCTAGTTTAATTAATAGATTACTAATTACCCAGAAACTCTGTCTCTTGAGGTTTTTCACTTGTGACATAACTTAGTTTGCTATGCTGATTAAATTTAATGTCTTTTGCTTTGAACAAATATGGCTACCAAAGGAAGAGAACAATGGGGAATCTTGAGTAGCAATTTTAAGTGGATGATGACTGATGCCCAAGACAGACCTCAATCCCAGGGTAACCCTTTAGCAGGGCTTGTATATGAAGAGTGCTCCCCAGGTGTTACAGCAGGAAGTTGTAGAGAGGCCAATTTAGAAGTGATTTAAGAAAAAAATCTGAATAACTAGAGTTATCGAAAAGTCATGCCTTAGGAAGTCACAGATTGCCCTTCATTGAAGGTCTTTCCATTCTGTGACTGGGTAACCACTCCTCATGTCATGGGGGTGGGGGAGATTCTTATTCAGATATGGGCTGGGACAGATGACCAAGCAATAGTGGGTCCTCAAAGGTATGACATATGTTCATTTTGTCCTTGTATCACCAGCATCTTGCACAGTGTCTGACATATAATAGGTACTTAAATGATTGTCCAACCAAACTTCTAACAGGCTAATTATGAATGTTAATTCTAACATTCCTCATGGTTTTCCCTGTCTGACTTACAATTAAATATTCAAAGGATCTCAAGTTATGAGGGATGTTGTTGATCATCTAATCCCTCCATTTTATAGATAAGATAAACTGAGGCTTAAAAAGGTTACACATAAATTTGGTGTCAAAGCTGCCATTGGAATCCAGGTGATGTATGTGTTCAATTGTTTCAGTCATATCTGATTCTTCATGATCCCATTTGGCATTTTCTTGACAAAGATACTGAAGCAATTTTGCCATTTCCTTCTCCAACTCATTTTACAGATGAAGAAACCGAGGCAAACAGGGTTAAGTGACTTGCCCTGGGTCACACAGCTAGTAAGCGTCTGAGGCTAGATTTTAACTCACAAAGATGAGTCTTCCTGACTCCAAGCCTGGTTCTCTATCCATTGCACCACCTAGCTGCCCCTGTACTCTAACTCCAAATCCAGGGTCCTTTACACAATCCATGGCCTTCCCATCACTTCATTTTGTGCAGAAATTGACTCACTTTTCCATCTAAGCTATATTAATTCTCCAAGTGAGCTGGCACAGACCTGGGAAGAAAGTTAGCTTATGTACCCTACAATTCACCAGCCTCTCAGTTTTTCCCTGAATTGGGAAATACTTATCTATCTACAATTGACAGAAATACAGAGGAGGTCTCCAGAGCTAGGTGTCCCAAGCCCATTGGCAGAAATTTCCTGGTTGGTTCTGAACAAGGAACTCTCTTATTCTTGTCCTTTGGGTTTATCCTCCACTGAACCAGATCAATGCTGTTAATAACCACCTTCACTGGGAGAAATAAAAGAAAGCATTATGGAGCATTTGTAGTCTCAAGTGTTTGTTCTGTCTTCCTATGAGTATAAGCATCAATGCTGGAAGGTGAATAAGTATTTTCCTTCCCATTTAGAAATCACAGAAAAGATCCTGGCACTGATAGACACTGGCTAACAGAATTTTTTATCTTTAAGGATTTCCTCATATTTTTTTGTGACAAGACTTCTTTAGCCAGCTAATGAAATGAGTCTCTTCTCAGAATGCCTATAAGTACCCAGAATTACAAAGGAAATCAATTACATTGAAATTAATTTATCCGGGGGCAGCTAGGTGGTGCAGTGGATAAAAGACCGGCTCTGGTTTCAGGAGGACCTGAGTTCAAATCCAGCCTCAGACACTTGACACATACTAGCTGTGTGACTGTGGACAAGTCACTTAACCCTCATTGCCCCACCAAAAAAAAAAAAAAAGAAAGAAATTAAGTTATCCCAAAAAAATGTTTTAAGTTCATGGACCCCATAGTAAAGACTACTTCTCTAAGTATATCATAGGGTTGTATCAGCCAGTCCCAACTTGCTGTACCTACAAGATTTGTTAGTTGTTGCCTGTCATCATGGGAATTTACAGAACCTTCTCTGTAGAAACCATTCATTCTTGCCTTCCCACACCCTCTAAGTGGGAATCTAAATTGTGAGAAGGAAAGAATGAGAGAGGGAGGAGGAGGTGGAAAGGAGAGAAGTTCATCAGGTCTTTCCTTAGCAGATGTATTCTGGAAGAAAATGGAATCTAGAAGAACAGGATGAGAAGGGGAAAGAATTGGAAACCTGTTGTTTTTTTTTTCTTTTCTGGAAATCTCTATTGATAGAACTTGTCTAGACTACTCCTAGGAAAAGCTAACAGAAAGAAAGCATAAACAGCAACACTGAGTCACAGGAATTCCCCCCCAAAATTTCTTATGACTAGAGGTTCTTATGACTAAATCTGGGGTCCCCAAAGTTTTTAATAGTTTTCAGGGAATCTGTAAACTTGGTTGGGAAAAATCATTTTTATTTCAAAATAATTGTTTTCTTTTATAATCCTATGTATATTTTGCAATGAAAAGTATTATTCTGAGAAGAGTTTCACAGGCCTCACCAAATTGTATTAGGAGTGTGTAACACAAATAAGGTTAAAATGCCCTGATATAAATCTTTTACCAGTTTCAAAATTAAAAAGGCATGGATGGAGAAAAGGGCATAGGAATGAATAGGGGAGAAATATACTTCTCTTTCTTAATGACTTATTTTCCTAAAGGAAATTAGTTACCACAGTGGATAAAGCCTTGAGTCAAGAAGACCTGAGTGCAAAACTGGGCTCAGGCAATTTCCAGCTATGTGATCTTGGGCAAATCACTTAATCTCTGTCTGTCTCAGTTTTCTCGATAGTAAAATTGCAGGGGCACGGGGGAGGGGGGGATAATAATAGCACTTACCTCCCCAGGTTGTTGTGAGAATCAAATGAGATAGTATTTGTAAAGCTTGACACATAGTAGCTACTTAATAAATATTTGTTTCCTTCCTTTCTGCTCCATGGCTCATAAATCTAGTACCTTCAGGGACTGTGTGACACTTCTGTGATGTGGGAGCCACAAGGGAAGAAATTTTGAAGGTCTGTCACAAGGAGAAGGGATTAGATTGGTTTTTCTTGGACCCAATGAACAGTACTAATATTGTTGTTGTTTGTCCTTCATTCTCAAAGAGGACCATGACAGCAGGAGGTGATATCATGACTTGCACTGAATTAGATTTAAGTGAGGCAAGAACTGTGCAAGGTCACCAACCTCACTCTCTCCTCCAGAACCATCTGGGTCCAGTAGCAAGATATATATCAAGCTGACTGGAGATGGCCCTAGATGTTTAAGACAACTGGGGTTAAATGATTTGCCCAGGGTCACACAGCTAGTAAGTGTCTGAGGTGAGATTTGAACTCAGGTCCTCCTGACTCCAGGGCCAGTACTCTATCCACTGCACCACCTAGCTGCCCCAACAGTACCAGAAACAATAAATATGAAGGCACTAACCATTCATCAATGCCTGTGAAGTCATGTCCCAGAATTAATGTCAAGATTGAAGAATAAACAATTTTGAACAAACTATACCATGACCCAAAACAGTAAGAGATGTGTCCCACAAAGTTAAAGAAAAATAATTAAAAGAGGAGGAAGAAATCCCCTCAAGACAAAACCCACATGATTTTTTTAAAAAGCAGCAAAGCACCATACTATCTACTTCTACTACATTCCCCCATATCCAATGTCTCCTCTCTAGTCTCCACACTAACGGCTTAGCTTGGCAATGACCCCAGTAGTTACTGAATCAAAGCAAGTTTGGAAATAACTGCAGGTGGGGCAGACAATTGCATCAGTCACCCTAGTACAGTCTCCCCTCAATGACAACAGTGATTCAACCTCTAAGTAGGAAGAATTTCAGAATAGGGGAAAATGAACAGTAACTGAGGAAATGATTAAGTAATGAAAAACCCCTAATACATTGAAGAAACTTCATGGGAAAAGAAATTCCAGGATAAAATCCACTCTGGAAAAAACTATGACTAAACCACCAGAAAGGAGATCAGAATGGCCACAGTGATTCTAACATTGGTTAAAGACCTAAAAGAATTGAAAAAAATAATTAAAAATGAAACAGATAAATTAGAAGAGAAGCTAGGAAACTTTAGCAAAGCCATAGGCAATGTAGAAAAATAGAATGGAAAAAATGGAACTTTAAAATTTAAGGAGCGATTGTAATAAAAAATATTAGAGCAAGACTTTTTTAATAGTATTTTATTTTTTCTAATTACAATTTAAAAATAGTTTTCAACATTCATTTTTTTTTGTTTTGTTTTGTTTTGGGGGACAAGGGGGTTAAGTGACTTGCCCAGGGTCATACAGCTAGTAAGTGTCAAGTGTCTGAGGCCAGATTTGAACTCAGGTTCTCCTGAATCCAGGTCTAGTGCTTTATCTACTGTGCCACCTAGCTGCTCCCCTCAACATTCATTTTTGTAAAATTTTGAGTTCCAAATATTTTTTCTTTCTCTCCCTTCCCTCCTGGCTCCCAAAGCCAGCAAGCAATCTGATAATAGATTATCCATTACAATCATGTTAAACACATTTCCACATTAGTCCTGTTGTGAGAGAAGAATCAGAACAAAAGGAAAAAAACACAAGAAACAAAAAATAACAACATAAAAAGTGAAAATTGTATGCTTCAATTTGCATTTAGATGCCATAATTCTTTTTCTGGATGTGGAGAGCATTTTCCATCCTGAATCTTTTGGCATTGTCTTAGGTCATTATATTGTTGACAAAAGCTAAGTCTATTGCAGCTGATCATTGCACAATGTTGTTACCAGAGCAGGACTTCTTAAATTTTTCTGTGTGTCATGGGCTCCTTTGGCAATCTAATGAAGCTTAATGGACCCCTCAGAATAATGGCTTGTTTTGTTAGGTTTTAATTCATTATTGAAAGAAATCCTAAATATCAGACAGAGGTTAATGAAAATAAAGATTTAATTATTTTCCCAACCAAGTTCACATACCCCTTGAAATCTTTCCATGGACCCCAAGTTAAGAACCCTTGCATTATAGCAAACTTAAAGAAAGTGTGATATTTCTGCTATCAAAAGCAATTGGCTTGGAAAACAAGGCATGAAGAAATAATCTAAGAATCACTAGAATAGCATGGTGAAATGAACAAAAAAACCTGACTATTATAGCTTAAGAAATGACAAAATAAAATTGCCCAGAAAATTGAATCAAAAGGCAAAATATAGATTGATAGAATCCAAAGATCACCACCTGAAATAAACATTATATAAAACAAACCCACAAGCAAAATTATCAAGCTTAAGAGTTCCTTGGTTAAAGAAAATATTGTAAGAGAAAGATCACATACTTGAGGAATCTGGTCCTAATATGACAAGAGTACATGAGAAAGAAAAAACATATATTGGAATAGGTTATGTCAAAAGACAAAAAGAAATTACTTATACCAAGGGCAAATTGAGTATAATTATACAAAAGAGCAAAACCAAAATTAATTACTTCCAAATATCCCTACTGTGAAAACCAGAGCTGAGTAGTATCTTTGAAAACTAGCAGAAACTGTTAATGTCTGAATAAATTGAAAAAGCTAAGCCATGAAAAAGAGAAGAAACTATTGCCTTTTCAGAATACCACCATCTCCAATGATCAGGGAGGGAACCAGGTACAAAAGGTGGGATTGGGTTTTTTAAAGGGAAAACGGTAAGAAGAAAACCCTAGGAGAAGAGAAGGGAAGACTTTACTATTTCTTAGACATGAGTATCACAGAAGAGTATTCAAATACTGGGGGACTAAGAATCATGTGACCTCACTCTGATAAAAGCCAAACAAAGGAAAGTTTAAAAATAGATAGATGGATGGATGGATGGATGGATGGATGGATGGATGGATGGATAGATGGATGATAGATGATACATGCATATATATAATACATATACATATTTCAACCATTAAAGAGTATGTGTGTATGTATACATACACATACATACATACACTTCAATGGTAGAAATACAATAAAGTGGAAAAGTAGTTAACGATAGGATGATGAGTAAAATTGAGAAGAACAGTGTAATCGAGACAGAGATAGTCATAAGCAAAACATGCTATAGCTATAGCTACAGAAAGGAAAAGGTGATTTGGATTAAAGCTAGGAGAAAAGTGAGAAGACAGGGATAAAATTATTCTAGTCAATCAACTATAGATACATAGTGCTAATGTCATTCTCTTTGTTGCTATTCTAAAACAGGGGAGAGGAAAAAGAGAAGAAATATTAGAATAGGATTTGATGAGGAAGAAAACAAGTATAAGAATTATAACCATGGTTATGAATAGGATAAATTTACCCATGAAATTAAGATGGGTGGTAGAATAATTTAAAGATAAATAAATACTGGGAGTAATAATGATGATGAGAAGCATTTATATAATTCTTTAAAGTTCACACAGCATTTTCCAAATATTTTATCTTCACAAAAATCTGGTGAGGTGGGTACTAATATTATCACTATTTTACAATGAGTTAATTTACGCAGACAGATTAAGTTACTTGCTGAGATTTACAGAGCTAGTAAGTATTTGAGACAGTATTTGAACTCATCTTCCTGAATCAAGGTCTAGCATGCTATCCATTGCACTACATATAATGAATTAGAGCAAAACTTGACATGACAACATAATGGAGTCAACGGCCCACAGAAACAAAAAAACCTGATATGAAGTGTATTTTGCACTTGTCAGAATCATAGGCTCATAAAATAATAGTATCAGGTGTGTGTAGAGGACACTAGAAGTGTGCTCTGTTCAACACTAATTTTACAGATGAGGAAATTGAAGAGCACAGAGGTTATGACTCATCCAATATCCAATATCACCACTAGTAGGTGTTAGATCTGGGATTTGAATTCAGATTCTTTGGCTTCAACCCTAACATCTTTTCAATTTACCATTATGAGCAAATAAATAATATATCATAAAAATAAAATAATGCATTATAAGAAGCAACATATATATTGAGCAATGGAGCTTTCCAAGACTCTGGCAGAGAGTCATAAGCTACTTCAAATCCAGTAGTTCTTAGAAACTCAGAGTATGAGGGGTTTTTTGGCTCCCCAAAGTTATATCCACTGAATTACTTACTCTAGGTTCATGAGAGAATGTGGTAGAGAGAACAGAGTACAAAGAAAAGAAGATTGGGGAGGAATCAAAGACATTCAAACCAAAAAATTTCAATTTTTCCTCTTGCATTTGACATGGTGAAACAAATAACAATAGAATCTGGGAAGAGTAACAAATTATAAAGAAAATAATGAGGGTTAGATCCCAACAGCAATGAAAAGTGATACCACAGAGCTGGGTAAAATCAGTAGCACAGTGGATAAAGCAGTGGACTTGAAGTCAGCAAAACCCATGTTTGAATTCCTCCTCAGAGACTTACTTTGTAATTCTAGATAAGAAACTTAATCTCACTCTGCCTCAGTTTCTCCATTTGTAAAATAGAGATAATAGTACCAGCTATTGCACAAGGTTATTGCAAGGATCAAATGAGATGATATTTGTCAAATGCTTCACTAACCTTGAAGCACTAAGTATTAGCTATTATTATTAATTATTGGTAATAGTAGTGGTGGTTGTGGTGGTGGTGGCATGGATATTATTATTTCTATTGGGGTGAAAATCAAGAGAAAAGATTCTTGATATTTCCTCCCACTAAGGGTGAACAAGTGTCAGGGAACTAGGGTAATGACAAACATTCAGTGACTGAGCTTCCCTTGATGCAGTGTGACATAGTAGTATCCAATTTATCTACCTCACATTGATGTGGAGGCTATATAAGCACTAGACTTATGATTTTACTGATATAGGTCAGTCAGTCTCTGAAGGATAGGACTGGTGATGAGATTGCCCTAATCCTCCTGACATTCTCCTCAATCTTGGGCAAGACCCCACCCAACTAGGAGAGTTCACTTCTGATTAAAATGTAAATAGAATCTAATCTAGGTGAATTCAAGTCCTAAAGAAGTAAGATATTGCCCTTGAAACCCCTGTTGTTCAACTTGAGTGGTCTGGGTGGAGGTAGTTTCTTTTGTCCAGAGTACCTCTGAGTATCTTAGAGGCAACTGTGTGGCTCAGTGGATAGAACACTGACCCCAGCTGGAGTCAGGAAGACCTGAGTTCACATCTCATCTCAAGACATTTATTAGCTATGTGACCCTGAGCAAGTCACTTAATCCCAATTGCCTCTTCATTAATATGTTCACCATTATTGATTATTCACCAATCAGGGTTGATCTCTACCTGTCACAGGTACCTATCTTGTGGATATTAAAACATTCAATAATCTCCATGGTCTTTGTCTTTCATTACCAAGAAAGACCACTGACCATCGATTTATTGATTATTTCTTAGCCTAATTAATAAGATATTAATTACCCAGAAACATTGTCTCTTGGGTGTTTCATTCATCTCAGTTGTAAATTTATCACCTTCTACCTTCAGGAAGTCAACAATTTAATTCAATTTAACAAATATTTTAACAGTGCTTAGACATTGTTCTAGAAGATAGGGATACAATGGTTGAAGATGACATACTCCCTACCTTCAAGGAGTTTCCATTCTACTGGGTAGGTGGGGGAATATGAAAGGTATAGAAATAAGTATCATGCAAGGTAGGACGTGATAAAGGAAAAGGAAAGCTTGAGGGGGAAAATATTCTAAGAAGGTGATGGGGAGGTCATTCTTTTCAAAGGCAGATCATTTCATTTTGGAACAGCTCCAACTCTTAGGAAGTTGTTCAGTCAAAGAGGGGAAGAAACACAGATAACAATCCCAATGACTACAGTACAGGACAGTTCATCACCTGATGATCCTTGGTCCTTCCCAACTTTCCTGGTGTCTTGGGAAAGGTAAAGACTAAAATCCACAGTGTACAGCCCAGAGACAAGGTAAAATTCAAATAAAACAAGATTGGCCTCTAAGGAGCTAAGTGATAAGTGGTAGGGAATATGAGTGTGCTGGAGAGCTATAGTACACATAACATAATCATAAAGATTGGATGTAATATGTATAATTTGGGGCCTCAGTGAAAACTGGAAAGGGATAAAGTGGAGATAAAGGCAAGGTGATAAAGGATATTTACTCTCTGGAAGTATTAGGAATGGAAGAGTAGGAAGGGGAGGAGAAGGAAGGGAAGAGGAAGGGAAGGGAGGAGGAAGGAAGAAAGCCTGGGCCCAGGGATGTAAGGTTCTAAGAGTTAGGTAGGTTCCTTAGCTTGGGAACATGGGAGATTGGGGAGGAGGTGCTTGGCTACTAGGGCCAAGCATAAAGTATATTGAGATAGAAGAGACCTTAAAGGTCATCTAGTTTGACCTTCTCATTTTACCAGTGAAGAAAATAAGGTCCTAGAAATGTAATAATTTGCTCAAAGTCACACAGATACCAAGTGGCAGAAGTGGGGAGAGATGGAGGGCTTATTGTTTTAATTTTCCCAGAAATGATAGCAATACAAAGGGAAAAAATATCATATATGAAATGTATTTTGGGGAAAAGAAAAAGAAACTGTTCTCGCCTTTCCCCCTGGCATCCCTCTGAACTTGAGTACCTCACTTCTCTTATTAATCTCCTTTGGCTCCTTCCTCTAGTAGGCCTTCTCTTTCCTTCTCAAGTCAAAACGCTGTTGTCACGCACAAAAGGAGTATGGGCAGAGAACTCAAGAAAGATGATCTACTTTTTTTTAATGGGATAATAGAATTTTAGAGTTGTAAGAGACCTTAGAGATCCTTTAATATAATCTCTTCATTTTATAGGGAAAGAAAATTGGTCCAAAAAAAGGTGAAATAACTTGGCCAAAGTCACATAGGTAGTAAGTAGCAGGGTCTGAATTTGATCCCTTACATTAATTTTAATCATGCTTGTCTTGGGGGGGGGGGGCAAACAAACTAAGTACCTACAAACCCTTGTAAACTCCTAACTTTTTAGAGCACTGAGATTCTAGCACTGTTTTTGAGTTTCTGTCATTTTGTAATGTCTATATTAAAAATGTCAATAGTTGATTTCACCAGGAGAGAACCTTCCCCACCCCATACCTCTCTCCTGATGTACACAGTGAACCAAAAGATCATAGGATGCTACAGTTGGAATGGACTTTATGGATTATCCAGTTTGAATACAGCCCTTTGTGCCATCCAGAACTAAATTCTTTATGATTTTTAACAGATCAACTAATCAATAAAGTATTTATATGTTTTAAAACAACTTTGAGTGAATAAGTCATTTTGACTATTATAAAAACCCAAATAAACTACAAAGAACATATGAAGGAAGATACTATCTTAATCCAGAGAAGGAACTGATAAGTAGATGTATAGAATGGTTTTATACACACACACACACACACACAAACACACACACATCTAATGGTAGCCCTCTCAAGGGCATGGGTGGAGAGGGAAGAAAAAAAAAGAAATTTACATCATAACTTTATTGTATATTTAAAAGGAATAACAAGTTGTACATGATAGATCTGAAGTTTCATGTGTAATCATCTTTTTTATTATACTGTTATGATAATTCTTGTATTATTCCATAAACTAAAAATAAAATACATTTTTAAAAATTTTAAATGTTTACTATGTTTCAGGCCCCATTTGGGGAGGATGGGTAGCATACAGAAGTGAAACAGTCTCTGATGTTGAGGAGTTTGTTTCATTAGGGAAGACAACACATATAGTAGGTACAAACAAAACATAAATTAAATAAATATAGAATATTTAAGATGCTCAGTTCAGAGGGTCACTCAGCTTTTGACTGAATACTGAAGATCTTCATGCCTCACAGGGAAACCTGTTCCACTGTTGTATACCTCTCAATGTTGATGAGTTATTCCTTATGAGCTGAAATCTGCCACCCCCTAACTTCCAACCAGTGGTTCTTGTTCTGTGACCTGAGACAAAATATTGTAGGGGAAGAAATATTGGCCCTGAAGTAAAGAGATCTGGATTTGAATCCTAGCTCTGATACTTACTAGCTGTGTGGCCTTAAACAAATCTCCTGATCTTTATTAACCTTCATTTTCTCCTCTGTGACAGAGGGGTGAGGAAAATATGTTTTGAACCATAACTTGCTGCCACAATTCAATTACCACTTACTATCTGAACTCCCACAGAATAAAACCGCTACTTCCATGTGTTATCTCTACAAATATGTGAAGGCGGCTTTCATATCACCTATAAGTCCTCTTTTCTCTAAGTGAAACATTCCCATTTCCTTCACCCATTTCTTAAGTTCAGTATGATGTGGGTAAGTGAAGCAGGCAGCTATCCATGACAAGAGACACTTTTTTTTTAATGCTACCTTTTAGAAATGCATCATTTTTCACTGACAGAAAATTCTACTCTTCACAATATGTAGGCATTTATTTTGTGATGAGTCAAGCCCCTAGGCCTGAAAGCCACCTCCAGCAGAGGCTTGGGCAGAGGAGAGTGATATGACAAGGCACAGCTTTCAAATGCAAGACAGCTTAATTTTCAAACTTTTCCTAAGGCCCACACATGTCTGGTCCTAACTGCTGGTATAACATAGTTTTGCCACCTCTTATCATCCTGGTCACTCACTCTCCTTCAGTCTGTCAATATCCAACTTAACCTGTGCTGCCCTGAAGTAAACATGATTATCTAACACTCCAAGTGTCCTCTGTTGGGGGCAGCGAATAGGGAGACCATACCCATTCTCCCTCCTCTCACCCTCATCATGTTCTCTGGACATCATGGGAAGATTGTTAGTTTATTTGTTTGTGTGAGACAGGATAAAGTGAATTTTTAAATCTATCTTGAAAATTGCTCTGTCAGGTCAAAAGGACAGAATCCTAAAGCTGGAAAGACCTTAAAGGAAAACCCTATACAGAGTAAGATAGCATACATCAAGATGCCTGTAGAAAGCAAGCTTGGATTTGTGGAAAGAGTGTTGGATTTGGGTTCAAATGCCTGCTCTGCTACTTGGGTATCTGTGCAACCTTGTGTAAGTCATTAAACTTCTATGGTCTTAGTTCCCTAATCTGTAAAATGAGAGGATGACACTAAATGACCCTAACTTAACATCCTGATCCTATGCTCTAGTGGTCAAGTACCTAGGCAGACTTTCAGGGATGGTAAACCACCCCTGTTGATTTTCCACTGCAGAGGTGTCAGAAGGGAAGATCTACAGATGCACCCATTCCTTTCCCAAATCTCCCATGTTCCCAAGCAAAGCACCTACATGACTCTTAGAACCTTGCATCCCTGGGCTCAGCCTAATACCTTTTCCAGATTTTCTTTCTTTTTCCTGATACTTCTGTAGAGAAAATAATGTTTATCACCTTGCTTTTATCTATCCATTTGGTCCCTCTCTAGTTTTCACTGAGGAGGCCAAAAATTATACATATTACATCCAATCAGCACAACTATGAAGTTTTGTGTACTATGACCTACATTTCTCACCACTTAGCACTTAGCTCTCTAATGGTCAATCTTGTTTTATTTGAATTTCTCCTTGTCTCTGGGCTGTACAGAGAAGGCTGTAGGTTTCAATAAATCCATTACCTTTCACAAGACACCAGGAAAGTTGGGAAGGACCAAGGATGATCAGCTAATGAACTGTCCTGTACTGTAGTCATTGGAATTGTTATCTGTGTTTTGTCCCCTCCTTCACTGAACTACTTCCTAATAATTGGAACTGTCCCCAAATGAAATGATCTGCCTAAGAAAAGAATAACTTGCCCGTTACTTTCTTAGAATATTTCCCCCTCGATCTTTCCTTTGCCTTTATCACATCCTACCTTGGATGATACTTGTTTCTATATTTTTCATATTCTCCCACCCACCCAGTAAAATGGAAACTCCTTGAAGGTAGGGAGTATATCATTTTCAACCATTGTATCCCTGTCTTCTAGAACAATGTCTAAGCACTGTTAAAATGTTTGTTAAATTGAATTGAATATTTGACTTTCAGAAGGTAGAAGATGCTGTTTTACCCCTACAAGAGATAGCATTAACCATTTGACCTCGGGCTAATTATAACATCTATGGGCCTTCATTTCCTCATCTTTAATACATTATACTCTTAGTAGATGTGTTTCTCTATGTGTAGGTGAAGGAGAGACCTATAATTTTGATTTCACCCAGTTATGCTTCAAAGTGGAGGACAGCAGAAATCCTGCTCCAGTCACTGACTAGTACTATCTGCCTGTATGCCTAGGGGGTGATTATATTAGTGTAAAAGTCAAGGACATGCTGTATTATTCCATATGAAGGTTAATGGCATAATTAGTCCGATGCAAATAATGCACTTCACTGGTTGCTGTTATTTAGGAGATCCATGAATAAGCAAGAATTCAATTCAGTCAACATTTATTAAGTGCCTGCTACTACATGCTAAACAATTAGGATAAAAATAAGAAAAATAAATATAATCTCTGCCCTCAAGGAGCTTATAGTCTAATAGGGAAAGACATACAAAAGGAAGCTAAAAAACAGGAGAAGGGAAAGAACAGGGAGAATGTGAAGGCTACAAGGGATACTCACTAAGTGGCATGAAGTTCTGTGGAGTTGAAACCAAGCAGAACTGCTGATGGACAATGAAAATTTACCTGGAAAGTTATGAAAATTCAGAGCCCTCTATTAATGAAGGCTCTGGGAGGATTTTGCTGTTCTACCCTCCAGGCCGCTAATCACAGGGGAAAGAAAATTGAGGAAGTTGAGAAAGTGTTGAGTATCAAAATCTTAATTAATCTACATGGTGAATTCAGGTAGTTCCTGAGTCCCCTGTGGCTCAATGTCCCCCAGCTATCTTGGAGTTGAGCCCTAGAGGATAAAACCAAAATTGGACCCTTCTTTCATAGCTCTCTCCCTATTCCAATGGGCAGAGAATCCCTCCAGTGTCAGAGAAGTGGCCCAAGATCAGAGAATGTCACTCACCCACCAGTGACAGGGAAGGGATATGGCAGGTACTATTACCAACAAGGTATCTTTGGAGAGTCCCCAGCATGCCTTTGCCCCATAGTAGATCAGACTTGGTATTTAGTATCCAGAGAGGGCAGTGTAAGAAAAGACAGTATTGTCTGCATTGCCTGGCAGTATTTCAAACTAGAAAAGCTGAAGAGAAAGCGAAGGAAATTAATTTGAACACAAATAAAGAAAATTGTAAATGCTGACAATATGAGGAGTCTTGAAATCTGGTCAAGGGTGGCAGCTGCTTTGTTCATGTTTTGAAAAATATTTTACTCCTTGGATCTTCAAACAGAAAACCTCACAGTCTGTAGCCGGCTTTAAACTCCACTGGCTACAGTTCTTTTTTGAAAGATCCTAATTACAGCTCCAAAATGAGGGCTGGCTGCAATTCAGGAGCTGTGATGTTCTCCCACTGTCCTCTGGATTCAAAAATGCTAAAAAAAAACTCTTGGAGCTGTTACTGAAACAACATCCATAGATACAGTGACAAAGGCCACTCCAGAAGTTCAGAAGGTTGAAAATAAGAAGACCTGAATTATAATCCCAGCCTTACCAATAATTTACTGTGCAACCTGGGGAAAATCCCTTAAACTATCAAATTTCTCATTTGTAAGATGGGATGATGATGATAATAGGAATGATGGTAGTGATGGTGGTGGTAATTATTATGATGATAATAATGATAAGGATTATGACAGCAGCATCACCTCACACTTATCTAGCCATGGAAGGGTGGGGTAATCTTACAAGCAAGCATTAATAGGTTGTTATGAGAACTGGTACAAGCCACTTGTGTATGTGTAATTAGAAAAATTGCCTGTCTAGCTCAGCTGTACTCTCCCTTCAAAGGGTTAATTTTTGAAGTGCAGTGAGTAAGTCCTGAATCCATACTAGAAATAGTTCATTTTACTTACTTACTTACTTACTTATGGTTGACTGCATCTTGGAGCCCCTAAAAGGGATGGTATCTAGGCGTATAGTAGGCTCAGATATTTTTGTATGCTTTTTGCCAGGCTTGTGAAAGACTAACACTCATTCCTTCACTTTTTTTTCCTTCTCAACTCCACCCCAAGGTCCAGCTTGGTTAAACTAAATGTCTGGTCTCAGAAAGTAAAACTTCCCCTTTCCCTCATCTCATTTATAAAACTCAGCATTAACTAAAATACAACAAACAGTCTGGTTTGTTGTTGGCCAACAGTGCTATGACATTTAATAGCTGAAGAATTAAAATGAACATTTAGGAAAAAGACTAGAGCTTCCTCTAGTAGTATAGCCATTTTTATTCACTCTTGCCATCTGGGCAACACATCTCTTCTTCTGCAGTTCCCCAATATCATATTTCATTATTTCATTTCTGTTCTTTGTCACTAAAAATTATTACAAGTTCCATTTCCAAGTTATAAAACTGTTTTTGGCTTACCCAGCATTTTGGATTTTTCTTGATATTTTTCACCTCCATTAATGTTTACATTAATGAATGAAGGTTAAACTATGTTCTAACTATATTCATATACTATTCTTCCACTACCCCCTTGGGTATCTGTTATAGCTTGGTTTACCATTATCATGTAGCTCTCCATTTCCCTCTGTGGGATGCTCATCTTTAGTTCTTTGGAGGTAGTTCTATTTCATGTCTCATCACCATATAGCAATACCAGTAAAATGTTAGTATTCCAAAGATGGGCTTTTACTTTTATAGAAAGCTCCATGTCAGTTAAAAAAAAAAAAAAACTTTGATTTCCCATAGGCAAGTCAGTCCACTGTTCTCTTCTGTTCAGCTCTGGGCCTAACTCATCTCTATTGTCTGTCCCATATATACATATTGATGAATGGACAAGCTGTATAGGACCATTCAAAAACTAAAACTAAAAGCCAACAGGTTGTATAAACTATAGGATTCCCCTCCCCTCATGTAGATGAGGGTGGGCATGCAGAAAAGTCTGTGTTTGGTACAAATCTGAATGGATCTGTTCCTCTTCCAAATCCCAATTGTTGACTTCTTATATCTTCCATTCCCATGATTCATCCTAATTTGCAGCACTAAGCCCACTTAGATGTGGTACCCACCTCCCAAATACAGTTGAGGGTAATGCTTTGCATCAATCTGAAAGGCTAGGGTGCAGAGTGGAGAGAATAATAGACTAGAAATCAGGAAGACCTGGATTCAAATCCTGCCTTAGATATTTATAAGTTTTGTGAAGTTGGGCAAGTCATTTAATCTCTCTGTTTCAGTTTCCTCCTTGGTAAAATGGGAATAATGATAACCCTACCTCCCAGGGTTGTGATAGGATAAAATGAGACAGTGCTTTGCAAACCTCAAATGATTATATACATAATACATATTACATGAATTACACTTCTACCCTAAATAAGAAATGCAAAAGACTTCTGAGAAATTTTCTAGCTTCTTCCCATTAAAGTCTTCATTTTATAACTTAATTACTAAATTTGAAGCACTATAAATTCTCAGATCAGGCCCAGTATTTTTATGTGTGTGGTTTTTTTTCCCAAATTCTCTGTTTTCTTGTGAAATTAAAACATCAACAAATATGTACATCTAAATATACAAAGAAAAACAGAAACAAAAAATGGATTTTATAGGAAATTGTAAACTTCTCATGTGTAGTCTGGGTTTTTCCCCTATTCTTTACAACTTTTTAAAAATGCATATGATTCCAATTTAACATGGTAGTTTCAAAACTATCCTACTGGTCTCTGCTCTCTTCTATACTTTCTACTGTTCTCTTCTGTTTAAATTTTTACTAATTACTTGATGCTTCCTTTTCTTCCTGATCTTTTGGTACTAGTATCACCTCTGCCCCAAACCATAGGTCAAAGGCTACAGAGAAATCTAATATTCCTGAAGAACACTAGGCATGAGACCTACAAGAGAAAAGAAATTTTATTTACTTCTTCTGTTTCTTCCATCATCCAAGCAAAATGTGGACTATCTCCCACACTTGAATCTATATGATCATAAATCAGTTAGAGACCTCAGATTCCAAAGGCTCAGGATCACAAGACCATCTTGCCTTGGTGGGGGAAGGGGGTAGGAGGGAATAGTTAAATGATATTCCTGCTGGCTCTACCTTTATAAACGCCTAATATACAACCCAACTTGAAAGCACTAATGAAGTGGTATTCTTGGGGCAGCTAGGTGGCACAGTGGATAAAGCACTGGCCCTGGATTAAGGAGGACCTGAGTTCAAACCCAGCTGCAGACACTTGACACCTAGTAAGTGTGTGACCCTGGGCAACTTACTTAACCCTCATTGCCCCACAAAAAAAAAAAAAACCAACGTGGTATTCTTAAAAAATCTCCCCTTTGAATTTAACTGACTAAACTGAGGCTTGTATACCACCCAAAGTTATATATAGGGTGGAATGACTGGGTTTTAATCCATGAAACAGCATACTAAAATGAGATCTTCCTCTGAAAGCTCCTAATTTTTCCTTACTGGCCCCACAGTAGTAGACTTATTTTGGTATACCACAGTCTCTGCCTGTAACTGCCATTCAAATGAGGGAGGGAATTCTTTATAGCACTAGCCCCAGGAATATTTTCTGCTTCTTGGCCCAGGTACAAAAATTCCAACTTACAGCTTTGAGGTCACCTACCATAAAATATTGGCCCCTCCTAGTAGGATTTTTACAAATGTGTTCTTTTCCCTTCTCTTGGTGCCCTTGGAAAGCTGAACATCTCTTGACAAATTGCATAAAACACTAGCTGGATAAGGACAGCCTTTGCACAACCATTCAAATCAATAAAATCCTCCTCTCAGCACATGGCTGCTGCTCTGAAATACTGCAAAGAAGCTGCAGGGGCTGGAGAGGAAACCTTCTCCATTTATTGGTCTGAAAAGTGTCACTCTAGCATCCACTGCCTTTACAAGATAAGCTCCGCAGTGGCGAGAGAAAGGGAGCACACCAGGAAAATCAAAGATGTTAGGGTATTTTCCCAAGCTGAATTAAAATTTCTCATGCTTTGCAGAGATTAGAACTTTTATCACGGGCTCACATACATAAAAAGTTGTATTAGGCTGTAATTTTTTTCCAGAGGAAAATAGGATAAATTTGGTATGACATGAGTCACACACAAGCCTGAGGAGTTCTAGACTTTGTTTGCCCGAAGATGCTCCACTTAGGAAGTAGATACATCCCTTTACAGGAGGAAGAAGAACCTCCTTAACTGAGTAAATAGTTTGAAATGCCCAAATTAAAGGTGAAGGAGTTAGCTTTTTTTTTTTCCTGTTCACCTACAAGGTCTGTGAGTGACTAAAGAATCATAATGTCAGCTATTATTATCATTAAGGAATGGAAGTCAGGAACCAGGTCATGATAGGAAGAGCCAGGAAATAAGAATATTCATGTATTATCTGACGTAAGAATAAGTAGATGGTTAGGAATCCAAAGTAGTTAAGGCAAAGCTTAAGGGGCAAACTATTATCAGAGCTTAATGTCAGACAGGAGATCATTAATCCAGTTAGCAATGACATAGTGTCAGGGGAAGAAAAAGTGAGGATACAAGTGAAGTCAAGGTCAAGGTAACATACAGAGGGAAGAGGGAGAGATGGAGAGAGAGAGGGAGAGAGAAGAGAGAAAGGAAGGGAAGGGACGGGGAAGGGAGGGGAGGGAGGGAAGCATAAATGATAGATCAATAGATAAGTTAAACATCTTCATTTCCTTCAATGAAACAATAGATAAATGTAGATAGCTATATAGACATGTATATATATATAATTCTATGTATTTATCTGTAAATAATTTATGTATATATACATACCTATTTATATATGCAGACACATACTTCTTGCCTTAGCAAGCATAGAAAGTAAAACATAGGTAAGTGATCGCACCTGATTTCTGAATCCCAAAGCAGTCTTACAGAACTGATTGAAACTGGACAAGAGTAAAACTGAAACAGTGGTTCTGGCATTGTCAATGCGCTTTTCCAGACTTCAGGAAGCAATAGGAAAACCCCTAACCAAGAGTGAAGCTGCCTGCTAACCTCCATTTGTGATAGAGAGTTTTGCTGGTCAGAAGTAAAATAAATAAATGAATATGACTACAGAATTGAAGTTATATAAGTCAGAGCTATAGTTTTGTACTAAAACAAATTAAATAGATGTTAAGAGTCCATGAAGAACAATTAGGTATCCCAGAAGACATTAAGATTAGAGATCTGCTAGAAAGAGGGTTTCTGTGATTGGCAGTTTCACCAGAGGCCACCAAAATGGTTTAATGTGGTAGCCTGCATTGAATCAATTGCTGTGCAAGGAAAAAAGTATGTGTGATAGGAGTTGCAAAGTATAAGATACAGTGACCTTTTTTTTCAAAGAGATTGCAATCTAGACACAATAATAAAAGTAACAATAATAATACAAGGTAAGATACAAGTGTCAAACAACTCAATCAGATCAAAGTTAGAAAGTACTTCATAATTCACAGTCTAACCACCAACAGAACAGGAATCATCTCTACAACATCTCTCACAAGTGGTCGTCCAACCTGGCCTGAAGACCTGCGGTGATGAGGAAGTCAATAATACTATCTTTACCATCCTTCCCTCCAATGTTTCACATTCCTGTTTGGGATATCTCAATTCTAAGAAGTATAAGTTTTTCCTTATGTTCAAATGTGACCAAATGAGATAATTTATGTGTTAGAAAGCAATTCCAAACTACTGCCTCATCTAATATTACCTCTAATGTCTACATTTAATATGATATAATCAGTGTAAAGGCTTAGTGAATTATTCAATAAATAAACAAAATTATTTGCAAATATGTTTTCTTTATGAACTATTAGACTCTTGAACTGGGTCAATAAGGGAATAGCTGATTGACTGACCATTGGTGTGGCCACATTTCTGGAGGCTTTAAATGATGAAAGAGTTTCAGCAGAAGTCAGTCCAATGGTGAAGCCACCTGGTGCTAGAAAATTCTAAGTTCAAGAGATGAAGATTCAAGATATGGAGTCAGGTCCCCAAGAGGAATCATATTAGAGAATCTCAATCTCCCTCCCTCCCTCCTTCCTTCCTTCCTTCCCTCTCTCTCTCTCTCTCTCTCTCTCTCTCTCTCTCTCTCTCTCTCTCTCTCTCTCTCTCTCTCTCTCTGTGTATGTGTGTGTGTATGTGTCTGTCTCTCTCTAATACCCCTTTTTCCCAGCTTCCAACTTTTCCTTCCCCTTATCTTCTACAACCTACACTCCCCTTCATTTCCTTCTCTCATTCTTTGGCCATGTTGTCTGACAGACTAGGCCAGTAGAAGACAATGCATCCATCTAAGAACAGAAAAAGACACAAGGAGAACAAACACAAACAGACCCAACTGGATACAGAAAGTTAGCCACATGAGGGAAGAAGCATGGAAGGATACCCCTTATACCTTCAAAACTGATGGCTCTGTACTCAAGAAATGGCTTCTAGTAACCAGAAGTTGTGAGTTTCCCTTTTCCCACACATTTATCTTTCATGTGTGTCAGCATCACTATACTCCAAATTTCCTTTAATTTTTATTTTGTTAACTATTTATCAATTACATGTAAAATTTTTAACAATCTTTTTTTTATTTCGAATTCCACATTCTCTCCCTCCCTCTTGTCTCAGGCCCATCCTTGAGAAGGCAAGAAATTTTATGTTGATTATACATGTGAAGTCATGCAAAAACATTTCTACATTAGCCATGTTGTAAAAGAAAATGAACAAAGTAAAAGTTAAAGAAGGTTTTTTTTTAAGTATACTTTAATCTGCATTTAGAGTTTATCTATTCTCTCTCTGAAGGTGGATAGAATTTTTCATCATGTGTCCTTTCGGTAATTGGCTTGAGTCATTGTTTTGATCAGAGTAGCTAAATCTTTCATAGTTGATCATCCTTACAATATTTCTGTTCTATGTGTAATGTTCTCCTGGTTCTCCTCACTTCACTTTGCATGAGTCCATATAAGTCTTCACAGGTTTTTTTGAAAGCATCCTAATCATCATTTCTCATAACATGATAGTACTACAACACAATCATATTCTACAACTTGTTCTGCCATGCCCCATTTGGTGGGCATCCCCACAATTTCCAATTCTATCTAGGCTAAACATCCTCATTTCCTTCAATGAAACAATCAACTAAAATATTTAATAAGAGCCTACTCTAGGGGGCAAAGTGGATAAAGCACCAGCCCTTGATTCAGGAGGACTTGAGTTCAAATCCGACCTCAGTCACTTGACACTTACTAGCTGTGTGACCCTGGGCAAGTGACTTAACCCTCATTGCCCCACCAAAAAAAGAGTCTACTCTAATATGACAGGCACCAGGTTAGACACTGAGAATACTAATACAAAGAATGAAATAGTCCCTATTCACAAGGAATTACATTCTATCCGGGAAGAGAGTAAATACAGAATAAAAATTCAAAGAATCAGTACAAGTAAGTATATGGAAGTTAAATACAAGGTAATTGTGGTAAAGGGAACTGGCACTTAAAGGAATCAAGAAAGGATTCATATAGAAGATGATACCACAGCTATATCTTGAAAGAAGAGAAGAATCCATGAGGCTAAAGTAAGGAGGGATTGCATTCAATGTATGGGGGTGAGCCAGTGCAAATACATAGAAATAGGAGACAGCATGTCATGTGTGAGGAACAGAGAAAAGGTTCCAGTTTGGTTATATGGTACAATGTTGGAAGAGGCTGGGGACATGTTACAAAGGGCTATAAAAACTAAATAGAAAACTTTATATTTGATCCCATAAGCCATAGGCAACCATTGCAGTTAAGGGAATGACATGGTCAGATCTGTGCTTAAGAAAAATCACTTTGGAAGCTGTCTAAAAGCAACTAGGTAATATAGTTAATAGAGTGCTGTACTCCAGAAGACCTGAGTTCAAATCCAGCCTTAGGCACTTACCAGCTGCATGACCCTCAACAAGTCCCTTAATTTCTGTTTACCTCAGGTTCCTCAAAATGGGGATACTAATAGCACCTACCTCACAGGTTTATTGTGATAATCAAATGCGGTACTATTTGCAAAGTGCTTATATACTAAGTACTTAATAAATGCTTGTTTCTTTCCTTTCTAGAGCATAGATGAAAGAGACTTGAAGCAGGGAAATCAATAAGATTACCAATAATCTAGGAGAAACATGGTGAAGATCTGAACTAAGGTGGTAGTTATATGAGTGAAGAAAAGGTACTGGATGTGAGAGATGCTGTGAAGGTGTTCATAGACATGATAATTAAACCCATGGAAATGGATGAGATCACCAGGAGAAAAGGTGTATATAGATATGTGGAGAGAGAGGGATAAGTTGAAACAGACATGCTGGCACCTATTTCCAACCTGGAGCCCGAGGGTGAGTCTTTCTTATCTCCAGATAATAAAGGAGAGAAGGAGAATGAGAGGGAGAGATGACATAGGAAAAAGCCTTGGTGAACAACCACAGTTAAGGAGTATAGTAAGCAATGTAAGGAACCAAAGATCAAAAAGGAAAAAGTAAATAGTTAGCAAGAGAACTAGCATAGAGTAATATCATAAAATCCCAGAGAGAAAAGATCATTTAGGGGGCGGCTGGGTGGTACAGTGGATAAAGAAATGGCTCTGGATTCAGGAGGACCTGAGTTTAAATCTGGCTTCAGACACTTGACACTTACTAGCTGTGTGACCCTGGGCAAGTCACTTAACCCTTATTGCCCAGCAAAACAAAACAAAACAAAAAGCCCCAAAAGATAATGAGAAAAGATCATGTAGAAAAAGAGGGTGGAAGACTTGGGGGGGGGGGCAGGCAGAGCCAAGATAGCAGAGGAAAGGCAGAGACTTGCCTGAGCTCTCCCCAAGACCCCTCCAAATAGCTTCAAATAATGCCATAAGACAATTCCTAGAGCAGCAGAACCCACAAAAGGACAGGGTAAAATAATTTTCCAGCCAAAGACAACTTAGAAGGTCAGCAGGAAAGGTCTGTTGTACCAAGGTGAGAGTGGAGCGCAGCCCAGCACAGGCTGCACCAGTGCAGATCCAACCCCAGCACACCCAGCCCCAACAAACCAGGCTTCAGGAGCCTCTGAATCAGCTATGGCAGCAGCTGCTTCTGAAACTCAGCCCATGGATGGTGAGTGGGTCAAGCAGTTGGCCAGGAGAAGATACAGGGGTCTCTTTGCTGGCACTGAGGCAGGACTTTGTTGTTTTACCTGTGCTTACATCCAGGTTGCAGTCTTGGGTGGTGGTCCTAGGTGGAGGAGGAGCACAAGCACACTAGATCTTGTGGCCACAGTGGAGGAGGACTCTGTCCCACATTCTAAGGCAGAGAAGCAGGCCTGTGATTGCTTGCAGACCAGAGTAGAGGCCAGGAGAGTAGTAAACATACCTCTCCTTAAACTATACCACCTTGGAAGAACTAAAAACTTACAAATTCCTAGAAGTATCTCAGAGAACAGCTGCTCAAACCCCCTAAAGCTTGGGACAGTGCACCCTGGAAGCAGTGTCCCACTTTAAGAAGGAGTCAAAAGTCAAGAAATAGGCTAGGAAAATGAGCAGACAGAAAAAAATGCAGACCCTAGAAAGTTTCTTTTGTGATGAGGAAGATCAAAATACACCCTTGGGGCAGCTAGGTGGCACAGTCGATAGAGCACTGGCCCTGGATTCAGGAAGAGCTGAGTTCAAACTCAGCATCAGACACTTGACACTTACTAGCTGTGTGACTCTGGGCAAGTCACTTAACCCCAATTGCCTCACCAAAAAAAAAAAAATTTTATATATATATATATATATATATATATATATATATATATATATATATATATATATACACACACACACACACTCTCAGAAGAAGATAACAAAGTCAAAGTTCCTACATCCAAAGTTTCCAAGAAAAATATGAATTGGTCTCAGGCCAAAGAAGCACTCAAAAAGGACTTTGAAAATAAAGTAAGAGAGGTAGAGGGAAAAAATGGAAAGGGAAAAGAGAGTGATGCAAGAAAATCATGAAAAAACATCAACAGCTTGAAAAGCCAAATTGGCCAAATGGAAAAGGAGGTACAAAAACTCTCTGAAGAAAATAATTCCTTAAAATTTAGGATTGAGCAAATGGAACCTAATGACTTTATAAGAAATCAAGAAAAAATAAAGCAAAACCAAAAGAATGAAAAAATAGAAGGCAATATGAATTATCTCACTGGAAAAACAACTGACCTGGAAAATAGATCCAGGAGAGATAATTTGAAAATTATTGAACTACCTGAAATCCATGATCAAAAAAAGAGCCTAGACATCATCTTCCAACAAGTTGTCAGGGAAAAATGCCCTGATATTCTAGAAGCAGAAGGTAAAATAGAAATTGAAAGAATCTACTGATAACCTCCTGAAAGAGATCCCAAAATGAAAACTTCCAGGAATATTATAGCCAAATTCCAGAGTCTTCAGGTCAAGGAGAAAATATTATAAGCAGCCAGAAATAAGCAATTAAATTACTGTGGAGGCACAGTCAGGATAACACAAGATCTAGCAGCTTCTACATTAAAGGATAGGGGGTGAGATAGGAAAACAAAGTATGGAGTAATAAAAATATTTCCTCACTGCAATGAAGACCCAGTGGAACTTGGATACCATAAAGTGATAGTGTTTTCAGGCATCATAGTTGAGTGACTTTCTCCAAATCTGATCAGCAACACATATATAGGAAGCATATGGTTGAAATAATCAAAATCTGGGGCTTCACAAAGGATGGTCTGATTGAAAATAATACTAGGAATCAAAGAATTTGAGAAGTAATGGCAGTGTAGAGTTGAAATTACTAACCATAGGGTTGAAATTGAAAAGGGAAAAAAGTAAAGGTCATATTAATGGCCTGAAAAATTATGAAGGGTAGAGGGAATAAATGTCACAGTAAAAACAAAGATTATATTGAGAAGAGGTGGGGCACTATTGCTTTGTTTATCCTTTGTTTTCAAAGAGTACCAATGACATCAGGGGTGATGTCTTGAATTGCTGGTGAACTGGATTTAAGTGAGGTAGAGTTGCATAGAGTCATCAGCTTCACTCTCTCTTCCTGAGTCATCTAAGTCCAGTGGCAAGACAACTGTCAGAATGACTGGTGATCGTCCAGGATACAGCCAATAACCTTGATGTCTTTGGTGTTTGATCAAACTCTAAGCACTTCATGACACCTGCTTCAGCTGTCTTCATGACCATTGGAACAAATTGTTCTCAACCACCCATTCTGCTGAGAGAAGTCTTCATATGCTTGGGGTAGACATCTCCTAAACTCACTGATAGGCTTGCAACCTGTTGGTTACCCTCAAACTGCTTTAGCCCATCTGCCGAGCTGAATATGCTACAACTCCTTGGAGCCACAGGTGAGAATTGAGTGACAGGTGGACACAAATGGTGGATGAGAAACCCTGAAAAGGGCTCAGCAAGCCCTCACAGCAGAGGTGTTAATCCTCCCTGAACACCCTATACAGAGAAAAAATAGAATGATAGATGGTTATAGTCAGCTAGAAAAATGTCAGTGCTTTTTTACAAAGGAAGTGGAATACTCATGGGTATTGGTAAGATATAGGATGTTACCATACCTGTAAGTGGCTGAGGTGGTAAGAAGGAGTAAGTCATGATATTTAAGGAGATTAAAGAACTGGGAATATAGGAAGTTTGAGGAAGCATCAACATGGATTTTAAAGTCTGCTACTCTAAGGTCTGGAGTTGGGGAGAAGAAGATAGTGAGCCTGCTGCTAAAATCCTTGAAAAAAAAAAGAACTATCTTCAGAATAGATAGATTATGGCTTTCATTATTTGAACTCATCCTCATATGCCATTATTTCTAAGTATAGATAATAAATTCATAAGGAGAAATAGTGTAGCCAGGAGAGTTTCCTAGAATAGGCAAAATCCCAACTGTGAGTTTAGGAGTAGGTATTGTTGAGGTAAATGGAAATGAGGCTATGTTAACAGAGCAAAAGTTAAGGAATGTGAAATTGGGGTGGGGTTAGGAGTATAAAAAGGACCAGGGAACAATGAGTAGTAGACTAACCTGACAGTAATCGAGGATTCACATCAGGGAATAGGGTAACAAAAGATTGGAAAGGAGCAAATCAATTTGGGTCAGACTGCAAAGAACCTTGAAGACCAGTCTAAAGAGTTTGGATGGGGAAACATGCTGCCTAATTACCTACAGCCAAACAGTCCCAAATAACTCTCGCCATCTGTACTTCCACAGACTCATCTTTGTACAAGGCAACATGCTGGGGTAAAAGAAGCTGAATCCCACAAAACAAGGGAATTGGATGCCAACTCTTCATAAGAGCATAACTCCATTGCCACCATCTGTGTTCATGGAATGGCAGATGATTTCTGTGTCATGAAGTGGAAAAAGCATTGGACTTAGAATTAGGAGATCTGGTTTTAAACCCTGGATCTAATCCTTACTGCCTGTGTAATCATGACAAGAGCACTGAACCCCAATGATATCTAGTTTTCTTTTCTGTAAAATGAGCAAGACTTGAAGGTCTAAGTTCAAATTTCCATCTCTGACACTTGTCAGGTATGTGACCTCCCTTACCTTTAGAATCCTCACCAATAAGGAGAAAAATGTAAATAATCATGCCTGGAGCATTTACCTGATAAGGTGAAGTTTAACAAGATGATAAGAGCAAATTAATGCATCTTAAAGGCTTTAAACAGCCTAGAAAATTTGAGAAAATAAAAAAATGACAATTTTTAAAAATTAAAAAGTGACTTCTAACTTTCTAGGCTCATTTCCTCAACTATAAAATGAGAGGGTTTAACTAGATGATATCTAAACATCCCTACAACTCTAGATTTCTATGACCTCATTAACATTATATTTGAGATTTGGAAAGAGGTAGATAGAAGCACTGTAGTATCCTCTTCTTCTTTCAACCCCTTAATCCTTCAATTAGAAAATCTCTATAACCCCCATCCAAACTGCTAGGAGCCTGAAAATTTCAATTAACTAGTTGTTTAATCTATAGGACAGGAATCTAATTGATTTTTCCTCTGAATTGAATGAATAAACCAGTTGTTTGAGCATTGTGTCAATACAGCCTCAATAGACTCACTATTTCTGTAGCAAATTGACATGGTCCCAGAGAGTTTGTATCATTGAAGATCAATTTAACTCATTTTTCCTCAACTGTCCTCTAGATTCTCAAAACTAAATGCTGCTTCCTGGCCAAAAACATTTCTGCTCTCCCAAGCGATTTTCACCATGACCATGATTCTATAGAATGAGAATGTCATGTTGATAGTCTGGCCAAAAAAAGCATTATGTGGATATAAAACATTATTAAAAATTCCATGGATTTTTGGAAATATATATTAGAAAAATAGATAGGGCCAAATTCAACAGAACCCAAGAGGCCAATTAGATCCAGAGAAATCAATACAATTTTCTTCTGTATTACATCTTTCACACAAACAGCATTTCAAAGTGCTTTACCAAATTAAAATTTCCAACATAACTGACAGTGTTTAGTACAAATTATACAAAACAGTAGTATAATACAAAGGCATTTCATGGAGATGAAATTAAACAATTCCATCATAGGGCCAATAATATAGAGAAATACCAGGGCCCAGGGAAATAAATGGTCAAGAGACAGGTTTCAATCGATGCTTGAAAAAACAGGGGAGCCTGCTGAGTGGTACTGGCTGGGGGAAGCTATAGCAAACAAAGCTCTTCCATCTTGCAATTTGCACATTGGCATTCTGGGAGAGCTGCCCAGATGGTGGCATAAGAACCAATGGCTCTCGTTGGAACATAGCCCACTCATCTTCCTCATGGTCACTTTTGCAGGGTTTTAGTGACAGGCAGATCACTGCCATAACCTTGAATCACAAAGTGTGGTGACTGAAAGGTAATTCAAGAAAACTGCTGATCTGTCTTCATCCCTCCAAGGTGGAACTCACTGAGAACCAATCCTATCTTTAAAAATTCCCACCCCCTTCCAAAGGATACTTCCCAACCTGCCATGGTCAGCATGCTGATCAGTAAGGCTCCCTTGGTATTAGGAAGTTCTTCTTTATTTTAAAGATAAATCTCTCTGAAACTAGTAAGCCTTTAATTTCTCTTGCCCTTTGATTTATAAACAGCTAGAACTAGACATTTTTGTATCTAGGGAAATCTGGTATAGAATGTTGGGATCCCATACCAAGGTGGGTGGGAAGGAAGCAAACAGAGATGCTTGGACCTTGCAATACTGCTCCTATGGAGGCCACTAAACCTGGCTGGGGGAAAGAAAGGATGAAGGAAAAGCTCAACTGATCTGTGGCAACAAGCCTGCTAACTGCTAAGATTTTATTGTAATTACTTTTTTTCCTAATGAAGAACTAAACTCAATTGCTTCTATGCTGCAGAAGGATTGCAAGTATGGTATTCAGGAGCAAAACACCAATTGCCCCATCGTAGGTGTGACTCTGTCTACAAAGACAGAGAACTTCAGTTTATCTATCTCTTCATGATCATAATAGAGTCATACAAAATCTGGCCATACAAGAGCTCATTTAGTCTAAACCCCTCATCTTATATGCCTAGGCTACCTGAAAGGCTAAAAGCTGTGTCCCCAGTCATACAGTTTGTTAGTAGCAGATTAAATTAGAGAAACCAGCTACAAAAATTGGAGTGAAAGCTTTCTGTGTGAGTTCAAAGGGTTTTAAAATGAGGACACATGATCAGTTTCTGCTATACCCTTTCAATTTCTACCTTTGTTGGCAGATAACTCTCCCAATGAATGATTATATGGTGGTCCAGCATTCACACTAGAAAGAAGAGAAAAACAAAACACAAAAGGTTTTAATATTCAAAAGAGATTTGTCAGAAGATTTTCTTTTCTACCTGGAGACAGAAAGGGAAAAAAAACCCACATTACTTCCCACTTCCTGTACAAATTTGGGTCTAAATCAGAGTAAGTGATGTGCTTCAAATATAGCTTCTCAGCTTCCCCTTTTGTGTACGAATAGTACCATCTATAAAATGGGTTAATGATGCCCTCTCCTTTTCAGGGATTCCAAGATGCTGATTGGTGGAGAGCAAGGAGTTATTAACTCTGCTTCCAGATGAACCTTTGGAATCTCTGGGGGGAATGAAAATATGGAATTGAAATGGTTCTTCATTCCCTTAATGTTAGATAAAAAGGAGGGTATAAAGGGTCTGACCTATGATCCCAGTTTAACTGGGTTGTTTGGAGCCAAATACACACTTAACTATGAAGATACAACGGAAAAATAGAGAAAGACCCATTTGGTCTGTTTCATGAGTGAAAGCAAAAGGAAGCAATAAACCATTTAAATTACATTGCCATAGGTTTTTGGCCTCTCTCATGTTATGTAGTCCTTTGCCAGTTTGGTAAAGTCTAATACTACTATGGATAGTTACCCATCTTCATAATTAAAGAAATGCTAAACTGCAATTAAAAATTGGTAAAAATGTATGTATAAGGGGAAGCTAGGTAGCACAGTGTATAAACACACAGCCCCTGGATTCAGGAGGACCTGAGTTCGAATTTGGCCTCAGACACTTGACACTTACTAGCTGTGTGACCCTGGGTAAGTCACTTAACCCTCATTACCCCACAAAAAAAAGAAAAGAAAATTGATGTATAATCTATATCAAACTGCTTGCCTTCTCAATGAGGAGAGAATGGAAGAAGGCAGAGAAAGAATTTGAAACTCAAAATTTTAGAAAACTAATGTTAACAATCTGTACATGTAATTGGAAATATTATATTTTTAAAATTAAAAAAGATTAGTGAAAATAAAGGTATGAATATGACTAATGTGGAAATATGTTCAATATGATTATACTATATAACCTATATCAGATTACTTGCTGTTTTGGGGAGGAGGAAGGGAAAACAGGGAGGAAGAAAAATTTGGAAACTCAAAATCTTACAAAAATGAATGTTGAAAATTATTTTTATATGTAATTGGAAAAAATAAAATAAAACACTATTTTTAAAAAATGTTGTGTTTTTTCTACCATCCAATTTCACAGATCCCCTGCAATTCATCCACAAATTCCTTTGGGGTCCATGGACTCTGGATTAAGAATGTTTTGTATAGAGGATAGTAGACAATTCTGAATTATCTGACCACTCCCAAGAGGGTGATTTTGGTTTGTTTTTCTCTGGTGGGTATAAAAGGTTCTTTGAACTTTTGTGATTCTACATTCTTCAAGTAAAAGTAAAAAAGAATTATTAAATGCCTACTGTGTTCAAGGCACTGTGCTAAGTAGGGTCACACAGATAGTAAGTGTCAAGTGTCTGAGGCTGGATTTGAACTCAGGTACTCCTGAATCCAGGGCCAGTGCTTTAAACAATTATTTTTTTCCTTTAATTAATTAATTAATTAGTTTACTTATTTGTTTATTTATTTATGGTGAGGTAGTTGGGGTTAAGTGACTTGCCCAGGGTCACACAGCTATTAAGTGTCAAGTGTCTGAGGCCAGATTTGAATTCAGGTTCTCCTGAATCCAGGGTTGATGCTTTATCCACTGCACCACCTAGCTGCCCGAGAGTTTACAATCTTTTGAGAGGAAATGCAAACAACTGTGTTCAAACAAGATATAGACAGAATAAATTGGAGACAATCTCAAAAGGAAATGACTAGCAGTAGGAAAGGCTGTTTGAAGAAGGTGCAGTTTTATCTGGCTTGAAGAAAGTCAGGAGGCAGAGATGAGCAGAGAGATCATTCCAGACATGGACATTCAGTGAAAAGGCATATATGAGAGATGGGAGATGGGGTGGGTGTCTTAGGTGAGGAACAGCAAGGGGGCTAGGGTCACTAGATCACAGAATATGTAAAGTAGAATAAGGTATAAAAAGATTAAAAATATAGAAGGAAGGCAGGTTATGAAGACCTTTAAAAGCAACACAGGATTATCTGGAGGTAATAGGTTGACACTGGAGTTTACTGAGTTGTGACTTTCCTGATCATAACTCACATCCCTAGTGACCCCTCCCCTTTATGTGCTGTCTCACCCATTAGAATCTAAGTTCCTTGTTGTCTGAGACTGCCTAGCTTTTGCATTTGTGTCCCCAAGAAATAGTAATTAATTAATGCTTTTCATTCATTTCATTCCTGCCATTATGCCTGCTACCAAATTTTTTGTATCTGCTTTGTACTTCATGAATTATAAAACTACTTTCACAGATTATAAAAACCACTTTCACATACATGGGATCAAAGGTATGATCCATTCTGCAGGGTCTACAAGTCCTAAGGAGCTGACTAGGTGGCATAGCATTAGTGATTTAAAATTTATGCATATAAAGATAAGTTAAAGGCATTAAACCTTCCTTTGGGGGCAAGGGGCATGGTGTCTACTACTGGCTTTTGCCAAGCTCAACAAAATTTCTGCTAAGTCCCTAAAGGAAGGAGGGTGTGGACAATGTTTCACAGTGGACTGAGCTTCAAGATGCTTGGATAGCCCGAGAGGCTTCCTTACATGGGGTGAATTAGTAAATCTTCATTAAAACAGAATCTCAGACTCTTGCTATGAGTTTCACTGAATGGGATTGAGTAGAGAGGCTTAATGACTGAACTATTAAGAGGGCCTCACCATGAAGTCAAGATCAGTGGTGGAACTTTGCAGATGTTCTATTAGCATTCACCTTTGACCAATGGTGTACTGGTAAATGTTTAACCAGCTCTGGGAGAAAGAGAAATGAGCTCGCAACACACATTTAATTTTAATTTGCATCATTAAAATGTTCTCCATCACTTTCTTAATTCTAGACAATCAACAAAACAATAAATCAAGCTCTGATCTGTAGCATTTGCCAATTTACAATGTATAATTGTTCACACTGAAAATTTAATAATTAGCTCACTACAGCACCCTCTTGACCAACTATTCCCTCAAATAATATAGATAAATCTGTTCCTTATGACCACCCCTCCACAATTTTCTTTGTTTTAGGAAACTACTTTGCCTCTAGCAACATTCAAGTTTGGGCTAAATCTCATAATACCACCTGGCACTTTCATTTTCCCTACTACCCCTAAAGAAAAGGATTCATTGAGCATTGGAATAGATTTCTTAAAGATTCAGTTTTGATTATTTTTGAGCCCCCTACCTTTGTTAAATCAGTCAGTTAAAAAGCATTTATTAATACTTACTAGATGGCAGACACTGTGCTAAATTCTGGGTATACAAAGAAAAGCTCCCTTGAAGAGCTCACAGTCTAATGAAAGAGACAAAATGCAAACAATCGTATACATACAGTGTAAATAGGAGGTAGTCTCAAAGGGAAAGTACCAGTAGGAAGGACCAGGAAATACCTCTTGCCAAGGTAGAATTTCAGCTCTGGGACTTAAAGGAAGCCAGGAGGCAGAGTTAAAGAAGGAGAACATTCTAGAAATTGTGTATAGCTAGTGAAAAAGCCTGGAATCCAACAATAGAGAAATAGCAAGACCAGTGTCACTATATCATAAAGTACATGGAGGGGAGTAACGTGTAAGAAGACTGGTAAGGTAGAAAGGGGCCCAGGTTGTGAAGGGTTTTAAGTGTTTTACAGAAGGTTTTCTACTTGATCCTACAGAGAAAAGGAAGAACTGAGATTCAGTGAGGTGACATAGTAACAACTGTGCTAGAGGAAATTGTCATCTTAGTAGAGGATGGACTGGAATAGGGAGAGACTTGAGGTGGGCAGACCAACAAGGAGACTATTGTAATAGTACAAGCAAGAGGTATGGAGGATCCACACCAGGGTGGTAGGAGCCATTATAGGAGAGATGTGAAGGAAGAAATAAAGACTTACTAACAGATTGTATGTATAGAGTAAGTGAACTGAAGAGTTGAGGATGACACTAAGACTGTGGGTCTACATGACTGAGATGATGGTGATGCTCTTGACAATAATAGGAAAGTTTAAAACATAAAGGGTTGGAGAGGATGAGGGGGAAGATAATGAGGTCTATTTTGGATATGTTGAGATTGAGATTTCTATAATTCATTCAGTTCATAATGTCCAAAGAAAGTTGGTGGTATAAGACTGGGGTTCAGTAGAGGTTCAGACTAGATATAGAGATCTTAAGCTCATCTCCATAATCAAACCCATTGGAGTCGATAAGATTGGCAAGAAAGATAATATCAAGGGAGAAGAATGACTAGGACAAATCCTTTGGAGACATCCATGGTTAGTGGGCATGACCTAAATGGAGATCCAGAAAGGAGAAGAAAGAGGAGCAAGATGAGTTACTTGGCTTGGAGTTCAGGAGGGGATGGCTTTCACCTCCACCAAGAGCAGTAACCAGAAAGATGAGCTAGAGTAATGAAACCAATACCAGTATGTGTGGGGCCCTTTTTATCAGCTACTCCATTTACTTCAACCAAAAGAGACAGACCCTAACTTCAATATGTTCTAAGAGTGAAGAAAGAAATATAAGCTTGCCAAAGAGAGAGCTGGACTTCCAAAGTTACCTGACCTTAAAGATGCTGAAGAAGTTTAGAAGTTCTTCCTTGAAGAGACAGAACTTGGTGAGGAGTTAACAGCCCAAGTTAAATAGGAAAAAGAGGCTGCTTACTTGACAAATGACATTACTGTCGGTGGGCAACCACAGAAGGTGTTGCAAATTTTATAGCAAAGTTCCACCACCAGTGTTCCAGATGCTTCTGACCAAACTACCAACAATTAATCAGAGAATGTTAAGAGCACAGAGCTTAGCCAAAGATGATGTGGAATGAGAAACATGTCAACATAATAAAATCTTAATATTTTTTTTAAATTCTTAGCCTAGGGGCAGCTAGGTGGCACAGTGGATAGAGCACTGGCCCTGAAGTTAGGAGTACCTGAGTTCAAATCCAGCCTCAGACACTTAACACTTACTAACTGTGAGACCCTGGGCAAGTCACTTAACCCCAATTGCCTCACTAAAAAAAAAATTCTTAGCCTATAAGATGAACAGGGTTGGGGGGGAGGGGAAGAACAAGGCATGTAAGTTATAGACTATAACAATTAAATTTACAAAAACTAATTTTAATTTGTGTATGCGGATGCCTGGATCTATTTATCCTAGTGAGTAGTATATTTTGATTTTTAAAACAATTTCATTTCATAAATATACTTTATTAATTATGTAAAATATCACTAATGTAATTTATTACCAACATATACAATTACAAAATACATATGATATGACAACACTACATATATTAACACAGTGCTTGGCACATAGTAGGTGCTTAATAAATGTTTATTAATTGATGTTGAAATACCCAATGTTCACTTTTTAAAAAGACCAAAAAACAAATCCTGATTTTTATGTCTTAAAGAGGGGCAGGGGCAGGGAGACTGAGGAGTAGTCACAAAGGTAGGAAGACAACCAAGACTAAATGGTCCTAAAAGCCAAGAGAGAAGAGAATATCCAGGAGAGAGCATAATCAGCAGTGTTGAAAGCAGCAGAGAGAGCCAGAAGAATGAGGATTAAGAAAAGGTCATTTGATTTGGCAATTAAGAAATCTTGGGCCAATTTGTAGAGAGTAGTTTCAGTTGAAGGTTAAGATCAGAAGCTAGAAGAGATCCAAGATGGCAGGATAGCAAGAAATTATAGAGCAAACTCTCCATTTCACACACACACCCCCAAAAATCTTCTTTAAACAGATCTAGAAAATACACCTGGCAAATCCTGTATGGGAAATCCAAGAAAAAAAATCTCAGAGTGAGTCTTTTTTTCAGCTTCAGTTGACATAAGGAGAGAGATTGAGAGGTATGTGAACACTAGGAATGGAGATTAATGAACCAGAGTTCCTGGTGTGGAGCATTCTAACACAGTGACAAGCTATGCACCCAGTCAAAAGGATAACAAAGATTCAGTATAGAGGGGCCTAAACTTGAGTACAGGTGACACCTGAAGTTCTGTCATTCACTATTTAATTCTGGGTCATAGACCCAGGGCATACTAAACAGGGGGCCTAAACTTAAGGGTGGAATTCCATGGTGAAGAGCAGTTATGTGTTTTGAGGTTTTTTTACACCTATATTTTAATATTTGTGGTATCATGGAGTCATTAGCTTCTATTATGTCCATTCTAATTTTCAGAGAGTTTTGTTTGTTTGTTTGGGCAGTTTTTTACCTCTTGTGCCAAACTGTTCCCCTTTAAAATTCTTTCTTGAAAAGTTCTCATTTCTTTTCTATTTTTCCCTCTTGTTTTTCTTTCAGTTATAAAAAAAAAATTAAGCTCCCTTTAAAAATTAATTTCATTTCTTCCAGGAATTCTAACTGAACTTTTGTCCAAGCTGTGTTTTCCCTTGAGGATTTACTTGCAGATATTTTGGATTCTTCTCTTCTTCTTAGTTTGTGTCTTGAGCATCTTTGTCACCATAAAAGCTTTTTATGGTGAGAATCTTTTCTTGTTTATTCATTTTTCCAGGATTCTTCCTTGGTTCCAAATTGATGTTGAAGCCAAGCTTTGTGCACTTTGTCACTTCTGGATCTATGCTGGTCCTGCTGCTGCTTTCTTGGGATATTGAATGTTACATTTTTCCAGGATCACAAAGTCTGGGGACCTACAAGCTTCCAGTGATTAACACTTACCAAAGTACCTGGCATATAATAGGTGCTTCATAAATGTATATTAAGTGACTGACTGACTCCCAAGATTGTCTGATCCAGGACAAAGTCTTATCACTGCCTCCCTGGTCTGAATTCTACAAGTTCCTGACCTAGTCCTGACTCTGAGCAGCATGCCTATAAGGTTTACTTTGTTTGGAATTTCAGTGAACTGCTGTTAAATTCAGCTACTATCAGCCAGGTGGAAAGTTTGACTGGATCAAAGTGGTAGAACTGCAAGCTTCCCTTTGGTTTAGAATTTCTAGCCTGGATATTTCTCTTCAGGCTTCATACTGAGCTGAAACTGAGACTCTGCTCTGAAGACAAAAGATAATATAGTTTTGTATTATCTTACCCAGAAAAACTAATTATAATACTATAATACCCAAACACTAGAATATAAGAATATTTTACGCAGAAAAATTGAATATAATACTATGGCAGTGGCTGGGGCGGGGGGTAGGGGGGATGAAATAGAGGACTTCTAAGCATTCCTGTTGAAAAGATCAGAGCTGAGTAAAAACTTTGAAGTTCTAACACAGGAATCAACAGTAACATAAAAATGTAAACATGAATTAATAATCATAAAGGATTAAATAAGGATATAGTCCATATATTCTAATATGGGGAGATAATGAATGTGTGCCCTCTGAATTCTATCTTCACTAATGGCCATAGTGAGAGTCTAATTAGACAGAAGACTGGGGAGTGGTTCTTTTATGCCTTGATGAATTTAAAAGAAGAATGGAAAGAGAAGGGAAGAAGAATGCACTGGGGTACAAAAGAGAAAAAATTAAGGAAAATTATCTCACATAATTTCGGTGTGCAAGTAGAAATTTATATGAGGAAGTCATAGTCAGGGAAAGCAGACAATATTTGAACCTCACTTTCATCTTAATTTCTTAAAAGAGGGAAGAATATATACATAGTTGAGTATATAAATATAGGTCATTCAAAAGAGAAATAAGACAAAAAGAAGAAAGGAGAAGAGGAAATTAGTGAGAGGGTAAATTAAGAGTAAAATAGTCCAAGGTTAAAAAAAACCTCTGAGGATGTACAAAAATATTTACAGCTCTTTTAGTAGTAGTAAAGAATTGGAAACTGCAGGGGGTGGATAATGTCCATCAATTGGGTAATGACTAAACAAGTTATGGTATATGAAAGTGATGTAATACTATTGTACTATAAGAAATGATGAAGAAAATGGTTTCAGAGCATGATGAGTGAAAGATGAAATGACTGAGGGAACAATGGTCTGAGTTTCTGAGTATATCAATTTATTAAGCAATGCATGCCAATTGTATAATAAATCAGGACTAGGAGCAGCTAGGTGGTGCAGTGGATAAAGCACTGGCCCTGGATTCAGGAGTACCTGAGTTCAAATCCGGCCTCAGACACTTGATACTTACTAGCTGTGTGACCCTGAGCAAGTCACTTAACTCCAATTGCCTTACCAATAAATAAATAAATAAACAAACAAACAAACAAATAAATAAATAAATGGATAAATAAATAAATGAATGAATGAATGAATAAATAGATAGATAGATAGATAGATAGATAGATAGATAGATAGATAGATAGATAGATAGATAAATCAATCAATCAATCAATCAATCAATCAATCAGGACCAAGTCTTCCTCAACTTGACATTGTACCCCAAGTACAGGGAGAGACACATTTTTATGCATTATAAGAAAACATTAAGCAAGGTATAAAACATGATATAAGATTAGGTAACCTGATTTCTAATTAGAAGATTAGAGGGCAGCTAGGTGGTGCAGTGGATAGAGCACCGGCCCTGGAGTCAGGAGGACCTGAGTTCAAATCTGACCTCAGACACTTAGCACTTACTAGCTGTGTGACCCTAGGCAAGTCACTTAACCCCAATTGCCTCACCAAAAAAAAAAAAAAGAAGAAGAAGAAGATTAGGAGGTTTTCAAGTTAGGATAAGTGAAAAGGTACAATTCCCAGAAATCAGAAAAAGAAGTGTCCCACTCCCCCAAATATATGTATGCAATCAAAGGAACATGGAGACAATGACTGAATGACCAATAGTGGGTCACTTTTCATATAAGACATATTGGTTACCTGAGATGCATAATTGTGAAAAAACTTCTTGCACCAATCTTCAGATCTTCCTGGGTTTCTGGTCAGCACAATCTAGGTCCTAGTTAAGGGTCTCTAAGAATGAGGTAGAGGTGGTCCAACTTCCCAGTCATACAGAGCTAGGTTCTGTGAGAAAATAATTATTAATAATGGGTTTCAAACAATAAAATAAAGTTTTCTCATAATTCTCGTAATTCAAGTTCTCTCACAAGACAGAAATTGGCCAAGACCCATAATTGAATAGATAGGGAACTTAATTAAGTGCAGAAATAAGTGACAAGATGATATCAGTTTGGTTCATTCAATTCTCTCAAGAGAAACCTAGGAAGATTTGTATGCAGAGTGAAGTGAACAGAACTAGTATAACAATTTTTAATGAAAGATTTAAAAGAACTTTATAAGATTTAGGAACTCTAATAAGCATAATGACTAACCACAATTCCAGAGAAATTGTGATAAAACATACTATCCACCTCCTGATGAGAAGATGAAAAAGTCAGAACACAGAATGAAGCATATTTGTTTTCATTGACAATGTGGACATTTATTTTGATTGACCATACATGTTTGTAAAGGAAGGTTTGTTTTTCTTTCATTCTCAACTGGGAATGAGGGAGAGAAGGAGTTTTGCTGATTGAAAAAAGTTATTTTTTTAAAAAAAGAATAGGATGAAAGGAAAAAGCAAAAAAAGAAAGAAGCTGCAAAATGTAAATGACTTGAACTAATTGGACCCATTGTATTGCAAAGGAAATCTCTGCCTTCAATCACCAAACATTTGAGAGGAAGGGGAGAGACTTGTTTCTGGTTTATTACTTCCTTAATGCCAGTTATAGAAATAAAGGGATCAGGATAAAAGAGAAAAAAACCTTAGTCTCTCACCTGACTTCATTAGGTCTGAAATTGAGATCATGGGATATAGATAATATAACCCAGGAGAAAAGAGAATGTTCCCCTCAATTTCACATTTACCTGTCTTCCTAGATGGTTTGGACAAATCATCTCCCTTTTACTTGTGCCAGGGTTGTCCTTTGCCTGGGATTTTATCTCTGTTATCAACCTTCTTTCCCAATCACCCAATCACTTATGTAACCTTCATTAAAACAGCCTGTATATCTTTGTCTCATACTAAGCATAACATAGGTTCTTGAAAAGTTGACTGTGACTTGAATTTTTATTAACAAAGGTCATATTTTGAATAAACTATGGAAGACAGCTACTTAAAGGTATCCTAAGGTGAGGTCTTTTTGTAAAGCAAATAACCCTTCTGCAATGTTAATAGTCCACTCCATCATTTGCCTATTTTACAAATTCAGATTTTTTTAAACATAATGTTCACAGCGGCAGATCATATTTTTATGCTTACATGTTTGACTTAAAAGTGCAGAGAATATACAATCCCACCGTGCTTATTGTTTGTCAACTGCAAGTATACATTTGGTCCAGAAGAGCAAAATGCCACCTAATGGATCTCCTCCAACAAGGTGTCTCCCATACATATACCAAAGTCATAGAAGAATCAATGAAATATATAACTATAAGAGCTAAAATTTTAGCTATACTATCTAAAATCTAATGAGTGGTCACCAATAAATGAGAAGCTTTAGCAAGAGTTTAGATTTTTTAAGCATTTATTAAGGAGCATAAGAATTTGGTGAAGAGAGAGAAAGAAAGAGGCCTAGATTCAGCTATCTATCTCAGGGAGCCAGTGTCTCCAGCTCCTCTCCCAACCCCCCTACCCCCAGATCCTCATGAAAGAGAGAGAGAGAGAGAGAGAGAGAGAGAGAGAGAGAGAGAGAGAGAGAGAGAGAGAGAGAGAGAGAGAGAACACGAGCCTCATCCCTTCTTCATCCCACAAGCCTCCTGTGGAACCAGGAACATCCCATACACACATACACACAGCTCCAAGTTAATTGGCTGGTAGCTTTGATAGACAGTACCCATGAGCAAACATCACTTTCTGACACCAAGGAACTGACTTTCTAAGCCACATGGATTGCCCTCAGATGCCTTCTCTTCATGGCAGAGCTTTCCTACAGTAACTCTCCAGCAGGTGGTGTCACTCCAATTGTTACAATAACAACAGAGATTGTTGTTGTTGTTGTTGTTGTTGTTGTTGTTGTTGTTGTTTGTTCTTCGTTCTCAAAAAGGACCATGGCATCTAGGTGATGTCATGACTTGCAGTGAATTGTGAAGGGCTGTGCAAAGTCACCAACCTCCTTCTCTCTTCAAGAGCCATCTGGGTCCAGTGGCATGATATAGATAGATAGATAGATAGATAGATAGATAGATAGATAGATATAGATAGATAGATAGATAGATAGAGAGAGAGAGAGAGAGAGAGAGAGAGATAGAGAGAGAGAGAGATATGTGTGATAGATATAGATATAGATATAGATATAGATATAGATATAGATATAGATATAGATATAGATATAGATATAGATATAGATATAGATATAGATATAGATATAGATATAGATATAGATATAGATATAGATATAGATATAGATATAGATATAGATATAGATATAGATATAGATATAGATATAGATATAGATGTATCAGGATGACTAGAGATGGTCCTGGATGTTTAAAGCAATTGGGGTTAAGTGACTTGCCTAGAGTTACATAGCTGGTAAATGCCTGAGGTGAGATTTGAACTTAGGTCCTCCCAACTCCAGGATCAGTGCTCTATCCATTGTGCCACCTAGCAGCTCCGTAAAAATAGAGATGACCTTGTTTAAACAACCTTGATCATTAATACCAAGTGAGGAATAAAGAAAGAAGAAACAGAGCCACCAAAAGTGCTTGTCACTGTCAGGAAAAATGCTCAGAATGGTGTCCAAATTGAAGAGGGATTCACTATAATTGGTAAGGTCCACCCTATTCTTTATTGTGCTGACATACTATCCCAAAATATTGTGGAGCCTCCTAAATGCAACTTAACTACCAACATATGAAAAATCAAATGGATGGAGAATGTCTATTGTTCAAACAATATACAGCTGCATAGAGAACAGTCACTACATTGTTATCTTAGAGAAAAAGTAGACAGTGAATTGGTAACAGAACTGAATAGGAAAATGAGTTGGATTTCCTTTGAAAATTGTGTAGTCCGGGGCAACTAGGTGGTGCAGTGGATAGAGCACCGACCCTAGATTCAGGAGGACCTGAGTTCAAATCTGGCCTCAGACACTTGATACTTGCTAGCTGACCCTGGGCAAGTCACTTAACCCTCATTGCCTTGGAAAAAAAATTATATAGTCCTTTAAATATCATTTCTCCCCTAAAACAAAGACCCTTCTTTAAAAAAAAAAAACGTTTTTCTGCTGATGTGTGCCTGTGATTCATGAAATACTACTTAAAAACAACAAATCAAAACAGATCAGTGGTGGTTCAAAACCATGACCAGCTTCACTATTTAGTTTTTGTTTTTGTTGAGTTGTTTCAGTCATGTCCAACTCTTTGTGAGTACATTTGGCATTTTCTTAGCAAAGATACTGCAGTGGTTTGCCATTTCCTCTCCAGATTATTTTACAGATAAGAAAACTGAGGCAAACATGGTTGAGTGACTTGCTCAGGGTCACACAGCTAGTTAGTGTCTAAGGCCAGATTTGAACTAAGGTCTTCCTGATTCCAGAGCTCTATCCACTGTACCAACTAGCTGCCACTACTTAGTAACAACAGCCTATATAACTTGGGGATAGTCACTGTGCTTACTCTGTTCCTCAGTTTCTTAATCTGTAAAATTAGTAGGTTAAACCCGATGATCTATGTATTCTCTTTCAACTCCTAACCCTCTGATCCTGTGGAGACTAGGATCTATGAGAGAAGAAAAAAGTTATAGAAGAGACGGGAGCAGGGTAATGTGATAGGTTTCATTTCGCAGAGGCAGTGTGGCATGATGAAAGGCCACCGGATTTGATACCTGATGATAGTCAAGTCCTATTTACTGGGCTATAAGCCATGTGACCTTGGGCAAGGAACTGAACCTCAGTTTTCTAATTTGTGAAATGGGAATAATACTTGTAGTGCCACACAGAGTTTTTTGTAAGGCTCAAATAAGATAATGGATGAAAAACACTGCAAATCATAAAGCACTGTACATGGTAGCCCCAAAGTCTTACTGAAATTTTCATCTATGAAACCTACTATCCTACATCTCAATTCCTGCTTCAAATACTCATATATCAACTGTGTGACCTTGGGCAAGTCATTTAACTATTCTGTGCCTCAGTTTTCTCATCTATAAAGTATGAAGATCTGACTCATTGACTCTTATGATCCCTTCTAAGTCTAAATCAATGCTCTTATGACCAGCATAGCTAATTTTAGAAGGGTCCCAAACTAGAAGGTTGACTGCCAGCTGAGCACATTTGTTTGTTGTTCTTGTTTGTTATTGTTGCTCTTGTTTTTAAACCACAGCAACTCACAAAGACCCCCTTGTGATCTTCATTAGTAGAGAGTATTTCCACTGGTGAAATTACAGATCGTTGAATCATGAAGGGCTAGGCTGTTTTGCATAAATCTGCTAATTACATTCAAGAGGCTCTAACCCTAAGTACATAATAGTTAGTACAATTAATTATTGCAAATGTATTCCAACCCAGGATTAGGGGTGAAATATGTTCCATGCCCACAAAATGGATAACAGAGCTTTAAACCAGTCGATTTAATTGCATCCAAGATTAGGAGAGCAAGGGACAGTGCTCCCCATGTACTGCCAGTCCCTAACTAGTAAAATTCCAAGGCAATCGAGCATAAGCAACAAGATTCAGAAGCCCATGTGAACATAAGTATTGTCAATAGGAGATTAGGTGCATATGGTATGATAAATGTAAACTTCTCAGATTCTGTCCCCTAGAGGAACTAGATATTAGCAGTTCAAGTGGTTCTGGGTAGAAAAGGAAAAGACAGTGAATAGAATCTAAGGAATCCAATTCTCCCAAAAATTCAAAAATACCCAATTCTTGTCAGAGTCAGCTCCTAGACACCATTTTATCCTTCTCTCTTAATCTCAGTTTCCTAACCCCGCATCTGATCCCACCATGAGATGCCTATCTTCTGCTCAAAGTAGACTCCTCAAAAGCTGATAAGCTAATACATATGCTTCTGGAAAATGTAGTTCCCAAAGAGAACATAGGTCATACACATCCTACCTTTCAGTCAGTTCCAATAATGTGTAACTCCAACCATTTGCTTTTCCCTACTTTGTATAGAGTGAGTGTTACTGGAGAAAGTCTGTGTTTTTCTGTGCTTCTACTTAGCTCTAGTGATATCCTTCCTCGTCACTCACAAATTTATGCTGTCTAACCTCAGTTAGATCTTCACTACTATGCTGTAATCCTTTTATCCATCTCTTGTTTATTATCAAATGGTAGAATTGAATCACCATGCTTCAGCTACCTGATTACTCTTTTACCATAGGTGAGTTCTCCTCAGAACCTCCATCTTGGAGAAAAGCCCAATTCTTCCTTCTGATGTCTTCTGATCTCTGTTGATGGTAGTAGTATCTTCCCAATCATTCAGTCTCCAAAAAATTTGAATCATCTTTAACTTTTCCTTCTCTTTCATCCTATCCCCAGCATGAAATCATATGTCGAGTTCTTTTTAATTCTATTTCTACAATATCTTTCATGTACTCTTCTCTACTCCATGGTACAATGGAAAAAGGCTAACTCAGTTTGGTAAGAAAGATTGGATTAGACATTCATTTTGCTAGTATTCCTGTCTGTCTTGAATGTTAAATTCTGAGAGAAAATAAATCATGTCTTCATTTAACTTGTTTTCTAGTAATAATAACAGATAGGATTTATATAGCACATTTATCTTTGCAAAACACTTTTATATATGTTATCTCATTTTATCCTCACAACAACTCTTGGAGATAAGTACCACCATTATCCCTAATTCACAGATAAGGAAACTGAGGCTGATGAAGGATTAGTGATTTGCCCAGGTAGCAAGTAACTGTCTAAGGTTAGATTTGAATTCATGACTTCCTGACCCCTAGTCCAACATTCTATCCACTATACCACCCATCAGCTTGAATCAGTTAAATATGAGATCAGCTGGAAGAATAGTGAGAGATTTCTCAGTTCAACCAAAAGTCTATTCTGAAAAGATAGGTAGGAGATATGATAAACATCTTTAAATAACTGGAGGGTTTTCATGAGGAAGAGAGGCTATACTCCTTTTGTTAGCCCCACAGTGTCTGGGGATCAAAACAGATATTTTTAAACGCTTAGAACAATATCTGGCACACAGTGGTATTTAATAAATGCTTCTTTACTTACTTCTTACTTACTTACTTATTTCCCACAGGGCTGAACTAGAACAATGAGTAGAAGTTACATAGAGACCAATGTAGAACTAACAATTAGAGATGGCCATAAGTAGAACAGGAAGTTTCAAGGGTAAACATGTTCATCCACCTTAGAGGTCTTCAGGCAAAAACTGGATGATCACTTGTTTGGCATGTTGTACTTGCGATTCCTTTAGTATATTAATTGGACTAGGGGAGGAGCCAAGATGGTGGAGGAAAGGCTGTGACTCTCCCAGCTCTTGACAAACCATCCATATGCCTCCAAAAATAATGACATAAAATAACTCTTGGAACAGCATAACCCACATAAGAACAGAATAAGACTCTTTTCCATCAAAAGATGACTTAATTAGGTGACTGGGATCACCTGTTCTTCAGGCTGAGAGAGGAGTACAGCATGCTGAGAAGACCAGCCATCAAGCAGGCAGCACCTCCAGATCCTCAGAATCTTCAGCTGCTTCTTCTGAAGCTCGGCTCACAGACCAGTGAGGGGATCCAGCAGTTGGGGGAAATAGCTGCAGTCTTTGATGAAACAGGGGTGGGATGCCCATGTTCTGAACCAGCAAGCAAACTCGAAGGACAGCCACCCAGTGGGGGAGGGGCACAGGTACACCAAGCTTCTGACCATAGAGAATTAGATTTCAATCAGACTTCTGTTTCTGGGTCAAAGAGAAAGTGAGTTGTGGTTACTCACCAGCCAAGCAGGCTGAGATTGTTCCCAATCACCTCCTGGACCAAGCTGTAGCTCAGAACAGTATGTCCTGGAAGCAGCACTACACTTTAAGAAAGATTTAAAAGCCAAGAAATAGGCGGTCATGATGAGTAAGAAGAGAAAACTTCTTTGCAGGCAAGGTAGACCAGAATATACCTTCAGAAGAAGATAATTAACAAAGTTAAAGTTCCTGCATCTAAAGCTTCAAAAAAAAAAAATGAATGGGCTTCAGGCTATGGAATTGCTCAAAAGGACTTTGAAGAGAATGTAAGAGAGATAGAGGGAAGATTTAGAGAGGTAGAGGAAAAAATGAAAAGAGAAATGAGAGTGATGCAGGAGAGTCATAAGAAAAAAGTCAACAGCTAGAAAAGCCAAATGCAAAAGGAGATGATACAAAAGCTCTCTGAAGAAAATAATTGCCTAAGAATTAGGACTGAACAAATGGAAGTTAGTTACTTTATGAGAAGTTAGTTACTTTATGAGAAACCAAGACATAATAAAGCAAATCCAAATGAATAAAAAAAAGGGCAATATATTGGTTGGACTACAGGGTCACTGAGGTCCCTTCCAACTTCCACATTCTGTGATTCTGAGAGGCAATTGTCCTCAGAGTCTATGGTTCTCATGTCAAGCAAGTAAGAATGCATTTACTGCATGTCAGACACCAGGGATGCAAAAAATCAAAATTATTCCTTTCTTTAAGGAATTTTACATCCCATTGGGGGAGACTATATATTTTATTACATTGTTGTATTACAGGGCAGCTAGGTGGTCCAGTAGATAGAGTGCTGGGCCTGGAGTCAGGAAAACCTGAGTTCAATTCCAGCCTCAGACACTTGCTTCCTATGTGATGCTGGACAAGCCACTTGACTTCTGTTTGCCCCAGTTTCCTCATCTGTAAAATGAGGATAATAACATCTATCTCCCAGGGTTGTTGTGAAAAGCAAATGAGATAATAATTGTAAAGCTCTTAGCATAGCGCCTTGCACATTGGAAGTACTATATAAATCAAATGTTAGCTTTTAGCTATGATCGTTGTGTTATTGTAGGGCCCAAATTTAATATAGATAGAGTTAATTGGGTGACTCGCTGAAATACTGGGGTCCCGGAAATAATGAGGGACCTCTAGGTTCAAAGTGCCCTCCCCTCCGAACTGCCCTTTTAAATACTTCTCCCAGGCCAATAAGAAAGGAGCCTTACAGCTTCTTTTCCACAAAAGGATCAGATTTTATTACTTGGGAATTAATTAAACAACAAAGGTGTAATTAATAAAAAATCAAAAATAAGGAAATAGGGAAAAAAGAAATACAGATAAATTCTCCTAACTCTAACCTGTCTATACAATCCCCAGATCATTTCAAATTAAGCTAATTCAAAGGAATGCAGGGTTTTGTGTTCACTCACCACACCTGGAATATCTGCTAGTTTCTCATATCACCAGGAAAACCCGAGGAGAGAGAGAAGGCAAACGTGAGCGTTCTGGAAGCGATTCCTGCCTCCCCTCAAGGAGCATTCAATCTCCCTCCCCCAAAAGGGGAGGTCCTTCCAAAAGCTGCATATGGAGAGGTTTCTCCTTCTGACCTCAATAGTATACGTAACTTCAGGGTGGGCCAGGTGTGGCCCCTCCCAAATGAGTCAGCTAAAACTCCAATAATTTTTACCACATTATATTGTTATATTGTATTAAATATTATATTTTGCTATACTACGTTATTTATTACATTATCTTATATTACATTACATTGCATTGCTTTATATTACATTATATGATATTACATTGTGTTATATTACATCATATTATGTTAGATTACAATATATTGTGTTATATTACATTGCAACATATTATAGCATATTATGTTATGTTACATTATGTTATTCCATTCAATTCCATCATATCATATAATGTCATATCATATCAAATCATTATATACAGACAGTAGTGAATAGGAGAATCAGTACAGGCCTCATGCAAAAGGAAACACTTGAATCTTAAATGAAAATAGGGATTCCAAGAAGAGATGAGGAGGAATAGCATCAGAGCAGAGGAACAGGCAGTACAAAAGCACAAAGATGGCAAATTGAGAGAGTGACATCTGATTGTAGCAAAATATGAAATATTTCTTCCTCATCTTCTAATTCTAATTTTGGTCATACTTTTGGTACCCTATGGGTTCTGACCTCCCTAGAAGGCAGTCAGACCTTTGCCCAGCTTCCTTAGAGATATCCTTCCCTAGAGTATACTTTCCAACAGAATAGAAAGCTCGGAGAAACTCTCCTTCAGGACCTGACATGAAAACTGTCCCAGCTGGCTTTAAGTTAATCATTCCATTCTAAACACATGCAGAAGAATTTCTATAGAAGCTACCAGTTTATCAAGAGGTCTATGTCTTATAGTTCATTTTCTCTTTCTCCTGGAGGAAAGCAGGCAGCAATGCATTATCAGTAGCTCTTTCCTCTTCCAAAGGGATTCCAGTCTGCAAGTTCACCAAAGAGTCCTGGACCTTAGTTTTGTGATCAGCTTTGGTATGTAGAGTATTGCTATCACTACTATAACTGTGATTTCCCTCCTCTCCCAGAGTGCCTTATTGTTACCATTATGTGCCAATAATTCCATGACCTTATAAGACAGGAATTTAGCTGTTGTTTTTTGTAAAGTTTTAATTTCCTTCCCCTATTTAATGCCACCACACATCAGGAATCCTATGTTATGTCTAGAGGTCTGGGTGGCCAAAGTGAATCATGTGTGTGAGGGGAGAGTTCAGGGAGAGGTTTTGGTGGGGCCCAACCAAAGCACCCTGCAGACACTTGCCCTCTGTACAATGCCAGAGATACAAACCCTTCTCTCACCAAATGGTAGGATGTTATAGATGGGGAGAAAGTTAGGGGGATTCTAGACTAATGTTCTTATCTTAGAGATACAGAATCTGAGTGTCAGGGATGTGAAGTGACTAGCCCAGGATTACATGATGAGTCAATGGCAAAATGAAAACTCAAAGCCAGGTCTTCTGAAAACACATTCAGAATATGAGTCCCCTTAGAGTTGTGTGGGCAAGAATCATATGGTATAGAAGAAAGACCATTGGCTCTGGAGTCAAAAGATCTGAGTTCAAATCCTACTGCTGATACCCCATATGTAAAACATGGAGGTTGGACTAGATAGCATCTGAGATCTCCTTTGGCTCTTTATTTATGATTCTATGACTAGTTAGAGTTTTGGGTAACCTTGACTTTTCCAGCAACTACGGAAGCTTAACAGGAAAAAAGTGTGCCATCATAGGGATTTCTACCATCAGCAGTGTGTAAGAGATCCCAGATTTAGAAAATTTTCAGAAGTCCATATTATTAATTGTTTTATTCAGTAGCTTCTAGCTACTTTGTAGCTTACTAGCTACTTTGAAAAATCTCTTCACTGAACAGGAAGCCATCTGATATCAAAATGAAAATTCAAAAGCCCAGATTTTAATGTCCCAAGAAGTTTTATTCAAAAAAAAAAAGGAAATCTATCTACCATTAGGCATTAGGCAGATTGTTGTTCTTGTTTTTGAAGAGAACCAATATCACAGGTGAGATCTTGACTTTCTCATGAATTGAATTTAAGTGAGGCAGAGTTGCACAAAGTCATCAGCCTCACTCTTCCCAAGTCATCAAAATTCAGTGGCAGAATAAAACTCAGGACAAATGGCAACGGCATGGGTTGTCATGGATGACCATGGCACCTTTGATGTCTAATCAAGCTCTAAGCACTCCACAATACCTGTTTCAGCTGCCTTAGTGACTGAGGGAACAAATTGTTCTCATCTGCCTATTCCATTGGGGAAGTTTTCACATGCTTGGGGTAGAATCCCTCCTAATTCACTGATGGGTTTGATGCCTGTTGGTTATCATCAACCTGGTTTGGCCTATCTGCCAAGATGGTTTTACCAAGGTGTGGCCATTGCACATGATATAGATTCTTAGAACCACAGGTGAGAGTTGAGTGACTAATTGGACACCGAAAGTAGATGAATAGCCCTGAAAAGGGCTTGGCCAACCAAGAGGTGCTGGTGTCCACACACCCTTCCATTAAGGCAGATAACTAAATAACAGAAGTTATCTCTCCATTACTTCTCTGGAAATTATTGATGGTTCTTGGTTTTACATCATCCTCATTTCTGAGTCGTTTTAGTCAATGAGATAATAAGCCTTTGTGGCTGGATGGAAAATAAGACCAGGAAAGGTGGTATCCACTTATCCCTACTACCTCTATAGGATAGAAAGAACTATACATAAAGGTTGATACATCAATAAGAAAGTTAATCTTAAATTCAATGTATTGTTAGCCTGAGTGTTGTATAGGATCTGAGGGCTCTTTTACCTTTTCTTTATAGACCTCAACATGAGCTATACTGTGATGTTTACAAGAATACACTTGGAGCAAAAAACAAGCCAAGTTCCAACTCTTATATAGGGATAGAAACCAAAATAACAAAACGAATGAATTGTAAAATCCCCCAAAGACCCAGTTCATGCAGACCCAGAGCCTTGGTTCTGGGTCATGCTTTTCAGATATATGTGGATTGATTGATCTCTTGATATACTGAATTTCTGGGAAATGCTCATGTAGGCACTGAGTACACACAAGATACTGTGATTTTTGCCATTATTCAACAAAGTTCATAGTTAAGATAAGACACAAAAAAAGATAAGACACAAATATTTTAAATACCTCTGATGTACAAAAGAAAGAGCTTACCCAAGATAATGTTCAATTCCCTTTCTGATGACTGTCCACTTCCAAAAGGCAAACCAGAAAGAAAGGCAGATTATTAATTTTTTAAAAATCAAAGAAGAAAAAATTTTCCCATTTTTAAAGCTACATTCTGGTCTTCTAGTCAGAGATGGGTGAACTAATTCAGATACAAAACAAATTAATGCATTGATCCTCTTTAACCAAACATCTGTGAGTAGAAATGACATTAGTTCAGTTCAGTAGACTATGGCTGACATGAGCCTGTTCCATGTGGCCTCTGTATTATTTATCTGATTTGTGTTTGAAGGCCAATTTCTGCTGAAATCTGAATATGTTCAGAGTGCCTGAGGTGCTCATCTAGAACTTCATCTGAACATGCCGAACAAAGAGGAAAAGCCACAACTGATCCTCCTCCTAATTTAGGGAATTCTTTCCAAAATAGTTCCAGGAAGTCCTAGCTATATAAAGCTATACATGCCACACATGCACTCAGGGCTTCAAAGAAAGAAGGAAGCATCTAAGAAAAATAAAGAAGTAACTATTTTTTTAAAAAGAGTGGCTTTTTCTTCCTATTCCCTTGTGTCATTTTTTTCCTCTGATAATTACTAATATTCAAGAAGAGATGATGCTACATCTATATGCCTAGCCAACCAAGGAATTTGACCAATTCTTTGAAATGTCTTGAATTTCATTTGACTCAGCAATTATCTTTAAGTCAATAGGCAAGTATTAAGTGCCTACTATGCATTGTGAAAAGTATAGGGCATGCAAAGATGAAAAAAATTACATAGCTCTACCTTCAAGGAGGGAAACCAGAAAATTTAGGAGGAAGGGTAGGGAGGAAGAAAGACAAAGTGGGGGAGGAAGAAACTGAAAAAGAATGGAAAAGGAGAGGAGGGAAGAAAGGAGAGAGAGAGAGACAGAGGGAGAAAGGAAGGAATAAAGAAAAGAAGGAAGGAACAAAGGAATGGAGGAATGAAGGAATGAAGGAACAAAGGAACGAATGAACAAACAAATGAACAAATGAACGAATGAAGGAATCCTTGGGAAGCAACTACAGTTAGAGGGTGTGATTAGATAGATAGATAGATAGATAGATAGATAGATAGATAGATAGATAGATAGATAGATAGATAGATAGATAAATGGATGGATGACACATGTAAGGAGACTGAGAAAGAACAATCAGGAATGTAGAAGAAGAATCAGGAGAAAAAATGTGTTACAAAAACCCAGAGAGGAAAGAGTATCCAGAAAGAAAGAGTATTCAATGGAATCAAATATAACTCAAGAAGGATTAGGATTTTTTAAAAAGACTTTCATATTTGAGGTTAAAAGATTATTGGTAACTTTGGACAAAGCAGTTTTAGTGGTGAGAAGCTGGACTGCAAAAGGTTTAGTTATGAGTGTGAAAAGAGGGAGAGGCAATAAATATAAATAGCTTTTTCAAGGAGTCATGCCTAAATCATCTGTCTGCATATAGACCACCAACTTGTCAGATTAAAGTTCAAAATTAGTTACAAAGGTAGAAGGATAAAAATGAGAAAAATTATGATACACATCAAAACAATGCCATCCTGACCCTTTAAACAAGTTTTTAATGGTGAAAAATGGTATGTGGATCAAAAAAGGACATAGACTCCAAATTGCTATAATTTTGCAAACATTTAAATGAGTTATGTCAATTGCTATCACAAAGAGATCAAGAGACTAAAAAGCATTTTGGTCAGCAAATACTTGGCTTGCCTGCTAAGCTTAGAGATCTGATAACCAAAGGAAAAACCAATTTAGAAAATAGACCCATTTATACCATCATATGAAGAAAGACAGTGGAAAATTATGAGCAGTGTCACTTAATAAAACAAAAGCAGTGGATAGTAATATAAATTTAAAGAATGCAATGAGAAACCCAACTAAGCAAAATAATCCTGAAAATGCCAAGCAGTCAGTGTGGTAATAGAGAAAGTTGGTGAGAAAGCTGGAAGTGGACAGCAAACATTATGGCTAGTGGCTAGGCTTTGTCATAGTATTGGAGAGAGGCACACACACAGAGAGACAGAAAGACAAAAAGATATAGAGAGATAGAGACACAGAGACAGAGATTATATGATATAGATATAATAGGATATATTTTATATATCATATATAGATATGATATGATATATAGAGACATATAGATATGGACTTACATAATCATATACATGCACATCCAAATGCTTAAACTTATATAAAAGTCATATAAATTCAATAGATTATCCACCTAACTAGGTCAAAATCTAAACAATAGGCTTTCCTTAACTAAGAACTTTTTTGGCATTTTACTGAGAGAGCCCTCAAGGCAGGGTCTTGTTCTAATGAATAAATACTGTTTTATAACCAACAAATAATAAACTCAATGGGTTTTCATATTATCTGCATCTTTCAGCCACTTATGTGATAGTAAAGATGTGTTCCACTCTGGAATGTTGTTTGTGAAAGCCAGAAAGTTTGTCTGTTTCCTACTAATGCAATCATCAAGGATTCCCTCAGTGTATGGGAAAGTAGGCATGTGGTTTACTAGTTCCTGATGTTCTTTGAAATGACTTTTTACAATATTAATAAGATCCATGATTTTTTCCATGTCTTTAGTGTCTTCCCCTCCTTCACATACCTTTTGAACTAGTCTTTCACCACCCTCATATCTGTGTCACCTCTTTCATGGCTCATTTCTACATAGACTTAGTTTAATTCAACTCTTCCCATCTTTGTTCTCTTGAATGCTTTCTTCTTCTATCAGTACATCTGGGACTGATACTAGTTTCCAAATGTGATGGCTCTATTTTTCTTGATGGTAAAAAACAAAAACAAAAACAAAAAAACAGTTTGTAGTTCAGATCTTTGCAGATTTCCAAATAGATGAAGGGTCCAAGGATATGGACATACAGTTCTCAAAAAATGAAAGACAAACTATCAACAACCATGCCCCCGCAAAATGCTCCAAATCACCCCTGATAAGAAAGATGCAAATTAAAACAGTTCTGAGATTAATTTCCAAATCGTGTTGTTTCTACCTTTGCAAAATCTGTCCCATCCATTCCCTCTTCTCCATTCATATGGCTACCACCCTATTCCAGGCCTTCTTTACCTCTTGTCTGGATTATTGCAGTAACTTTCAATCTGGTCTTCCTACTCCTCCAATCTGTCTTCCACATAGACACCAAGGTGATTTCACTAAAGCATAAGTCTGATCATGCAATCCCATTATTCAATATACTTTAGTGGCTCCCTATTATCTCCAGGATCAAATATAAAATCCTTTAACATTTAAAGCCCTTCATGTCCTGGCACCTTCCTATCTTTCTTTGCTGTTCAATGAACAAAATACTCCATCTCTTGGCTCCAGGCATTTTCTTTTGCTGTCTACTATGCTTCCAATGCTCTCTTATTTCTGCTTCCTGGCTTCCCTGGATCCTTCAAATCCCAACTAAAATCCCATCATCTGCACAAAGCCTTCCCCAACTTCTTTTAATTCCCATGCTCACCCATCTTTGAATCATTTCCTTTTTAGCCTTTACATAGATTGTCTGTATATATTTGTTTGCTTATTGTCTTCCCCGTTAGATTTTGAGCTCCTTGAAGGCAGAGACTATCTTTTGCTTCTTTTGGTATCCCCAGTGCCTGATACATATAGTAGGCATTCAATACATGTTTATTGACTGACTTTCCAGTCTTCTTTTATTCATTTATCTACTCATTCATTCATTATTAATTTATTCATTCATTTGTTTGTTCATTTATTTATTTATTCACCCATTTATTGATTGATTGATTGATTTGTTTGTTTGTTTGTTTTTTTATGGAGTAATGAGGGTTAAGTAACTTGCCTAGGGTCACACAGCTAGTAAGTATCAAGTGTCTGAGGCCAGATTTGAACTCATGTCCTCTTGAATCCAAGGCCATTGCTTTATCCACTGTGCCACCTAGTTGCCCTGACTTTCCAGTCTTCTAACACATTACTCCCTTCCAAGAACTCTTTGAACCAGCCATGCTGGCCTACTTTCTATTCCTCATAGAGGGTTCTCCATCTCTAATGTCCATGCATTTAAATTGGTTCTTTTCTATTCCTATAATGCACTCCCTCCACATCTTGGTCTCTTGGAATCCCTGCTTTCCTTCAAGACCTAACTCATGATCCCTTCTACTTGGAGCATACTTGATGCCCCTATTTCTTCATGTACTTCTTCCCCAAATTACCTTATATTCATTATGCAGTATGAGAGCAGCAATTGTTTCATTCTTTGAATTTGTGCTAAGTGTGCTTGCACTATGTTCCCAGCACACAGTAGGAGTTTAGTAAATGACAATCAATTGTTGTTGCCTGACTGGTTGCATGACTGGTTGATTGATAAGTGGCTTTTCCCAGTGTCATTCAGTCAGTGTGTATCTAAGGGACCACTTGAATCCAGACCCTTCTTGACTCCCAGGCTAACCTTCTACACACACCACACTGACTCATTGTTTTTTTTCCTATTTTCCTCCAAATTTGTCCCTCACATCATGTCACCTCCTCTTAGCCTAGGGAAAAAAAATAAGTGATCAAATGTACTCTTGCATGAAGGCTTTCTAAAAGTGTTTTTCAAAAGAGCTCTCTCCTTGTTCCGGTCAGGGCTCAGACAGAAGCAGTTCTTTCTTGGGAGGCATTTCCACCCTCTAACAACATTACATAAGCTTTGCCTGTTTTTCCAAAGAGCTTTTCAAATTAGTGAAATCATTCCACTTCCCCTTTCATCTCAAGGCTGTACTGGCTGGAATGGAAATTATTATAATGTTATTATTTTGCATTTACATAATGCCCTTCTTCCAAAGAACTCAATTACAGCTCTTTAGCTCCATGGAAAATAATCAGCTCAGAACACTGTGATTACAATGATGTCCATAGTGTTGTCTGACTGATGTGACTGTGATGCAGATGTCTATCTCCCTCTCCCTCGCAGAAAGACCTAGTATTCCCTGCTGTCAATGGGTAGGAATGGCAACATGGCACCAAATGAAAAGTGACAAAGTCAGTCAGGTGATGATTGGGAAACATATCTGAACAATGGAGAGAATTTTTACATTTTATTTCAGGTATTTGGCATTTTATAGACATAAAACCATTGTCTAACTCAGATATTAACTAGAGGTTCACAGACCTGCAGGGTTCCAAAGGTATGAGGAGGAGAAGGAGATAGAGGAGGAGAAAGAGAGGTGGTAGTGGTAATGGTAGTAGTAGCAGTAGTAGTAGTAACAGCAGCAGCAGCAATAGTAGAAGTAGTAGTAGTAATAGTAGTGGTAGTGGTAGTAGTAGTCATAGCAGTAAAAATAATAATAATAATTGTTATTTTCATTGCTGTTATAACTAGCATTTGTATATTGCTTTATGGTTTGTGAGACACTTTACATATGTTTCTTCTTTGATTAGCACAAGAGCCCTGTGAAGTAGATGCTATTATTATCCCCATTTTACAGATGAGGAAACTAAGACTGAGGAAGCCAAGAGAAATAATCAGACATATGCTTTATGAAAATCATATCCCTTTGGTTGCTATGTGGAGGACAGATTGTAGTGGAAAATGCCTCAGACAGGGACAAAATTATAAGGTTTTTGCAAGAGTCCAGGCAAAAGATGATAAAAGCATAAACCTGGGTGATGAGTGTATAAATACAGAACAGGGACAAGAAATAGTACCCATCTCTTTGCCAATTGCCTTGCTGCTGATCACTCAGATATCTCCTGAGATAAAGTGTCAATCCATTTGGTTTCAGAACCCTCACAAAGAGATCATACTGCCCCAATTAGAAGGTAATCCAGCATGAATGCACATGGCCCACTACATTTAGCTGACCCAATTATTTCACATTTCACCTGAATGTCCACCCCAGATATCTCTTAGAAAATATCCTATTGCCACATTCTCCAGACCACATGCACTTCAGAGGGTTTGGAACCACTACTTTGCTGTTGGAATTGGTGAGTAAGCCATTGCAAACTCATAGAGAAAGTCATCCAATACAACGGTTGCTTCTGGAAAGGTGGTGTCGGTTGAGCCTCCTATAACAACATGCACTATCCCTGAGACTTCCCAAACCAAAACATCCTTCCCTGTCCACAGCTCTCTTACATGTGTTGTTGCTTTTCTACCGCTGTCCCTAAAGATTAGCCTGTTGTTTAACACATCATGGGTACTCATTCATTCATTCAAGGAAACTACAGGTATTTAGGAATATAGGAAAAAACATTAGTGAATATTCAGACAATTTTCACCAAGAGCTGAAACACAAAGACAATGTTTGGAAATGAGATTGTTTAATCTGTAACCTCAGTGCCTCGCACTTGGAAAATGCTAAACGATATCCTCAGTTGAATTGAATAAATCCCTAGTGTCATGAAGACCTTTGCCACTTGACAGGAATGCCTTGAAAGAAATATGGAGAAAAGAGATAGGACATGCAAACAGCTGAGGTATAGTGATAAGAATATTAGATGTGGCATCAAAGGACCTGGGTTGAAATTTTGGCTCTGTCCTTACCACCTATGTGACCTTAGGTAGGTTATTCAACCTCTCTGGTCCTCAGTTCCTTCAACTGTAAATAAGGAGTTCAGACTAGATGATTTGTGTGGTTCCCCCAGCTCTAAATTCTATGAATTTTATTGATCTAGGTGATCCAAATTTGACTTTTGTATGTCCTAAAATAATATTCTAAAAGAGGCCCATGAGAACGCTCTAAAAACCTAGCTATGGCAGGGGAAGGCAGAAGGAGAGAAGGAAGAATAACATGATAACAAATTAAAGTTGCAATCAATGACATTGACAAATTTTGCCCCATAATATTTTTATTTCTGATTATATAGCCAATGGACATTCCAAAAAGTATGCTGTTGATATAATAATAAAAATAAATAACAATAGCTAGCATAGGACCTACTATGTGTCAGGCATTATGTTAAGAGCTTCACAAATATTACCTCATTTGAAGCCTCATAATAACCTGAGAATGCTATGCTATTATTATCCTCATTTTGCCATTGAGGAAACTGAGACAAACAGAGTTTGTGACTTGCCTAAGGCCACTCATCTAGGCACTGAAGTTACTGAGGCTAGATATGAACTCAGGTCTTCCTAAGTCCAGGCCCAGCTCTCTATCAACTCTGCTACCTAACTGCCTTGTAATCATGGTATCAGAGATATAGAGCCGGAAGGGACCTCAAAGACCATCTGCACCAACCCCCTCAATCTAAAGATGAGGAAACTAGTCATAGGAAGTGTCATCTGGGGAGAAAATAAAAGATTTACATATTACTTCCAGAGAATCACAGAATGTTGAGTCTAGAAGGAACCTTAGAGCTCCGAGATTTTGATCCCTTCATTTATTCAATAAGAAAACAAACCCAGAGAGGGGAAGATCATATGGCCTTAGTAGTAACTGGTAGAATCTAGACTAAAATCAGTTCTGCCTTCAACTCTAGAACATTTTTCACTCTGCCTTGCATCCAAGTAATCAGGGAAGGAGCCTGACAAACCACATGGAGGCTGAGTGAAGAGGAAATGTATGCAATGGCCTTGCTCTGAACTGAGATGGGGAAAAATAACAGACAGAGTTGGAAGGGAATTTGGAGGATAAAAAGGCATATCTTCTCACGTATTCCCACCCCCAACCCACATCCAATAAACTCCAATGGCTTGTTTTACCTCCAGAATCAAATATAAAATCCTGTTTGGCTTTTAAACTTTGCCACTCTTTTTGCCTCTTAGTCCCCTCCATGCACTCTATCATCCAGCAACATTGCCTCCCTTGCTGTGTTTTGCACAAGAAACTCCATCCTTCTGTTCCCAGCATTTTCTCTGGATATCCTGCATGCCTGGATTATCTCCCTCCTTATATGCACCTCTTACCTTCCCTGTCTTCTTTCAAGTATCATTTGAAAGGCCAGTTTCTGCAAGAAGACTTGCAAGTCACTTAACCTCTGTTTGCCTCAGTTTTCTCAGTTGTAGAATGGGGATAATAATGGCACCCACCTCAGAGGGTTGTTCTGACGGTTAAATGAGACATTTGACTTATAGCCAGTGGTAGGTGGAGCCAAGTCACACTAGCTCCTTGAGGGTCAGTTGTTAAATTTTCAGTATGAGCAACAGGTGGCTGGCACATAGTAGGTACTCTATAAGTTTTTATTCCCTTCCCTCTACTATCCCTGATACCCTTAATGCTATTGTCTTCCCTCTGAAACTACCCCCAATTTATCCCTGTTCGTATATAGTTGTTTGTATGTTGTCTCTCCCATTAGACTGTGAACTCTTCAAGGGCAGGGATTTATTTAAAAATGTTTTTCTCTCTCTGTATTGCTAGCACTTAGCATAGTGCCCAACACACACAGTAGACACTTAATAAATGCTTGTTGCCTTGCAAAAAATGGAGAAGTGGAATTACTTTCCCAGAGTCACACAGTGTCTTAGGTGAGATCTGAACTCAAAATTTTCCTGACTCTAGGTCAAACACTTTATCCACTATACCGCACTATCTCTTAGAAGGTAAGAAGGAGGACAAGTAGGAGATGCTGAGAAAATTGTCTGCAATTTTTCTTGGCAAATGACAAGTATGTTTTTATCCACATACTGCTCTTATTTTGTTGTTGTTGTTATTGTTTAAGGAAGGGATAACATTTTAACCAGCCATATAGATTGCTTTTCTAAACTGAAGTATGCTCCCACATTAGGCTCCAAACTTTGCATCAACTCTGTCCCATTTCTTCCTCTCCTTCTTAGCCAAACCCCCTCATTTTGTCTGCTTGCGGTCTCCCTAGATTTGGATAACACAAACATCTGCTCTCAGTGGATTCACCCAGGATTTTGTCCTAGACACAGATTCCCCTGGAAAACCAAGCAGAGGAATAAAAAGAAGAAACAGGAGACGTTAAATTTCCTTTGGGCTTGTGCCTGATTCTCATCAGGCCCACTGTCTAACTTCCTTTATGGTCTTGCCTCACAAAGTCAATGTTTATGTTCAAAGAGGATTGGAATCAGAAATTAGATAAATCATTTTTGATCCATATACCAAAAGAGATAAGACCTTCAAGAGATCATTTTCCTTCATCCCTCAGTTTCCTCATCTGTAAAATTAAAGCCTTGGATTAGAATAGGGGTCCTACATTCCTAGAGGCCAAATAGGCCTGACCTGTTTTGGTGTATCTGGAGGGCTAAGAAAGGTTTTTACATTTTAAAATAAGGTTTAATTTTTTGTTTGTTTTGCGGGGCAATGAAGGTTAAGTGACTTGCCCAAGGTCACACAGCTAGTAAATGTCAAGTGTTTGAGGCTGGATTTGAACTCAGGTCCTCTTGAATCCAGGGCCAGTGTTTTATCCACTGCACCACCTAGCTGCCCCCTAATTTCATTTTAAAATGTGAAAACCATTGCTATCTCACAGGCCACACAGAAACAGGTGGGTGCCCAGATCCAACCTTTGAGCTGCCATTTGCCACCCTCTGAACTAGAGAACTTCCAAGGTCCATTCCAGTTCTATTAGTCTATGATTCTACAAAATCTCTATAGCCTATAAATATGAAAATGGAGAAAACTGCAGTCCATGCAGCTTGTGCAATCCCAGGAGGACAGAACTCACCTAGCATATTCCAGAGAGTAAGCCCCCCATGCATATACTTCCAAACAGGGCCTAGTTGCCCAATGAAGAGAGAACCCATCAGAGCAAAGTATCATATGACTTGTGGGGCATTCAGTGAAGAAAATATTTGTAGCTCAAGCCTTGGGAAACAGCAGAGCCCTATAGCTTATGTGTGTCTCTTCATGAAGTAACTTTTAACAAGTCCTAAAAGTGAATCTAGGGGAGTAGCAATTCCATGATATAATAGAACATTCTCTGCACCCAAGACACATCTGAAAATATTTGAACTGTTAGCAACAGATCTTATCCCCTGTCAGCTCCATAGCCTTCCCATTTTCCTTCCTCAGGAACAGAATCATGACGTTAATGAGAAACACACTGTGAGAGATGATGCTTTCAGTCAACTAGCCATGCTGACTGCAGCTAAAGTAATACCTGCTCAGAATGGCCTTCTCAAACTCAAGACAGCATGCTCTGTTTCTTCCAGTTGCCCTAGTAACCCCCCGCACTTATGGATATTCACTACATACCTCTAGCCTTCATTTATCGTTGTTGTCATTCAGTCATTTTAGTTGTGTCCAGCTCTGTGACCCCATTTGGAGTCTTCTTGGCAAAGATACTGTAGTGGTTTGCCATTTCCTTCTCCAGCTCATTTTACAGATGAGGAAACTGAGGCAAACAGAGTTAAGTCACTTACCCAGGGTCACACAGCTAGTAAGTGTCTGAGGCTGGATTTCCTGACTCTAATCCCATTGCTCTTTCCCCTGTCACTTAGCTTCCATTCATTCATTACTTATTTAGAAATAGGAAGAGAATTACAGGGCTGAAAAGGAGTTTTTATATCACGTAGTTCTCCACCCCCCCCATCTTGTAGAAGAAAATTTAGGTTAGGGGGCAGCTAGGTGGCACAGTGGATAAAGCACCAGCCCTGGATTCAGGAGGACCTGAGTTCAAATCTGGCCTCAGCCACTTGACACGTACTAGCTGTGTGACCCTGGGCAAGTCCCTTAACCCTCATTGCCGAAGAAGAAGAAGAAGAACAAGAAGAACAAGAACAAGAAGAAGAACAAGAACAAGAAGAAGAAGAAGAACAAGAACAAGAACAAGAACAAGAAGAAGATTGAGGTGCTTGAAGGCACTTTAAAGGTTGTCTTATCTAGTGGTGTCAAATGCCAATAGAAATTGGAAGGAGGAGCAACACTAAACTATACACAAGGATCCTTAGGGGCACATATTGACTTAGAAAACCACATATTAACATTATTTCTGTTTTATTATATTTTTGTTAACTATTTCTCACTTATATTTTAATCTGATTCTGTGGTGGGGTTGGGGAGGAGATGGCCACTCTTGGTCCAGTCCAGTCTCTTTTCCCTCTTAATTATAGTGTCTTCTCTCTATTAATTATTTCCTATATACCTTATATGTAGTCTGCTGTATATATTTGCTTACATGTTGTCTCCTCCATTAGATTGTAAAATCCTTGAGGTCAGGACTATCACTATCTTTTACCTCTTTTTGTATCCCCAGAGCCTATCACAGTGCCTGGCACATAGTAGGCATTTAATAAATAAATTGATTGATGATTCAAACCTCTCATATTACAAATGAGAAAACTGAGACCAAAGTGGAAAAGTAATCTCCCCAAGATTACATAGTTCGTTAGTGGAAAAACCAGCATGAGAACCCAGGTGGATGTGGGTAAGATCCCCAAGGTAGAAAATATAGGAAAAAAAGGAAGCCAAACCCATTCTTGAGGGGTGACTATGTTTAGGAGACAAGAGGAGGAAGAAGAGCAAGTAAAGAGTTTCAGAGGATGGCCAAAATAGTGCAGTGTCACAGAAGGAAGAAAGGCAGGATCAATAATGTTAAATATCCCAGAGAGGTAGAAAAGGAGAAGGAAGGAGAAAAGATCATTGGCACTGACAATTAGGAATTCACTAGTGACCTTTAAGAAAGCACTTTGATTGGAATGGTTGAGGTTAAGATGAGATTGCAAGAGATTGAATGGTAAGGTAGTGAAATCAGTGAATGTCTTACCCCATCCAAAACTTTGGCAGTGGAAGGAAAGAGAAAGAGTGGATGATACCTTGAGAGGGCGACAGGGCAAAAATGAATTGAGGGTTTGAGGATACCTGAGCATGTTCAAGGAAGGGGAAAAGAGCCTCTAAAAAGAGATAAAGAAACAAGAGAAATATGGATGATGGTCCCTTAGGAAGCAGTATGCTGTGGGATAAAGATCACAGGTACAGGAATTAACCTTAGAAAGAAGGAGGGGTGGAAAATAATAAAATATTTTTATGAAAAAAAAAACAAGAAAGAAATAAGGAGGGGAATGAAGTAAGCAAAACCTGGAAAACAATATAAATATACACAATGAATTCGACAAGGTTAATAGAAAGAACAAAAAAATGAATTTAATGTAATCATAATGACAAGCTTAGCCCTATAGAAAAATTGAGAAAATGTGCCTTTTTCTCTTGTTTGCAAAGTGGGAAACAATAGGTATGAAATATCGTATATAACTCTCAGACACAGTTGATGTGTTAAGACAAAAAAAATAAATGTTATTGATGGATCCATTGGTTGGTTGGTTCTGCTATGTTTTTTCTTCTTTCTTTTAATCTTTGTTACAAGGGGATGACTCACTCAATAGATAATGGGATATGTGTGTGTGAGAAAAAAAGCTGATATAAAAATGTTTAAAGAACAAAAAGGAATCATACTTCAACCTTTGAAACAGGAAGGGGAGAATGAGTGAAAGTATGATTTTCATACCATTCCTTAATATACATTTTCTGCTCCAGAGAGGTCCACAAGGCTACCATGTTCATTGCTCTCTCCTGTCTTCACTCATACCATTGCTTCACTTGAAATGCTCTTTCTTTTTCTCTCCTCCAATCTAAATCCCCTAAGTGTTTCAAGAACCAGCTTAGGTCCTATCTCTTTCTGGATCTCCTTCTCCCCTTTACTCACACCATACAATTCAACCAATACTTGATTACTTTGCTTATATTCTTCAGTGCTATTTCAAGACCTATGGGTTTTCTTTCCCCCAACTAATTATAAATTCCTTGAGGGCATAAACTCAGAATACTGAATTCCTCCTCCACCACAGGAGAGCAGAACTAAAGTGCAAATTACAAGGGAGGCAGATTTTTTTGACATTGTAAGGAGTAACTTTCTATCAATTAAAACTTAAGATTGGGGACAGCTAGATGGCGCAGTGGTAAAGCGCTGGCCCTGGATTCAGGAGTACCTGAGTTGAAATCCGGCCTCAGACACTTGACACTTACTAGCTGTGTGACCCTGGGCAAGTCACTTAACCCTCATTGCCCTGCAAAACAAACAAACAAAAAACTTAAAATTGAAATTTTACTTGGTTTCCTCATGTAGTGAGTTCTTTGTCACTAAAAGTATTTAAGGAAAGGCAAGATGAATACTTGTCAAAGATGTTATAATAGGGAATTCCTTTGTTTCAGGGAACAGATAGACCAGATGATCCCTGGAGATCATTTCAAATTCATATTTTATGATTTTTGCCCCTATAATGCCTTTTACAGTGGTGAGTATATAATAAAACTTTAGTAAATATTCACTAATTAAAATGATTATATGATTGCCACCTCTTTTCCTTATATAAAGTTCCTCTTTACTGTTACGGTGACTTTCATTTCTTTGATCCCTGCCTATTCTAGGCCATCTACTCCATTTTGATTTTACTTCATTTGATACCCCCAAATTAGTCCATGGTCCTTCACTCTAGGCTTTGCAAGCCACTGTACTAATTAAGGTTCCTTGCTTCCTGACCTTTGGCTTTCCTGGACATAAGAATTCTCAACCCTGTGCAAACCCCATTTTTCCACTCCTTGTCCAGGACTGCTAAGAAGCAATAAAGTCACAAACCTGAGACATTTTCATCCAATATAAAGTCATGGTGTATAATCTAAAGGACTTGGCTACTAATGTCCATTTTTCAGTTCTTTAGCTCATTCCCCAAAGTGACTATTCCACATCTTTTCCTATCTCATTCTGTGAAAGGAATCCTTCTCAATTTATGATCCCTCACTATTTTCCAAACCCCTAAGTATATGTTCACCCCAAGTTTCTTTCCTTGATATTACCTACCAAAACTTAGACTCCCAGTGGATGACCTAAGCCTTCTTCCCAGAGAAATATGTTCTCTGAGTTAAACTCCTTCCTCATTTCCTTTGACCAGTCTCAGAGGTGGTATTGAATCAAGATCTTCCTGCCTTTGAGGCCAGCTCTGTACTACAGCATGCTTGCTCTCTGGTTCTTTTCAAAGTTCTCATTGGAATTGTTTTTAACTCTAGAATTTCGTCTTTGATGATTCCCCATAGTTCTTACCAACTTTCCCTATCAGATTTTCAGCCACTGAACTTCACATATCCTTTCTTCAATCTCTTGCAATCCATTCTCCACCAAATTAGGGTGCTTCTAACATTTTGGTCATCTTTCCTTGCCCTTCAGTATCAGTACAGTGGTCACTTTCACACTTGCCCTTCAGAAAGCAGCTCCACCTGACTGGTTAGAACAAGGTTCCCTTCACTGTTTTCCCCACCTTTTGCAGAATGAAATTTCAATCAAGAAGTAACAAATTTATCAGATATTCTGATTTTTGGTAGAGAGAGAAAAAGAGAGCTTCCGCAGATATACAGATGGTTCAAGTCCTTAAGAACTGGTAAATCGCACCTTCTAGTAAAGTTTATGATCTGTTTCTCTAACTCATTTATTTATGCCTTCTGACCAGGTAATCTGAAGTATATTCGCTTAATAAAATTCTTTCTGTTTCTTCCTCCATTGATGCTACATGAATATATTCATTCATTCATTCATGTATTCATCCTCTCTTGAGCTGAACTGCCAAGCATTCAAACTCTACTACAGAGAGCACAATTCCTATGGGCTGGCCACATTGTTCAAATGCCAAACTTACACTTACCTAAAAGATTATTTTAATGGAGAACTCACACGAGGCAAGTGTTCACACAGAGGTCAGAAGAAGCAGTACAAGGACACTCTCAAGGTCTCTCAGAAGAATTTGAGTATCAGTTGTGAGACACAGGAGATGCAGGCACAGGACTGCCCAGCATGGCATCCATGCCTCAAAGAAGTCACTGTGTTCTAGAAGCAGAGTAGAATCACAGTAACACAAAGGAAACATAAAACAGGCAGACCTGGAGACATCACCATCCCATATGTTCAAACAGACTATTTGTGCTCTACTTGTGGTAGAGTCTTCCAAGCTTGTATTGGACAAACCAGCCACAGTTGAACATACCATACCTTGACCCCAGCATCATCGTGTCATTGATCGTCTTCAAGCACGAAAGATGCACAACAATTAACCACTTACTATGTGCTAGGCACTGTGCAGGCATTGAGGATAACTAGACAAAAAAAATAAATACACCCTGCCTTTAAGTGGCTTACATTCCATATGCATACAAGTAAATACATAAAATAGGAAAAAAAAGTAAGACAAAGTAATTTTGAGAGGCTCTAGCAAATGGGGAAAATAAGCGAAGGTTTAATATAGGAAATGATATTTCCATCATTCAATCATCCACAGAGACCAAGTATTTGTCTAAAACTGCCCCTCCTTTTTCAGAAATTTAACTAGGACTAGTCTTGGAGTAATAAGTCTGGAGTTCCAGCTCGGTCAGTTCTCTGATTGATCAGATCACTTAAACTTTCTGAATGTTACTTTCCTTATCATTCAAGCAACAAACGCTTATTAAGTGCCTACAACATGCCAGGCACCATACTAGACACTGGGGAGACAAATACAGAGTGAAACAATTGCTATGTGTAAGAAGCCTACATTCTAATGGGGGAGAAATTAAGTTCATATAAAAACTGAAGGCAGCTAGAGATTCTAAAGAGCAAAACAAGGAGTTCCAGGCCCAGGGGACAGCTTGTGCAAAGGGGAAGAAATGGGGAATGGAAGGTCATATGTGGGGAACAGAAGCAGGTCAGTTTGGCTAGAACAAAAAGTGCATGAAGGGAATAACGAGAAATAAGCCTTGGAAAGGATGACTGGGTTCAGCCATGGATAAAGGACTCTAAAGAGTCTGTATTTTATACTAGAGACAATAGGAGTCACCAGAACTTTTTTGAGCAGTTGAATGACATGGTTATGCTAGTGCATTAGAAATAATCCATTTGACAACTGTAGGGGGGACTGGATTCAAAAAGGGAGAGACTAGAATCAAAGACCAATTGGGAGGTTATTGCAATATTATGGGCAAGACAAGATGAGGGAACAAACTAGTATGGTGATTCTTTCAGTGGGAAGAAGGTGGAAACTAGAGATGTGGTGATAGAATGAAAAAGGATTGGCAATTTTTTTTGGTGAGGCAATTGGGATTAAATGACTTGCCCAGGGTCACACAGCTAGTAAGCGCCAAGTATCTCAGGCCAGATTTGAACTCAGGTCCTCCTGAATCCCGGGCCGGTGCTCTATCCACTGTTCCACCTAGGTGCTCCAGGATTAGCAATTCTTAAAGATGGAGCAGGGGGGGGGTAAATGAGATGTAAGAGTCTAAGATGACTCTGAGGTTTGGGACCCAGGTAACTGGAATGATGGTGTTATCTGCAAAAGTGATATAAAATTCAAATAGAAAGGGAAGACCACTGAACTGTAGGAATCCTGCTGGTCACATATTGATTTTAAAACCACATATTAACATTATCTATGTTCTAGACTATTTTTATTCGTTTTGTTAAATGTTTCCCAATTACATTTTTTTGGTGGGGCAATGAGAATTAAGTGACTTGTCCATGGTCACACAGCTAGTAAGTGTCAAGCATTTGAGGCTGGATTTGAACTCAGGCCCTACTGAATCCAGGGCCAGTGCTTTATCCAGTGCACCACTTAGCTGTCCCCCCAATTACATTTTTAGCTGTTTTGGGCACCCCTAGGAAGTGGGCAGCAGGTCATGGGCCACTGTTTGACATAACTGCTCTACAGATATGGGGAGGTTTATCATCTTAATATGTAATTCCTAACTTCCTTTTATTTATTCTGTTTATTTAGGGACCAAGAAAAAAAGGAACAGGGTCATATTCCACTTACAAGTTCTATCTCATGAAGTTTCAGTGATACCTCTAAGGTAAAATGTACAGGGTGGATCAAAAGTCATGAAGTCATGAAGGGGTTTCTATATTTAATAACTCCTTCATTTTTTGTTTTTAATTTACATAGCATCACATACAGTATGTATAGGAAATACATACATACATATATGTAGGAAATAAAGAAAAAATAATTTTCAAAAAGTTATTAAACTATCAGACTTTTGGTCCACCCTGTATTTACTGGGATCAAGATTTCTAATTCAGATTATTTCTTACTCACACTTTATATATTTGTGTAGACATCTGAAACTATGGGTTTAATTCTGGCTTTTTTTTCTTTATGTTGCCTCATAAATTAACTGGTCCTTTCTGTTGATATTTTTTGTCCCATTTTGCACATACTACTAATGATTTAGCAAGAATCTTGGATGCTTTTCTGCTCCCACCTCCCAAACCACCCCATTTTCAATTTAAATCCCTCTTGACCTGAATTACCAGACGATAGGAAAAACATTTTACCAGCTTTCACTACTTGCATTCCATTTTTCTTTTTTTGGTGAGGCAATTGGGGTTAAGTGACTTGCCCAGGGTCACACAGCTAGTAAGTGTCATGTGTCTGAGGCCGGATTTGAACTCAGGTCCTCCTGACTCCAGGGCCAGTGCTCTATCCACTGCATCACCTAGTTGCCCCCTTGCATTCCATTTTGAGCAAGAATCCAGCACTCATTCTTATGTTTTAAGATATAGACAAGAAATAAAAATACTATTCTCAATTACCATCTCTTTAACTAGCTGTTGGTTTCCCAAATTTAGTTTGTTCTTCTAAAGCCTCTGTATTCAAACACAATAGAGGTGAATAAGGTCCTGGATTCCCACATATAGTACAAGGGAAGGGCAGAGCACCACAAGACAGAACACAGAAGGAAGAACACAGAAGTATAGCAACTCACCTTTATTGAGGGGCAATGCTCATTTTAAGAAAGGGCAACTGGGAAAAAATGGAAGCAGATCAGGGCCATTAAACTCCCAGGTAGAAAAGGGTTCAAAACCAGAAAAGCCCATTGGATTTTTATGGAATTCTTGTGTTTGTCAAGCAGGACCAGACATGGGGGGAAAGAGTGGGAAGCCTGGACCAGGTGTGCAGGTCCTGAATGATTCAGGGACTGGTGTTCATTCATCATGAGGGAATACCTGGAGAATTGAGTTCAAATTCCTTCATGGTGAAAAAGGGGCTTTCAGTCCTTCTGTAGGACTTTGAGCCTTCTAACAGTTTCTTTGTTTAGTTGAACAGGGAAGCTACTGAAGTCCTTTTAGCTGCCCCTTTCCATGGGACAGTAACAGAACACTGCTCCCTTTTAATTACAAGATGGGTGTGCCCAGGGGTGTGCTGACGCCAGCTCCAAGGAGCTTAATCTGATTGTTAAATTATCAGTGGCAGCAATTACACTTTGGAAATTGGCAAACTCTACAAATTCGGTCTCCATTTATTGTTCTGTTAAGAAAGTGATGAAGAAAATGAAATTTAGCTTAAAAGTATATCTTTTGGGGCAGCTAGGTGGCACAGTGGATAAAGCACCAGCCCTGAACTCAGGAGGACCTGAGTTCAAATCCAGCCTCAGACACTTGACACTTACTAGCTGTGTGACCCTGGGCAAGTCATTTAACCCTCATTGTCCCCCCCCCCAAAAAAAAGTATATCTTTTGTTCCTTTTGGGGGAGGGCAGAGAGCTAGTTGTTAAACATTTACCAAGACATCCCAGGATGCACCAGATCTTTAATGACCAGCAGAGAAGCCACATTCTTCCTGAATCTCTTACCCTTGTCTTTTTTGTTCATCCTTGATGTGTTTGGTAGATTCAGAGTCAAGTCAAAGTTTAGTTTACAAGAATATGATTCCTCCAGGATGAAGGAGAATCAAGTTGCAACCACTATCTCCCTCATTTCTCCTTCTGCTGGTCTTATTGACAACCCGAGTTTTAATTAAAACAGCAGAGAGGTCAAGGAGACAAATACGAGCAGAAACAAATCATCCCTGGCAGCCCCCCTCCCCCAAAAAGACATCCGTCTGGCTTAATATTTCAAGAGGGAAATAGAGGACAGGAAAGAAATGCTAGCCCTCCTAGGTCAGAAGCTCATTTTCTGTGACCTAACCCTTGGGTTGTTGTGAGGATCAAATGAAATAACTTATGTAAATTGTTCTTTCAAGTGTAAAATGCTACTTATGCATAAACCCTTATCACCAGCACTTCCACTATCATCATCTTCGGATCATAGATTTAAATTTGGAAGCAACCTTCAAAGTCATATCCTCCAACTCCCTCATTTCACAGTTAAGGAGCAGCAAAGGGACCTGCCCCAAGGTTACCTAGGGAGTAAGTAGGCAAAGCCAGAATTTCCTCTGACTCTAAGTCCAACACTCTTTCCACAATACAAGGCAGCCTTATTAGACTTGCCTTTTCCTACATCGAGATAGAAATGGTCTTGACCCCCAGAGTGACAAAGAAAGCAAAATCTCTTAAGGCAAACACTCATACAGTCTCATACAGCCTCTCAAGGGACAATAAAGCAAATTTGTTTTAAATCTATTGGCTAAATGACACAGGTAAAAATCATTTTATGCAAGTTATGCTCAATAATTTTTTTTGTAAATCCAGTCATATATTTAAATACACTCAAGGAGTCCCTCTTGTAAAATGAACAGTGAGAGCTGATTCATCTGTACTACCTTAACAAGATTGGGTCTTCTTAAAGTAAAGCATACCTGGATTGAAGGGTGGTGCCACACCAATAGAGAGGCCTAGAATGTCATCTCCCTCCCACGCCAAAGGACAATATCCAATTTTTCAAGCTGTGACCATTTTCATCATGGTGCCTTTCATATTAAGTCTGATATACCCAAATCAACATAATCCCTGTCTGAGTTTCACTATTCTCCCTGCCTTCCCCTAAACACACAACTTCCAACCCCCATTCATGAATGTCCTCATTATTGTAATTGCTTTCAAACTGTGACACACCAGAAATGAGAGACAGAAATTGGGACAAGCCGACCATCCCGAGAGGAGACTGCAAGAGGGCCCCCTGCAATATCATTTCAACTGATTGGTTGTCATTTGCATTCCTTTTCTTTTACCATTTTGCCTCATATGTATTTAATGCTTTAATCTCTCCCTTAAATTAATGTATCCATTGCAGAGTGTATCTCTGCATCTCTCCTCTTGATTTTCTCTATAAATCCTCTCTAGTCTGGTCTTCTCTTTTTTCTTTCTTTCTTTCTTTCTTTCTTTCTTTCTTTCTTTCTTTCTTTCTTTCTTTCTTTCTTTCTTTCTTTCTTTCTTTCTTTCTTCCTTCCTTCCTTCCTTCCTTCCTTCCTTCCTTCCTTTCTTCCTTTCCTTTTTTTCTATCTTTTTCCCTTTCTTTCTTATTATGAGGAGGTCATAGCTGAATGCAAGACCCACAGTCCAGGCTCATCTTCATCAGGAGGAGGAGTATTAGTGGCAGATGGATGTGTCTGGTGCTTTTGAAGGAGTCTGAGTACAGCTTCATATAATGACACTTTATATAACTGCTTTCTCCAAAGCATCCTCAATGACCTTGCAAATATTAACTCTTTCAGCACCTCAGCTTCCCTCCATGAGGCAGCAGGAATCAGAGGGATCAAGGATCTAGAGCTGGAAGGGACCTCAGATGCCATCGAGTCCAACCTTCTTATTCTACAGAAATAAGAAACTGAGAAATACAGAAACTCAGGCCTAGGGAGGTGAGGTCATTTCCTCCCAGTCACACAAATGGTAAGCATCCGACACAGGAGCTCAACCCAGCTTGGCAGCCATCTCATGCCCCAGTTACCTGTGATATATTGGGTTGTGCCTCTGAACTAGGCCAGGAAGTCTTTACTAAGAAGAACAGGCAAATCCTCAGGATGTCAGGCCATTTGTCAAGTCCCAGAATCTGGCAGCTATCTCCAGCTCCTTCATTCCCCGATGGTGCAAATACCTCCCTCCCCCTCACAGGTAATTTAGAGAAGTTAGAATCTAAAAATTGGAAAAGACCTTAGGAGTCATGGACGTCATATTCTGTATCATCCTGGGTGATCAGTTAGTTGCTATTTGAATGGTTAATGGTGACGAGAAACTCACTACTTCAAAAGTATCATTCCATATATGGTATAGTTAAAATAGCAGTCATTTGATAAATATTATTGAGTAGCCTGTTGGTCAACAAGGGGAAGAGGAAGCAAAGGGGGAAAGAAGGGAATACATCTTTATACAATACCTACTACCTGCCAGACACTGTGATAAAGACTTTGCAAATATCTCATTTTATTTTCATTTTATCCTCACAACAACCCTGTAAGGTGAGTTTCTTACCCTCATTTGACAGTTGAGAAAACTGAGAAAAGCAAAGGTAAGGTGACTTGCCTAGGGTCATATAGCTAATAAACCTCTGAGACTTTGAGATCTGAACTCAAGTCTTTCTGACTCCAGGCTCAAGTCTCAACAAACATTTATTAAGCACTTACTGTGTGAGAGGAAGTCTACTATGCATGGGAGATGCAAAGAAAGGGGGAGATAATAGGAGCTGACCTCAAAATACTCACATTTTAGTGAAGACAACATGTGAATAACTTGGTATAGAATATATATGTATACGTTTACACAATTGTCTCTCTATATATGTAAATATTTGTTTATGTATGTTAATTTATACAGAATAGACAGATGCTAACCAAGTACGAAAACTAACAAGCGGACGGGGGAACCAAGGTCTTCCTGCAAAAGCCGAGATTTGTGAGAAAATTTTTCTTTATCGATGCTACTGAACTCCAATAACTTCCCTTTAGAATTATGCCAGTTTAATGTGGTAGAAAGAACTATGTACTTGAGGTCAGGGTTCTACCAATTACTAGCTGTGTGACCTTGTATAAGTCTTTCTCCTCTCTGGGCCTCAGTTTCTCAGTTGGACTAGATGATCCCTAAGGAACTCTTCAGTTTTAACATTCCATAATTCTATGATTTTAGGCCAAGATGTGCTAATTGATGAGATCATCAGAGTATGACTTTCTGAGAAGAGGTGTACTGTGGGAAAGACAGATTAATATTTGGGAGAGGTATAAGAAGAATGCAGAGCAGTACTCAGAGCAACATGCTAATAGTTCATTTATCCAGTGAATGGTCATCAAGCATCTATTATGTTCAAAGTATGATGGTGAGCTTTATAAGTGATAGGGTGGTAATACATTCAAGCCAGAATGGAGTGAGTAACAGAAGAGAATCATAAGCAGTGTGCTCTAGGAAAAGAGTGGGGAAGTCATATATGTATTGCACAGATAGTGTGTGTGTATAGGTGTATATCTGTATGTAGACCCTGGTGGGACTGAACTTTAAGGTACATATATACCTCATTTTATTGTGCTTTGCTTTATTGCATTTTACAGATATTGCATTTTTTATAAAGTGAAGGTTTGTGGTAATCCTGCACCAAACAAATCTGTTGGTGCCATTTTTTCAACAGCATGTACTCACATTACATATCTTTGTCACATTTTGGTAATTTTTGCAATAATTTCAAACTTTTCCATTATTAAATAAAACAGATAAAGAATAATACATAAATTAAATCATAACAGATAAAATTGTCTGTTATGGTGATTTGTGATCAGTGATCGTTGATGTTACTGTTGGAATTGTATTGGGCTGCCACAAACTATGCCAATAGAAGATGACAAACTTAATAACTGTTGTATGTGTTCTGACTTCTCTACTGACCAGCCTTCCTCATCTCTCTCCCTCTCCTCAGGCCTCCCTATTCTCTGAGACACAACAATATTAAAATTATACCAATTACAAACCCTACAGTGGCCTCTAATTGTTCAAGTGAAAGGAAGACCCACTCCATGTGGCAAACTTCACTGTTGTCTTATTTTAAGAAATGGCCACAGCCACCCCAATCTTCAGCACCCACCACTCTGATCAGTCATCAGCCATCAACACTGAGGCAAGACCTTCTGCCAGCAAAAAGATTATGACTGACTGAAAGTTCAGATGATGGTTAACATTTTTGGCAATAAAGTAGTTTTTAATTAAAACATTTTTAACATAATACTATTGCACACTTAATAGCCTATGGCAGGGTATAAAAATAATTTTTATATGCACTGGAAACCAGAAAGTTCATGTGACTCACTTCACTATGATATTCTCTTTATTGCGGTAGTCTGGAACTGAACCCACAAGATCTTTGAGGTATGCCCGTATAGTTCACCACAGCTTAGGGTGGCCAGAGAGTGAAATGGGGGAGAGAATAGACCCACAACCTCCAGTGGGTGAGGTTCAAGGGGAATTAGACTAAAAAATTATTTAAGAAAGAGTCCTTCTCATCTAGGAACCAGAGAGAAAAGGTAAAATGATTTCTCAAGGGCTACAAAACAGTCTTCTAGGAGAAAAAAAAATCATGTAATGTCTGAACCAGGGCTACCTCTGTAGGGGAGAAGTACCATCCCCAGGACATTGGCTCCTTCTTCTGTAGCTGAAAGTTAGGAAAACAGACTCTGGCAAGCTGACACACGCAACTTTGTCAGTCAAATCCACAGGATATGGGTTAAAACTGAGCTCACATCAGTGACAAGAGCTGAAGAAGGAAGCTAATCAAGAGAGAAGGAACTAATAAAAACTGGCTTAGTTTCCTGCAGTTAGGATTAAGATTAATCCAGAAGAACCTTTGCAATTTTACCCAATTTATCTGTTCTTATGCTTTCCCCCAATATGCTGAAACGGAACTACAGAGGCTATCTAATCCAATCTCTTCATTTTACAGATGAGGACACTAAAGTCCAGGAAGAGGAAGTCATTTCTCAAGGTCATACTCAATCTTTCATCTGAGGAAAGATTTGAATTCTGGTCCTCTGACTTGAGAGTCAGTTATTTTTTTCATCTGTAACTTATTGTTGTTTAGTTGTTTCAGTCATGTCCAACTCTTCATGACCCCATTTGGGGTTTTCTTGGCAAAGATACTAGAGCAGTTTGCCATTTCTTCTTCCAGCTTATTTTACAAATGAGGAAACTGAGACAAACAGAGTTAAGTGACTTGCCCAGGGTCATACAGTTATTAAGAGTCTAGGCCAGATTTGAACTCATGAAAATGAGTCATCTTGATTCCAAGTCTAGTGCTCTATCCACTGCACAATGCCCTAAATAGATGTGTAATCTCCTTTTAAAACACATCTTCTGGGGCAGCTAGATGGCGCAGTGGATAGAGCACCGGCCCTGGAGTCAGGAGTACCTGAGTTCAAATCCGGCCTCAGACACTTAACACTTACTAGCTGTGTGACCCTAGGCAAGTCACTTAACCCCAATTGCCTCACTAAAAAAAAAAAAACAAAAAAAAAACCACATCTTCTGGGGAACAGGGAAAGTAAGGGGAAGGAGAAAGTCTTGTCCTCTGTAGTGAAAAGAGCATTGAATTTAAAGTGAGAGGACCTGAATTCAAATCCTGGTTTTTCCCCATGTTGTATCTGAAGCCTTGGAGAGGTCAGATAGCCTCTGGGGCTCAGGCTCATCATCTATGAAATGAGGTAGATGGATTCAATCACCTCTTGGGTCCTTCTGGCTCTAAATATATGATGTCATGATCCTATGATTCATGGCCATCGGGGAAAGAAGATCCCAGGAAAAAACAGTAAGGAGATGGCAGCAGGTAAACTGGTAGATGGCACCAATGAGCCAAGTCCTGGGCCTGGCTGATGCAAAAGTGGTACCAGGAGGCATGGGTACTTGAAAAATGGTGGTTCCCTGCTTACCTAAACACATACACACACACCAAAAAGAAAATAGGACAAGGGTCAAGCCACCACATTCCCTTTGTCACTTAGGACATTAAATAGTCTGACCATTGGGTCTCTATGTGAAGACCCAAAAACCCTACTCTAGGGTGGGGGCCATAGAGGATAAATTGGCTGAAAAGTTGGAGTTACTGGCTATGTCAGGAGATGGAAAATTGAAACTTCCTTTCAGGAATACTCACAATGTCCTTAATGAGCTATGGACAAGTGAAGTAAGGCTGTCCATTGTTGTTGGTGTTGCTCAGTCATGTCCAACTATCCATGACCCCATTTTGAGGTTTTCTTGGCAACGATACTCAAATGGTTTGTCATTTGCTTTCCCAGCTCATTTTACAGATGAGAAAAGTGAGGCAAACAGGGTTAAGTGACTTGCCCAGGATTACACAACTAGTTAATGTCTGAGGCAATATTTGAACTCTCAAAGATGAGCCCTCTTAATTCCAAGTCCAATGCTCTTTCTACAGCTCCACCCAGCTGCCACATTATCACTACTGTGTCCATTACACTACTGTTATTCAATATTATATTAGAAATGCTAAATATAGTAATAAGACAAGAAAAAGAAATTGAAGGATAAAAATAGGCAATGAGGAAACAAATCTATCACTTTGTGAATGATATAATATACTTAGAGGACCCCAGAGAATCAACTTAAAAAGTCATTGAAACAATTAACTTTATTGAAGTCACAGGATGTAAAATAAACCCACATAAAATATCAACATTTCTATATTAACAACAAAACCCAGCAGAAAGAGATAAAGAGAAATTCTATTTAAAATAACTGCAAACATTATAAAATACTTGGGAGTCTATTTGCCAAGACAAACCCAGGGACTACATGAACAAAATTGAAAATGCTTTTCACACAAATGAAGACAAATCTAAACAATTGGAGAAATATTAATTTCTCTTGGCTAAGCTGAGCCAATGAAATAAAAATGACTACTACTCAAATCAACTTATTTAGTACCATACCAATCAAGCTACCAAAGCATTGTTTTATAGAACTAGAAAAAAATCATAACAAAATTCATCTGAAAGAACAAAAGGTCAAAAATATCAAGTAAATCAGTGAAAAGAAAGGAAGCCTAGAAGTGTCAGATTTCAAACTATATTATAAAGAGGTAATCATCAAAATAACCTGATACTGGCTAAGAAATAGAGTGGGTGGATCAGAGAAAAAGATTAGGTGTACAATACATAGTAGTAAACGGCCCTTATAATCAGGTTTTTATAAATCGAAAGATCCAAGATTTAGGGGCAAGAACTCACAAAAATTGCTGGGAAAGCTGGAAAGCAGTTTGGCATACACTTGGCATAGACCAACATCTCACACTGTAGTCCAAAAGAAGGCTAAAACAGATAAATGATTTAAACATAAAGGGTGGGGGGCAGCTAGATGGCGCAGTGGTAAAGCGCTGGCCCTGGATTCAGGCATACCTGGGTTCAAATCTGGCCTCAGATACTTGACACTTACTAGCTGTGTGACCCTGGGCAAGTCACTTAATCCTCTTTGCCCTGCAAAAAAAAAATGAAACAAAACAAACAAAAAAACCCCAAAATAAACATAAAGGGTGGTAAGATAGGTAAATTAGGGGAATGTGGAAAAATTCATCTGTCATATCTATGAATAAGGGAAGGGTTTATGAACAAATAAGAGATAGAGAAGATTACAGGAAGTAAAATAACTAATTTTGATTACTTGAAATTAAAAAGGTTTTGTACAAACAAAACCAATGCAACCAAAATTATAAGGAAAGCAGAAAACTGAGGGAGGAGGATTTTTACAGCAAATTTCTGTTAAAGGCTTCATTTCTCAAATATATAGGGAACTGAGTCAAATTCATAAAAATAAGAGCCATTCCTCAACTGATAAATGGTCAAAGGATATGAATAGGCAGTTTTCAGAAAAAGAAATCAAAGCTATCAATAGTCAAATAAAAATGTTCTAACTCACTATTACTTAGAAAAATGCAAATTTTAAAACTCTGAGGTACCACCTCACACCTATGAGCATGGCTAACATGACAGAAAAGTAAAATGACAAATGGTAGAGGGGATGTGGAAAACTTGGGACACTAATTCACTACTGGTGGAGTTTGAACTGGTCCAATCATTCTGAAGAACAATTTGGAACTATGCCCAAAGAGCTATGAAATTGTACATACCCTTTGACCCAAAAATACTACTACTGGGTCTATGCCCAAAGAGATCAAAGAAAAGTGGAAGGTAATTATGTGTACAAAAATATTTGTAACAGCTCTTTTTATGGTAGCAAAGAATTAGAAATTGAGAGGATGCTCATTATTTGGGGAATGGATGAAGAAGTCGTAGTATAAGATTGTGTTGGAATACTATTGTCCTATGAAAAATGAAAAGTAGGATGGTTCCAGGAAAACCTCTGAAGATTTACATGAATGGATGCAAAGTGAAGTGAGCAGAACCAGAAAAACATTATACAAAGTAACAGCAATATTGTAACAATGATCAATGGTAAAAGATTTAGCTATTCTGATCAAAACAAAATCCAAGAAAACTCCAAAGGACGATTAATATATTAAAAAATGCTATTCATCTCCAGAGAGAGAACTGATGAATTCTTAGTACAGATTGAAGCCTGCTTTTTTCACTTTTTTTTCTTGTTTTTTTTTATATAGCTAACATGGAAATATGCTTTACATGACTTCATATGTATAATTTATCATTGCTTGCCTTCTCAATGGGTAGGGAAGAGATTAGAGGAAGGGAGAGAATCTGGAACTCAAAAAAATTTAAATTAATGTTAAAAATAAATTAATTAGGGGGTGGCTAGGGGGTGCAGTGGATAAAGCACTGGCCCTGGATTCAGGAGGACCTGAGTTCAAATCTGGCCTCAGACACTAGACACTTACTAGCTGTGTGACCCTGGGCAAGTCACTTAACCCCCATTGCCCCGCAAAAAAAAAAAAAGTAACTAAAAATAAATTAATTAAAAATTTAAAAACAAAATTCTATTGGCATTCAAACTGCTTGGAAAAAACAAAAGACCAGCAGTCTACACTGTGGTGAACCAAAAAGGCAGAATGCTCAGCAGGCCATGTAAGAAGAGCAGTATTGTCTGCAGAAATCAATAAACAGGCCAAATAAGAGGAACCACACCAGTGAAGGTGGGGAAAGAACAGACAGCTTACTGTCTTGTATAAAATAATCCTTCTCCAGGATTGTTAGTGCCATTGGGGAATGTTCCTTGTTGGATGTTGGGGGACTTTGAACTACTGTCATTTGCATGAACCTTAATAGGATTGGATTTCTTTTTTCTTTGGAGCCTGCATGCCAGAAAGTGAAGGATTGGAGCTTGTCTATTGGAATGCAGTGGAGAAAGTTCCACTGATTTCTGGGTGAGAGGTACAAACAATAGAAATAGGACCTGAAAGGTAACCTGAGCCCAGAGCAACCCAGTCCACTCTGATACAAGGATTACAGTCCCAAGATATATACCTTTTGCAACATGATCTCTGCAACACTTGTTGCATAGGTAACAAACTTGCATCCATATTAAATCTTTTCCTTTCCCACTCCTTCCAACTTCTGGCTCTCGATGAAACCTGGTTCCGTTGATAAAATAATTTCCTTAAGAAGGCAGCCTGAAATAGGAGTCTCCACTTCCTCTCCTCTTTTCCTCTCCTTAGTTCTTTACAATCTGCCTTCTTTACTTATCATTCAACTGAAACTGCCCTCTACAAAATTACTAAGGATCTCTTAGTTGACAAATATAATGACCTTTTCTCAATTCTCATTTTTCCTAACCGATCTGCAGCCTCTGACACTGACAATTACCCTCTTCTCCTTCAGATTTTCTTTTCAATAGGTTTTAATGACATTATTTTCTCCTGGTTCTTTGTCTGGCTTCACCTCAGTCTCTTTTGCTGCATCTTCATCCAGGTCACACCTGCTAATCATGGGTGTCCCTAGGCCCTATTCTCTTCTCCTTCTACATTATTTCACTTGGTAAGCTCATCAGCTATGATGGATTAAATTATTATCTCTATGGTGATGATTCTCAAATCTACTTATCCAGCTATATAACCTCTCTGCTAATCCCAGTCTCACATTTCCAACTAGATAGCTCCAATCAGACATCTCAAATTGGACATCCTTTAGATATCTCAAACCCGTCATGTCCAAAACTGAATTCATTATCTTTACCCCCAAAGCCCCTCCCAAATTTCCTTTTTACTGTTGAAGGTACCCCCATCTTTACAGAACCCCAGGGCCACAACCTTTTATCCCCCATATTCAATTTTTCAAAAGTTTGTGCATTTTACCTTTGTAATATCTCTCACATATACCCCCTTCTCTCTTCTGACACTGCCAGATAAAGGTAAAATTTGTAGAACACTTAGGACAATACTTGACACATAGTAATAATGTAATAGTAATAGTATAAAATAATAATAATAAGTAATAGTATAACATAATAATGTAATAGTAATAAGTAATGATAAAAATATAATACATATTTAATTCTACTGTTATATTTATGTGTATACTCAGATATATATTTACATAATTTATAATATATGTAATATAGTATGCATTCTATTAGTAAAATATAAATAAATAATAAAATCTAAATAATAATAAAACAAAAACACAATAAATATTTGTCTCCTTCTTTCCACAGAATTTAAATAATTTGTCCAAGGTCACAGTTAGTATGTAACAAATCTAGAGTTCGAATATAGAATCAGTGTTCTTTTCAATACTGCCCTAGACAAGAAAAGTGATAAGCATGATACAAAATAGAACATATGTGGGGCAAACGGAGAGCTAGAGATATAGGAAAACTAGGGGAGAGAGAAAACACTTTTGGGTGGGTGGGGAAATCTGGAAGAATTTCCTGGGAAAAGGTAGCATCTAGAAAGTATTTACTGGAAATATATTCTATGAGATGGGCAGCTAGGAGGCATAATGAATAAAGCACCAAGCCTAGAGTCGGGAAGACTCATCTTCCTGAGTTCAACTCTGGCCTCAGACACTGATTAGCTGTTTGACCCTGGGCAAGTCACCTAACTTGCCTCAGTTTCCTCATCTTTCAAATGAGTTGAAAAGGAAATTGCAAACCCCTCCTGTATCTTTGCCAAGAAAAGCCCCAAATGGGGTCATAAAGAGTCAGACATGACTGAAATGACTAAACAAGAATCTATAAGATAATAAAATTGGTATGCTATGTGTTCCCTGTTTTAGCTATGGATAGGTCTTTGTCCTTTGCTAGACCTCAGCTGACTGGGCCACAGTCCATCTCAGTAACATCTCAGTGGCCAAACCAGGCACTTCTCATTAATGAGTCAGTCCTGTCCTCCCTACGGGTAAGTCTGAGGTGACTTGGATTCCTAGATAATAATGCTGAGCACATTTGACGTTCTTTCAAGCCTTCACATTTCCAAAGTGACATGAAGGCCACTGATATCCTAGAGCAATCAGCCCTTTTAAAAACATCAAATAATATCATCCCTTCTCTCTGAGCATGCTACACTGCTTCCCAAAGATGACAACATCAGCACCAATTAATTCTCCACTCCATTTTTGCTGGAGAAATTACTGACATGGAGAACATACAAGGTCTATCCCTATACCAGAAGTATATAAACAAATTTATTACTGAGTCTCAAATAGTCAATCTTTTTATTTTTCCTTAACTGACCCTGTCTTACACACATACATACACACACACACACATACATACACTATAGAGGCTATTCTATTTTCCTTTTCTCCTCAAGTGTCCCACTATATCCCCTCCTCATTTTCTCAGTAGAAGACATTACCTTCTACCTAGCTGTAAAAATATAGGGTCCCTCTTTCTCATTATTTTCTTTTTCAAAAACCCTTATCTTCTCCTTTCCTCCAGTCTCTGAAGAAAAACTGTCACTTCTTGCCAAGGATAATGCCTTTAACCTAGAGCCTTAATACCATCCCTTCCCATCTCCAGCAACTTGTCTCAGCAATTATCCCTTCCTTCTCTCTCTAATTTTCAACCTCCTTCTATCTATAGCCTTCTTCCCTACTGCCTACAGTCAGCCAAGAATCACACACACACACACACACACACACACACACACGCACGCACACACAAAGCCTCCCTCCCTTTACTTCTCCAGCCCTTGGAAATGTGGCTTCTGACCTCAACAGCCAACTGAAACTGTTCTTTCCAAAGTCACTAATCATCTCAATGACTTCTCTGTTCTCATCCTACTTGACTTTTCTGCAGCCTTTGACATCACTGACCACCCTCTGCTTCCTGAATACTTTCACCTCCCTGAGCTTACACTAGATTTTTCTCTACTGATTTTTCTGCTTAGTCTTCAATATGGGATCACTGTCCACCCACTATTCAGACATGTGTCCCAGGGCTCAGTCCTGGGCCCTCTCTTGTCCTCATCTTATGTGTTCTCTCTTGGTAATCTTATTACCTCTTATAGATTTGGTTACAATCTATCAGTATATGGATACCAAAATTCATTTATATAGAGCTCTCATCTGTCACTTAAGCTATAGATCTCCATGTCTAATTACCTGCTGGATACCATAGGCATTTCAAACACAATATTTCTGAAACAACTCATAATCTTTCTCCTTACACCCATCTTTCTTCCTAACTTCCCTGTTTCTATAGAGGGTAACATCTTTCTTTTAGTCAATTAGGTTCAAAATCTAAAAGTCATCCTTACCTCTCTCCTTTCACTTGTCTTCCCCTCTTTCCCCATACCCAATGAGTTGCCAAGTCTTCATCGAGACTCCTTCCTAAACATTTCTGAGATCTGCCCCCCTCTCTTTACCCCTACAGTCACTACCCTAGCTCAGCCCCTCATCACCTCTAATGGAAGTACTAGAGCAACCTCTTAATTGGTCTTCCTGTCTCTAGTTTTTCTTCTTTCCATGCCATGCTTCATACAGCTGACAAAATTAACTTACCAAAGCACAGGTCTAACCATGTCATTGCTCTACTTAAGAAGTTCCAAAGGCAGGGCAGCTAAGTGGCTCAGTGGAAAAAGCACTGGCCCTGGATTCAAGAGGATCTGAATTCAAATCTGGACTCAGACATGTGACACTAGCTGTGTGACCCTGGGCAAGTCACTTAAACCCAATTGCCTCACCACAAAAAAACAAAAAACAAAAACAAGAAGTTCCAAAGGCTCTCCTTTGCCTCTACAATAAAAGGCAAACCTCTCCATCTGACATTTAAATCCCTTCACAGTCTGCCTCCAGCCTATCTTTCCAGATTTATTTCACATTTCTCTCCTCCCTGCCTCTCTACATTCTATCCAAACTGGCCCACTTAAAGTTCCTCATACAACTCTCCATATCCCATCTCCATGTCTTTGCATAGGCTGCCCTCCATACCCAGAAGGATGTTCATTCCCTCCTCAACCTCCATATCATATAATCTCAAGTTTCCTTGGAGATTAAGTGCCTCTTTCTATAGAACCTATCCTGATTCACCAAGTTGTCAGTGTCTTCCTCATCCCTGAAACTGCTTTGAGTATTTTACATCTATTTATCTATATTCATGCTATTTGCTCCAATAGAATACAATATATTTTTTTCTTGGTTAACTGACTGATTGAGGTCAGAGATAGTTTCGTATTTGTATCTAAAGCACCTAATATAGTACTTAGAATATAAACAGGTGTTTCATAAATGTTTGTTGAATAAATGAATAAGCCCATTCATTAATTTATTCCACAAATACATATTAAATCCTTATCCTGCACATGTTGGTATAAAAAAGAAGGTAGTAAACTGATGAGAGGAGAAAATCAGAGTAACTGGAGGGCAAAGGCAGCAGTTGCCACCATTGGTCCCATGACTACACAAACCATTCTCCTGTACTGGAGCTATACCCAGTCAGCACACATAAAAAGCAAGACACAAGGCTTCAAATACTGACATCTGGAAACTTGCCTTCACCTCACTGTGTATGCAGACCTCCACAGCACTTGAAAGATGACCATTTCATTGTAGTGGAACAACATAGTAATGAAGTATTATTGTTGCTTCCCCTTGTGTCATTTGGCACATGAGTATTCATTCCATTGAGAGGTGCTGTGTAGCTGGCCCTGCCCCTGAATGACTTGGAGTTTGGTGTGCAGAGAACACCAATCTGTGTCCCAAGATCAGAAGAAATTGTACCCTTGACAGAAGTATTTTTTAACTATTTCCTCTCCCTTAGAGGGTATCTACATTTTAAGTCATGAGATCCCGCCGTATAAGGCATTATTTAGAAGTATAAAGGATACAAAGATGAAGATAATGCATTCTTCCATCCATTCATTCATTCAACAAATATTTATTAAACACCTACCAAGGATGGGGCACTGTGTTAGGCAATGGGAGATGGGGAGAACATTCAAAAACAAAAAGTGTAATTAAATTGCATACCTGGAAAGGAGCTCAAAGGATATCTACTCCAACATTTACATGAACAAGAAATGTCTCCATAAAGTCAACAATAAGTGGTCATCCACTTTACTTAAAGCTTTGTTGTGAGAGTTGAGCCTACTACCTCCTGACACAGTCCATTCTAATTTGGCAAAAGCTCAATTGTCATGATGATTTTCTTTAACATCAAGCCTAAATCTAGGTCTTGGCAACTTCTGCATAGTTCTGCCTTCTGCACCATACAAAACAAATCTAATCCTATCTCCGTATGATGATTTTCCAAATACTCAATGATAGTCATCATGCTTCTCTTAAGTCTTCTCTTTTCTAGGCTAAGCATCCCTCAGTTCCTTCAACTGTACCTCAGATGGAGTGATCTTAAGGACCTTCACCATCCTGGACACACTACCCCAATACCTCCCCTCTGTATCAGTGTCCTTTAGAGTTTACAGAAGTATAACCTGAGAAACCAAAAAGGAACATGAATAATGTGAATTATCTACAGTAGCACTGTAAGCCCATTTGCAAGTTTTTAAAAAAACCTCATATGCCTTATTTCTCTTCCTCACCCAACTCTCCTTTACCAGCTTTAGCATTCATTATGTTTCTGGTGACATGAATCACCTTCTAATAGAACTTGGTGCAAATTGGCAACGGTGACAAAAGATGGGAATAATTCATGTTGGAGGGGTCGTGGAAAGATGGACACACTAATGCATTGTTAGTGGAGCTGTGAATTAGTATAACTATTCTGGAATTATTCTGGAAATTATAATTTTGCAAATAAAATGGCTAAAACACCCATAGTCTTTGGCCCAGAGATTCTACTGCTAAACATATACTCCACAGATGTCATTGATGAAAAGAAAAGCTCCATATATATAACAAAATATTTATATTAACCCATTTTGTGATAGCAAAACTGAGAACAAAGTAGATGCTCATCAACTGAAAGATGGTTAAACAAATTGTTGTACATAACTATAATGGAAATATTGTCATACTATCAGAAATTACTATTATGATGAATATAGAGAAGCATGGAAAGATCTATGAACTGATTCAGAATGAAGTAAACAAAACCAAGAAAACAATATACAATGACTATAACAATGTAAGTAGGAAGAACAACTCCCACAAAACAATAAAAAATGAATTGCAAAACTATAAAGAAAAAGCTTGGCCCAAGGAAGAGATATTAAAAAGACACCACCTGCAATAGAGCTCCAAAGGACTCATGATGGAAAAGGCTCTCCAAATTCAGAAAAAAAAAGAACTGTGGAATATGGATGCTGATTGAACCATACTATTTCTTTTGTTTTTGGTGCTGTTGTTTCTCTTTTTTGAGGTTTTTCCTTTTTTTCTGATTCTTCTCTTATAACATCATTAATGCAGAAATATGTTTAATGTGTATATATATATATATATATATATATATATATATATATATATATATATATATATATATATATATATATATCCTATATCAGATTACCTGCTGTCTAGGGGAGGGGGGGGGAGGGAGGAGAGAGGGAGAAAAATTTGAAATTGGAAATCTTATAAAAACAAATGTTGAAAACTATCTCTACATGTAACTGGAAAATAATAAAATACTTTTGTTTAAAACAAAAAAATAAATAAAATGCATTAAACTAGAAAAAAAAAAGACACTACTACCACCACCCCGCCCTAGTCCTTTGAAGAAGTGGAGAATCCATGATGTTAAGGGCTAAAATCTGTCTAAAATATCTAATGAGTGGTCGCCAATAAATTATAAGCTTTAGCAAGAGTTAGACTTTTAAGCATTTATTAAGGAGAATAAGAATTTGGTAAAGAGAGAGAGAAAGGCCTACATTCATCTATCTATTAAAGAGAGAGTGCATTTCTAGCTCCCCTCTCTGCCAGAGTCCACAGGAAAGAGCCAGAGTCAGCGCACCAGGCTCCCCCTTCTTCCTCCCACAAGCAAATGTCACTTCCTGATGCCAAGAAAAGATGCATGGTCTTGCCCTCAGAGACGTTCACCTCATGGCGCAGCTTTTCTACAGTAAGTCTCCAGCAGGTGGCATCATTCCAATTGTTACAATGAGTGTCAAAAAGCATGTGTCAGTTTGGTGTTTTTTTTAATGTATTGATCAGTTTTGCTGGGGTGGGAGTAGGTGTTTTTCTCTTCTTCCTTTCTCTTTTTTAATATATTCCTTGTTATAAGGGATGACTCTCTGGGAGGGAAGAGAGGAAGGGATTCAGAAGAAAAATTGAGCAATATAAAAACAAAAGGAGTTGGTAAAAATTTATTTTAAAAAACACACCTTGATATGGGTACATTTTAGTCAGAATGTTTGCAAGCAAGAACTGGTACCAGCCTCTTAAACTCCGACTGCTGTGATCCATTTCTTAGTGTCTAGTTTCTGGTTTCTATAGCCCTTCATAGTATTTGTATAAGAATATGTTTCTTAAAATTTTATAACTACAAGTGACATCCTTCCTTTGGGGAATATAAATGACTCAATATTGCTATCTATAGAATATATTCATGTGTACACATATTACACATAGTTATATTAATAAGAGGCCTTTCTCTCTTTGTTGGGATCTTTGTGTATGTGAAATTTATTCCCTCTTTCCCCTAGAGATTGCAAGTTAATATTCCTCTGTATAATCCCAAGAGGAAAGGTCATAAACATTTCCATAAGGCCTTTGATCCTCATTCTGAGAAGACAGCTCCAGGCTACCCTCCAGGCGCTGACCAGGCAATTTCAGAGGAAGGACCGCCTGGGAAGACTCATGCCCAGATTCACAGGCTAACTATGTGATTTTAATTGCTTCTTGATTTCTTTTGCTTTAATCCCTGAAACCAGTCAAATCTTCACCTCTTTCCCCAATTATAACTTCATAACTGTCTATCTGGACCCACATAGTCCCAAATCTCATACCTAAGATTATAGAAGAGATCCTTTTTATCCTCCTTATCCATTGACCTCAAGTAAATTAGACAATATTTCAATCCAATATTCTCATTCCCTTCAAACCATTACTGTACTCAAAATACAGACCTGGAAGTGAATTACCCCTTGCCTCCTACTAGTTACCATCCTAGAATCCCTAAAAAGAGAGTATCTCAAACACTATCAGAGATGGGATTTTTTCCTATACAAAAATGAAGACTGAGATATTGCATCATCATCCCAATCTGGACAGATTTCAAGGATTTTCAGCCCATTGTAGTTCCCACAGCCTGGTCATAGAGCCCCTGAGGTATCCCTTTCTGAACTCTACCCACACCTTCCCCATGCTCAGAACTTTCTCTCTCCTCATCTCCACTCCCTGGGCTCCTGGCTTCCTTCAAATTTCAGATAATATCCCACCTTCCACTTTTCCTTTTGGAGGCCTTTCCCTAAACCCCTTAATGCTAGTGTCTTTCTTCTAAGACTATCTCCACCATATCCTTGACATATCTTCTTTATACATAGTTGTTTGCATGTTGTCTCCCTCATTAGACTGAGCTCCTTGAAGGTAGAGATTTGGTTTTTTGCCTTTCTTTGTACCATCTAGTGCCTACTTAGCACAGTATATAGCACCTGGTAGGCACTTGATAAATGCTTTTTGACTTGATTTGACATAACTTGACTCAGCAGTCCCCTTCCAGCTCTGGACAGCTGAAAAGAATATCCTCTAATAAATGCCTTTTGGACATGTAATCTTTGCATGTAAGTTTTCTCCTTTCCCCCTCTATAGAGTAAAATGTTTTATTGATGTGTTTTGTTTTTATATTAAACATATTTATATATTACCCCCACTTCTCTCTTGTAAAAAAGTAAAACAAGTGTAAGGGGCTAAAATTCTAGCTATGATATCTAAGATCTAATGAGTGGTCGCCTTAAATTAGAAAACATATAGCACCAATCTTTGGGCATTAAGTATTTATTCAAGTATATTAGGGTTTAGTAAAGAGAAACACACGGATAAAAAATCAGATCTACCTGCTCTCTCTCTCTCCTGCCTGTCTCTCTCCTTCCAAGCCAAGGTCTCCAACCCCAAAAAACCCATTCGCTCCTTGGCTTCTCCCAGAAGCCTCCTGAGAAACCAGAAACAAGACCATCTAAACACACAGCTCCAAGCTAAATGGCTGGTAGCTCTGATTGACAGGTCCCACAGGTGGTTCTATAGATGTAACTTCCGGACACTGAAGTCACATGGTTTCTAAATCACATGCTTTCTCCTCCTGTTGGAATTTCCCTGCAATATCTTTCCCAGCAGGGGGTGCCATTCCAATTCTCATACAAGTAAGCAAAACTAATGCCATGATCTCTTTTGAAAGTCCATGAAACATTCCAAATCTGGAGCAACTCTTCAACTCTCTAGTAAAAAAAAAATCTTAATTAACAGAAATCTATTTGTTCTTCCATCCACTTCCTATCCAAATTTCTTGTAACAAACATATATAATCAAGCAAAAATAAAATTTCTTCATTGGCCATATACAAATACATTTGCATATATATGTGTCTGTATACCCATATATATTTACATATAAACACAAGTACATGTATGTCTCATTCTGAACTCTAAATCATATTATGTCTCTCTCAGAATGTGTTTAGTATATTTCATCACCAATCCTTTGGAATCATAACTGATCATAGTATTGATCATAGTCCTTACAACTTTCAGAGTTGTTTGTCTTTACATTATTATTGTTATTGTATAAATTGTTTCTCTTGAATCTGCCTATTTCATTCCTTATCAATTTTTATATCGATGATATAATATAACTTACTGTTTGCTTAACTTCACATTGCATCTGCTCTTCTGCCTGGTCTCAACTCCATAAAACAGGATGCTCCCACAACAGATACTGCCTGTTGCACCATTCCCCACACCCTTTCTTGCCTCCTTTTTATGTTCTTTCCCAGCATTAGATTGCAAGCTCCTTGAGGGCAGGGACTCTTTTTCTTTTTATTAAATATCTCCCCAGTACTTAGTAGACTGGTGGCACACAGTTGGCACTTAATCAGTGTTTATTAGAAATGTTTATTGTATTCATTCCACATCAGCTCATGTAAATCTTACCATATCTCTTTGAAAACATCTCTTTCCTCATTTATTATGGCACAACAATACCCCATCACATTCATATAACACAACTTATTCAGCCATTCTTCAATTGACTGGGAGCCCTTTGGTTTCCAGTGTTTTGCCATAACAAAAAGAGTTGCTACAAAAATTTTTGTACACATAGAAGCTCTTTCTATTTCTTTTACCTCTTTGGGGCAAATGGGGCAAATGGCATGCAATGTTCAATAACAGTTTTTTTGGTTGTTTGTTTGTTTTTTGTTTTGTTTTGGTTTGGTTTTTTGTGAGGCAATGGGGGTTAAGTGACTTGCCCAGAGTAACACAGCTAGTAATTGTTAAGTGTCTGAGGCCAGATTTGAACTCCAGTCCTCCTGAATCCAGGGCCGGTGCTCTATGCACTGCACCACCTAGCTGCCCCTCAATAACGTTTTTTATATAATTCCAAATTGCTTTCCAGCATGGTTGCCAGTGGTGTGTTGGTAAATATTTTATAGCTAACTTGGTGGGGTGGAAGGGTGGGTGGTGTGGTAAGATAATGGAATTTGGCAGACTGATTGGAATGGGTCACCCCTGGCCTTCCCTGAGTGATGTATGCTGCTGATGTCAGCAAGAGAAACTCCTCTCCACAGGCAGTTTGAAGGGCCTCCCCTTTTGGGGGAGGGAGAGTAAATGCTCACTGAGGGGAGCTCAGTCTCTTTCTGGCCTGAGTCCTTTTCTGGTCAGGCGAGCTGGCAGGAGTGGACGAGAGAGAGGTTTTTCCTGGCAGTTTCTCCTGTGGGCCTTGGCTGCATAGCTGTTTCCCATTGAAGCTATGGACCCCAGGTGGTGAGTTCATAAGCCCGGCTCTTTGAAATTAGCTGAGCTGGAAGTGAGTTTGGGGATTGTATAGGCTTTTTGTTATAGTTAGGGGGATTATCCATTTGTCTTTTTCCCTATTCCCTCGTCTTTGACTTTATTAATTTCACTTTTGCTGTGTATTTTATTCCCATTTATAAAACCTGATTCGTTTGTGGAAAAGAGGCTGTTAAGCTCCTTTCTTATTGGCCTGGGAGAAATATCTAAAAAGGGCAGTTCAGATGGAGGGAGTTTTGGACCTAGAGGTCCCTCATTATTTTCTGAACCCCAATATTACAGGGAGCCACCAAATTAACTCTTTTTTGTTTGTTTGTTTGTTTTTTTTGTTTTGTTTTTTTGTGAGGCAATTGGGGTTAAGTGACTTGCCCAGGGTCACACAGCTAGTAAGTATTAAGTGTCTGAGGCCGGATTTGAACTCAGGTACTCCTGACTCCAGGGCCGGTGCTCTATCCACTGTGCCACCTAGCCACCCCCAAATTAACACTTTACACGTTAAATTTGGCCCCCACAGTGGGAAGTGTATATTTGACATAATCTTAAATTTAATCTGCATTATTCACATTTTATCTATCTCTTTCTTAAGCCTAAGCAATCAATAAAACAATAAATTAAGCCCCAATTTGTAGCATTTTCAGGTTTCTGAGTTGTGAATGCTCACAATGAAATTTTCATCACCAGCTCAGGGGCTGGCTTCAGCACACCCATGTTTGTAACCATTCAGAGACTCACCAATAATGCATCGATGGGCTTCCAACAAGATCATCTTTTTTGTCATCTTGCCCATTCTGATGGGTATGATAGCTATCCCATAAGATATTTCATAAAACCCTTTGCTAACAAACATGGCAAATAAGATCTGATGCAGCCCATATTTTGGGGAGGTCTGCAAAAAATGGGGAAGATGTTCCTTTTACCTGTAGATTTTCAAGTGTAGTTAGTCAAGTATGAAAGGACTCTGACATCTTTGTCTAAGAGCCCAGGATGGAATAACGAACATTTATATAGTACCTACTATGTGCCAGGCACTTGACAAACATTATCTCACTTGATCCTCACACAACAGTATGGACTAGGGATCAGGGGACCCTAATCCCATCCATGAGACTTTGAACAGGCAAATTCAACAAAAATTTATTAAACAACTACTATGTGCAAGGCCCTAAACTAATCTGTGCCTCAGTTTTCTCCTCTGCAAAATGAATGGGGGGAGGGGTAGAATCAATGATCTCCAACGTCCCTTCAAGCTCTAAAATTCAAAGATTTCCTAATTTTCTTAAAGTGTTTTTACACACATTATCTCCACTTTTTAAACTGTCAGGTTAAAATTGTTAGGTTTTGGTCCCATTTCTAATGGTATTAAGCAAAAAAATGTGCTCTAGCTTTACAGAAGTGGAGTCACAATTTTACAAAAAAAGCAAAATGCAAAAATGCATTTGGATGCATATATATAACAGGCAGGGAAGTTTCTCTTGGTCTTATTGAATAATAATTGAGATTTATGAGAGGTAGCCTGACTTAATAGAGAGAGCTGTACTCAGAAAGATGGGAGTTCAAGTCCTACCATTGACTGAAAAGGGCTGTGTGACCCTAGGTAAGTCACCTGACTTCTCAATGCCTCTGGCAAGAATCAAAGAAATTCAACAAATGCTAAACATTTCTTGATTTGCATTGATGGAGAGTGTCCTCAAGGCAAATTCCTCATACCTTTGAAATCACAGATTTAGATATCTCTTTCCTCTTTCCTCCTATTGTATATATGTATGCATATATGTGTATGTATGTTTGTGTGTATGTTTATGTGTTGGAGAGAGGAAGAGGAGGTAGAGAAGGAATGGGGATGAAGATAAAGGAAAGGAGAAGGGCATGGGGAGATTTCACAGTTATGAAACTCCCTCTACCAGTACAGAATATCAACTGTTCTGCAACTTAACAATTTAGAGAGTTGTCTCCTAAGCAGGACCTATCCAGGGTTACAGTCATTAAGTGTCAGGGGATGGCCTGGTCCCATATCTTTATCACTCTGATACTGTTTCTCTATCATCACACCATGCTGCTGCCCCTCACTTAGCAATATGTTATATTTTTAATCATCATAGACCCTCCTGGTTGGAATGTACCTGAGGTCATCTAGTATGAGTAGTAGCTGACCAAGAATCCCCTCTACAACCCGCCTAACAAGTGACCATAAAGCCTCTGCTTGAAGACTTCTAATAAAGGGGAGCCCACTACAATATATTCCAATTTACATTTTTATCTCTCCCAAATTGAATGCATACACTTTGATAGCAAGAACTACAACAATACTGAGTACCAGGAATAGAAGGAGAATAGAAATCAGTAGACCTGGGTTCTAGAACGTGATGATCCACTCCCTCATGGTGTGAATTTGGAGAACTCATTCAAGTTTTGCAGTTTCACAGTTTACTGATCTGTAAAATTTTTAAAGTATCTTAGGTCAAGGACTCATCCTTTTTACTATCACAGATCCCTTGAGTAGTCTGGAAAAACCTATGTCCTCCTGAGAATCATGTTTTTCAATTAATAAATAAAATGTATAGACTTACATAGGAAATCAATTACATTGAAATACAATTGTCAAAAATATTTTTAAACAAATTCATGGACCCTAGGTCTAAGGTCTCTTCTACCTGTGCTAGTCTATGGTTTACATTTCCTGGTTCTCTGTATCCCTAGAACCTGACTTTCCAGCCACATATTGTTTCTCTAAAAATGTGAGATAATGATAATTTTAAATTCATAGACCAAATCATTTTACCTAGCTCCCAAAGTCAGGTTGCTGTCATATGTTTAACTGCTTTATTTTTTTTCAGTAGATAAATATGTATTAATCTAGACACTGTGCTAAGCATTGTGATTACAAAGAAAGCAAAAGACAGTAACCACTCTCAATGCAAAAAAACTGTGTACAGAAAGTTAAATGTAGAATACATTATAGATAATCATCAACAGGAAGGCATTAGAATTAAGGGGTATTGGGAAAGGCTTCCTGTAGAAGGCAGGATTTTTTACTTGAAGGAAGCAAGGGAAGCCAATATGGGGGACATGGGGAGGGAGGGAATTCCAGATATGAGAAAAAGCCAATGAAAATACTCTGAATTGTGAAATTGATTATCTTGCTTTAACTTCTTTCTTAATTCCATTTAGATCTTGAGAAAGGAACAATATTTATGATCAGACACCCCAATATCTGTATACTTTGATGTGTTTGTGATTACAAGTATTTGTTAAGTGCCTACTATGTGTCAGAAACCAGAGATAAAAGATAACCCCTGACTCAACTTACATTCATCAATGTGGATACTCCCTCAAAAGTTGCAAATAGCAACATTACTACACCCTCTTATTCTTTGGGATATTTTTTCATGTATTCCCATAAATCTTACATGATGGTATCTCCCTACATGCCAAGGTTCTTTTTTCCAAACCTTTTGATGTTATGTGGACATCAATGGAGCATATGGACTATGTGTCCCTGTCAACACACATCTTTTTCTGATAATACAAGTATCCCTTGGTGGTATGTTATAGCTTGCTCACAGCCACCATAGACATGTCTGTGTATTGCTCCTTGGGGTCACCTTAACAGTTTAATATTTGACAACTGGTATTCCATTACTTTAGCCATACATCATCACTGGGAAAATATTGATGAGTTCAGTGACTGATTCAAAGTTTTTCCTCTCCAATACCTGGAACATAGTAAGCTCATGATAAATGCTTGCAGATTGAATGAATGAACGAATGAATGAATTCATTGTTTAAATATAGTATCAAAAATATATGTAATTTTAGATTAATGATATAAATGAAATATAGAAAATGTATGTAGTTTTAGGTGGATGATATAAATTAGACATAGACAATACAGATATAGGTAGCATAGATATAGACAGATGTAAATACAGATTTATATAGATATCTACATAGATATAAACAAATGATCTAGATGTAGATGATCTAGATCTAAATATGATTTAGATACAGTCACAGATACAGAGGTAAATGTAGGTACTATAGATAGTGATATAGATACAAATACAGACACAGATGCAGATATAGATGTTATAGATACAGATATAAGTATGGATATAGATATACTGATAGACCGACTCTCTTTTTCTCCATTCAGTTGCACAATAGAATTTAAAAAGTATTTATTCTTCATCCACTTGGATTTTTCTGTGTAGATAGTTAAGCCAAATTATTTAAAGTGTTTGTATTTCTTGTTTAGGGAACAAATTGTTGCAACTAGGACAATTTCATCTATAAATAGAAACATGTGGAACATCTCACCTTCAATCCGAATTCCCTCTTCCAGGTAAGCTATTAAAGTTCAGTTCAAATACAATTGCAACTTCCAATATACTGAGTCATTAAACAAAAATATCTCCATTACTTTTTTTTTTTTTTTAGTGAGGCAATTGGGGTTAAGTGACTTGCCCAGGGTCACACAGCTAGTAAGTGTTAAGTGTCTGAGGCCGGATTTGAACTCAGGTACTCCTGACTCCAGGGCCAGTGCTCTATCCACTGCACCACCTAGCTGCCCCTTCCATTACTTTTTTAAGAAATTGTATATAATTATTTGATATGTTCATGGGAAAAACCTGGTTCAATTAGAGCCTTTAAGACCCAACTAAGACAGGTGATCCCAAGAGCATTTAAGGAAAAACTAGTAGAACAACAAGAGACAAAAAAATGGAAGAGAACTATGAACTCTTTTCTCCATCAATGACAGTAGAGCCACCACATTTGCACTATAACATCAAGTTATCCAAAGTGCTTTAGGAGAAAATAAGACTGACACAGAAGAAAACAAAGATTTCAAGAATGGCTGGACTGGACCACATTTATAGGCTAAAGAGGTCTACATAAATAGTAAGACATTTTAGAGGGTGGGGTTTTTTTTTGGGGGAGGGGGGGTTTAGAGGGTGTTAAGAGCTGTATTTTAAGAAGGCAACTAGGTGCCAAAGTGGATAAAGCACCAGCGCTGGATTCAGGATGACCTGAGTTCAAATCCACCCTCAGACAGTTGACACTTACTAGCTGTGTGACCCTAGGCAAGTCACTTAACCCCCACTGCCCCACAAAAAAAAAAGAGATGTCTTTTCAAGATATTTTTTAAAGTACATAACATGTCTGGAATAAGTAAAATCCTTATTATTATCAGGGGGAAAAGAAGATTGAGAGAAATTTAATAATTACAAATCACTATGCCTATTTTCCCATGTCTATACAATATTTTTGAGAATAATCTACATATGTATCTAGGGCAACCTTGATGAAGACATGACATGGGAATAGTCAAGCTTTCACAATTAATACTCCATATTAGATTATAGCTTTATACAGTCACATAATTAACTTAGAGAATACAAAACTCTACTGGGTGTATAGTTTGTTGACTATAATAAGCATTTTATTTAATAAATAAACTAAGTTTTGACCCATTTTAAATGTGGTCTCTCCCTTTCAATGCACTCCTTGTATTGTTACTTCTTCCCCAGTAGTCTTTTTCTCATATTAATTTTACCATAAATTCACTTAAATGGCACAAATAACACAAAGAAAACTCTCTTTGGTTCTTCATTATCTCCATATAAACAAGCAATTACTCTGTCTTACTGAGAATTGTTTATACCCAAGTAATAAAGATGTCTGTAAACAATGGTGCCACTACTAAACACTACTGTTATTCAGTAGGTTAAATAAGTAAAATTTAATTAGAGTTATACCAAGTAAACATTATTATAATTGTGGAGTGGGTAACTAGTGAGTATTACTCATTTCAATTAATATGATTTTATAAGAGTAGGTATAAATTTTGTCTTGATAGGGTTTATATCTATACCCTGGTGATCCTGTGCAAATAATTTGTTATCCTAATAGGAAGAATTGGCTTGGCCTAGAAAAGGAAGTTAAAAGAGAAGATGGCCAACTACCATCATATTCCTCAGATAACACTCTAGCTTTCAGGAGAGCTCTCCCACTTTATTTCATTCAACCTTCAGAATGGACTACAGGTTTTATCCAAAACTTAACAACAGAGACACTGACTGTTTAGTAGAGAGAGGTTTTGTACAAGAGAAATTGGCTATATTTGCAGACTTCTAGGTTGTATTATTATGGACAGCAGGCTCTTTCTATCATAAAAATGCTAAAATATTCTATACTTTTAATGAAAATTACTCTCATTAACTCCATTCCCCTCATTCTTTTTTTTTTTTTTTTAGTGAGGCAATTGGGGCTAAGTGACTTGCCCAGGGTCACACAGCTAGTAACTGTTAAGTGTCTGAGGCCAGATTTGAACTCAGGTACTCCTGACTCCAAGGCCAGTGCTCTATCTACTTCGCCATCTAGCTGCCCCAACATTCCCCTCATTCTTACAGCCCTGACTTCTTACCAGTATCAATAAGAAAATTTCCAATTACCCCTTGAAGTATTGCTCTGTGTGTGTGTCTTTCTCCCTCCCCCCACATCATAATTAATAATCACTAAACATTTATTAAGCTACTACCATATATATGCCAGGCAATGGGAGAGAAAACATGCAAACAAATATATACAGAGCAAGATAGATATAGATATATAAATATATATAAAATAAGAAATAATTATATAATAGTTATATAATTATTATATAAATAATAGAGGGAAGGCACTAGAATTAAGAGAGTTTAGAGAAGGTTTTCTACAGACATAACAAACATTTATTATGCATTTTCTGCAAGCCATACATTCTACTAAGCACCAGATAGTCCAAACAAAGTGGACAGTACCTGCCCTCAAGGAGATTATATTCTAATGGAAGAGAGAACATATATGAATATAAAAATAACATCATTCAAGGTAAATGCAGAGTAGGCAGAAGATAACTTTAGAGGGGATGGCACTAATATCTGTGGGGACCGGGAATGGTCTTTCAGAGATGACATGAACTATTCTTAAAGGAATCCAGGGATTCTAAGAGTCAGAAGTCAGTCCAAGGAACATTCTAAGTATAGAGCATGGTCACTGTGAAAGCACAGTTGTTCATGATGAACAGCCAATAGGCAAGTATGGCTGGGTTGTGAACTTGTCAAGGGCCATGGAATATATGAGCTTTACAGGCCAAACAGAAGATGTTTGTATCTGATCCTTAAGGCACTAGGGAGCCTGCGGACTTTATTGGGCGTGAGGAAAGTGGTCAGGATCAGACTCATGCTCTAGGAAAATCACTTTGGCAGCTTAAGTGAAGGATGGGTTAGTAAGGAGAGTTGGGAGACAAGGAGAATTAGAACTGCCTGCAGTATTATAGGCAAGGAGTGAGAGCCTGAAGTAGGGAGGGCGACCTATATAAGTGAAGAGAAGAGAATATGTAGGAGAGATACAGTGTAGAGAGAAATTACAAGATCTGGTACGTGACTGACTGTGTCAGGTCTTCCTGATTCCAAGCCACTACAGCTACAGGATATAACAATTCTTCCTAACCCCCCAAGCTGTAGACCCTAAGGGTAACATGGAGTTATTGCACCACACCAGAAACTGCCGTTTTAATCTTTATTTTGCTTCAACAAACTAATATAAATAAGAATAACATTTTTTCCCCTAGGCAATGGGGGTTAAGTGACTTGCTCAGGGTCACATAGCTAGTAAGTGTCAAGTGTCTGAGGCCGGATTTGAACTCAGGTACTCCTGAATCCAGGGCCGGTGCTTTAACCACTGTGCCATCTAGCTGTCCCAAGAATAACATTTTAAATATGCAAGGCTTCCCAAAAGTACAGTTTTGAGCTCTAATGACAAAAAACTGCACTAAGAATTTTGGAATACCCAATATAGTGTTCATATAATACTTTATGGGTTTCAAAGTACTTATGATCCTCCCAACAACCTTGTGAGATTTTAAAAAATACAAAACTACAGCTATTATTATCCCCACATTACAAAGGAGGTAATTCAGGCTTAGAGTAGGTTAAGTGACTTCTCATGTTTACATATTAATAAGGTTATCAGAGATAGGCTTTAAAAGCAGGTCATTCTGGGGTAGCTAGGTGGCCCAGTGGATAGAGCACTGACCCTGGATTCAGGAGGACCCAAGTTCAAATCCAACCTTAGACAATTGACACTAACTAGCTGTGTGACCCTGGGCAAGTCACTTAACCCTCATTGCCCTGCAAAAAAAGGAAAGGGAAGGGAAGGGAAGGGAAGGGAAGGGAAGGGAAGGGAAAGGGAAAGGGAAAGGGAAAGGGAAAGGGAAAGGGAAAGGGAAAGGGAAAGGGAAAGGGAAAGGGAAAGGGAAAGGGAAAGGGAAAGGGAAAGGGAAAGGGAATTCATTCCTGGTTCTAAATCCACCATTTACTTCATTACAGCAAACTGCTACATTGTAGTAGAGGGTCGAATACAATCAATATCATAAGGAGGTCCTCAAAAATCGTCAATATGAAAAAGGGGTCTTCCCACTCAAAAAAGGTTGGTACCCACTGTCTAAAGTATGGAAACCATCTCTCACATAATTAAGGGGATTTGTGCACCTGATCTTATACCTACCAGAGTTTTCTACTTGGACAGAAATCCCACTAAATTCAATTATGGACATGAGTCAGCCCACACACATATCAAATGTCAGATGCCTTTTCAGTAGAACCCGAACAAGATGGAAGAAAGCTATGACGTCTCTTGAATTCCCCCAATGCTGCTGCCTTTTAACAAACCAGCTCGCTCTCTAAGGAAACCAAGAGGCATAAATTAAGAGTGACAGGAAGCTCTTCATCAGACCCAGCACTAAATAGTATAAAAATGGCCTGCCTCAGAATGTTTCCAGTGTCACAAATCTTTACAAAAGAGCAGGAACTAGGGTTTCTCACACTATTTTTCAAGGCATTTAAATATATGGCTAGACAATAACCTCCTACATATAAGCAATATATGTGTATGTATGTGTGTATGTATATATATATACACATATATATACATACATATAAGCAATATATGTTTGTGTGTATGTATGTATGCATGTATGCATAAACAATCTTTAAATGCACTTTGTGGCCTAAGAATCATCTCCTTGCAGCTATACACTAAATTAATTCAAATCGTCCTTCTCAGAGCTTCTTTTAAGAGCCTCCCCCTTGCCTATTAACCATTCAATCAATGGACTTGATGTTTCAAATATGTAAACAAGATGGTTTCTATAAGCTTATATTCTATGACTTCTTTATGAGGCATGAATCTCTTTTTTTAGGTAAAGAAAGAAAATTTAATTGGCTATGAGTTGCCCTATAGCCTTTTGTGTGTGTGTGTATACATATATACATATACACACACACACACACACATATAAATAACAGTCAATCCATTAGTAAGCTTAGCACATAGGGGTCCAACACAGTGACAGAAGATTTCAGTTCTTGAACTTAACTTCACCTTCAGTCAACCCCCTGAGAGGGAATCACTCTTATCAAAGGATCATATATTCAGAGCTCTAAAGGACCTTACAGGCCACCAAATCCAACCTTCTTATTTTACAAATGAGGAATCTAAGACACAGAGAGGTCGAGTGATTTTCCCAGGGTCACTTGACCCAGCTAGAAAGTATCAAAGGCAGGTTTTGAACTGAGGACTTCATGAATCCAAGTGCATGGCTCTATCCGCGATCCCTCTCATCCACTAACCATATCTTTAGAGAAAGGGGACAAGTAGGAGAAACCACAGACACAGACAGGTGCACAAAGGAGCCACCAGAGAGAAGAAGTAGCTTTAAGCTGAATGACTCCTTTACCCAGAAAAGAATGCCATCTAGGATGGAAGGACTTTTAGAAACTGCCACCCATGTTCTTTATGTGTATGTCCTACCATAATTGCACTTTAAGGTTGATATCCACTGTTGTCTTGGACAATATGTGTACTTGGTGGAGAATGCATCCCAGGTGTTTTTAGGGAGAAATGTTTTCTAGCAGCTCTTCCTACTAACCCACCTTAATCAATAACCCTTTCTAAATGCTAATTAACTCTGGCTAATAATCAGATATATACCAATGGGGGATTATAAATTACAGTATTGGAATATCCCTATGGTTACTCCTAGAGTCTTAAGGGTAGAACTAGTCAGCCACTTTCTACGGACAAAATCCACTCATGTGAGTGGGAGTTTGGAAGTGACCCAGAGGAAACAGTATTATCCTTTTGAACCTATGATGTATAACAAGCATTTGTGAGAAGTTCCAGGAGTCCAATCTCAGCAACTAAAAGAGATGGCCCAGTCTTCTCCACTTTTGCACAAGACAGAAGAGGATAGAAGGAGGACAGAAGGTATATAACAAAGCATTGTACTTGATGGGAATTTCATTTCCCAAGATGCTATGGGCCAAAGGCACATGGTATAAAAAAATGGAACTGATGGGAACGGAAGTTCTGTCTATACGGTATCCAGAAATTGCTGAGATGTGACGTTCTATTGGAAAAGAAGAAAGAACACAAGAAGGGGAGAAAAACTTTATGAATATGGCAAAGAGAAACACTACTTTCCTCAGGTTAAGTGGTAGAAGTCCCTATGGCTGAGTTAAGAACTACAGAAAATAATGAGGAGAACAACACTATGAGCAGATGGCAGTAACAGAAGCAGAGGCAAAAACCTGACTAAGAAGGTACTCGCTTGGCACTCACTTCTTCAATTCATGCCACCCTGGGCAGGTTGAGTCCCTGCAAACGTAGTTGTTTCTACTCCCAGGGTTCTGGGTAACCCATGGGTGGCTAGCCTTCTAAATGCTAGTTCATGACTCCCATCAATGTGCTACTCCTTAACAATCAGCCAATAGACTCAGTTCCTTATCGAAGCTATTTACTAAAACATCAATCGAAACTATTTACTAAAACATCATAGCAAGAACAGGAGTTACAAAGCATTTCTCCCCAGACCAGAGTTATACTTTCCCACAAATATACCCAGAGTCCAGAATGGGAGAACAATGCATACAAACTGAAAATACTGTGTTAGGGAGGTATAAGTATGGGGGACACACTCAACCAAAGCAACTCACAACTCTAGAACTGCATAAACTCGATGTCCTTTCTCCAAAGGATTTTCATGAAACTCACCACAAGTCATTCGACTTTTGAACTGAGCTACTTACTTGTAGGGTACAGTGTCTCTGTTAGTATCTTGGCTGGTCAGACCAATCTACTGCTGGGTTGGCTGGAGCAGGTCACTCAGTAGCTGTGCTGACTCCTCACCATGTTCTGCTACTGCTGGACTTCAGCAAGATTCTGGTCAGCAACTGCTGGATGGGACTAGGTTAGTCACTTTGCCCCTGAGGAAGTTGCTCAGCCACTGGGCACTTCTCAGGTGAAGTGTCTCTGATGTATGGACTGATGCATTTGTCTTTCAACCTTACTCTTCAAGGAGCAGGCACAAGCTTTTTCCACTCTCTGCCACTAGCTGAGCTGGCTGTTGCTGGGCTCCCTTTTGCAGGAGTCACTGTGCTCTTTTTTTGTTTGTTTGTTTGTTTGGGGGTTTGGGGTTTTTTTGCAGGGCAATTAGGGTTAAGTGACTTGCCCAGGGTCACACAGCTAGTTAAGTGTCAAGTGTCTGAGGCCGGATTTGAACTCAGGTCCTCCTGAATCCAGGGCCGGTGCTTTATCCACTGTGCCATCCAGCTGCCCCCTATTGTGTTCTTTATAAATGGAGTACTACAAAGCTCTTTCAGCCAAGAAAATGACCCTTGGCTTTGGATCAGCAGAGTTTCTTTCTTTTGACTCATTTAGAGCCTGAACTCTGAGTTTCTTGGTCCCCTCCAGGAACAAAATGGTAGATGCTTGCTACTCAAACAAATTTCCCCTGGCCCAAAAGCTACTTCCCTCCTAAGTCATTCCATTTTGTCTCAAGGTGAAAAAAATAAACTTCGGTTCAGTCCTTTTTACCTCTTCACATTATCTATCAGACTTATGGATAGGAGAAGAATTTATGAATAACAAGAGAAAGCATTGCAAGATGTAAAATGAATGATTTTTATTACAATAAATTAAAAAGGGGCTATACAAATAAAACCAATGTAACCAAGATTGGAAGGAAAGGAGAAATATATACAGTACTTTGTCAAATTTATAAGAATCTGTGTCATTCCCCAGTCGATACACGGTCAAAGGATAAGAACAGGCAGTTTTTCAATGAAGAAATCAAAATTATATGTAGTCATAAAAATGTACTAAATCACTATTGATTGGAGAAATTCAAATTAAAACAACTTTGAGATTTCATCTCAAACCTATCAGATTGGCTAAAATGAGAGGAGAAAACGACAAATGTTGGAGAGGATGTGGGAAAACTGGCATATTAATATTCTATTAGAACTGTGAAATGATTCAACATTTTGGAAAATAATTTAGAATTATGCCCAAAGACTTATAAAGCTGTGTATACCCTTTGACCCATAAATACCACTATTTGCTCTGTTTCCCAAGGTGATCAGAGAAAAAGGAAAAGAACTTCTATGTTCTAAAATATTTGTAGCAACTTTCTTTATGGTGGCAAAGAACTGGAAACTGAGGGGATGGCCATCAACTGCGGAATGGGTAAACAAGTCATGGTGTATGATTGTGCTGGAATACTATTATGCTGTAAGAAATAATAAACTGGTTGATTTTAGGAAAACGTGGAAAGACTTGCATGAAATGATGCAAAGTGAAGTAAGAAGAACCAAGAGAATATTGTATATATTAAGCAATATTGTTTAAAGAATAATCATGAACGGGGGCTACTAGGTGGCACAGTGGATAAAGCACTGGCCCTGGGTTCAGGTGGACTTGAGTTTTAAATCTGACCTCAGACACTTGACATTTACTAGCTGTGTGACCCTGGGCAAGTCACTTAACCCTCATTGCCCCACTAAAAAAAAGATTAATCATGAACAACCAAGTTACTCTGATAATTATAAATACTCAAATTAACTACAAAGGACCTATGGAGAAAGATGCTCCAGAGAAAGAACTGGTAAATAGAAGTAGCACAGTATGGTTTTTAATATATTTATAAATCTTCATCAAATAGTGGCTTTATCTAGTGTGGGTTGGGGAGGGACAAAGGGAGGCAGACAATTCAGAACTAAGATAGATGATAGGTAGGTAGGTAGATAGATAGATAGATAGATAGATAGATAGATAGATAGATAGATAGATAGATAGATAGATGATAGAATGATAAATAGATGATAGATAATAGAGATATGATAGGCAGATAGATGATTGATTGATAGATGATAGAGATGATAGATAGATGATAGATTGGTGGTAGATGATAGAGATGACAGAGAGATAGATGATAGATAGATAGATAGATGGATGGATGGATAGATAGATAGAGGGAAGGGGGGGGAGTGCTAACAAAAGCACTCCCTTTCCTTCAACTCTCATATGTTTCCACAGTGAAATGCAATAGCTAAAGGAGATTTAGAAATTGGACATGGTTTCAAAGTGCCTAAAGAGACATGGGCTAGCCAGTCCAGATGCTTGGTATATAATAAGCAAGCACATTTCCCACATAAGTATGGTTTCTGAAGCCCCAGCTCAACCTTCTTTTACTATCTCCAACCCCAAACATATGATTTATTCTCTGAGAGTTTATGGAGACTCTACCAGCTGCTTTCTTTCATACGATTAGCACACATGAAATGGCACTCTAATTGCCTTCAGAAAAAAAAATAATCTTTCCTAGTCTTGGTGATTTCTATAGAGCTATCAAATTCCCATCATTTCTTAAGTTCTCTCATTAGACTTCTCCTGGCCACCCCTGTGGTGCAAGGAACAACTTGTTCTACCCCAGTGCTTTATCTCTACAGGGGTGTGCAATGAAACATCAGAAATGTGTATTAAACCATTATTCTTTGATGGAATCCCTATTAACAAATAAAAAGGATCAGATTTTACTCCTTGCCCCTCCACTCTCAAAAGAAGCTTTGGGAAATAAACTATTCAGAAATAAAACTATCAGTTTCACCATTCTCTCCATGAAATTATTCCCAGTGCCAAGCCTGAGTTTTAATAACAAATCTGTTTGCATTCTTGCCCACTAGCATCAAGGATAACAGGACAGAATGGAGTTCTGATACAGGATTTGTGTCTCCATTTCTCACTGTCCATCTTTCTTGACTATTTCCTTCTGTCTATCTCACTGGTCTTTTGTTATTATTTATTTTTCCATTCTATCACTATAGAATGGAAAAAATTATTGAGATTTCCCCAAAATTAAGAACCCAGGATAACCCAAGTGAGGTCCAAGGGTAATCCAATACAGTTCAACAAACATTTATTAAGTACCTACTGTGATCAAAGCACCTTGCTAGGTACTGGGAACACAGAGACAAAAAAAAAAAAGCAGTCCTGACCTCAAGAAGCTTACATTCTTTTTCTTTTTTTGGGGGGGAGGGGGGCCAGGGCAATGAGGATAAAGTGGCTTGCCCAGAGTCACAGAGCTAGTAAGTGTCAAGTGTTTGGGGCTGGATTTGAACTCAGGTCCTCCTGAATCCAGGGCCAGTGCTTTATCCACTGCGCCACCTGACTGCCCCCACTTTACATTCTACTTGAGTAGGGCAAAGAAAGGTAAAGAGTGGGCATACAACACATATACAAGTAAAAATGGGGTATTAGAAAGTAATTTCAAATGGAAGTGCTAATGACTAGGAAGAACCTTTGCAGCATCTGTGAGGGGAAAATCTGGTAAATTGATTTGCAAAGCAAATGAATAAGGCAAGTGAAATTTCGGAGAGAAGGAGGAGGGCATGCTTATGCTACTCTACTAGGTAGAAGCAGCTAGTTTGTACAGTGGGTGAAATTCTAGATCTGGAGTCAGGAAGACTAGTTCAAATCTGGACTCACATACTTGCTGGCTGTGTGTCCCTTGGCAAGTCACCTAAGTGCTGTTTCTCTCAGGTTCCTCAACTATAAAATGGGGATAAAAATAGCATCTACAAAAAAAATTTTTTAATTAAAAATAAATTTAAAAAAAAATAAAATTTAATTTTAAAAATAGCATCTCTACTGGGGGGCCTTTTATAAGGACCAAATGAGATAATATTTGTAAAGTGATTAGCACAGTGCTTGGCACATAGTAGGCACTTAATAAATGCTTGTTTCTTTCCTTCTCTGCATATCCAACTATTTTCAATAATGTTTAAATTCTCTTTAATAGCACCTCTGTGGGTGAAAATATGCATTTGTTAACATTCCATTAGGCATAGCTTTCCTTACTAACCTTGAAAATAACAATTCACAGTGCATCGATTACAGCAAGTACTTAATAAATGATTGTTGAATTGTATTGAATTAACCCTGGACCTCATTTGAGCTATATGTCTTTATTTTATAATTATAATAAGGAGTGTGGTGCACTAGTTTCATAGGCAGAGGACCTGGGTTTAAATCCAAGCTGCACCAATTGCTGTCTTTGTGACCTTGACCAATCCCTTAACAATCTTTTTGGACCTGAAATTTTTGTATATAAGACAAGAAGGCTGGACTAAGAATAACTAGCATTTATATACTGCTTTAAAGTTTGCAAAATGCTTTACAAATATTATGTCATTTGCTCCTCACACCAACTCTATTTTATAGACAAGGAAACCAAGTCAAAGTAAAATGAGCAAAACCAGGGACACAATGCATACAGTAACTACAAGATTGTAAAGGAGAGCAGCCTTGAAAGAATTAACAGTTATCAGTGGTCATTAGTGCCATTTCTACCTCCACAATCTCTCCTATTTGATTCTTCTTTTCTCATACACCAACCAGTCATCTTAGTTCAGGCCCTTAATACATCTCACTTGGATTCACACAACAACCTCCTAAATTGGTCATCCCAAGTATCTTGTGTTTGGGAATAAGATGGCATTATTGTTGTTTTCTCTGGTTCTTCTCATCATTTTTCAGTGAAGTAATAATAAAAAGCATCTTTAGGCAAGTTGCTATCCTGCTATTATTTTTTTGTTTGTTTTTTTAGTGAGGCAAGTGGGGTTAAGTGACTTGCCCAGGGTCACACAGCTAGTAAGTGTTAAGTGTCTGAGGCAGGATTTGAACTCAGGTCCTCCTGACTCCAGGGCCGGTGCTCTATCCACTGCGCCACCTAGCTGCCCCGCGCCACCTAGCTGCCCCTATTATTTTTAATATATTAAATATTCAATGGACTATTGCTCAGGGGGGTAAAAATAACTACCTGTTTGTTGTTGTTGTTGTTTTATTATTACCTCCATCAACCCTAAAAGAATCATTTGTCTTCAACTACTCCAGCAATTTGCCCAGCCTACGCTCACATGAGCAAAAATTCAACATGGGCCTGCTTAAGCTGTATGGAGAACATCAGTAGGATCTATGTGGTGCAGCTTCTCTGTGACATTCACAAGGACCGCCTCCTTGGGAGCCCTTGTCTGGGTTCAGCCTCTACTGAACATCTGCAGCCCCTGGGCAGGGCCCTGACTCTTCCCATCTGTAACTGTACCAAGAATTCCCCAAGGTTGCTCAAATGGATCATTCACATTCTCAGTGTCTTTTTATAGAGAAGTATTTATTTAAAAGAACTTCTACAACCTCCCACCCCCATAACCCCCACCCAAGTAAATCCACATGGAGAAGAAAAAGGTTTTTGTAAATGTGTCTGCCCTTCTCTAACAAAGACAATCCACTCTAACTGGGGCGGGGGAGGGGGGAGGAACACAGTCAGCAAGAAACAAGGGTTAGAATGGGGATTACCTATGAAGGATATGTGTGTACATATATATGTATGTATATACATATATATGAAAAAATCCTTTCAATTTTTTTAAAAGGCCCGCTTTAATGGAAAAACTCCTACCCTCATAAAAAAAAAAAATCCAACCCTTCAGGGGCATTGTTGAAAACTGTTAAGATAAAATATATCCCACATCTCCCTCCTCACAAAAAGCCTTATTATGTTCACTCCCATTAACTTTCTCCTCAGGGTATTTCTGATGTCTGCAAAACATATTAGGGCTATTTCCTGCTGAATGGTTTTGCAGGCCTGTCACTGAATTTAATTCAAGAAAGGACTAAAATTGTGAACAAGGACTGGAGTCTTTAAACAAGGGGCCAGTTAAATAATAAATAAGAAGATAAATATAAATATCTATCTCATCCCCCTTTTATGCCAAGCCCAGGGAGAGTCTGCACCATGAAGTCAGGCTTCTAATGAGAGGGAGGAAGGGAGGGCCTTTCACCATAAGGTGTTGCTTATTATGCTATTCTACTTCCCACAGAGACAGGATTTCTGGGGAGAGGAGGCACAAGGCATCTTCAACCATTTTTTCTAAACGAGGCTTCCCTTTTCTGTCCTGAAAATAGATAAATTTGCTTCTTCATCAAATACAAATGCCTAAGAGAGGGGAAGGACAGAGAGTCTATCTGGGTGCTGGAGTCCAAGTCCTTCAAACACATTAGTGTTTTTCTAGATAAACCCACCCACAGTAATGGCTAGCCTTGGTGGGTAGAGGGGGTGTCATAGAAAAACAAAGGCGTGACTGAGGCATGGCAGCTTGCCACTCTGAGAATGCTTGAAGACCAGTCAGCCTCAAGCCCCAGAGGCTGTTTGCAAATTAGCTTTTCAGGGTCATGGTTAGCCCAAAGGATCAATTCAAAAAAGGGTCCTTGCAGACTTCCATCAGGCCTCTTAGTCACTGGATGGTTTTTCCCTGCCCCCCACTACCAAGCCAGATTATGTGGATTTCTAATTGACTATTTTCATACTTTTCCAAGAGTTTCTTTTACATATAGCAGTGTAACAAAGGCAATTCAAATAGGATATATACTGGATCAATCTGTGAAATTATACCACAAAAAAAGAAAAGCTATGTCAGTCCATCCCCCCACCCCAAATTTTACATCAATTACTAGTAGAGCCAACAGATTTCAATCTCATCACATCCAAAGGCAGAGCTTAGATGTGATTATATATTTTTGTTGTGGTGGTTGTTCACTACTTTATCTCCACTACCTTTTTAGAGGCTACCTACAGTATAGTATTGTTTAAAGCAAAGATGTCCAATAGAAACTGGGGCCACCAAAACCTAAAAAGCTACACATGAACTTAGAAAATCACACGCTAACATCTCTATCGCATTATATTTTTTCATTTATTTTGTTAAGGATTTCCAAATTACATTTTAGTCTGGATGAGACCCACTGGGAAATATTGCCTGTGTGTTTGATACTTCTGTTCTTGAAACTTGGAGACCTGAGTTTAAATCCCTGTTCAACATAAATCCATGTGTAAATCACTTAACCTCTCTCCATCTCAATTAACTCATCTGCAAATGGGGTTAATAATATTTCTACTCCCCCTATCTCACAGGATTGTCATGAGGAAGGCTACAGAAGTTTAAGTTATTATTAATTTCATACAACCAAACAGGTCAGGGTGACCCCCAACAAGAGTAATGGAAAACTTGCCATGGTGTAAAGGTCACTAAAAATTGTTTTAAGGGATAACAGGTTGCATCCACTCCCTTGATGCTCCTAGAGAATATAGAAGATCTAGGTTCTCCCATATGCCACTGGGAAAATAAACAATTGTCCTCAGAAAGAGTCAGGAAACAATTTTGTCTGTGGTAACCCTATCTCTCATCTTCAGGTAGAATCAAACCAGGAATACAATTTTTTAAATATAAGATGTCCCAAGGGTCTTCATGCAATTTTAAGTTTTAACAGCATATGTATGTACATATGTATGTGGATGTGTATATATATACATGTATACATACAAATATACATGTAATAAACATAAATACTGTAAATAAATATAATACATCATATATTACTGACTACATGTCTTCTGATCCAAGTACTGAAACATTCCTGTTTGGCAGGAAATCCAGACCCTGTATATCAGAATACCAAAGCAGCAGGGAAGAGTCTGTTTGCAGTAGATTCAGGATTGAGGTAAACTCACTCTCAAGGGTATCAGCAGTAGCTCTGAGAAGCAGTCACCATAGGAGGCGAGAACCCATTTTTATAAAATATACCATTTATTTTCATGCATCTTTAGGCAACAACTTGAGAACAAAAGCACAGTCTGTTCCAGACCAAGCGAGACGGTAAGAATAGACTAAAGAGAAGCTCTTCTGAAGGAGAAGGCTGAAGTGAGAACAAAGGAAGGCTAGTTAGTCCCATTTGAACATCAGAGAGATCAGTGCAGATTTGACTGAACCTGAGGAAATCACTGGACCAAATCAATCAACCAATAGGCATTTATGAAGTGCTTATTATATACATCAGACATTATACTAGATACCAGGGATACAAAGACAATTATTAAACAGTCCCTGCCCTCAAGGAGTTTACATTTTCTCTATGAGGGAGACAACATAAATAGGTTACATATTATATTTGGGGGGAAGTTAGGTGGTACAGTAGTTAAAGTACCAGGCCTGGAGTCAGGAGAACCTGTGTTGAAATCTGGCCTCAGACACTTACTGTGTGATGATGGACAAATCACTTAACCTCATTTGCCTCAGTTCTCTCATCTGTAAAATGAGCTAGAGAAGGAAATGGTAGATTTGAACTCAGGAAAATGGGTCTTCTTGACTCGAGATCCAGTAGTTTATCCACTTCATAACCTAGTTGCCCTCCTCACCCACTCTCCTTGACTCAAATCTCCCACCCCGCAAAAAACAGTGGTAACAGCAGTTGTAGTAGTAGTAATTGTAGTCATAGTTATAATCACAGTACTGCTGTGAGGGCTTACTGATCTCTTTTCACGGCTGCTCATTCACCTTTGGTGTCCAACCAATCACCAGCTTTCATCTGTGATGCCAAGAAGCTGTAGTAGTTGTAGTGGCCACACTCTGGTAAAACCATCTGGGCAGATGGGCTAAACAAAGGTCAAGGCAAATGAATTGGGGTGGGGGTTCCCCAGTGAAATGGAGAGATGAGAACAATTTATTCCAATGGCCATGAAATTGGCTGAAGCAGGTTCTGTGAAATGTTTATTGTTTGTCCTTCATTATCAAAGAGGACCATGACAGATGTCATGACTTGCAATGAATTTGATTTAAGTGAGGGAGAGCTGTGAAAGATCACCAACCTCACTCTCCTCCAGAGTCATCTGGGTCCAGTGACAAGATATACATCAAAATGACTGGAGATGACCTTTGATGTTTTGAGGCAATTGGGATTAAGTGACTTGCCCAGGGTCACACACCTAGTAAGAGTCTGAGATGAGATTTGAATTCAGGTCTTCCCAACTACAAGGCCAGGGCTCTATCCACTTCACTACCTATCAGCCCCTTGTGGAGTGCTAAGAGTTTGGTCAGACATCAAAGATGCCAAGGTCATCTCTTGCATCCTAAGCCATCACCAGTCATCTTGCCACTGGACTTCAATGACTGTGGAAAAGATAGTGAGGCTTCAGACTCCGTGCACTTCTGCCTCCCTTAAATCCAGTCCACACAGGAGTCAAGATAGCACCCCATGATGTCATTCATCCGTTTTCAAAACAAAAGGCAAAAAACAGAACATGGTGATTTGTGGCATTTGGAGTATTTGCATTTAATGTTGATATTTGTTTGTTATGTATGGTTCCTTTCAGAATAATGTAATTTCCTTTTTATTTCTTATATTGTGAATTATTTTTATTTTGGCTGATAGCATGATTGTAAATCCTGATTTTTAGCTACCCCTGATGCATAGTATATATTGTCTCAATGTCTCATTTTTATTCTGTGTTGAGTGTATGCAGTAGGAATTAGTCTTCTCTACTGTTCATTCATCAGATTCTTACCTTGTTAGGCTTCTTGGAATCTTGGCCTATAGAGACATCTGCAATTTCTTTACCTTTTGCACATAATTTCTATTTGGGGGAATTTTTGAGAGAATTGAGGACTGGGGAGGTGGGTGGGAAGGAGGGAGGTATGTCTAGTCTTCCCTCACATGGTCATGTGACTCAGACTCTTGGGGACTAAGGACATATATTCAGAAAAGAAAATGTTTTAGAAAAAGAAAAATAAATGAAGATGATCTGAAAACAAAAGGTATCAGTAGAAAAACAAATGTAAACAAAATAAGATGCTAATGTGAAACAAATTTGATGCTAAAAAGAAAGCTAGAAAATGTGGGGGAAGAGAGAGGGATGGAGGAAAGGAGAGAGGGAGAGAGGAAGGAAGGAAGGAAGGAAGGAAAACTGGCATCTGTTCATATCAACTTTATTGAAATTGTCTTGACTCTGGGGTGGGAATGGATCCCTTAATGACAAAACATAAGCATGAGTACCAGCAAGAGGTGCTAGGAATCCTGAGAAAGAGCAAAAGTTGACAGGAATGGTACTGGGGTCAAAAATTCCCCAACTGGTATCTGAAAAACATGGCCCAGAACATGTAGCTGGAATTACGCTGAAACCTAGGGAGAGTCTTGATAGTTTGGGTCAAATATCTCTTGGGAAAGTCATCATAAGGAGGTGGAAATGGATATTCAGTGCAGTCAGTAATGGTCCCAGGGAGAAATAAGTTATGCCAACACTAGAAACCAGAGTCAGCATAGGAAAGAGCTAGAATGGGGGCACAGATGCAAACAACTGGAGGCAGCACAGTATGGTAAGAAAGGCTTCAGGTCTGGTATCAGAAAATGGAATCCAATCTTGGTTCTCTCACTTATAACCTGTGTGGCCATGAACAAGCAACTTAATCTCTCTAAGTCTCAGTTTCCCCATCTGTAAAATGAGGGGGTTGGGCTAGATAACCTCCAAATCTATAATAATTTATTATATTATCTATTATAACACCTATAACATTATCTATGATAATTAAAAGTGCCTTTGAGGTCTAAATCCTAAGGGGTAGAAAGGCTACTTAGTCCTCATTTTTTTTTGTGGGGCAATGAGGATTAAGTGACTTGCCCAGGGTCACACAGCTAGTAAGTGTGAAGTATCTGAGGCTGGATTTGAACTCAGGTACTCCTGAATCCAAGGGCGGTGCTTTATCCACTGTGCCACCTAGCTGCCCCCATTTAGTCCTCATTTTTTAAAGGCTTTCGTTCTCCTTAGCACTTTTTAAAAAATTTTAATAAACATGTTTATTTAAAGTTTTGAGTTCTAATTCCTTCCCTCCCTGAGACCATAAGCAATAAGATATAGGTTATACATCTGCAATTATATAAAACATTACCATATTAGGCATTTTGTACAAGAAGACGAATAAATGAAACAAAGTGAAAATAGCATGTTTCAATCTGTGTTTAATCAATATCAGTTCTTTCTCTGGAGGCAGATAGAATGTTTCATCATCTTTCCTTTGGGATGGTCTTGGATCATTGTATTGCTATGAGCTTACCCCATAGTGAACTAGTTAGCCATGCTAACAGAGAATTCACTAAACTAGTAGGGACCTCAGAGGCTTTCTAATCCAAGTCCCTCATTCCCTGCCTTGATTCAGGAGGAAACTGTTTCTAAGGTTTATAGAGATAGTCTATCCTGGTTACCCCAGTTGAAAATTAGGGCCAACAGTGAGCACAACCAGTAGTAGAGGGACTGGTCTAGGCCAGTCTAGGCTGGGGTACTAACTGCATTAGTATCATTCCTGGTGCCCATATAATTGTTTATAAAATCCTAGATATCTAGAATTGCTGTGACCCTCATGGAGCTCACTCCACTAAGAAGACCTGTGCCTTCCCCACTTCCAAATTTGGTGGCTTGGGCTCAGCAAATTCTATTGGACAAACATTCACCAAAGGGCTACCATGTTCAAGACAAAAATAAGTAAGATCCAGTCCTTGTCCTTGAGGCCCTCATAGCCTGGCCATCTTCATCACTGGGGGCAATAGACCAATGATCACATTGGTAGAGGGAATATCTTACCAGAAGTAAGATCCATGTATGCTGTGCAATTTATAATCTTAGATTTGGTTTAGGCACACAGAGGATACAGAGGATAAGTGACTTAGCCACTATCACACAGGCAATATGAATTAGAGACAGGACTTGAATCCCGATCTTTCTGACTCCAAGTCTGGCCCTATAGTCACTACGCCATGCTATATGAGTTTTGTTAATACACATTATTAATAAGAATGTGAAGACAGATGCAATGGAGTAGAGTGGATAAAGAGCCAGCCTCAAAGCAAAAAAAAAAAAAAAAGATCTGGGTTCAAGTCCTGTCTTTGATACCTATTGGCTATGTGACCACAGATAAGTCACTTACCAGTGCTCCCAGATTACCTTCTTTTTTAGTTTGTTTGTTTGTTTTCAGTGAGGCTTTTGGGGTTAAGTGACTTGCCCAGGGTCACAAAGCTAGTAAATCTTAAGTGTCTGAGGCCAGATTTGAACTCAAGTACTCCTGACTCCAGGGCCAGTGCTCTATCCACTGTGCCACCTAGCTGCCCCTTCAGATTACCTTCTAAGACTATATGTTGTAAAACAGGAGTTGATCTGGGTTAGTAGCTGGGGGGTTCCTCCCTGGGAGTTCCCTATACTAATGAAATCACCAGTCTGGTCCAAAATAAATATAATACAAATTTGAATGCAGGTCAGATTTCACCCAGGTGTATAAATAACTCCACACAAACTAGGATTCAAGGAGGAAGGGAGGAAGAGAAGGGAGTCCACTCCAGAAACAGGCAGTAGCATGAACAGTCAGAGGCAGGGAAGTTAGGAAAATTTAGGGGAATAGCAAGTCATTCAACTAGTGAGCCTAACCAAAATTAAACCCTTTGATTCTAAGATCCTTGAAGTCAGAAAGACCTTAGCCTTCTTTTTGTCAGCCACCCCTCTCTTCTCCACTCCTCAACATACCCCTCCCCAGCACTTAGTATAGAATAATATTCAAAGTAGGCCTTCAGTTCAATTTTCCACAGGTCCACTTCAGTCTGTCATTCCAGTGCCCCAGATTGGGAAATTTTAATTTGTTCTTAGGACTGTCCTTTACAGCAACAAATATCCTTCCAGTCATTGTTAAATTGGAGCTCTCTCCCCTTCATCTTTTCTTTAGTAGCTCATAAGCTAGAGGCACAATGAAATTTCCAACCCTATTAGCTCAGAGAACAGCCTTCTCTGAAAAATGGTGGGACACTGAGTCAAGCCTGGTCTGAAGCACTAGCCAGCACATTGAAAAGAATTCAAGTGCCTAGGACTACGTGACCTAATGAGGTCGTTTTCGTCTGTAATATCTCCAGTTGTAGGAGGTTCATTCCTACTTCCATTCCAGAAGAAATTTGCTCTCTTTTTAAAAATTTTCTTTCCCTTGTTTTTCTTAAAGTCTGAAGAAAATACATTTGGCTGTTTACAAAAAGAGGACATTTGAATGGGAAGAGGTTTAGGTCTTGATGACACACTTGACATGAATCTCCATAGAAACAAATTGCAGTCTCAATGCCTTCCCACATGTATAACATTAATAACCACTACCATTCCCTATGTGAAGAGGAAATGCTATAGAGACAAAATGAGAAGAAGTCACTGTTGCTTCCAAGAGCCTAGATTTGTGGCAAGTCTAATAAAAATTCTTTACCTTCACACAATGCTCATCTTTCCGCCCAAACCTAACAATTCTACAATGTAATCCCAAGATAGGAAATCTTATAGTCATTTAGAAAATAAGGAAACAGGGGTCCAAGGAATCTGCCCAAAGTCATGGAAATTGATACTGGGACTTGTATCCTCAATGTGGAACCATGTTTCATCAGGGTTGACCGTAGCATTTTGTTTCTTTGGACATTAAGGAAAATTACTTTGAGAGACCTAAGCTAAACTTTTCAAATTCAATTCATGTGCTCATCTTGACAAATGTATCTATAGGTCAGTGGATCTCAATCCATTATTCCCTTATATTCTCTGTTAGCAAAAATTCTGAGGTTTGAAAATATGACTGAGATTTGAGGGATTAACTATTGTAGATGTTGGTTTTTGTTGATTGGACTATGGCAACAGCCTTCTAATGGGTCTCCCTGCTCCAAATGTCTCCCCACTCCACTCAGCTGCCAGAGTGATTTTCTAAAACATAGGTCTGATCAAGTCAGCCCCCACCCTCATTCAATAAACTGCATTGGTTCCCTATTGCCATCAAGATCACATATAAAATTCTCTGGTATTTAAAGCCCTTCACAAACATGACCCTTTCCTATCTTTTCAGTCTTCTTTTATTTCATTCCTATCCGTTCATTCCACAATCCTGCTATGCTGGTCTGCATTCTGTTTATTAAATATGGCATTCCCCTTCCCACTTCCATGCCTTTGCACTGGTTATCCCTCATGCCTGTAATGCGTTCTCTTCACCTCTGACTCTTCATTTTTCCTGGCTTCCTTCAAGACTCAATTCAAATATCACCTTATATAGAATACCTTTGCTGGTCTTTTCCATCCCCACTCCCCCAACACATCCTAATTACTTGTGCCTTCCCTCCAGATCACCTATCATCTGGTTTGTATATCTTCCATGAACCTCTTTATGCACATTTCTCCTCCGTTATAATGTGATCTCCTTGAAAGAAGGAACCAGGTGTTTGTCTTTCTTTGTATTCCCAGTGATTACCAAAGTGCCTGGCACACAGTGAGCACTTAATAAATGCTTTTTAATTGATTATTAAAAATTACACATTTTTGTATTTCCTGCCATGAAAACCAAATTCTTTATACTTGGTCATTCAATAAATTAATGAAATATATGTGAATCATAATAAAGAAATTTGCCATTTCTTTCTTTTTTTTTTTTTTGCAGGGCAATGAAGGTTAAGTGACTTGCCCAGGGTCACACAGCTAGTTAAGTGTCAAGTGTCAGAGGCTGGATTTGAACTCAGTTCCTCCTGAATCCAAGGCCAGTGCTTTATCCACTGCGCCACCTAGCTGCCCCAAAACCTGCCATTTCTTTAGACCAATGCCTTTTGTGATCCTAGAAACAATAGGAATGGCTTGTTGGAAAGCAGAGGGTCAGGTACAGGCCAGCTGGGCCCAGGACTAATTCTAATTTATCCAAGTTACACAAAGCAGCCACGAGGCACAGTGAATAGACTGCTGAGCCTAACTAGCTGTGTGACCCTGGGCAAGTCATTTAAGTTTGTTTGCTTCAGTTTCCTCATCTGTAAACTGAGTAAGAGAAACAAATGGCAAACAACTCCAGTATCTTTGCCAAGAAAACCCCAAACAGAGTCACAGAGTTAGACACAACTGAAACAACTCAACAACCACAACAACAAAACACAGAAGAGATATAATCAAGAAGGATCAGACAAAGTTATTCTTCTGAGAGACAGAGACACTGGGGAAAAAATGAGAGATGAGCAAAGAGGGAAGCAGGTGGGGTCAGTTGGGAAGCATATACAAGTATTTATCAGGCCACAAGCCAGGGACAGAGAGCATTGTCAAAGGAATCAATGATGGAACAAGGGAGACTACCCTGCGATCAAGATACAAAAGCCAGTGTTCAATGTATATATGAGACTGGGTCAAGGTGGTCTGGTGAATTGTACGGACAAGGTCTTCACTGCCTCTACCTCATGTGAAAGCAGCCTTCAAAAAAACATTCAATGTGGCTTTAATGATTGAAGTAGACAACCCATCTTTTTTAACTTCATTCGATTTTGCAGACACTTAAATAGATTTTTTTACTAAAAAATAAAAATAATATCGATCATATGGGTTCCTATGCAACAAAGTCAATCTCCTACATTAAAATATACATAGAGCAGGGGGTGGCTAGGTGGCACAGTGGATAAAGCACCAGCCCTGGATTCAGGAGTTCCTGAGTTCAAATCCGGCCTTAGACACTTGACACTTACTGGCTGTGTGACCCTGGGCAAGTCACTTAACCCCCATTGCCCCTCAAAAAAACAAACAAACAAACAAAAATATACATAGAGCCAAACAAAAAATAATTTACAAGTTTTTCCTATTAAGTTCAAAGCTCTTGTCAACATAAATCATATGTAAAAATGTGATGTTCTTGCGCTAGACATCTGGTTACTTGCCTATTATGAGGCAGGCATCCATGATCCAGCTTTAAGGACAGGGTGGGGAAAGGTAGGGGAGAAACAAATGAACAATTTTTAACATTGGAGGCAAAACAGTTTTTAAATGTAATTGAGCTCAATTAAATATGAATAGATGTAACAGCTTCAAAGGGAACCATGATTTTACTCCACCACATTGGTTAGTTATTGCCAGGTGTTGGTTCAATGAAATCATATCAAGTGACTTCTATTACTTAAGGCTCTTAGCAAACTAGATGAGGACATAAAAGTCCTTTCACCAAAGGAGCTGGGACTTCTGTTATCTTTCTTAAGATAAAACTTTTTGATGATATTACAAAGGGTTTGCCCTCCAGGGCCATCAAGGATTAAGTAGAACTATTTACTAGGCTTTACCTTGGCTACTCTCATTAAAGTGTCATAATATGCCCCTTCTGGTCTTACTTCCAATTCAATTCAATTCAACATTAGAAACATTTATAAAGTTTCAATCTTAAACTAAACACCTCCAGTTCCTTTGACTGATCTCAAATGGTATGATCTGAAAATGAAAGTCCAAAGGTTTAACAAACTGTATTTGATTCTCTTCTAGCAGCTGGGTCCAGTTTATGAATAGCCTTAAAATGAATTGAACATAATACTCCAGGTGTAATCTGAGCAAAGATGACATTAAGGGAACTCTAGGCAGCTAGATGGTACAGCGGATAGGGCACTGGACCTGGAGTCAGAAAAACCTCAGTTCAAATCTGGCTTCAGATACTTAACTATCTGTGTGACCCAGAGCGACTCATTGAACCTCTGTCTCAGTTTCCTCAAATGTAAAATGGGAATAATAATAGCACTTACCTCCCAGGATTCTTGAGATGATCAAAAGCATGTAGTGTAGTATCTGGCATACAATAGATATTTAATAAATGCCTATTCTTTCCCTCCACTATCTCCTCCTTATTTCTGGATCTTATACTTCTCTGTGTAGCCTAAGATGGCATCCTTTTTCTTGGCTACCTTACTGGACTATCAACCTCTACCTAAGATTTTGATTGAGCACATTTTAGAAGGAAGGGAGATATTTGGGTTGCCAGTCCCTGGTAAGGATCTTCCCTTCTCACATTCAAACTACCCGGGTAATTCCCATTCAAATTCCCAGCAAAGTTGATGTGACATATCAAACACAAAGTCAGCATTCTTACTTGTTTTGTTCGAAGATGTATTGAACCAAGACTTTCAGGAACAATTGATCTTAGGAGACACACTCAAGAATCAGGAACCCTCCCAATTATATATACCAGGAGGAAGCTCAGTACTTTAAGTCTTAGCAGCTAAGCATGTGGTCAGCATTTTAAACAGAAAGAATAGGAGGCCCCCAAATCAAATAGGAACCAAGTTTCTGGAAATCTTCATCCTTTCAACAAAAACTAAAAATTACACATCAGCTTCAGTTTAACCCAATAGCCCTATCTTCACAGGACCCCAGAATTCTAGAAGCGTAATACAGTAGAAAGAATACTGACTCTAGAAGCAGAGAACCCAAATTCAAATCCTTCCTCTTATAATTACTACATTCAGAACCTTGGGTAGGTCACTTAACATCCCTGGGTCTCAGTTTCTTCCTCTGTAAAAATGAAAGGATTTGATAACTCTGAATCTATGAGCCTAAGACACATTTTGATTTAATTTACCTTGCATAGGGTTGGAATTTTATCATCTCCTCTCAAAAAGCACTTGAGGCTACCCCTTTCTTCTTACAAAAGAAAAGTAGGAAATTACAAAATGCCCCAATCATTGTCTATTACTGTTCAAACTATCTAAGGGGTGAAGATGGTGACATTGTACATACTAATGACAGTCTGCATTTCTATAGCACTTGAAGGCTTAAAAAGCATATTCATCAGAACAGCCCTCTAAGGTAAGCAGCACAAGCAGCATCATTCTTCAAATTTTAGAGCTGTATTAATGGAAAGTAGGAATTGACCAAAGGGGGTTGGGGAAGGTTTTTATTGAAGATGAGAAGGGTTCTAGCAGATCCCTATTTGGCACTCTTCAAATTCTTGAGAGCTGAAACAAACAGGTTTTTTGGAAGAGTGTACTTATATTTTATAATCCAGACCTGTGATTTCATCAGTGTGGGAAACCCCTGGTATAATACCTCTCTCCAACAGCAACTCCTCTTGCCTGAGGCTGAGAGAGGTTAAATAATTGGTCCATGGTCACACAACCAGTATGGGTCAAGCTTCAAACTCTAACTCAGGTCTTCCCAACTCCAAGTTTCCCCCTCTATCTTCATCACTCTGACTCTCTATACACTGTCTCTGGAAATACAAAACTTTACATCCACTGTCTCTTTGACCCAGTCCCAGTGGAGAACTGGGGTGCATAGGAGCTTATCCCTAGCTGTGCTCTTGACTCCCTCTAGTGCTTGGGAGTAATTCACCCGCCAACTCACCAAGTTTGTGTCAATATGACATCAAAACACCTGAATGAAAAGTTGTGGGTTTTTTTTTACTCCATACAGATGTTTTTTGTCTAGGGCAACACCCATCATCTGGATATTTGTAAACATCTAGATACTGGGCATAATGAAAACAGTCTGTGTTGCATCTGAGTAATCTGTAAAATGTGACCCCCCTCTGTCCCAAGAGATTGTGTGGATTCAAAAATGCATTTTACCAAGTGCTCGAAAATGATTCTCACAGATGAAATACAAAATGTTTTGATTTATGCTGTTTTAGTCACTCCCTATTCAATTTTTTTTTTACAAAGTTTGATGAATTTTTTTTCTCTTCAATTTTACTTGAAGGAGAATTACCTTAGGCTTACTGCATAAATCTATAAAATTTCACTAGAGGATTTTTTTTTATTTCAACTGGCAAAGGGCCCACACTTCTTCCCTCTTTCTCATTTCTCAAAGAAAACCTTTTCTCAGTTTCACTTCTGACTGTTGTAGTCTGTTGACATAATGTCAAAGCCTAGCTCAGATCTCACCACTGGAGTTGGAATTTCCAGAAATCATTTGCAGATGGAGGACAAAATGTAAACCAGGGATTGGAAAGTTCGAGTGACCCAATGCATTGGGTTTACATAGAGAGCCTGGGCTAGAGACAAATTTGTAAGGCAGTACCCCCAAAGTGATTCTAGCAATGCCCTCCACAGCCCTCCAAATATATCACCTCTGAGTCACAGCAGTCATATATTCCATTATTTTTTGCCCCCTAGAAGCCTGTCAAGAACAATCATTGATGTGGATAGAGAGCCAGCAGCCAAGCACATTTGTCTGTTCTTGCTGGGTGTTCCTAGGGAGTTTATGATGCTGGGGCATGTAAGCATTTATATGATTTCTATATTGCAGAAGACTAATTCTATTTAGCATTCCCCATGCTGCGGAGCTGGTCTAGGATGGAGAGCTGATTGTGATGTTGAGAACTGGACTGAAGGAAAACACAAAATTAGAGAAGAATGGAAAAGACCAGGCAGCCACCACTGTCAAATGAAAGTGAAAGCTAAGATATACTATATGAATTTCCATTTATTTAAAAATTGATTTATAGATATCATTATATCATTCTCACGTATGTCTATATGTAAATGTTGTCCTTTCAACTAGATAATAAATTCCCCAAGGGCAGAGAAATTTCTATTCTTCCATAGTTCTCAATACACAGTGAGAACTCAGATATTATTGACTAAGAATGTCTCTCAGAACACTTCAAAAACTAACTGAAAAATGAAAATTTTCATGAACTATTTCCTCTATACAATCTACCTTGTTTCATTTATGCAATAACTCTTTTTCAACAAATTAGCTAAATATCAACCAATTATTTCAGAATTGTATGGAAGACATAGCTTGAATGACCGAATGATGAACTGGCATTCTTTATCCCATTATCTCTATTTCCCAGTTCTATCCCACCACTAATTAGCCTCAGTGGACACATTCATGGTTGGAAAAGGGTAGTAATGGTAGAAGAATTTTCAAGGATGAAATCTCAACCCAGCTGTTCACACATCAGTTTCAATTTCTTCTTTAGTCCAAAACTAAACCAATATTCCCACCACTTCCTGATGGAGTCAACTCCCAGACCCTAGCCAGAATGTTACTCCCAGGGCCCATCCCATTAGTATCTGTACTCCAGATTCCAGTGGAAATTTCCAGACGATTCAGAGTTATTATGACATATGAAGAAGTTTGTGTTTTCCTTACCAGAATCCTAATCTAGGATGTCAAATCCAAAATGAAATGATCAAGAAATTGGGCCTATACTTGTTAGAATTGTTTTTGGCTAATATCTGTACATATCCAGGGACAGAGATTGAGAAGGGAGAGGAGGGTCAGGTCAGGGAGCAGGAAGAGTTTTTGTATTTTTGCTTTTAACCCCAGTTAGTAAGAAAATTGAAGAGCAAGAACTTCAGGGCTTGCAATCTAGGAATGTTCCTAGAATACAACTTCACCTCCAATTAGATGTTGTGCCCTCCTTAGGAGGACTCCTTAATGTTTTAATAATTTGTGATTTTGCTAATCAAGTTATACCTTCCACTGACACAGATCACAGTTCTTCTGAAACTTAGCAGATATTTAAGGGTTGCTGTGGCAAGGAAAATTCATCCTACAGCTAAACTAGTAATAAGCTTCTCTGAACTTATCTGGCATGGCCCCCAAATAATAGGCACGTAATGTAGTCTGTCTTCAGGTCCAGAGTAAAAGCCTTTCCAGCTTGGTAGAATCTGATACAGTTTTTGTTGAGTCAAGTCAAATTAACAAGCGTTTATTAAGCACTTACTATGTGTCAGACACTATGCTAAGGATACAAAGAAAGGCAAAAATTGACCTGTTCTCTCACAGTCTAATGGGGGAGACAATTCATGCTCCTTCATGCTTCTCTGCTCATGCATTTCTTCATACTGCTTCATGGGCCAGACAACAATTGAGTGCCCACTCCGTATCTCTCTTTGCCCTTTAGATCACATGGAATTTTGATTCTTTGGAATTCATGGCCTTCCATAAGATAGCCACATAACATCACCAGAAGATGGTGCTTAAAAGTTGGGAGTTTATGTTAAGGAACAAAACAAGATCATTGAAAGAACTACACAATTTCCCAAATACAATACAAACTAGTGTCCTCTTTCCATTAAATTTTGGGCCCAAATGTGTATTCACAAAAAATCTCCATGGCCAAAGCTATACATGCTGATGGACTAACTTAATGATCTGTTCACTCAAAATTGGAACAATTAGCCTCCTTCATTCTTCTGGGTTTTGTTTTTCTGTATCAATTTTTTGTTTGTTTTTTTCTATTTAGAATTTTATTTTCCAAATTACATGTAAAAACAAATTTTGACATCAATTTTTTAAAACTTTGTGTTCCAACTTCTCTTCCTCCGTCCCTTCCCACTCCCCAACCCCAAGAACTCAAGCAATTCAATATAATTTATACATGAGTAGTGATGGAAAACATCTCCACATTAGCTAGGTTATGAGAGAAAGCAGATAAAAACAAAACTTCAGATTAAGGAACTGTCAAAATATTATGCTTTTCTGTATCAATTGTTAATCCTATTTCTTCCAAATGGTTATATATCTCATTGAGGAAGCCCTCTGGTCCTCTGGGGCTTGATGCAATCCACAAAATGGCATCTGCAAACAGGAGAATTTGAAGAACCTCACCATCTACAGGTAATCCCTTTTGTACTTGGACACCATGTCAGATGTTTTCCATAATGGTGAATTCCTTTGGTGATCAAACATCTCCTTGTTTTATAATTCCCTTGTGACTTGGACAGTCACAGGATCATTAAACAAAACTATCACTATGGCTGCATCTCCAAAGAATATTGCATAATCTTATCCATGGGACACACATTCCTGGAGGAGTGCCTTTGAGAAGACATTTTGAACTACTGACTTAAATGCTTTTAAAAAAAATTATGACCAACAGCAGAGAAATACAAAGCCCAAGTTTTATTACCAGCCACAGACATATCACAAAATCAGGAATTTGGAATAGGGAAGTGAGTTAGAGGGGAACACCTCAAAGCAGTTCTATCTAGGGGGTTTTATTCCTTGATTTCTCCCTCCTTTTCATTTTAATTAGAGAAACAAAAGCTCTTTGGAATAAAAAAAATTCAAGACCAGAGACGCATAACCTTTGTAAATTTTCTTTGTTAACTCCCTTTTTATAGCCCACTCCTAGGGGCAGCTAGGTGTCACAGTGGATAAAGCACCGACCCTGGATTCAGGGGGACCTGAGTTCAAATCCAGCCTCAAACACTTGACACTTACTAGCTGTGTGACCCTGGGCAAGTCACTTAACCTTCATTGCCCCGCCAAAAAAAAATGCACAACTATCGCCTACTCCTTCCCACCACCACCCCAACTTCCAATAGCTTTGTGGGCAAAGAAGCTATATAAGGAAGTCAAAAAGGAGTAATACTTTTTAATGGAGGATTGACCAATGGGATTCCAGTCCTCAGAACAGGGCTAATAGAGTCAAAGTAGACTAATGACTGGTTATTATACCTAGGCTATCAGAGAATGTTAAGACATTCTCCTAATGCTGGTATTCAATAGAGTAGATCAAATTCAAGACTGGCTCTTGGTGTCTGAAAGAAAATATGCTATGAACAATTAGTAAAAATAGGTGTGTGCAAATAGCAGGACCCTGAGTAATTAAACAGTCCACAGTTTATGCATCAATGTGTTCATGTCAAAACAAGCATTTATTAAATAACAATTATATGCCAGGCCCTGCAATAAGTGAAAAAATACAAGAAAGATCCCCCCAAAAAGTCCCTGGTTTCAAGTAGCTAACAGTCTAATTGGAGAGGCAACATGCAAACAACCATGTACTAATTAGATATATATAAAATAAACTGGAGATTGTGTCAGATGAAAGGCATTAGCCTTGAGGAGGATTGTGTAATGATTGGAATGATGCCACCTGCTGGAGACTTACTGTAGAAAAGCTCCGCCATGAGGAGAAGGCCTCTGAGGGCAAGCTATGCGATCAAGGTCCTTGGCGTCAGGAAGTGACATTTGCTTGTGGGTACTGTCTATCAAGGCTACCAGCCAATCAACTTGAGGAGCCTCCCATTTCTGGGAGGAGGACACAAAGTAGGAAGCAGACGCTGGCAGGGGACTTCTTTCTCTTTTGGTTCCTGACCTCGCCATAGTGGGTTGAATGATGGGGTTTCTTAGAAATAGTTCGATTTTTACCTTTCTCTCTGATCCTAATGCTCTATAATAAACACTTAAATACTCTTGCTAAAGCTTATAATTTATTGGTGACCACTCATTAGATTTTAGATAGTATAGCTAGAATTTTAGCCACCTTTACAATTGGGAAAAGCTTCTTCTAAAAAGTGAGACAGTATGTGTATAGGAGAGGACTGTGAGGTAGTGTTGATGTGAGAGAAAATGACTATGGTGATTGGGAAGCCCCTAAATCTAGTGTGAAGATCATGGCAACATTCCAGGGGCCAATATAAGTAGGCAGAATGAATAGGTAGGAACATTAGGTACCCATGCCAGTCCCCCTGGATAAGTAGCAGCACTTTGAGGACCACAATGACAGTGCTCTATCTAATGTAAATATCTTATTGATAGAGGTTTGAGTCCAAGTAGTGTATACAGAGCAAAGGAGAGAGCTGACAGGGAGGGCAACAAGGGTGGATAAAAAGAACTGGAATTTGGTGAATGGTGGAGCTTGAGAGCATGCGAAAGTAGGTCTGTGTCAGGCTTGAAGATTTAAGCTCCAAGGAAGCAGGGAATAATCTGTCTTAATCACTCTGTCTGGTACCTGGCACAGGTTCATTCACAGATGGCTAGTTTATATATGCTTTTTAGTGAGAAAGATGAGGATGCACATGGTCGCTTGCCAAAAAGAGGCTCAGCCTTCAAGTACGAAATCCCCAGAGATAGGAAGTGAGGCATAGGGACATGGGTCTTGCATATTGTGTCCATCCTTTGAAGCTCATCTGAAATTCCATATTATCAAAGAGGTTGCCTTTGATACCCACAATCAATAAGGACCTTCCCCACACTGGACCCCATGGGACACTTTTTAGCTCCCTTTATGCACTTTTCACATATGATTTCATCAAATACAAACACTTCCTAGCTATCTGACCTTGGCAAAGTCACTTTATCTCTGTCTGTCTTAGTTTCCTCATCTGTAAAATAGAGATACTAACAGCACCTACCTCCCAGGGTTTGTTGTGAGGATCAAACAAGATAACATTTGTAGAAACAACTTCACTCTGTGCCTGGCACATCGTAGGCATTATATAAATGCTTATTCTGTCCCTGCCCACCACCCTGTCAAAACTTCAAGTGTGGTGCCAGTAATGGGTTGTATAGTTGTTATCTGAGGAGCAACTAAATCTACAGAGGGAAGTTCACAAGCAGTTTTTCCACAAGGTAATGAGTTTTTTTGACCACAGCAACTCATGGAGACTGTCCCTTAAAAATGGGGAGTTATCTGAATATGGCCATGTTGATGTACTTTCTCTTCTCTCTTTTCCCCTTCTCATCACCATACCCCTCTTATGTCCACTCAATCTATATCTCCATCCTCCTGGACAAGAGAATAGGAGTGAATCAGTTACATACTGGCTTTGATCCTGAAAGCCACTTGGCAGCATTAAGCACTATTGACTACCCTATTCTCCTAACTTCTCTCCTGCCTGGAGAGAAACTATGTGTGAGCTCCTGCTCAGGAAGCACATTTCTTCCTAGAATTCATCTTACAGCATGTATGTACCCTCCACATCTCCACTTTCTGCATCTCAATCTGTGAACTGTAATCGAATCGACATCACTATTGATTCTGGAAACAGTGTCTCAGTTGACTCCCCTGTGGCTCCACTCACCTGCTCTGTGCTGTGGACATTTCTTAGACATCAACACTGCAAAAACAAACAAACAAAAACTTGGGAAGCTGTAATAACTATGAGCACTTCAATGATGATTATGGATTCCAAAGGAACCATGATGAAACCTGCTTTCTATTTCAGAATCGTGACAGAGGATGAGACATGGAAATTTTTTATATCCAGTCATTAAAGGAATTTGTTTTACTTGATGATACATATTTTTATAAGATTTTTATTGGTTTTCCTTTCCAATGCCATTGGGAGAAGGTAGGAGGGAGAGAAAAAGGATTTATATTCCTTTTTTTAGTAGAGAATTGGGGGTGGCATTACAGATGTGGAATGTTGAATTCCCTTTCAGATGAGGTCATAGTATTATTAGTTTTACTTAATTGTTTTACTTTGTTACAAGAGGCCTCTCACAAAGTGGGGGTAATCTATAAATGTGATATAATGTTTGTAATGTAAAAGACAAGATACATAAATAATTATTTTAAATGTAAACTCTTTGAGGTCAGGGACAGTATTGCTTTTATATTTTTATCTCCGGCTCTTAACACAGTACCTTGCATTAAATAAGCACTAAAGAAATGTGAAGGGGCAGCTAGGTGGTGCAGTAGATAGAGCACCAGCCCTGGATTCAAGAAGACCTGAGTTCAAATCTGAACTCAGACACTTGAAACTTAATAGCTGTGTGACCCTGGGCAAGTCACTTAACCCTCATTGCCTCACAAAAACAAAAACAAACAAAAAACAAACAAACAAAAAGAAATGTGAATTCCTTCATGGCAGGGGGAAGAGTGAGGAGAGAAGGAACATACAATGTGCCAGGAACTGTGCTAAGTGCTTTAAAAATATTATCTCATTTTATCTTCACAAGCACCCTGAGAGAAGGCAGGCAAGCCTAAGTGTCTTGCCCAGGGTTATAGAGCTGTTAAGTTTTGTAATGATTGGAATGACGCCACCTGCTGGAGACTTACTGTAGAAAAGCTGTGAACTCTGAGGGCGAGACCATGAGTCTTTTCTTTGGCATCAGGAAGTGACGTTTGCTGGTGGGAGGAAGAAGGGGGAGCCGGGCGCTCTGACTCTTTCCTGTGGACTCTGGCAGAGAGGGGAGCTAGGAATGTGCTCTCCCTTTAATAGATAGATGAATGTAGGCCTTTCTCTCTCTCTTTACCAAATTCTTATTCTCCTTAATAAATGCTAAAAAACCTAACTCTTGATAAAACTTATAATTTATTAGCGACCACTCATTAGATATTTTAGACAGACTAGCTAGAATTTTAGCCTTCATAGTTTCCAAGGCTGTATTTGAACTCAGGTCTTCCTAATCCAAGCTCATCAATCTTTCCACTGCACCATTCACCATTCATTCATTCATTCACTCATCTACTCATCTATTATTGCATTAGGGATTACAATGCACATTTCTGGTAAAAATCCTAGATTCTTGTAGTATTAAAAAGGTTTTTGTAAGTATGTAAAATCCCCCTCATGTACTATAAGCTCTATGAGGGCATGGGCTGTGTCTCATCTAAACTTAATCCATGTGCAGTATGAAGAACCTAGGAAGTATGTCATACTAGAGGTAGCATGTTATATTGGGAAGTATGGTCTATTTGAAGCCAGAAGCTACAGTGGAAGTACCTCCTCTGCTTGTGTGACCTTAGTCAAGTCCCTTTAATCTCTCTATGACTCAGTTTCCTCATCTGTAAAATGACCAGGATGGGAGACTACATGACCTCTAAGATCCTTTCCAGCTCTAGATTTATGATTCTCTGATCCTAAGGTTTGTTTTGTGTAGGGGTTTTTTTAGTGGAAATTGAACTCATTGGAAACAATACCAAAGACAAAAGCAATGTGTTTCTTATACCAAGGAATAGCACGATAAAAAGAAACCCCAGGTGTATGGTAATGGTGAAAAGAGAAACTTAGCTGTGAAATCTGAAAGGGGAGGAAGGTGATCTGAAAAACATCCATTTCCTCCCAATGTAAACTTGCCTGTTTGGTTCCATACACATGATGCAAAGTAATAGCATTTGGCATTTATAGAGCACTTTTTTATCTTCACAGCTCTTTATAAATTCTTAGTAATTAATCCTGACAGCTCCCCTGTGAAGAATAATGGAAAGGAGCCAGCATGGATATGTATGTGTATGGTATATATGTGTATATATAGTAATATAGAGACATGCCTAAAGGGTATGCCAAGCGTGCTAGCAAACCCTCAAGAGTCTATTACTATTGATCCTCCCTTCCTCTCTGGGGAAGTAAGTAATGTGAATATCATGCCACCCAGCATATCTTCTATGCATTCCATAAAGACATGTCTAAGTATGTAAATGTCTATGGATGAGACATATGGGTGCATATAAGAATTGGATCTTTAATAATAACAATAATAATATCTAGCATTTATATAGTGCTTTATTTGCAAAATACTTTACATCTATTATCTCAGTTAATTCTCACTATAACCCTTCCATGTATATGTATTTTGCAAATAAGGAAATTAAGTCTGACAAAGTTAAGTGACTTGCCCAAGGTCACATAGCTAGTTAAGAGTCTGAAGTAGAATTTAAATTCAGGTATTCCTAACTCCAAATCTAACACCCTATGCACCATACCATCTATCTGCCTCAACTAGACTTGTCCCCCATCTTGGAATAAAGGTGCTAAATTATGGGGGCACTACTAAAAATATCCCCAAAGGGGTACAAAAATTAATGGTAAGGGGCAGCTAGATGGCGCAGTGGATAGAGCACCAGCCCTGGAGTCAGGAGTACCTGAGTTCAAATCCGGCCTCAGACACTTAACACTTACTAGCTGTGTGACCCTAGGCAAGTCACTTAACCCCAACTGCCTCACTAAAATAAATAAATAAATAAATAATTTTTTTAAATTAATGGTAAGCAAGTATACTATGTCCTAATCACAAACAGCCAGCTATTTCAATTAATGAAATATTTTCCTTACAATCAATCAGGAAGCATTTAAGAACTATTATGTGCTAGGCACTAGGGGTACAAAAACAAATATTCAATAACCCCTTCCCTTAAGGAACTTTAAGGATGGGAGAGGGAGACAGAGAGCAGGTAGAAAGAGGTAGATAGATAGATAGATAGATAGATAGATAGATAGATAGATGGATAGATAGATGGATAGATGGATGGGTAGATAAGTAGATATAGATAGATAGATAGATAGATAGATAGATAGATAGATAGATAGATAGATAGATAGATAGATAGATAGATGGATGGATGGATGGATGGATGGATGGATGGATGGATGGATGGATGGATGGATGGATAGATAGATAGATAGATAGATAGATAGATAGATAGATAGATAGATGATGGATGGATGGATAGATAGATAGATGATGGATGGATGGATGGATGGATAGATAGATAGATAGATAGATAGATAGATAGATAGATGGATGGATAGATAGATGGATGGGTAGATAAGTAGATAGATAGATAGATAGATGGATGGATAGATGGATGGGTAGATAAGTAGATAGATAGATAGATAGATAGATAGATAGATAGATAGATAGATAGATAGATAGATAGATAGATAGATGGATGGATAGATGGATGGGTAGATAAGTAGATAGATAGAGAGAGATGATAGAGAGAGATTGATAACTAGAAAAATAGAGAATAAATAATAACTGCTGGGGGAGGCATTATTCCACTTTATAGAAGAGGAAGCATAGGCCTAGAGATGTTAAGTAACTTGCCTAGAACAACACAGACAGCATCTGGCAAAACTATGACTTCATCATGAGTCCTGTGATTCCAAGTCCAGTATCTTTCCCACTGCCCCATATTTCCTACGTAAGAAAGGACAATCCTTGGAAATATATAAGGTTCATAAACTCGCAGCAGTAAATATCAAGCTCTCATAATTATTCTTGCAAATTATATGAGTGAATTAAAGTCAAACAAAGACAAATTTAATAAAATAAAACTACAGTCAGGAATTTTAATTTAAGATGATAATCTAAAGAAGAAGGGCTAAGAAATTAAATAGCCCATTTTAATTATATATTTCAGAAAACCTGTTTCTCCCATTTCATCCATTTTCCAAATGTGCCTCATTGTTAATAATTTAATCTTAGTTTAGGACTATAGACTTTAGGGAACAACCCTCTTATTAACAAACCAATCTCAATAGTTCTAAATTCTTCACTTAAGGCAAGGTTAAATAGTCCCTGTTTTTTTCAAGATGGAAGTTAATGACTCTCTGATGCTTTGTTTCATCTTCAAAAGCCCATCTCCAATAATTTATTTTAATAAGACAACTCACTGGAAATCTCTTCAAAGTCACAGGTGGCTCCTCTCTAGATAAGGTGCTCACTGAGGTACAAATCCCAAAGTAGCAGCCTATATGGCTGCTGCTCTTTTCTTTCTGTCCATTACATTTGCCTCCCTTCCTTTCAATAAGTCAGGGAATTGAGAGATGGAAAGACCTTGAAAATCATCTAGTCCAACTCCATCTTTTTCCTAAAAGAAGAAACTGAGGCCTAGATTTTTTAAAAGTGAATTTCCCAAAGTCACACAAAATCAAAATGACAAACTGAAGGCTCAAACCCAGGTCTTCTTTCTGACACCAATGCCAGTGTTATCAAAACAAAGCTCTTTGCCCTATCCTCCCAATGCAGCCTCTCTTTCTACAAGGGTGTCCTGGTAAATGTATAACAAGAAAAGGGGAAGGAGGAGGGGAAGTAGAAGGGAAAAGGGAAGTGGAATAGAAGGAGAAGGCAAGGGAAGGGGAAACTACACACATGATACACATTTAAGTTTAATCTACATTATTAATATTTTCTTTAACACTATCTTAAGTCTACACAATCCACAAAATGAGAAATCCAACCCTGATTTGTAGCATTTGCTAATATCTGAGGTATAAATGCTCCCCCTGAAAATTTAACAATCACTTATCCCAAGCTGGTTTGAGCACATACACCACACCCATTGATCCACTATTCCCTATACTGAACATTCCACTATTTTGTCTGAGGACAAAGACAGAAAGGAAAACCCTGTGCTTACCAAAAATCTTTGTAGCAATATTTTTTGTGGTTAAAAAACAATGGAAACCAACTGGATGTCCATCATTTGGAGATTATCAGCTCAAAGATGTCCAAATGAAAGGGAACTCAGAGGCCATGTAATCCAGTCGCTTCATTATTCTAGTGAGGACACTGAAACCTGGTGAGGTTGTGACTTGCCAAAGGCAGGATTTGAACCCCACTCTGAATCTAGCTCTGACTCTAAGGATAGTTCTCTTTCCACCATACCATGGCTTGATAAATTATGCTTTATTAATAAAATTGCATACTACAAGAAATTCCAGAAAACATGGAAAGATATGAAATGATGCAGAGTGTGATGCAGACAGAAGCTATATGACACTGAGCAAGACACTTAATCTCTTTCAGGCTGTTTCCTTATCTGTGAAATGGGGATAATAATAGTAGCCATCTTGCTGAATTATTTTGATGATCCAAAATATAATATTATAAAGAACTTTGCAAACCTTTAAGTGCTATAGAAATGCTAGCTATTAGCCGTACTAGTTATAGTCAGCAGAACCAGGAGAACAATGCATACAATAACTACAGCAATATACATGACAACACGGCAAGGCAGTCGAACTCAGATTAATTTCAATGACAAATCATAGTCTCAGAGAATATGAAGAAATGCACTCTCCACATCTCAATGGAAACATTGGGTCTATGGGATGGGAATATTATATATGCTGTCAGATGAAGTTGTTTAGTTTGCTTAACTGTCTTCCTCTGTTATGAGGGACAGCACCATATGGTTGGAAAGCATTTTGTTAAATAACTGTGCTTTAAAAAAAACAAAAGGCATCAAATGAACTTTTAAAAAACAACAAAGTAGTCAAGAAAACGAGAGTGTCTCAGAAGTAAGCAAAAAGCAAGAGAGAAAGCAAGAAAAAGAAGGAGGGAAGAAGGAAGGAAGGAAGGTTTATAGAAATACCTAACATAGCTAAGAGGCCAAGAAAAGTGGGAAACTGTGGAAACGATCACCATCTGGCAATTGAGATTAGCCTCTAACTGCACCATTTACCTCACAAAGGACTGTCTCTTCCATCATCATGTGATACTCAAAATGATCCTAGGAGTTAGGTAGAGCAGTTTTTATTCCCATTTTAACATGCGAGAAAACTTACTAACAGGTTTAAAAAAAAAACTTGCACAAAGTTATTAACAAAGCCAGAACTGGAGCCCAGGACTAACATCAAATCCAGTTCTCTTTCTATTACATCATATGACGTCCCTCCAAGAACATAACAACAATAATAACAAATGACTAGCTTTTAAATATGACTTTAAAGATTAACAAAATACTTTACCTATGTTTTCATGTGTAATTCTTATAATAATCATGTAAGATAGGTATTACAAATGTTAGTATCCCCATTTTAGAAATAAGGAGCCAGGCAAAGAGATTAAGTGCCTTGCCCAGTGTCATACGGCTAGTAAATGATAGAGGCAGGATTCAAACGAAAGTCTTCAAGGCTAAATCTAGGGTCGTTTCTCCCATTCAGAATTTTCTCTTTAAGCAGGAAAGCACTTAATCCAAGCACATAAAGAAAATACCTGCAAATAGGAAAACCAAAAAATGAGAAGGTGTGTACAGCACTTGGCAAATCTTAAGACACTCTGTATTGTATTGTATTGTGGTGTATTATATTGTTTTGTATTGTATTGCATTGCATTGTATTGTATTGTGCTGTACTGGGCTCTATTGTGTTGTAGGGTTTCATTGTGTTGCATTGCATCAAGTTAAATTGCATCGGGCAGCCAGGTGGCACAGTGGATAGAGCTCCCGCCCTGGATTCAGGAGGACGTGAGTTCAAATCCAGCCTCAGACACTTGACACTTATTCTTACTAGCTGTGTGACCCAGCAAGTCACTTCACTTTCATTGCCCTGGAAAAAAAAAATTAATGAGCTGAAACGACTCTTATGTGAAGAAGATAGAAATAGCATTGATTTAAACTAGACTAAGGCTCATCTTTCTTTCTTTCATTCATCCTTCCTTCCTTGTCCTTCCTTCCTTCCTCCATTTCCTTTCTTTCTTTCTTAAACTGGGTCTTCCCCATCTTGTCCAGGCTGAAAGTATAGCAATCACTGACAGGCCAAACCACCCTGTTGACACAAAAGCTTTGATCTGCTCCATATTTCCAATTTGAGTCCCTCTTTGGACAACCTGATAGCCTCTCATTCCTGGGGGTGTTCAACATATTGTGGCTAGATTTAGTGGGGAACTCAATTAGCTTTAGCCCTACTGTAGCTCACAACTTCCAACTTCAAGTGATCCACCAGCCTCAGCCTTCTCAGTAGCAGAAGCCTCAGATAAGTACATCCAGCATTTGTTTCATTCATTCAGCCATTTATTCAACAAACTTTTTTATTGACTATGTATCTATTATTAGTAAGGTATTATACAAGGTGAGGATATAAAGGTTTTTAGACACATATTGCTCTCAAGGAGCTTATAATCTAAGAACAAACAACTATGCTCTGTCTGCTCTTCTTTACTGTCATTTTCCTAATTGCAAAGGATAGAGAAAGCTGCCATTCTATCCAGTTCCTGCCACCTATCTCCTGATCTGGCCTGTTCCTGGCTGCATGGATGGAGAGAAATAACATTCTATCAGTCTTACCATTAGTCCCATACTCTGAGATGCCTGCACCCTAAGAGGATTCCATGCCCCTAGGGATGATAATAACCTACCTCATTTCACTGTTCAACCTCACCCATCCATACGCTACATCCCAGTGATTTATGAACCCTTTGATGTCATTATTCAAACGATGTTTTCCATCCCCACTTCCTGCTCCCTTATCTCTATCTCTCCAACCCAACTCCAAACCCAGTGTCCTGCTCTAAAGCTATCCACTCCTTCCACTATGTTCTCTGGAATGCTTGCTGAATAGGTAACAAGTTTGTTTTCATCTTAAGTGTTTTACTTTCCCACTCCTTCCATCTTCTGACTTTCACTAAGACCCAAATCCCCACTGCACAGCCTCCCTGGACACCCTTTATACTTTCACTCCTTTCCAACTTACTAGTCAAGTTGGAATGTTCTTTGCTCCCTATTGCTACTACCAAGCTCACCATCCCTCAGTAGTAACCTCTCCTCCTTTGAGGTCTACTTAATCTTTATCTACCAACCAAAACTGTGGTAGCTACTGTCTATAGACACTCAGGACACTCCCCTTCTTTCCTCGATAGTTCCAAAATATTTCTCTCCTCCCCAACTTCTTTCCTCTTCCTAGGGGACTTCAACCCACATATTGATATTCCTTCGAACACCCTAAACTTCCAGTTTTTAACCAGATCATATCTCATGCCTACTGCTCCGCTCTACCTCAGCCACACAAGATCTTGCCCTCACCCACAAGTATACCACTTGTATATTCCTTTATCTGATAATAATCTTTTGTCATTATACTCCTCTTTCTACCTTGCAGCCCCAAATTGTATTCATTAAACTATGGTGACAGTGTCCACTACAATTTTTTTTCATAATCTCAGTTGGGCCCTCACTACAGCAATGCAATATTTTTACACCTCCCTAACTGACTCACTATCCCATTCACCACAGTGGTTTTTCTAACTCCTTTTATCCCTCCACAAATCTTCCATAGTTCTTCCTCTCCTCACCCTCTTAGCTAAGAACCTTATCTCATATTTCACTGGAAAAAAATATGAGAGAAGTCCTTCTCCTCTATTCTTTTTTTTTTTAATGAGATATTTTATTTTTTCCGTTACATGTAAAGATAGTTCTTACAATTTCAGATTTTTCTCCCTCCCTCCCCTCCCTCCCCCCTCCCCTAGACAGCAGGTAATCTGATATAGGTTATATCTATATATCTCTATACATATACATATAGATATATATATACACACACATATATATATATACACATAATAACATTAATCCTATTTCTGCATTAATCCTGTTACAAGAGAAAGAATCAGAGCAGTGATGCAAAACCTCAAAATAGAAAAAAAAAACAACAGCACCCAAAACAAAAGAAATAATATGGTTCAATCAGCATCTATACTCCACAGTTCTTTCTTTCTTTTTTTTTTTCTTGGATTTGGAGATCCTCTTCTATCATGAGTTCCCTGGAACTCTTCTGTGCCATTGCATTGGTGAGAAGAATATAGTCCATCACAGTAGGTCAACACTCAATGTTGATGATACTGTGTACAATGTTCTTCTGGTTCTGCTCATCTCAGTCATCATCAGCTCACGTAAGACCCTCCAGGTTTCTCTGAACTCTTCCTGCTCATCATTTCTTACAGCACAATAGTATTCCATTGTATTCATATACCACAACTTGTCCAGCCATTCCCCAATTGATGGGCACCCCCTCAACTTCCAATTCCTTGCTACCACGTAAAGAGCAGCTATAAATATTTTTGTACATGTGGGTCCCTTTCCCCCTTCCATGATTTCTTTGGGCAAAAGACCTAAAAGTGGGATTGCTGGGTCAAAGGGTATGCACAGCTTTATCGCCCTTTGGGCATAATTCCAAATTGCTCTCCAGAATGGTTGGATCAGCTCACAGCTCCACCAACAATGCATTAGTGTTCCAATTTTCCCACAGCCTCTCCAACATTTATTATCTTCCTTTTTTGTCATTTTAGCCAATCTGATAGGTGTCAGGTGGTACCTCAGAGTTGTTTTAATTTGCATCTCTCTAATCATTAGAGATTTAGAGCATTTTTTCATATGGGAATAGATAGCTTTGGTTTCTTCATCAGAAAACTGCCTGTTCATATCCTTTGACCATTTCTCAATTGGGGAATGACTTGGATTCTTATAAATTTGATTTAATTCCCTATATATTTTAGAGATGAGGCCTTTATCAGAAGCACTGACCTCAAAAATTATTTCCCAGCTTTCTGCCTCCCTTCCAATTTTGGATGCATTGCTTCTGTTTGTACAAAAATTTTTTAATTTAATATAATCAAAATCATCCACTTTGCATTTTATAATATACTCTATCTCATGTTTGGTCAAAAACTGTTCTCCTTTCCAAAGATCTGATAGGTACACTATTCCTTTCTCTCCTAATTTACCTATGGTATCACCTCTTATGTCTAAATCATGTATCCATTTTGACCTTATTTTAGTATAAGGTGTAAGATGTTGGTCTAAGCCTAATTTCTGCCATACTATCTTCCAGTTTTCCCAGCAGTTTTTGTCAAATACTGAGTTCCTATCCCAGAAGCTGGAGTCTTTGGGTTTATCAAACACTATATTACTAGTGTCATTTACTACTGCATTTCCTGAGCCTAGCCTATTCCATTGATCTACCACTCTATTTTTTAGCCAGTACCAGATAGTTTTGATGACTGCCGCTTTATAGTAAAGCTCCAGGTTTGGTACCGCTAACCCACCTTCCTGTGAATTTTTTTTCATTATTTCCCTGGATATTCTTGATTTTTTGTTTTTCCAGATGAATTTTGTTATTATTTTTTCTAGCTGTATAAAATAATTTTTAGGTAGCCTGATTGGTATGGCACTGAATAAGTAAATTAATTTAGGCAGTATTGTCATTTTTACTATATTAGCTCTGCCTATCCATGAGCAATTGATATCTTTCCAATTATTTAGATCTGATTTGATTTGTGTGAAGAGTGTTTGGTAGTTGTGTTCATAGAGTTCCTGGGTTTGTCTTGGCAAGTAGACTCCCAAGTATTTTATATTACCTACCGTTACTTTAAATGGAATTTCTCTTTCTATCTCTTGCTGCTGGACTTTGTTGGTCATGTATAGAAATGCTGATGATTTATGTGGATTTATTTTATATCCTGCTACTTTGCTAAAGTTGTTAATTGTTTCAAGTAATTTTTGACTTGATTCTCAAGGATTCCTTAAGTATACCATCATATCATCTGCAAAGAGTGATAGTTTTGTTTCCTCCTTGCCTATTCTAATTCCTTTAATTCCTTTCTCTTCTCTGATTGCTAAAGCTAACATTTCTAGAACAATATTAAATAATAGGGGTGATAATGGACATCCCTGTTTCACCCCTGATCTTATTGGGAAGGCCTCTAATTTATCTCCATTGCATATAATACTTGCTGATGGCTTTAGGTAGATACTGTTTATTATTCTAAGGAAAGCTCCCCCTATTCCTAAACTCTCTAGTGTTTTTATTAGGAATGGGTGCTGTACTTTGTCAAAAGCTTTCTCTGCATCTATTGAGATAATCATATGATTTTGGTTGGTATTCTTATTGATGTGGTTGATTATGTTAATAGTTTTCCTAATGTTGAACCAGCCCTGCATTCCTGGTATAAATCCCACCTGGTCATAGTGTATTATCCTGGTGATCACTTGCTGTAATCTCCTTGCTAATATCTTATTTAAGATTTTAGCATCAATATTCATTAGGGAAATTGGTCTATAATTTTCTTTCTCTGTTTTTGCTTTGCCTGGTTTTGGTATCACCACCATATTTGTGTCATAAAACGAATTTGGTAGAACTCCTTCTTCACCTATTTTTCCAAATAATTTGTATAATATTGGAATTAATTGTTCTTTAAATGTTTGGTAAAATTCACCCATAAACCCATCTGGCCCTGGGGATTTTTTCTTAGGGAGTTCATTAATAGCTTGTTCAATTTCTTTTTCTAATAAGGGTTTATTTAAGGATTTTATTTCCTCTTCAGTTAACCTGGGCAGTTTGTATTTTTGTAAATATTCATCCATTTCATTTAGATTGTCAAATTTATTGGCTTACAGTTGGGCAAAATATTTCCTAATTATTGCTTTAATTTCCACTTCATTGGTGGTAACATCACCCTTTTCATTTTTGATACTGGTAATTTGGTTTTCTTCTTTCTTTTTTTTAATCAAATTAACCAATATTTTATCTATTTTATTGGTTTTTTCATAAAACCAGCTCTTAGTTTTATTGATTAATTCTATAGTTTTTTTGCTTTCAATCTTATTGATTTCTCCTTTAATTTTCAGGATCTCTAATTTAGTGTCTAATTGGGGATTTCTAATTTGTTCTTTTTCTAGCTTTTTAAGTTGCATGCCCAATTCATTAATCTCCTCTTTCTCTTTCTTATTCATGTAAGCATTTAGAGCTATAAATTTTCCCCTAAGCACTGCTTTGGCTACATCCCATAGATTTTGGTATGTTGTCTCATTATTGTCATTCTCTTGGATAAAGTTATTGATTGTTTCTATGATTTCTTGTTTGGCCCATTCATTCTTTAGAATGAAATTATTTAGTTTCCAATTGATTTTCATTCTACTTTTCCCTGGCTCTTTCTTACATGTAATTTTTATTGCATCATGATCTGAGAAGGATGCATTTACTATTTCTGCCTTTCTACATTTGACTATGATGTTTTTGTGCCCTAATACATGGTCAATTTTTGAAAATGTGCCATGTACTGCTGAGAAAAAGGTATATTCCTTTCTATCCCCATTCAATTTTCTCCAGACATCTATCATGTCTAACTTTTCTAGTAATCTATTCACCTCTTTCACTTCTTTCTTATTTATTTTTTGGCTAGATTTATCTAATTCTGAGAGGGGGAGATTCAGATCCCCCACTAGTATAGTATTACTATCTAATTCCTCTTGTAACTCATTTAACTTCTCCTCTACGAACTTGGATGCTATACCACTTGGCACATACATATTCAATATTGATATTACTTCATTATCTATAGTACCTTTAAGTAAGATGTAATTTCCTTCCTTATCTCTTTTAATGAGATCTATTTTTGCCTGCACTTTGTCTGAGATAAGGATTGCTACCCCTGCCTTTTTTACTTTAGCTGAGGCATAATATATTCTGCTCCAGCCTTTTACCTTTACTCTGTGTGTATCTCTCTGCTTCAAATGTGTTTCTTGTAAACAGCATATTGTAGGGTTCTGGTTTTTAATCCACTCTGCAATTCGCTTCCGTTTTATAGCAGAGTTCATCCCATTCACATTTACAGTTATTATTACTGACTGTCTATTCCCCTCCATTCTATTTATCCCCTTTGTACTTTTCCCCCCTTCTTTCACCCTATTCCTCCTCACCGACGTTTTACTTCTTACCCCTGCCTCCCCCAATCTGCCCTCCCTTTTTATCACCCCCCTCTCTTTTCTTTACCCTTTTCTCCCTTGCTTTTGTCCTCCCTTCTATCAGTCCCCCCCCTTTCCCTTCCCCTTTTGTTTCCCTAAAGAATGAGTTAAGTTTCTTTATCCCAATGAACGTATATGTTATTCCCTCTTTGAGTCAAATCTAATGAGAATAGGGTTGAAACCATGTTCCCCCCTCCTTTCTTTCCCTCTATTATAATAGGTTTTTTTCTACCTCTTCATATAATATAATTCATCCCATTCCACCTCCCCTTTCCTCTCCTCCCCATAGACTCCCTTTTTATCCCCTTAATTCTTTTGTATCATCACATCAAAGACAATTTATATTTAAACCCTCTATATAAAGTCCTTCTCTCTGCCCAAATACATTTACAATTCTTAAGAGTTATGAGTATTATCTTCCTGTGTAGGGATATAAACAGTTTAACCTAATAGGGTAACTTTTTTTTTTTCCCCTCTGTTTACCTTTTTAAACTTCTCTTGAGTCTTGTATGTTGAGATCAAATTTTCTATTCAGTTCTGGTCTTTTCACCAGGAAAGATTGAAAGTCCCCAATGTCATTAAATGTCCATCTTTTCCCCTGAAAGAAAATGCACATTTTTGCTGGGTAATAGATTCTCGGCTGCAATCCAATCTCCTTTGCCTTCCGGAATATCATATTCCAAGCCTTGCGGTCCTTTAATGTTGAAGTTGCCAGGTCCTGAGCAATCCTGACTGTGGCTCCATGATATTTAAATTGCTTCTTTCTGGCTGCTTGGAGTATTTTCTCCTTCACCTGATAATTCTGGAATTTGGCTACAATATTCCTTGGAGTTTTCCTTTTGGGGTCTCTTTCAGGAGGTGATTGATGGATTCTTTCAATGATGATTTTATCCTCTGATTCTATGATATCAGGGCAGTTCTCCTTAATAATTTCCTGGAATATGGTATCTAGATTCTTTTTCTGGTCATGGCTTTCAGGCAGTCCAATGATTCTCAAATTGTCTCTCCTCGATCTGTTTTCCAGATCAGTTGTCTTTCCAATGAGGTATTTCACATTTGCTTCTATTTTTTTTATTCTGCTTGACTGATTCTTGGTGTCTCATGGATTCCTTATCTTCCAACTGTCCCACTTTAATTTTTAAGGCATTGTTTTCTTCAGTGAGATTATGCACCTTTTTTTCCATTTGGCCAAGTGAATTTTTTAAGGTATTGTTTTCTTCAGTGAGATTATGCAGTTTTTTTTCCATTTGGCCAAATGAATTTTTTAAGGCTTTGTTTTCTTCAGCTTCCTTTTCTAAGCTGCTGATTCTTTTTTCATAGTTTTTTTGTTTTGCTTTCATTTCTCTCCCCATTTTTTCTTCTACCTCTTGCAATTGATTTTTAAAATCCTTTTTGAGCTCTTCCAGGAAGGCTTTTTGTTCTTGCGACCAATTCACCTTCCCTTGTGAGGCTTCAGATGTAGACAATTTGAGGCTATTGTCCTCATCTGAGTTTGTGTTGGCTTCTTCCCTATTGATACAGAAGCTCTCAATGGAGAGGGCTCTTTTTTGCTTCTTACTCATTATTGCAGCTTATTTATTTATTCTTTAAGTTGAGGTCTGCTCTGGGGGCACCAGGGTCCCTGTTTTGGGCTTCTTGTGCAGGTGTATAGGTGCTGTGTGACCGGGCTTTTACTCTGAGGCCTTTATGGTGTGTGGAGATGCCCCGCCCTGCACTTCCTGTATGATTGTGCCCGGCCAGCCAGGCGCCAGACCCCGGCGTCTGATCCCGCCGTTCGTGGCCCTCTCGGTCGGTGCAGTTTAAGTTTTTCCACTGTCCTTCTTGGCCACCAGATTTTTGAACCAGGTTCCGGGAGCCTCAGTTGTCTGGCTGTGGCCCGCAGCTCCTGCTGACTTGCCCCGACCCCCTCGGCGCTGGGTTGCTGCCCTGCGCTGGGCCTCCCTTTTGCCTGAGTCAGACCAACCTTTTCCTGAAGTCTTCTAAATTATCTCTGGTTGGAGGACTGTGTCTCTCTGTCTCTTTGCAGGTTCTGTAGTTTCAGAATCCGTCCAGAGGCTTGATTTAATGTTCGTTTTGAGGGAACAGAAGGAGAGCTCAGGCAGCTTGCTGCTTCCTCTCCGCCATCTTGGCTCCCTTCTTCTCCTCTATTCTTTATCTCACATCACTCAGATGCTTTCTGCCACTCTCTCTTCCTCCATCTCTGTATCACATCAAGAGGTGACCCATGTGTCCCCTATCTCCCCCAAAGCCTTACTTAATTCACCCATTGCTGTTATCTAATCATCCTATAGGTCTCCTTTTTTTGTGGCTAACCTCCTTGAGAATGTTGCCTACAATAAGTGTCTCCACTTCATTCTTCCCACTTTCTTCTTAACTCTTTCCCATCTGCCTTCCAACCTTATAATTCAAATGAAACTGTTTTCCCTAAATTAATTTACAAATCTAATGATCTTTTCTCAATCCTTGTCCTTGACCTCTCTTCAGTCTTTGACTTTGTCAATCACCCTTTTGTTATTTATATTCTTTTCTCTCTTGAACTTCATGATACCACTCCATTCTGGTTCTCTTCCTACCTGTCTGAGCTGTCTTTCTCAGTCTCCTTTGTGTAATTTCATCAAGATTGCACTGGTTGGGGCAGCTAGGTGGTGTAGTGGATAGAGCACAGGCTCTGGATTCGGGAATACCTGAGTTCAAATCCGACCTCAGACACTTTACACTTACTAGCTGTGTGACCCTGGGCAAGTCACTTAACCCCAATTGCCTCACCAAAAAAAAAAAAGAGAGAGAGAGAAAATCAATGTGAAAATTTGTTTTTACATGTAACTTGGGGGAAATTCTAAATAAATATACAGGAGCTGAAAAAATGAATGTTAAACATTTTACATGTAATTGACTCTCAGGGCAGCCCTTTACCCACTTCCTGGGGTACTTTTCCTCCTTACCATTAGAACTGTCCAAAAGTAGAATGGGATAGATATCATGGAAGGTAGCAGATTACTCCTAACCGGAGATTTTCAAATAAAGACTAAATGACTTCTTTCTGGGTTTGTTGAAGAGGGCAGTCATGTTCATCTATTAATAGGCCTAGGTGGCCTCTGATGGCTCTTCTAGCTCTGCACTTCTAAAATAACCAAACCATATCACTTCTGCCTTCACATTCTTCCTTGATTATCTTACCCTATTGAAAGTGAATCTGCCTCAGAATGATTTACTATATTTGTGTATTGTAGCATTTTAAAAGGTTCAAGAGACATAATTTCTGAGTAATTTAATTGTTTTATTAATAATCCCAGAATTTTAATAAAAGGATGGTCATTTGCCTTTCTCTCTTTTAGACCAAAGAACATCATGGCTTAGGTCTCATGTGTGCCCATTGGTAGAGGGGCATTCAGAGGGTGGCAATCCACCCTGATTATTTAATAGTTAATGAGAGAATGAATATTACAATGAGGGGCTGGACCTATTCAAATGAACTTTGATTATGCCATTTACTTCTATTCAGAGAATTTATCTTCACCCAAACCTGAGTAGAGAACAATGGCTTCCCCACCTGGGTGGAGTCTGAACAAGACTGCTAAGAAAGTTAATCCAGCCTCCTTATCAGTAATGTCCTTCAAGAGATTGAACTTTTGACAGCCATAAAACAACTCCTGGAGCAGCAAAACCCACAAAAAGATGGCTGAGATTATCTTTCAGCCAAAGATGGCTTAGAAGTTCAGCATGAGGGGTCTGCTGTACCTGGGTGGAAGCAGAATCCAACCCCACAGTCTCACCAACACAGATCAAGCCCCAGGCAGGCTACACCAGAGAAACTTACCCCTGAGCCTCTGAATCAGCTCAGCACCAGCGTCTTCTGGAACTAAACTCATGGTCTGGTGAGAGGGCAGAGTGGTTGGCCAGGGGAAGATTACAGAGGTTTCTGCTGGTGCTGAGGGGGAATTCAGATGCCCTACCCCAGGGGGGAACCAGGAAGAAATCTTGAGTTGTGGGAGGCCCAGGTCAGGGAGGGGGCATAGGCTTATTGGAGCTAACAACCACAACAAACAAAATTTTGTTGCCTGGTTAATTTGCAAGTTAGCCTGGAGTTATTTGCAGACCAGAGCATAGGCCAGGCAAGTAAAGAACCTGCCCTTCCTTAAATCATACCACCTGGGACCCCCTAAAGCTTGGAACAGTACAGCCTGGAAACAGGCCTCACTGTAATAAGGAGTTAAAAGTCAAGTAAAAGACAGGAAGTATGATCAGACAGAGAAAGGTGCAAAGCATAGAAAGTTTATTTAGTGACAAGGAAAATTGAGGTACACCCTCAGAAGAGGATAACAACATCAGGGCTCCTACATCCAAAGTTTTCAAGAAAAATATGAATTGATCTCAGGCCATAGAGGTGCTGAAAAGGGACTTTGAAGATAAAGTAAAAGAGGTAGAGGAAAAAATGGAAAGAGAAATAAGAGTGATGCAGGAAAGTCATGAGAAGAAAGTCAACAGCCTGAAAAGCCAAATGGACAAGGAGATACAAAAGCTCTCTGAAGAAAATAATCGCCTAAAAATTAGGATTGAACAGATGCAAGCTAGTGACTTTATGTAAAACCAAGACACAAGAGATTGAACTTTTGAAATCAGGACTTTAGAAAAAGGGGGATCTCTGAATCTCACCAAATAATTAGTTATTTATTATAATTTATCTCAGCATATAATATCATCCACTCTTCATGGTACCCCAACCATTTTTCCAGCCTGCCATAGTTTTTCACCCCACTTGGACTTCCCTAAATTGCATGCTGCAACCATGATCCATATCTTCCTGTGTCTAAGCAAAGGCTAAATTTCAATTACTTGGCCAAACTCCCAACTCCTTCATAACTATTAAATATCATTACCTAAGTCCATTTTTTTCTTACTCTGCTTGCCATAGCTTAGAAGAATTTGGGGGTTTTTGTCCTGTAAAACCCTTTCAACAGCAACAACAACAAAAATGCTGTAGACCCCAGGGTCATTTAATGTATGAATCATATTATCCTTTTAGATTTATTCCAATTACTACAATGATAACTTCTGCCTAAAAAAGCTCAAAATCACTGAAGAAATAAATCTACTATACATCAAACATGCATGTGCCTGCTATCATAGAGGAAAAATGTATTCTTAATGTAATTGTATAGTTATTTACTGCTTAAAACACCATTAAAGAATGTTTAGCTTGAACCCTTTGGACTATCATCCCAAATCAGTAAATGGGAACCACTGATTTAGAAAATAGCTATTTCCCTTTCCCTTATCCAGCAAAGGTCTAGGATATTTCCAATCTACCCTTCCCAAATTCCAGGTGATCCCCCCTGTCATGTTCCCTCTGGATCCTCTTCTCTCTTTAGTCTGTGTCTGGCCACTTAAATGAGCCTGAGATGTTAATGACTGAAAATATTTTAATGTTACACCTACCCAAAAAACATTTGCATTTTTAGGCCCCAAATGCCTCAGTTAAAAGCTTCTATTTTAAGCTTACATTTGTATACAACTTTACCATAAAAACCTTACAGAAAATTATCTCATTTGAGCCTCACGACAACTCTGTGAGGTAGGTATTGCAAGTGTTTACAATCCCCATGTCACAAATTAGGAAACTGAGAGTCAAAAAAGTAAGCAACTTGCCCAAGGTTGAAGAACTAGTTGGTAGAAGAGCCAATTCTCCAAAGTAAGTCTTTTGATTCCAAATCCAATGTTCTTTCTGCTATAGTTTTCAGCTATTTGGCAAGGCTTGAATTTTAAGCATGGTACTGAAGAAGACCTTTGAGAACAGGAAGTCTTACACAGGACTTCTCAAATTATCACATAATTAGCTGTCTATTCTGCCTAAATGTAAGTCAATGTTAATTATTTCCTATTTATTCTGTTTATAGCTTATTTGTATATTTTTGTTTGCCTGCTGTATCCCCCATTAGATTGTGAGCTCCTCCAAAGTCTGGACTGTCTTTTGCCTCTTTTTGTATCCACAGTCCTTAGCAGTGCCTGTCACATATTAGGCACTTAATAAATGTTTGTTGGTTCCACCACACTGGACAGTTAGTCTATCCCTGCCAGCTGATCACTCCAGACCACAGTTTGGTTTAATTCTCATCTTCTCTATCAGCCCCAAATCTACAATCCTTTCTTCAGTTTTGTTGTTGTTGTTCAGTGGTTTCAATCATGTCCAACTCCTCATGACCCCATTTGAGGTTTTCTTGGCAGAGATATTGAAGTGGTTTGCCTTTTCCTTCTCCAGCTCATCTTACAAATGAGAAAATTGAGACAAACATGATTAAGTGACTTGCCCAGGGTCACATAGCTATTGTTTGAAACTTGACTTGAACTCACAAAGATGAATCTTCCTGACTCTAGGCCTAGCTCTCTATCTACTGTACCACTAAGCTGCCCTTCTCTTCAGTTTACAACCACTAAAATATTTTTAATTAAACAGAGGAACATGGGAGAGAATACTTAATAAATCTTTTTCCTTCACCTATAGATCATTTTTCCCCTTCTAGGAAAAAAGAAAGTAATGCATTTCTACCCTACACACACACACACACACACACACACACACACACACACACCCCATATATAATATCTAAAAATAAACAAACAACTAATAAAACAACTAAGCAACCTAGACAGGCCAAGGCTTACTTCATTAAGGGATATGCTACATCTCTTCCTTTCTTCCAATTCCTTCTTTCTCTGGCACTCTGATACCTTTCTGTTATATCACCTTGATCATGCAAATTTCAGTTTTAAATCCAGAACCTGATTGAAAAAGTAATACTCCCTCAAGGACACTTTTTGGCTTCTTAAATATCATTTAGTTCTCATAACACTCATTTTGTTGGGAGAACTAGCATTTCGGTGAAACGTGAAGAATTAGCTCATTTTCATTGAGATGGCTCCTTTTCAGGATAGCTTGTTGGCTGCAAGAATTTAGCTAATTTCTTGGAAAGGTTATATTTTCATTTTGTTTTGTTTTGTTTTAATGGCCCCAAGCTTCTGTTCAAGCCCTACAGATGTTAAGTTTGGGTAGGGTTCTTTAATTGGTGAAATAAAAGATGTGGAAATGAGCAGCAGTAAGTCATGGTAAAAGTGTAACATGGAATATAGATTAAAGATCCATAACAAACTCTCTTGAAATCTGAATCCTTTCTTTAAGTAAAGTTATACTGATGCTTTTGGTCACAAGGGTTCAAAGAATTCAATGAATCAGTAGTTTATAAAATGCTTAGTGAGTTCTTGAAGTTTCCAAAATGGCTCCTACCAAAGAAAATTTGTCCTAGGGGAAAATAACTGTAAATTGGCCAACCCCAAACCTGGCCCAAGTGCACAATGACTGCTCCCATTGAATGCTAGCCAGACTATCTGCACTTGGGCCAGACTGAATTACTAAAACTGCAAGCATGTATTATCATTGAGATGGGCCATTTAGGTCAAAAATCTTATACCAAACTCTCCAACCCCCTTCCATCTTATGTACCACTATATTTTAGAGGAAATTCCTGTGTTCTTAGGCTGTTTTAAGCATTTCATACCCAGAAAGTATTCAAAATATCCAAATCCATCTCTGACACAAAAGAATACAGTCATCCCCCTGCCACATATGTTTCTGGAACAACTCCCATTGCTTCCATCCATGTGTGCTTAGGGAATGAAAATTCATTTTAATCTAATCTTGAGTGTAATATAATTTAGAAAGTATATTTGCTTATCTTTCTGTCTATCTATCTATCTATATGAGGATACCTATAATGCATTATAAAATAGGTTAAACCTCAAGTATTTTGGGGGGTAATCCACTACTTGGGATTTTCTGTATTACTTCTCCCTCTTATCAGTGAGGATCATAGGAGGTAACTTAAACCTTTGAAGAGCCACTGGTCAACACCCACCCTGCCTCTTCACCCCCTCCCAACTCTTCCATCTTCATAGTCCACTAAGTAATTGTTCAAAGTTCAGGGAGCATTTAGCACTCCCTCTATAATGATGGGAGAAGAGTTGAAGTAAGAAGGAAAGAACTTAGATCAGTCAGACAATTCAGGTCAGTTTCCCAACTGGCTGCACCCCTTTTGTATTTCAATATCATGCTCTCATGAACTTCAACAGCAGGAACCTCACCATCCTACAAGATGCTTCAGCCTTAGTACTGAGACCTCATCAGCATCCTCTGCCCCTCTGATTGGAAGAGAGAACAAAGAGTTCCTCCTAAAACCTTCATTTAAGGAAGGTGTACAGGTCATCCATCTCTACTTCCCAGTTGACCACATTGCTTTGAACTTCTCCATCATACTCCCACACCTGGTAACTCCCCTATTCCTCTGGCTTTTCAGTTTCCTTTTGTGTTTTGTCACCCTCCATAGGATTGTAAGCTCCTTGTCCATTTAAATTTGCATCCCCAGCAGGTAACACAGTGCCTGGTACATAGTAAGCACTTAATAAATATTTATGGACTACGGAATTGACAACATGGTCAAAGTCAGATGTGAATGTAAGGGGAGAAGGGCTCTCAAAGATAGTCTGAGGAATGTGAAATGTTCAGATGCCTGGCTGCCAAATGAGGCATTTGTATTTGAGGGGAGACAAAGTTGAGCCAGTTTGTTTCATGAGGTTTTATCAGTAACTAGGGCAGGAAATAGAAAGAAACTATGGAAAAGAACCTATGGTTTTGTAATTCTGGATACTTTCCTAGAGAAAGAGGTTATATTCTAATTTGTGATCTCAAATTTCTCAGGATAACCAAATTCAGGGGAGTGAGGTAATATGTGGGAAAAGGAGTTCATAGAAGTGGCCTAAAATGAAGCCAGCATAAAACCTTGAGGAAAACACACTGAAGGGTGGTACAGTTTGGCTCAGGGAACATCTTTGATTCAGGTCTGTTGTATCAGCATTTCTAAGATCCCAAACACAACCTAGAAAAGTACAAAGAGATCCATTTCTAGAAGATGGTGGGGACAGGCAGTGACTCCACGGAGTTCTCCCCCCAAATCCTTCCAAATCCCTTCACATAATGCCATAAGACAATACCTGGAGTAGCAGAACCAACAAAAGGACAAGGTGATATTATTTTCCAGCCCAAGACATCTTAGAAGGTCAGCAGGAGGGGTCTGCTATGCTGGGGTGGGAGTGGAAACCAACCCCTAGGTCAAGCCAACACAGATCTAGTCCCAGGCAGGCTATGACAGAGAAAGAGACCTCCAGAGCCTCTGAAACAGCTGCATTACTGGCTTCTTCTGGAAATAAGCTCCAGGGTGGGTACTTTGTCCACTATGTCACCTAGCTGCCCCATGAAAACATCTTTAGGGTAAAATAGAGGGGTGGGAGGAACGTACTGGGGTAGGGGGAAGGGGAGAGGTAGAATAGGGTGAAATCCCACATGAAAGAAGCAGGAAAGGGCTTATGGAGCAGAGCGGGGGTGATGGGGGAGGAGCAGGGCACTGAATGAGCCTTACACTCATCAGAATTGGCTCAAAGACCTTGATTTCATCAGAGTTGGTTCAAGGAGGTAACAACATATACACTTAATTGGGTGGATTAATCTATCTAACCCTGCAGAATGGTAGGAGGGGAAGGGGATAAGGAGAGAGGGGTGAAAGAAGGGAAGGCAGGTTGGGGGAGGAGGCAGTCAGAAGCAAAACACTTTTGAGGAGGGATAGGGTGAAAGAAGATAGAAAATAGAGTACATATCATAGGGGAGAGAATATGATGGAGGGAAACAGTTAACAATAGTAACTGGGGGAAAAATTTGAATCAGAGGCAAGAGTAATGTAAAATGATAATGAAGATTGATTGATGGATTGATGATGATTGGATAAAGATGAGAATTTATTGATGATGAGGACTGATTGATGAGGAGGAGGATAAATTGATGAAGATGATGTTTGATGATGATGATAAAAGGTATGGTAACTGCTTTGTTGGGCTATTGTGAAAAAAATTCTTTGTCAGGTATAAGGTACTATATAAATGTTATCTATTACTGTTGTTGCAAGAATCAACCTCATGGGTTTATTTTAAGAAAATCTCTCAGGAACAGCTAGGTGGCGCAGTGGATAGAGCACTGGCCCTGGAGTCAGGAGTACCTGAGTTCAAATCCAGCCTCAGACACTTAACACTTACTAGCTGTGTGACCCTGGGCAAGTCACTTAACCCCAATTGCCTCACTAAAAAAAAAAAGAAAAGAAAAGAAAAGAAAATCTCTCTTTAAATTGCTATATAAATGTATAGTTTACTATTTTAAAAATCATGAACAGGATGCTATCAGAAAAACCTGGAAAGACCTGCATGAACTGATACAACGTGAAATGTACCATAAACAAAATAACAGCAATACTTCAAGATGATGTCCTGTGAATGACTTCGCTATTTTCAGTATTGCAATGATACAGGACAACTCTTAAGGTCTTATGAAAAATGCAGTCCATCTACAGAGAGAGAACTGATGGTGTCTGAATACAGATTGAAGCATAATTTTTTGTTAGTTCCTTTATCTGAAGTTTTGTTTTTGTCTGTTTTCTTTCACAACCTGGCTAATGTGGAAATGTTTTGCATGATTGCTCATATATAGCATATATTGAATTGTTTTAATTCTTTGGGGGGTAGGGAGGGAGAAAGAGAATTTGGAAAACAAAGTTTCAAAAAAAAAGTGATGTCAAAATTTGTATTTACATGTAATTTGGAAAAATTCTAAATAAATAAACATGTTAAAAGTTGAAAAAAGAGAGAGAGATCCATTTCTGGGTCAGATACATAAGCATTTATTAGAAGTCCCTGAATTTGGAGAACCTAGGCTGAACTCCTAATTCTGTGCCTTATTATCCATGCAACTATGCTCCTCTCTAGTCCTCTTCTGTAAAATGAAGGTTGTGGACTGCATGATCTCCAGGGTCCCTTCTAGCTTTAAATACTATAACCGTATCATCAAGGATGCTTGGGAAATTAGGTCGATGCCATGCTACCCCAAAGGTCTGGGTCAAATGTAGGTGTTCAGTTATTTGGTATAAATCCTTTTGGTTACCCCTAAGGGTCTGAACCCTAGTAAAAAGTCTCCAAACCAATCCAGTTGGAAGGAAGGAAGGAAGGAAGGAAGGAAGGAAGGAAGGAAGGAAGGAAGGAAGGAAGGAAGGAAGGAAGGAAGGAAGGAAGGAAGGAAGGAAGGAAGGAAGGAAGGAAGGAAGGAAGGAAGGAAGGAAGGAAGGAAGGGAAGCAGAGAGGAAAGGAAGGAGGGAGGAAACAAGCATTTGTTAAGTACCTACTATGTGCCAGGCACTGTGCTAAGTGCTGGAAATACAAAGAAAGAAGGGGAGGAGGAGAATAGAGAGGTATAGCCACCCTAGTTATTGTCCCTAGATGAAATCTCCTGGAATAGAACAGAAGATCTATAGTAGTGCAAGTGACTCCCAGGATGAGAGGATCATGAATAGTTTGCAATCTGTCATCACTGAAGGGAAGACCAACATCCATCAATAGAAGGACAGATCCTCCAAAGGGGCAAAGTACTAATCACTCTCATATAATATTCATTGATGGCATCAAATTCCTTTGCCACAATATTTACCAGAATTCAATGACATCTCCTGTGAACAGGTCATACCCAAGATTTGCACTAAAGATGGTGTTGAAAGAAATGTTCATAGGAGTCCAAGCTATGCCCTGCATTCCTCTGCCAAAAGTCACATAAACTCAGCAACATAGACCACCCAGGTCCCTTCCTGTCCTATCTATTATTCAGTACATCTTCACAAGCTATTATACCTTCAGATAGTTCTCTTTCCCACCAGCCCCTATTTTCTTCCACCTCTCCCTTTCTGATATGAAAGAGAATAATGAAGACCCCTAGGGGTAGGGAGTTTCACAACCATTTAAAATAGAGCAAATAGCACAGTTCCACCTAGGGATTATCCAACTGTGGAGCAGTAAGCAACTAATCTCCCAAACTATATTCCTATCCCAACCTTCACCAGGGCCATGCCTTTTCTTTGAGATCTGTAACTAGGGTATGGTAACTGGGCCTTTCCCCTAGGGTACCAACACCTTTAGTGCATGCAAATAACAGTGATGAACAAAAATAATTCACCAAAATAGGAAGCTAACAGATGATGGGCTGAAATGAGCATATACACACATCCCACTTCACCTACAGCCCAGTAGCCTCCCCAAGCAATGTAGATCTCCCTGAGTCTGTCTTCATCTAGTGTCATGCCCTTCCTCCCATCCTCCCCATGTGCTTCACAAGGCTTGCCCCAGATATTTGTAGTACTTGCCTCAGGCACACACAAAAAAGCTTTCATCCAGGCTTAGTTTACCTTTGAATCCCTGAGTCCCTACCCACAAGGACAAGATCTTCACACAAATGCTTCCAACCACTTCTCCCTGACCCAAGAGAAACACTTTCTTTATGTCCCAAGTCCCCTTAATCAATGAAGACACTTTAGCTTGGAAGGGAACTTTCTACTAAATAAAAACCAGGCAAAAGTAAAAAAAAAAAAAGGAAACTATTTCAGGAAGTGGTTAGTTTCCATGTAGACAGACCACAACATATTTTTCTCCTCCTGGAAAGCTAGGTGGCAAAGTGGATAAAGCACTAGACTTGGAGTCCATTCAAATCCTGCCTCAGATACTAGTTGTGAGACCCTGGGCAAGTCTTTGCCTCAATTTCCTCATCTCTAAAATGAAGATAACAATAACACTATCTCACAGGGTTGTAAGGATAAACTGATAGGTCATATGTAAAGTGTTCTGAACACCTTAAAACACTATAGAAATGTTACTTTTTATTATTATCCTATGCTAAAATTGGTCTACTTGGAACTCCTACTCCTGTTTTTCTCTATTTTTTATTGGATTTAGAACTGGTAGGGAACTTTGAGTTCTTCTAGTCCAAAGATGTCAAATGTTCTGCAGCCAAACGATATTCTTTTTAAATTTTTTTCTTTCTTTCTTTCTTTCTTTTTGCAGGGTAATGAGGGTTAAGTGACTTGCCCAGGGTCACACAACTAGTTAAATGTCAAGTGTCTAAGGTCAGATCTGAACTCAGGTCATCCTAAATCCAGGGCCAGTGCTTTATCCACTGTGCTGCCTAGCTGCTCCACAGCCAAACCATATTAAAAAAATAATTGGGAAAGTTTTAAAGATTAAGATACAATAAAACATAGATAATACTACAATTTTTTTTTGCGGGGCAATGGGGGTTAAGTGACTTGCCCAGGGTCACACAGCTAGTAAGTGTTAAGTGTCTGAGGCCGGATTTGAACTCAGGTACTCCTGAATCCAGGGCCAGCGCTTTAACCACTGTGCCATCTAGTTGCCCCGATAATACTACATTTTAAAATTAAGCGGGGGGCAGCTAGATGGCACAGTGGTTAAAGCGCTGGCCCTGGATTCAGGAGTACCTGAGTTCAAATCCGGCCTCAGACACTTAACACTTACTAGCTGTGTGACCCTGGGCAAGTCACTTAACCCCATTGCCTCACTAAAAATAAAATAAAATAAAATTAAGCCAATATACAACCTTCAGGGTTCCTTATGTATGGATTGGTGGTGCCCATTTCTATTTGAGTTTGATACCACCAATTTAGTCCAAATCCCTCATTTTACAGAAAAGGAAACAGAGGCCCAGAAAGGCCCTGTAATTTCATAAGACTAAAAAGTTACAGGGCAATAATTTGAACTGAGCCCCCTGAGTCCAAATCTAACACTTAACACCTTCTGCAAGATTCAGCCCCTACCATAGAAGCTGGCAGGCTAAAACAATATTTGGTCTTTGCTAAGCTAACTCCTCTCCTGTCTCTTGACTAAAAGCATTGCTCCAGAACTTCTAACACACTAAAGTGGCCAGTCCAGAATCCAGAATCACTTTGGTACTTGAGTCTTAATTTGGATCCTGAAGAACAGCTTACCAAAATTGGAATTAGAGGGAAGAGAGAGATGGGAACAGGAAGGGAAGAGGGAAATTTTAGGGTTTATTAAAAATATTGCAGTCCTGTTTAAAACCTTGATAAAGAAGTTATTTTAATGCAAAAACCATGTCGCTTATGTAAAAATCCCCCTCCTATTAAATCGGGAGATAGCAATTTGGGTACCGGACCTGGGTTGCAAGATGTCCTTTTTGTCCCCCTCCTCCCCAGAGAAAACATACACACTGATATTGATCTTTCTGCCCAAATGAGTTTCCTGTACAGAATTAGTCTGCACCTCCCTAGAATTCTTTGAGTTCGAGCATGAGGATGATTCATCTTTTGAAAAAGAAAGTAGTCGGCAGAGAAGTATTGTATGTATGACTTTAATTCCTCCCTTGGATAAAAACAGCTCAGCTAGTACTGAATGAACCACTTATTCTTCTGCATCAGGTCTCACTTGATCAGGAGGGCATAGAAACTGTCTACTCACTTTAAGAACAGCTGCCTGACTCACTGATAACAGTCAGCAGTTTTCCAGCCACTGTGAGTGGGAGGGTGGGGGCGGGGAGGGGTTGAGCAGGGAAAGAGAAGTCAGTGGGAATCTAACTCAGAGAGCAAAATCATTATTTAGGGAGTCAGGGAGCTGAGCAATAAGGCTGAGTCTTCGGGAGACTCCCTTCTGAGATAAGATCCTAAGCGAGGCACCAACTCACTCTGGGATGTTACCACTGCACCAACTATGCTCACGAGAGGTGGTTAGGAATGCTTACAGTAAACCTTAAAGTGCTATATATAAATGCTAGTTGTTATGACCTCCTATTGGGATTAGAGAGTCTAACCCACATTGGAGCAAGAATCCCTTTTACAAGAAGAAGAAAGAAACAAGGAGAGGGAGAAGAGGAAAGAGAGGAGGAGGGGGGATAGGAAGGAGGAATAAAAGAGGAGAAAGGAAAAACATGAGGAGGGAGAGGGAGACAGCTAGGAGGAAGAAGAAAAGGAGGAGCAGAAAAAGGAGGAGGAGAAAAAGAAGGTAGAGGAGATGGAGGGGGAGGAAGAAGAGAAGGAGCAAGAGAAGGGTGGCACAAAGAGAGACAGAGACAGAGGGAACCATATGTAATTATAAAGACCAAGCTTGGCCTCAAAGAAGAGATGAGAAAATGAAAACTTTCCCTCCTTTGTAGAAATGGGAAGTTATAAGTGTAAAACAATTCATATGCTGTCAGATTTGGTAGATATACTGAGAGATTTTATTTGTTATAAGGACAATTCTCTGTGGAGGGAAGAGAAAGGGATATATGAGCAGAGAATTGCTCATGTAAATACTGTGTTGGTCTAAATACAGGCCACAAATTATTTTCTCAAGTCTGTCTTGTCTATTACTTACCATATAGTCTATATAGGTCCACATGGATCATCTAAATATATAGATAGGCATCTTTAAAGAGGTACTGATAGAAACCCCTGGAATCTTACACTCCCCTCACCAGAGGAGACTTCAACTCCTGCCTCAAAGTGATCAGGATAAGTCATGATCCTGGCTACTGTGGGGCCAACCAAATTTAACATATGGAGAGTTAATTGGGTCACTCGCCAAAATATTGGGATCCCAGAAATAATGTGGGGCCTCTAGGTTCAAAGATCCCTCCCTTCTGAACTGCCTTTTTAGATATTTCACCCAGGCCAATAAGAAAGGATCCTTACAGCTTCTTTTCCAAAAAAAGGATGAGATTTTATTACTTGGGAATTAATTAAACAACAAAGGTGAAATTAAAAATCAAAGATAAGGAAAAAGGGAAAAAGAAAAACAGATAAATTCTCCTAGCTCTAACCTAAGTCTATACAATCCCTACATCATTTCCAATTAAGCTAATTCAAAGGAATGCAGGGCTTTTGTGTTCACTCACCACACCTGGGAAATCTGCTAGTTGTTCATGCCACTAGAAAGGCCAAAGAAGGAGAAAGGAGAGAGCCAGCATTCCGGAAGTGACCAACACAGTATTTACAAAAATTGCCTATGGAGAGGTTTCTCCTTCTGACCTCAGTAGTATATGTAACTTCAGGGTGGGCCAGGTGTGGCCCCTCCCAAATGAGGCAGCTAAACTCCAATAATTTTTACCACACTACTTTGTTCTCCAATTTGAGAAAAGAGTGCCAGACCAGAATTATATCTATCTTCCCCCTGAATTAGGCTATTCTAAGGGCAATGTTGCTTCAGAACAAAAAGCTGTTATCTCTTAAAGGGTTAGAGTATTTGATACTTAGATGCACAGGCTTGGCCCACTTGCTGCCAAACACTGGTTACACAAAAGATTGCCCCAAGCAATGAATAGCAAATAAATGTGGTTATTCAAACAAATAGCAAACAGAAATTGGAAAAGTTCTACAGATCAGAATATATCCAAAGATATACAAAAGTGAATGAATTCTTAATATGGGAGTGAGATGAGAGCTAGCTCAACCACAAGAGGCCCTGATCTCATCTAAAAGGGAAATTCCCCAAAGTCTTTAGGGAAGCAATCTGGACATCGAGGACATGTTCCTCTACATATCCATAAGAAAGTCTTTCTCTCTTTCCTCCCTAGAGTTAGTCAAGAGTTCATCATGAAAGAAATCTAAAACCATGAGTATCACTCTACAATGAATGAAGAATGTCTCTCCATCCAAAGGTCTCATTCCACCTCTGCTCTTCATTCAGTCACACATAGTCATGTCAGCATTCTCTCTACTAATTAGGAAAGTGTCATACAAAATACTTCAGGCTTGGCTGAAAAGTCAGGTTACAGATGAAATCTGAATGTTGTAATCAGTGTTATTTTTTTATTCTTTCCTTTCAAAGATAGCTTATTTTAGATTTTTAAGAGTATAGTTTATATTCCTATAGTTTATATTTGGAGGCATCCTATATTTGAACCATCACATATTTTAAATCTTCAACCTGCTCCCAAAAGTAGGGGGAAATGAAGGCTTCTAAGAGAGAGATTATTCATGAAGAACCAATCTCTTTCTTATTGTCAGATATACAAGAGTTTTTAAATGTCTCATTTTCTAATCTCTCTGAATACTTATTCCTTTGAAAGAGAATGCATTACCTCCTATTTAGAAAAAGGCATGGGAATGAGTGAGAGCAGTCATAAGGTGACTTTTAAAAATGCATGCTACAACACTAACATTATAAAGAAATGCCAAGGGAATATTAGATGAAGTCAGAGAACGGTCCCAATAGTTCTGTAAGTGTTGGCTTCATTGATGGAGCCTTAACAAATGCAGATGAATTGAGTCTACCTCCAAGTGGCAGGAATCAATCAGGCTCCTAATGTATAACAGAATAATGTTGCCAACAGAGAGTCAGTTAAGGATTGACCTTGAGACATATCTTGAGTACTAAGCTGTTGAATTGAGTAATAAGAAAACTACTGAAAAAAGAATCTTTCCAATATTCTATTTTACACTCTATATAAAATGGTGAATGGTGGGACAGGAAGGGGAAACATCACTAGAAAATGGTACAACTGAAAAAGGATCTGGGTGTTTGAGTGTTCTTCAGGTTCCATACAAGCCAATAGTATAATACATAATATTCAGAAAAAGTAATACAATCTTGGACAGAATTAAGAGTAGTATAACCTCCAGAAAATTAAGGTGATAGTCCTGCTTTACTTTGCCCTGATCAGATTAATTAAATTCAAGTAAATTGTTGGAACATGGAGCTCATGGGGTTGGATAACCATGAAATAAAAGTGGACATTCTAGAGCTAGATTGTATGAGACTTTAAGTGACAGAGGGGTTTGTAATTTATCCTAAAGGTAACTAGAAGCCATTGGACCTTCTTGAGTAGATGAGTGATATGGTCAGGTCATTTGACAGTTATGTGAAGGATGGATTAGAGGAGGTATTGATTGAATGGAAGAAAACCAACTAGGAAGCTATAGCAAAAATTCAGGTAAAAGTGGTGAGGGTTTAAACTAGGGTAGTTGTCATCTAACTGAAGCCAAGGGGAGAGATGTGAGAAATGATATGGAGATAGACTTGACACAACTTTGCGGCTGATTGTCTATGGGAGTGAGAAAAAACAAAGAGTTAAGAATGACTCCAATATTGAAGACCTTGGTAACTAGAAGCATGTTGGTCTCCTGCAGAGAGAAAAGTTAGGAAAGGGATCAGTGTATGGGGAAAGATACCAAACTTCATTTTGGACTTGATGAGTTTGAGATGTTTTCTATATGAACATACAAAGAAAAGGGAACAGCAGATAGTTAGTGATGACTGTTGCTCAGGAGAGCTTCATATGGTTCCCCTCCTTTTTTCTTTTTTCTTTTTTCTTCTCTTATAATGAGGCAGTTATTCTCCTTGTTAAGGCTAACCCTTCTACAAGTGCCCTCAATCTTATCCCTCCCACATTTAAGCAATTCCTTCCTTCCTTCCTTCCTTCCTTCCTTCCTTCCTTCCTTCCTTCCTTCCTCCTCGTCGTCGTCGTCGTCCTCCTCCTCCTTCTTCTCTCTTCTCTCTCTCTCTCTCTCTCTCTCTCTCTCTCTCGCTCTCGCTCTCGCTCTCGCTCTCGCTCTCGCTCTCGCTCTCGCTCTCGCTCTCACTCTCTCTGTCCCTCCTTCCCTCCGTCTCTCATACCCTTAAACTCTCATCCTATATCTCATCTCTCTTTCTCAGCCAAACTCCTAGAAAAAAAGCTCTCTACTTTCATTCTCTATTTCCTCTCTCTCGCTCACTCCTCTATCCTAGGCAGTCTTGCTTCTGAATTTATCATTCAACTCAAACATCTCTCCCCAAAGTTACCAATAATCTCTAAATTGACAAATCTGATGTCCTCTTTTCAATCTTTATTTTCCTTAATCCCCCTGTAGAATTTGACATTGTCAACCTAGATGTTCTCCTCTCTCTGGGTTTTCCTGACACCCCTATCTTTTGGTTCTCCTCCTACTTGTCTGGATAAGGATTGAAGAGCTTTGGAGTTCTGGTCATTAAATGTCTAACTGACAGACCCCTTTCTTTGGGTCTTTCTACCCCAAAGGCAGGTTACACTAGGTAGGGAAAGAAAAGCATGTGTCACTCTTAAGAAAACCATATTGCCAATTCATTTAAATGGTCCTTTGTAAAGGAGAACCCATAAAATATCCATGGAAAAATCTCTGATACTGTATTGGCACCCTGGTCTCATGGTGGCCTCATCAGCTTTATGTTATTTTTTCATACTAAAAATCATGAAGAGGTCACTGAGTTTACAGGACATTTAGTCTAACTCCTTCATTTTACAGATGATGAACCCAAGGCTTAAAGGATTGGAATGATTTGTCCAAGGTCATATGGCTAGTTTGCAACCATGCCAAGATTTCAAGAGTGATCCCCCAATTCTGAGCCATGTTCTTTCTACTTGTAGTTATGTCCCCCACACTTAGCACAATGCCTGGCACATAGAAAATACTTATAAATGCATTTTCATTCATTCATTCACTATAACATGTTGTCTCTGAAGATAGATCAATAGACTGATAGACAGACAGTCATGATAGAGTGAGCAGTTTTAAAGTGCTTACTTTGTGCCAGGTACTGTGCCATGCACTGGGAATGCAAAAACAAGCAAAAAGAAAGATGTCTTCCTTCTAAGAGCTTGTATTCTAATAGGGGAAGACAACACATAAAAGAGAGCTGAAAAGGGGTGGGGAAGTAGTGGAAAGAGTGACAAAGAGAAAAGAGGAGAGGAAGGGAGGGGAGAATAGGAGGGGAGAGGGAGGGGAGAGGGAGGGGAGAGGGAGGGGAGAGGGAGGGGAGAGGGAGGGGAGAGGGAGGGGAGAGGGAGGGGAGAGGGAGGGGAGAGGAGTACTTGCGGTGGCATAGTAGAGATGTCCTGAAAGTCAGGTGGAGCCAGGAGGGAAGTGAAGGAATTCACAGAGCTGGCTAGGACATTGCCTCAAGTGGAGAAATAAACAAAAAAGAAGGGGGAATCACAGAAGCAAAAGAATCTTCCAGGCTAAGAAGGTTCCTAGGATATGGTAGAAAATCACAAAATGTCAGGAGTAGAACCAAGAGAGATAGGAACCATACTACATATGTTGGGTACCACCAGTGACACTCTGCTAGTACTATATAATTTTAACTCAACTCAGCAAGTATTTTTTGGATACCTATTATGTGTTCTGCATGGCCCCTATCCCTAAAGAACTTACAGTCTTACTAGAAAGAAAAGACATGAAAATATAGTCATATTGACAGCATATGAGTAAATACCAAAATATGTAATTGTCATAGTAGTTATAGGCCATTAAAGGCCAAGGTAGTGAGGGAAGCCTTCATGGAGAAAGTAGGCCTCAGAATGAGCCTTGAAGAACAGGCTTAACTTCAGTTCCATTGCCATATTATTTTGACTAAATCTTAACATCAAGAAAAGAAAGGAAGGGGGCAGCTAGGTGGCGCAGTGGATAAAGCACTGGCCCTGGATTCAGGAGTACCTGAGTTCAAATCTGGCCTCAGACACTTGACACTTACTAGCTATGTGACCCTGGGCAAGTCACTTAACCCTCAAAACAACTCAGGACAAAAAAAGAAAGGAAGAAATGAAAATATTCCCAACAAATAAAATGAAAGCACAAGGGAAAACATCCATCTAAAACCTAAAGATCTATTGGAAAATCTATAGACAAGGAGTTATTAGCCATTTTTGTTTCATGGACCCCTTCACAGAATGTTTTTAAATGCACAAAATCAAACACATAGGATTACAAAGGAAGACAGTCTTATTGAAATACAGTTACCAAAATATTAAAGAATTAAAGAACAGGCCCTCTGAAATCTATCTGTATATCCTCTGGGGGACCCATAGATGCCAGGTTAAAAATACCAGCTATAGACCAAGTATCAAATTTTACTTGCTTTAAGTTTACTATGCAGTTATCCCACCCCCACCCCAAATAGTTTACTCCATAACTGGCTCTTTTCTACTCTGAAACATGTTAATGCAGTTATCTCCAAAACATGAAGCCTCTGACTGAGGCTGGACCTTATATGGTATGGTATGGTATGGTATGGTATGGTATGGTATGGTATGGTATGGTATGGTATGGTATGGTATGGTATGGTATGGTATGGTATGGTATGGTATGGTATGGTATGGTATGGTATTTATTGCAAAAAATAAATGCCCTCTTAAGTCAAAATCCCTCCTATAGATGTTGTCTCTCCCATTAGAATGTGAGTTCCTTGAGAGCAAGAACAGGCTCAGTTGTATTCCCAACTCATAGTACGGTGCTTACAACACCATTGGCACTTCAGTCATGGTTGGAGATACATAGGACCCTGTTTCCAGCAGCACATAAGCTTCTTGAGGTCAGGGGATGTTTTTGTTGGTTTTTTCTCATCTTTGTACTCCAGCACATAGCTCAGCACCTGAGACATTGGAAACACTTAATAAATGTTCGTTAAATTGAACTGAATTGAATTCCTTTACCCTGTGATTTATCCTTTAACCTTGGCTTTGTAAAGAGTCTGGGCACCAAGTGGCTTAAAGCCTGGATTATCAGAGGACAGCTCAGCCAGACTGAGAAGATCAGAAGTACAGAGAAGGAATTCATCTTTACAGGCCGAGCATCATCCAGTTTTAAATAATTATCCCTATAAGTCAGACTTGAAGATCTGTCATTTCTCAGACTTCCCAGAAAGTTTGTCCTGAGGCTTGCAAACCAACCAGTTAATGGTACAGCCTTTAATTTTGTGAACCGGGTCAGAAGGATTCCAAAGATGAAAACAGACACTATATCCAATTTTACAGTACCAAGAAATCTTGCAAGCTAATTTTCAACTCTCCTTTATGTTACCATATGGGTGGACATAGTAATAACCTTCATAGTCCTGTTATTGTACCCACTGTGTCATAACCCTCCTCTTTTGTACACACTTTTCATTCTTCTTGCTTGAATTCTCCCTCTGTGGTAGTAGATTGTTAAATAACATTCCCAGATTGTCAGGCTGGGAGAAAAAGCAGTAGCATTCTTCTGATCTTTTTTATTCTGTTATGTCATAGGAACCACTATTGAACCTGTTCTGACTTCATGGGGATTTGATGCTGGTGGTTGGCTTGAAGGCTTCTGATGAGAATGGAGCCTAGCCACCTGTGTCATCAAACCAAGTGAAAAGGCATTTAGTAAGCATCTACTATGTGCTGGGTCCATGCTTAATGCCAAGAAAAGGCTTTGAATCAGAATTCAATTCAATTTAGTTCAACAAAAATTAACTGAGTCTTGTTAGTGCCAATTCTAGGAATTAGGGATTCAAAGATGAAAAGAATGCAGTTTATGTGCTCTAAGAATTTCCAGTCTCATAGGAAAGATAGGGTTGTATAAGTACAAGTATAATACAATTTGAGTATACAAGTATACTCAGCTCAGGGCAGTAAATGTTAGGAATGATATAATAATGTAGTGAGAAGACTAAAAAACACGTCATATAATGATCAACTTAAGGAAGCGGAGTGTTTTATTCTGGCAAGAGAAGACTTAGTGGAGACATAATGGCTGTCTCCAATTATATGAAGGGCTATCATATGGAAGAGGGATCCATTTTTTTCTGCCTGGCCCCAAAGTACAAACCTAGCAGCAGGTGGAAATGGCAGACACAGATTTCTACTTTATATCAGGAAATACTGCCTGACAATCACAGCTGTCCAAACGTGGAATAGAGGGCCTTGGGAGGGAGGGAGTTCCCCCTCCCTAGAGGTTCAAGCCCAGTCAATTGGATTATGGGTTGTCAGATATGTTATAGAGAAGATTCCTGTCCAGGTAGTGGTTGAACTAGATGGCCTTTTAAATCCCTTCAAATGCAGAGATTTTGTGAAGTATAGCAGAGGTGTCCAAAGCGAAATGAGCAATTTGAGATGGCACCTAACCTGAGCCCTGAAAGAAGAGAAAGATTTCAGCAGTCAGGGATAGAAAGGGAGGGAAAGGGAACAAGCATTTATTAAGAACCTGCTATGAAGTACCTGTGCAGCTAAGTGGTACAATGGATAGAGTGCCAGCCCTGGAGTCAGGAGGATCTGAATTAAAATCCAGCCTCAGCTAGACACTTACTAGCTGTGTGACCCTGTATAAGTCACATAATCCCGTTTGCCTCAGTTCTTCATCTGTAAAATGAGCTGGAGAAGGAAATGGTAAACCACTACAGGATTTCTGCCAAGAAAACCCCAAATGGGGCCACAAAGAGTCAGACACAGCTAAAACAATGGAACAACTACAACAAAGCACCTACTGTGTATGCTAAGCACTTTACAGATATTATTTCATTTGACCCTTAAAACCTTGGGAAGTAGGCACCATTTAAATCATCCCCATTTAAATAGTTAAATGCCTTAAAATACTATATAAATATTTGTTCTTAGTGTTGTTATTATAAACCACATTGTTTATAATATTCCTCAAACCAATTAAGAAAACTGAGGCAGAGAAAAATTAAGTGATTTGCCCAGGGTCACACAGCTAGGAAATGTCTGAAATCAGATTTTAGCTCAGGTCTTCCTGACTCCAGGCCTAGTGTTGTTACTGAGCTGGATCCAGTCATGGTACATAGCCTATGCCAATGTGAGGAGGTTCAAATGCTTCACAGAAACTCTTTATCTATGTTGATGAGACTGTGTAAAGAATTAATTGTTATTTGAGGTTTTTATGCCTCAGGCGTGCACTGGTCTGGGGCTCCCCAAACTGCACGGTGCTCCACCCACTGGTTGTAGCCATTGCCAGGGTTCTGGCACCTCACGTCATCACCACTCTCTGACGCCTACCTAGGCCTGGCAAAATTATAATGATTGGAAGCCTAGTGAGGGCAGTCATGTGACTGTCAGAGTGGCCATCCCATTGGCTGGGACTGTGTGGGGTGTTTCTAGGTTTGGGGGAGGAGAATTGGGCATTCTAGGTGGAAGCTGGAAAGCTACAGGCGTTCTGCTGTGTATTTTCAGCTGATTCGTGGGTGGTGGTATTTTTTGAGGTATTATAATTTCCCTTTCCCCATTTTATTTCCTTTCCCTTGATCCTACTGATCCTGTTTGTGGGTTTTTTAAAAGTTCGTTCTTGTTAAAATAAATCTTGTTCTGTTTTGAGGGAGGCTGCCAGTCTCCTTCCTTGCCCCAATATTGCAGCTAGCTGCTTAGCTAGCACTCCCCAATTAAAAATTGGTCCCCACAACTGGAACATGACAAAGGAATATAAAAAGGGGGCAGAAACAGGGAAAGAGAGAACTATCCAGGCCTTTTGTCAGAATTAAAATCAATAAACATTTATCAACAGCTTTGTTGGAAGAAATTCCAAGGAAGGTGAATGTAATGAAAAGAACCCAATCCCATCTAGTCTTATCATCTAAAAACAGACAACAGAGATAAAAATAGCATAGAAAATATGCAGTGAGGGAACTTAATACAAATACAGACAACAAACAGGTGATAGATTAGATTACATCTTTTCTGTTGTATAAGAACAGAGGGACAAATGTGTAGAACAGGAAAGCCAGGCTCATTGTGAGTTCAGGAGAATTCTCACCTGCCTCTGCTTTCTGGTTTTACAATATTTTTCATTTCTGGCACATCTTATTTGTCCCAGAATTACCCAAAACATTGACCCACTGTATGTCTGCCATAATATTGGGACCTTTTCTTTGGAATCCCCTAATCAGATGAAAGTGATATATGGGTGTGAAGCATCACCTCACAATGTGAGATGTGGCTACTTGTTTCTTATCGTCACTGCCAGAGAGTGTGAACTGTCTCTCTTGGTTTCCCAGGGTCTCCCTTCTGGTTTCAAAACAGAGGATAATAAGAAAACAGAAATAAAACACTTCTTATAATATCTTGAATGTTTCCATTTTGAATCCTAGGATCTGCTAATAGACTAGAAAATGGAATGGATAGGATAGGATTTAAAGTCCTAATAGGACATTAGAAATCTTCAATGAAAACTTTCTAGCTCTCTCCCTTTTCAAATTACCTTATATTTAGTTTAGTGGTTGTTGTTTTTCTTTTTGCCTTACATTTTTATTTGTGAAGGTTGGATCCCATAGGTAAATTCTTTGAAGGCAAGAATTATTTCCTCATTACCCTCATTACTTTTGTATTACCAATGCCTAGCAAAGTGTCTTGCCTACTTGGCACTTAACAAATGCTTGTTAAGTTGTTTTGCATCCCTCCCAGTCAGTAGTCCCCTTCCCCTTTTTACAGATGAAGTCCAGAGAGGTGATGGCTTGCCAAAGGTCACACAAATAATAATGACAAGGTTCAGATCGAGATACAAGACTTCTGATTCCAAGTCCACTGCTCTTGCTACTCTACTGTTCTAGGAGGTCAGGAATCCTGAATGCTAGGTTGAAATCTCTTCTACATTATTTCTGGCAGTTTCCAAAATTTCCCTTCACTTCAGTTACATGAAGCCCTTCTCTCTGCCAAAGCTAGTTCTCAATCCTCTCCCCTCCCATCTTCTGTAGAGGATTATCCTCACAATCATCCCTTCTCTCTAATATTATCTTCCTATTTACTGGTTCCTTCCCTGATAACTACGACCTCATCCAGATAGTTCCTAATTTTAAGAAGCTCCTCAAGCTTCTATATCTCTTTTCATTTTCTAGGACAAGTAGAAAAAGCTCTCTGTCCGTGTTGTCTTCTCTGCCTCTCCTCTCACTTCTCAATCCCTTCCAACTGGCTTACAATTTTATTGCTCAACTGAAACCTCTCTCTCTAAAAGTACTAACAATTCCTTATTTGCTAAATCCAATAACCTTTTCTCAATCCTCATCCTTCCTGACTTCTGGCCAGTCTATATATATGTATATGTGTGTATGTGTGTCAATATGGGGAAAACTCTGGGACTCTCAGACCCCTACCTTCTTCTGACTAGAAATTTCTAATCATCCCTCAACCCCATTGTAAACACCTGTTTGTAAACAGATAGCCACAAGGATACTTCTGCAACCCCTTCCTTTGGCTAGTCTAATGACCTCTGTTGGCTAAAAGATACCTAAATGAATCCTGTGGTTTTTCTAGGAAAGTGTTATCACCCTGCAATAAATAATTTGTGAACTGCTATTCCATCTATTTGCCTAGCCATACCAACTTCTGAGTATATATAATCTCTGTTTGTAACCCCTCACTTTGTCCCAAATTGCAATCCTCTGACCCAAAATGAATGCCTTATTTTATTTATTGATCACCTTATTTTTATACAGACTTCAAATAAATAAATATATACATATATACAACATATACATACATATACATTTATTTTTCTATATATCTATTTATTTATTAATGGGGCAGTTCAGTGGCTCACTGAATAAAGTTCTGGTCCTGGACTAAGGAAGACCTCAATTCAGATCCAGCCTCAGACACTTACTAGCTGTGTGACCCTGGGCAAATCACTTAACCTCTGCCTTAATCCAGTGGGGAAAAAATGGCAAATCAGTCCAATATCTTCTCCAAGAAAACCCTATGGACATCTTTGGCATGCAATGTTGCATAGGATCAAGAAGATTCAGATATAACTGAATAACTGAACCTATCTCCCTCCCTTCCTCCGTCTGTCTCTCTCTCTCCCCCCTCCATATGTATGTATGTATTCATGTGTGTATGTGTACATATGCATGCATGTACACTACATGTATGTGTGCTGCATTTATTATATACATGTGTAGATATATATATATATAGTATATTGTGTATATGCCATCTCCCTTTATAGAATATAAACTTCTTGAGGACAAGAACTGGACCATTTTTGTCTTTGTATCCCTAGGACCTGGCATGGTGCCTACCCAGCACATGGGAAGTGATTGATCAATCGATTGATTGACTAATAATTACAGCTTACAGTGGCTCCAGGAGACTAATGTTTGGGCTTTAAAAAACCACTGCTACCTGTGACAACATTATGTTCTTCTTGGATCAATAAAAACTAAACCAAAATACAGGCTTGAATAATATTCTTATCCATGTGTACACACAGCTGTTAAATCAAGCTCAGAGAGAACACAATCAAGTGTTTTTCTAGTGGCTGATGAGATAAGCTGTACTTCAAGGATTTTTCTAGACAAAAGAAACAGTGGTCTACTGAAAATTCCCGTGGCCTGGTATACAAGTACCAACAGTGGCCAACTTGTTTTGTGGCAGCACTGCCTGTCTACTTCCACCAGAAGCTAGAGCCAATCCAATTGTGGCACTTATTACAATAAAAGACTGACTTATTGCCAACTCTTCCGCCAAAATTTCACCTGGGAGCTAAAATTAAGTCATTACCCCTCCTGTTAGCAACACTCCTCCCAAAATAAAATTTTACAACATCAAGTTGGAGGAGGATCACTTAGCATCCCAAAATGCTTCCTCTGTGACCTTGAATCTTTATCGCTGAGAACCAAAATAAAACCTCTGAGGCAAGATTTATGAATAAATAATGAACCATGAAAGTAAAATCAGCACTAAAAAAAAAATTGGTTTGCTTCATTTATAGCCTAAGTTTCTTCTGTGGAGTTTTCCCCCTTCTTGGGGTCAACAACACTTATCCTTTCAATGGTAACATCTCTATGAAGGTGGGCACTAGAAGAGGGGCACACAGCCCTCAGGTATCCTTGACAATTCAGTCCTCTCTTGGTGCCTGCCAGAGTCTGTTGTCTCCACCCCCTCCCAGAAAGAATCCTGATGACCAGAAGTAATGACAAAGAATCAAGAAAGGACTTTCTTGACAGTGGATAAATCATTTAACCACCTAAGCTTCTATTTCCTCATCTGTTTTGTTTTGTTTTGTTTCTAATGAGCTTATTAAACAAAATGGTCTCTAAGGTCCCTACCAGTTTTAGATTTGCAATGCTAATGAAACACAATAGCTGTGTGATCCTGAACAAGTCATTTAACTTGTCTGAGCCTCAGTTCCTCATCTCTAAAATGAGGTTAATAATTCCTTTAGTGCCTATCTCAAAGGCCTATTGTGCCTATGAAAAGAGGTATGCTATGCAAAATCCTTTGCAGACCTTGAAGCCTGCTGAATGTAGGCTAGGCCACAGGGGTCCCAAAATTTTTCATGCAATTTTTTTAAGCTTTACTACCTCAATAATGCTTTGGGACAGGCTGGGTTCATTTTTCACCCTTCTTCTCTTCACTTTTCTCTCAAGACTATTCCCCAGAGGGCATTTGGGCATTTTCCCAGCGGCCTCCAGGAGAGCTGCATTCTTTCTGGTTGAAGAATTGAAATAGAAGCACCCATTTCCACCCTTCAGAGATGACCCCAAAATGACTAAAAGCTACACACTTTATGTTCAGAAAGCAGCCCCAGCTGACCCTAGAAGCCAAAATGGCCTCGGGGGAGATTCAGACCACCTCCCAAGGCAACAGGGAAATACAAATACAGATAGATTCCATGGTCCTGGGAGCCATGTTGAATTTTTTACTCCAGGGCCCAATTCCTAAGTGAAAACAAGGCATGTCCAATAAACCAGCTCATATTCTTTGGCTGGGCACCAGATTCCCCATTCCTCCTACATTCTTTCCAGATAATTACACATCCCACCCCTAATAAAGTTTGATTTCCAGGAAAATCATGGTGGCTCAGGGTACTCTTTATAACATTTAGAATAAGAGGAGGTAGCGGGAGTTGAAGATGGGAAAGAGAACCCAGTATCCACTCTGGAAAAGAGGACACAGATTTACTGAGCATGAAAGAAGTCAAGGGGATCTACTGGCAACTCTCTAAGGCTCTACATCAGTAATAAAAAACAAATGAGCATTTGAACTCACTCCTTGTAGCCATAGATTTAATTCTCTTTCTGGTTTTTACAACTCTTGGCTTGTTTTCTTTTGTTTTTCCCTAACCTGTCTTCCTGCTGAGACTTATTTTCTTCTTGCATACTCAGTAGGAAGACAATAGATCAAACTGCATTGAAACTCAAATGGATCTGAAGCATGCCCTGGAGCAGTAACTGGTAAGTGTTTAACATTAACAGGACTTCCCAAGTGACCCATGATTTGATTTCTGAAATGGGATGGGATGGCATGAAATGGTATGGGATAGTATGGGATGGCATGGAATGGAACCTACACAGCAAATGCCTTATTCACTGGGTGGTTGCTACAGAAACTATACTTGGTTTGGAAACCCACTGAAATGGGGGAGGGAGGGTGGAGAAAAGTCCCAAGAGCTAGAAATGGCTGCTTCATCCCCCAAGGGTGCTTCCCCCATTTAAAGAAAAAAGCTGGAGATGAATCATCCCAAACTCAGCAAGTTATTTTCCCATGACTGAGGGCTTTCCAGTAATTAGCCAGGAGACAGAAGGGCTTGTTTCTTCATTATCCTTTTTCTAAAGTCCTGTTTCCACATTGCAGAATTATAAAGTCATAGAGGCCAAAAGAAATAAGAGAACTTCAGTTGGAAAGGGCTTCTAGTGGTGCTGAGCTCTTGACCTCCATCTTTCTGCCCCATCAGAACAACATCTAAACTATCTGAGGTAATGGGGAGCTTATTTTATTTTTATACAAATTCATATTTACCTTTTGAAGGCGAAGCATTTCAACATTCATTCATTCGCTTATTAAATGACAATTTGTTAAATGCCAATGGTATACATAGCATTGGGCTCTTTTGGTGGTGGCAGGGAAGGGATGGGGGTGCAGAGATACATATATACAGGTTGTCCCAAAAGTCTTAGTGCAATTTTAAGTTTGTTTTTTTTCTTTTGTTTTGTTTTGTTTTGTTTTTTTTAAATAGATTCTGTTGGGATGCTCCTGTTTAACCTTCCCCCCTGCCCAGGGCAGTGAGGGTTAAGTGACTTGCCCAGGGTCACATAGCTAGTGTCAAGTGTCTGAGGCCAGATTTGAACTCAGGTCCTCCTGAATCCAGGGCTAGTATTTTATCCACTGTTCCACCTATCTGCCCCACCCCCACCTCGTTTAAGCTTTAATAGCTTAAAGGTGCACTAAAATTTTGGGGACACTCTGTATAGCTATTGCCCTAGAGGAGTTACATGGTAGATAGGTAGGTAGGTAGGTAGGTAGGTAGATAGATAGATAGATAGATAGATAGATAGATAGATAGATAGATAGATAGATAGATAGATAGATAGATAGATAGATAGATAGATGATGGATGGATGGATGATGGTTGGTAGGTAGGTAGGTAGGTAGGTAGGTAGGTAGGTAGGTAGGTAGGTAGGTAGGTAGGTAGGTAGGTAGGTAAGTAGGTAGGTATTTGTCCTTCATGCTCAAAGAGGACCAAAAGGACATCATGATGTCAGGGTCAATGTATGGTATGTCTGGCTGTGGCTGCTCAGACCAATACGAGCTTGGAAGGCTCTACCATTGGTCTGGCACAAATAGTTCATGTGACCATTTGGGAGGGAGATGTCTCTAAATTTGCACATCTCATGTTTCTTTTGAACTACCACAATTCTGCTATGTAAGATACAGAGATAGACACACAAAGCATTGATTAAACACTTTCTATGTGTCAAGCATTGTATTAAATCCTAAGGATACAAATACAAGAATACAAAATGGTCCTTGCCCTCCAAGAGTTTATATTCTAAGAAAACAATGCATGAAGGGGTTCTATGGGAGAAGGGCAAAGCATGGGGAAATGTTGTACAAGCCTAGGAGGTGAAAGTTCATCTATCAAAGCCAGAAGACCCAGGGACAGAATCCAAGTGGAGATGGTATGAAAGCAATGATGAGGTAATGTCTCAGAAGTGTCATGGAGGTCTGGGACCTGGCAAAAATCAAGGTAAGGATGGGATACATACATAGATAAAAACCTGGACTTCTCAGAAACAAAGTCCATCTTTTTTTAATAGATATTCCACCTGTGTTGTTGTATGTCTGTAAGTCAAGGAATACTTGTGTCTCTAAAGAATTTAAAAGGAGCATTGCACAGAGGACAATGAAGTGGCTATGGTGTGCATGCACAGGCTGCAGCATAAAGCACATAAGGACCTCTGTAAAATACCCAGAGCAGAGGATGTTATCAGAGAAAAGCATGATTGAAAAAGATGAGCTAAAGGGAAAAGGACCCACATGTACAAAAATATTTATAGCTGCTCTTTTTGCGATGGCAGGGAATTGGAAATTGAGGGGCTGCCCATCAATTGGGGAATGAAATGACTAACAACTTGTGTTATATGAATGTAATGGAATACTACTATTGTGCTGTAAGAAATGATGAGCAGGCAGATTTCAAAGAAACCTGGAAGGACTTGCATGAACTGATGATGAGTGAGATGAGCAGAACCAGGAGAACATTGTACACAGTATCATCAACATTATGTGTTGATCAATTGTGATAGACTTGATTCCAAAGGACTTATGACGGAAAATGCTCTCCAAATCCAGGGGAAAAAAAGAACTGTGGAATATGGATACAGACTAAACCATACTATTTCTTTTGTTTTGGGCGCTGTTGCTTTTCTTTTGGGTTTTTTTTTCCTTTTTGCTCTCATTCTTCTCTTATAACATGACTAATGCAGAAATATGCTTAATGTTATTGTATATATATAACCTATATCAGATTACTTGCTGTCTTGAGGTGGGGAGGAGGAAGGGGAGAGAGGAGAAAAAAATGAAACTAGAAATCTTATAAAAACAAATGTTGAAAACTATCTCTACATGTAACTGGAGAATAATAAAATACTTTAATAATTTTTAAAAAAAGAAAGAAAAAGATGGGCTGCTCATGTGGCAGTTAGGAAGGGTGACTAATGAACATCCCATATCCTCCACCAGCATTTTCATATTCAGGAGAGGAACCCAGGGAAGGGAAGTAACCTATCCAAGGTGGGCAGCTAGGTGGCGCAGTGGATAAAGCACCAGCCCTGGATTCAGGAGTACCTGAGTTCAAATCCAGCCTCAGACACTTGACATTTACTAGCTGTGTGACCCTGGGCAAGTCACTTAACCTCCATTGCCCCGCCAAAAAAAAAAAAAGTAACCTATCAAAGGCCACACAGATAGTAAAGACTAGAACCAGGCCTCAAATCTGGGTCCTCTGGGTTAATTTAATGTGAACCCCCATATTGGCTCTGTGGTGAACAGGACACACAAAGACAGGCAGGCATGGAGGAAAATCAATCATAAAGCAGTAAGGTGGTACAATAGATGGAACATTGAACCTGAAATCCAGAAAATCTGAGTTCAAATTCAGCCTCAGACACCAGATGTATGACCTTGGGCATGTCACTTAACCTGTCTCAGTTTCCTCAATTATAAAAAGGGTAAATAGATAAATAGATAGACAGACAGACAGATATAGATGTAGATATAGATATACATACAACTTACTCCCAGGGTTATTGTTAGGATAAAATGAGATAAATAAATGCTAGTTATAATTATCATCAGTATCATTAGAGGGGATATCCATATGGACAATTTCACATCCTCATTTGAGTAGTTGAGGCTAGAATTAACCAGGATATAAATAAAGGACTCACCCCGATGAGGTAGAAGGCAAGTTCAGTCTAGGCAAGAGGTTCCTAAACTTTCTTGGTTCACAGCATCTCTAGGACAAAATATATAATTAAGTAATTAGGTTGGAATTTTACTTCCAGAGAGAGGCCTCTGTGAGCTCCTGAAGTGCCCTGCAGAACTCTGTGTTTATGTATGCATGTGTGTATGTTTGTATGTATGCACACACAAACACATACATATATATGGATGGATAGATAGATAGGTAGGTAGGTAGAAATATGGGGAGTGTATATGTATGTATATATACATACATACATACATACATACATACATACATACATACATACATACAAACTCTGTGTGGGTATTGCTTTGACTCTCTGGGACCAGAACAGATGAGACTGGATAGCTTCTGGAAGTAACTGGTACATGTGGCCTTGTATTCTTTTTATATGTACCACTGATGATTTGTACATTGTCAGTAAACATCATGAAGTGGGGTTTAAAAGTCTACCATTTCTACTTAAAAGCTACACTTGGACTGATTTACTATGGTCCTCATCAGGGATAGCTAGAGAATAGGGACTAAAACTGTGATTCTGTTGGTCTAAGGAAATTCTTGGTAAGGAAAGTCCCTCTCCCAGTTCAGATTGGTGTTTTATCTTTAATTTCTAGTCTTAGAGAATTTCCCCAAACACTGAGAGATTATGTGGTTTGTCCAGGTTCACGTATCCAGTATATGTCAAAGATGAGATTTGTTCTCAGGTCTTCCTGGCTCTGAGGACTGAGAGCTCCCCTTCTCCACTATCACATGATGTCCATTAAATACAGAACCCATGCATTTTATCAAATAGGGGAATGAAAGTCTTCTCCCAGAGGGGTAGCTAGGTGGCACAGTAGATAGAGCACCAGCCCTGGAGTCAGGAGTACCTGAGTTCAAATCTGGCCTCAGACACTTAACACTTACTAGCTGTGTGACCTTGGGCAAGTCACTTAACCCCAATTGCCTCACTAAAAAAAAAAAAAGTCTTCTCCCAGAAATGGGCCCTGGGTGCCTTCATCTTAGGTGATCTTAGCATGTAGCAAAGTCTATTATATAACAAATAGCAAGAATACAAGTGAAAACACTCAAGTCATTAGGTATTCCAACAACATCAACCAGAAGACCCCTCATTCCAGATTCCTGGACAGGGGGCCTTTCTATACAGAAGGGGGAGGAGCAGAAGAACAAGAATGAGGAGGAGAGGGAGGGGGAGGAGGAGGGGAAGGGGGAGGAGGAGGGGAAGGGGGAGGAGGAGGGGGAGGAGGAGGAGGAGGAGGAGGAGGAGGAGGAGGAAGAGGGGGAGGAAGAGGAGGAGGAGAAGGAGGAGGAGAAGAAGGAGGAGAAGAAGGAGAAGGAGAAGAAGAAGAAGAAGAAGAAGAAGAAGAAGAAGAAGAAGAAGAAGAAGAAGAAGAAGAAGAAGAAGAAGAAGAAGAAGAATTTCTTTCCCTTTTCCTGGACATCTGCCACCAAGGCCAACTAAAATAAGCTATTTCTGCATTTTACACCTTGTTCATCCACTTCTGAAATTCCAGGTCCCTAAAAGGCTTCCATTTTTCACCACATGCCCCATTCTTACACTTCCCAACTGCTGACATGGAGGTTTCCAATCCCCCATGATTTAGGAGGAAAGAGGGTTGTTACTGGCACAGGAAACGCAAAATTACAGTGAATCAATGAAGACTTGACACATTGCTTTGGAAAAGTTGCCAACCTTTGCATTATATAAACAAGCAATTAGATTGAGAACTCAAATGTCAACATAGTCACAATCTGCTCATTGGCTGATCACTGCTGGGCATTTGCCAGGTCACACACTTAGACCTGACACATATGTATATGGGGGCAGGGGAAGAGAGAAGAGTTTGTATGCGTCTGCATATGGGTGCACATGTACACTATTACCTCCACCAGAACAAGGTGAGTCAATATAAAATGTAATTCTCTAATGGAAATCAAGTCCAAAGTCTAAGAGAAACAAAGAAACAAATCTAATAGAAATTGAATCTCCTCTTTCTACCATTCTGTTCCCTTTTTGATTATTTTTCTTGGAATTTGACTGATTGAGGTATCTCAGATGACATTCACTTCAAATGTTATCCTACGTGGTGAGGTGAGAAATGTCAGAGGAAGATAGTAGGAATGACTTACAAGAAAGACAAGATAGAAAGAGCAGAGGGGTATATGCAATTTTTTGCAGCCTAAAGATTTCTGAAAACTTTGGAGTCTGGAATAAAAATTCATCTCCAAAGATATATCTATGCTCATCATGTGTTTCCATGGATACAAAGGATCAATCAATCAGCAAGCATTTATTAGACACCTACTATATTCCAAGCATTGTATGTACCATGGGAAGCTTTCTGGCTAAGGTGTCAATCATAGAACTAATTACTGTCTGTCATCAGTCCAGCTGTTTGGAAGTGTGCCATTGAGGGGAAAATATGTCTGTCCCTTTAAAAGTAAGAGGTCTGAACAAAAGGAAGTGTCTTGGGCAGTGTGATTAAGTTGAAGTAGTAATAAGAGGATTCTGTCAGTATTCTGCACTTTAAAGTTAACAATAGAAGTGCTTTCCTCACAATAATCCCTTGGGGAGAGGGGGTGTAAGAGTGGTTATGCCTATTTTATAGATGTGGGGACTGAGGTCCAGCAAGGTAGGTGACTCACTCACAGTCCCTCAGAAAGTAAGGACACAGATTTAGCTTCAAGGATTTGAAGCTAAGTGTTTTTACTCAAAGTCTAATGTTCTTTCTATTATATGACATTTCCTCTCAATGGCAGTTTTTTAATGTTTTTTTTAGTTTTTTTAATGCAAATCACAGGAAAGGCTCTTTCTGTTCCCAACTGGTTTTTTTTATAGTCTATCCAAAAAACTAAGAGCTAGACATAGCTTGATATGTGCAAGAACATGCAAACTTGTCCCTACCCTCCAGGTTGAGCTAGATGGCAATAGGTCATCAAGTGTACTAGGCCTTCAAAGCCATAGTATGAAAGCCCCCCTGTTCATAGAAGGCCCTGATAAATGCTTGTTGATTGGTTGATTAAAGCAGAAGGGGGCAGCTAGGTGGCACAGTGGATAAAGCACCAGCCCTGGATTCAGGAGTACCTGAGTTCAAAACCGGCCTCAGACACTTGACACTTACTAGCTGTGTGACCCTGGGCAAGTCACTTAACCCCCATTGCCCCGCAAAAAAAAAAAAAAAGTAGAAGGATGACAGTGTGTTCATCTATACAACCTATACCTGTGGACATACACAACAATAGCAACAAAAGTCGATTCCAAGCAGATGGCCCTCACTTCTTGATGGTGTTAGCCTAGAAAACGATTATCCAGAAGTTGGAAGCTCAGTCTTTCCCCTCTCTGAGTGAGGTGTTAGCCAGTGTCAGAAGACTGGCGTGTTGAGAGTGATTGGAGCAAGGGATGTCTGCTACCCTTTGGTTTCCATGGAGGATTATGATGAGGGTAGGTTGTGGCAGCATTCAGAGCTCTCCATCTGAAGGGACTCTGGGTGATACTAGAGAGAAAAGCCAGGCCACCCTCAGTTTGGCTTAGGTCTACTGCCGATCAATCAAACACGTACTTACCAATTGTATAATAACAAGCACTTATCAAGCCCTATTCCATGCACCAGGCACTGTGTTAAGTGCCAGGGTTACCAAGGTAACTTGAGGTCTCTAACCTCAAGGAGTCTATAATACACCTATTCTTTGTGCACATTAAATCCTTGAAGAAAATAAGTTGAACCTACTCTTTATGGGGCTCCACCTTTTATTAGTGGTCACCAAATCCTTCACAACCTGAAACCCAGACCTTATCTCCCACTACCCCATTTTCAGGCCTTGTTGGAAATTTCTGGTTTTTACCTTGCTTCCACCCCTGATACACCTCTGACCTTTCTTGTTCTTTGATTTGTCTGTTGTCATTATTATTTTTCAGTCCCATCCTACTCAACCTACATAGGGTTTTCCTGGCAGAGACACTAGAGTGGTTTGCCATTTCCTTCTCCAGCTCATTTTACAGATGAGGAAACTGAGGCAAGCAAGGTTAAGTGACTTGCACAGGATCGATCAGCTAGTAAGTGTCTGAGGATGGATTTGAACTTAGGTCTTCAGGCCTGTCACTCTATCCACTGCACCACCTAGCTATCTACCCAGTTCCAAATACTGGCTAAGTGTATCTTCTTCCCAATTTCCATCTATACCAAAATGTTTCCCTTTCCCCTGTTCTCCAAGGAGGAAAGAGTTCTATTAGTACCATGGGCCTGTTCAGTCATGGTCCAGACTAGATTTCACCTTGGACCTACCCAGGATCAAAACTGGATGAACGCTGCTCCAATCTTCCTAGGAATTTCATTTTTGTTGTTGTTCAGTCATTTCAGTTGTGTCTGACTTCATGACCCCCATTTGGGGTTTTCTTTGAAAAAAACACTAGAGTGGCTTTCCAACTTATTTTACAGATGAGGAAACTGGATCAAACATAGTTAAGTGACTTGCCCAGGGTCACACAGCTAGTAAGTATCTGAGGCCAGATTTGTACTTAGAAATCTGAGTCTTCCGGACTCCAGGCCTGGCATTCTATCCACTATGTGATAGGGACTTCATGGTGAACTAATAATTAAAGAAACAGAAATTTAAGCAACTTTGAGCTTCCATTTCACACCTATCAGATTGACAAAAATAGTAAAAGAGTAAAATAACAGAGGGAGGAGGAGCTGTGAGAAAACAGGTGCAACTGTAATTTGGTCCAGGCATTCTGGAAAGCAATTTGAAACTATGCCCAGAAAGTTACCAAACTGTGTAGACTCTTTGATTCAGCTACCCTCTTCCTAGACCTCTACCCCAAAAGAAATCAAAGGGGGAAGGAAAAGACCCATACATACAAAAATATGTATAGCAGCTCTTTTCACAGTCAAAAATTAAAAACAAAGGGATTGTCTTCCTATTGAGGATGTAGGGCATCATGGAATAATACTGAGTACTAAGAAATGATTGAAGTGACCATTTCAAAGTAAATGAGGAAGACTTTATGAACTGATGCAGAGAGAAGTAAGCAGGACTCAAAGAACAATATCAACAGTGACAATAACATTATGGAGAAAAGTAACATTGAAAGACTTTAAAACAACATTTAGACTTTAATATCAATACAATGATAAACCAGGAGTCCAAAAGAATGTAGATGAAACATGCCACCCCCTCCTAATAGGGGATTGACTTAAAATTCAGGAAGAGACAGATATTTTCAGACATGGCTAATGTAGGAATTTGTTTACTAGATTTTGCAACTACGTATTGAGGGCTTCATTTTTCATTTTTGTTTTTGTTTTCTAATTTGCTCAGTGAAGGAAGGGTGGGGACAGGAGAAGGAAGGGTTAAGAAGGAAGAAGAGTGGGGCAGCTAGGTGGCACAGTAGATAAAGCACCGGCCCTGGAGTCAGGAGTATCTGAGTTCAAATCTGGCCTCAGACACTTAACACTTACTAGCTGCATGACCCTGGGCAAGTCACTTAACCCCAATTGTCTCACTAAAAAAAAAAAAGAAGGAAGAAGAGTAATTTATAAAATGTTTGTTAACTGAAAAAATTAAAATTAAAGATTTCTCTCTCACACATCTGCCTCTGATCTACTCTTAGTACTTCACTGAATTCTATGAGCTGAGTTCATCCTTTCCTGGAGAGGCACACTAAAGACGCTTCCCAACAGTTTAAGAGCACAAAAATGGCAGCCAAGTCCTCTACAGCCTCATGGCTCATCACTCCCAGGCCTTAGCCTAGCCTCTGGAATCTGATCATCTTGCTCTGGTAAAGTATACTCCAATTATACCTAGTCAGAATACATTTATCTATGAGTGGCTTTTTAGAGCTATATATTAATTCTAAGATTCTTTGTCCATATAAGTCATTTTATAAGTCAACCTATTTGTAGGAAGCTAAAATTTCCCCAATATCCATCTGTATCTTTTACTCTTGAGTATATGGGTTTCATGAATGAATAGAGTAATAATAAAATGTACTGATATATGCAAGTTTATGCATATATTTATATTCATTTTATATAATAATGGCTAACATTCATATAGCATTTATTATGTGCAGTCACTGTGCTAAGTACTTTATCATTATTCTCTCATTTAATCCTCACAACCAGCCAGAGGAGATAGGTGCTATTATTATCCCCATTTTACAAATGAGGAAACTGAGACAGCCATTGGTGCTACTGAGGCTAGATTTGATCTTTGGTTTTCCTTATTCTATGTAACTATTTTTCAGAAAGATCTGTTTTCATTAAATTTATTATGATTTAGTCTCTGATAGAGGAGACTAGTTCTGGAGGTAAATTTGGGAATATGTGCTCAGTTTTTTTAATGGTGGAGGAGGGTCTTAGTGAAATCCCAATCAATCTTGATAATTGTTATTTACAGGGTCTAATGACACTGGGTGGGAGGGGGCGCCGCCAGGATCACAAAGATTCATTACTTACGACTAATACTTTGCCTCCCACCTGCAGCCTGGTCCCCTCGGTGCCCCACCAGCAGCCTCCCTTGATTCCTTCCCTTCCTCTTTTCTCTCCAGCACCTGTACTTCCCCAGAGAACATTTTTCCTTCATCAGCATCAAGTGACTCAGGGCTTCACAGCACCCCAGCTTGCAGATCAATTAGGCATTATAATCAGAAATGAGTGCTGGAAGAAACCATCAGTACAACCGTCATTCCTAGGCAAATATCCCTGCCTATGCCTCATCAGTTCTAATAAGACAATAACAATAGTTTCAATTCTGAGCAGCCTGGTTATTGAGTCATTCCTAATTACCCACATCAGTGAGACAGGGGAAAAAAATCTGTCTCGGGAACCAAGCTGATGCTTTTTTAGAATACCTTCTATACGACTATGTTATCCACCTTAAGTTATGATGGGCCTAGAAGAAACCAAGAACAAAGTGAAGCTATGTGCAGGGAAATCATAGAGGAGATTTCAAAGACAACCACGAGGTTCTTGGGTCATACAAAATTAATAAAATTGAGTTAGAGAGGCTTGAGAGAGTGTCTGATTCATTCACTCATTGTGAAAGCAGGCTTTTTAGTCATGTTGCAAAAATCAACATCCCAGGAGAAATGCCAGGGAGAATTTATACACTTCAAGTGGACAAACAAACACCTCCTTGGTTCAGATATTACATAGACTGTCTTTTAAGGGAGCAAAGGATTTGGAGTCAAAGAATAGAGGTCCAAAAAAAAAAAAAAAAAGAACATAGTACCAAATCTTTGTTCCATTGCTGACCACGAGTGTGATCTTGGGAAATCACTTTGGTTTTCTGGGTCTCCGTTTCTTCGTCTGTAAAATAACGGTCTCCATGTTTCCTTCCATTTCTAAGGAATATAATATCACAGATGGGAAGCTGGAAATGATCTCAGAGTGCACGTAGTCTAACCCCCCTAATTTTACACATGAGCAAATGACGGCCCATTTAGGTCTTGATTGTCCCAAGGACACTCAGGTAGCACACAACAAAGGAAAAATTTGAACCCAGGTCCTCCTGACTTAGGTCTCTTTTCAGTGCATATGGTACTGAGGAGAGTTCCCAAAAATAGCAGATTAGAAAAAACCTAAATAAGTGCCCACATAACAAATATGGCATTTTTGGAATATTTGACTGTTTCAAAATCATGGAAAAGAAGCCACAGGTAAGTTGCTACATTCATGTTCCTCCAGATGGAAGGATGCAGAAAAGCCTTGTAATTAACATTCCCATTTGTTCATTTGACCATTTTAAATTGTAATAATTGGGGTTTAAACAATCTTTCTCCTAAGAAACCCAAGTACATTTATTAATACCCTCATTGGTTTACCAGTTCATTCTTGAGCAAGATGCTTTTGCCTTCAATCTATGATAAAGGGTAAGTCTTCAATGGAAAAGCTGCATGCAGTAATCTTTAAATAAAGAAAATGAGGAAACAGGTTGGCCCCCATCATCCTCCTTCCACACAGAGCAAAGGGTTATTGAAATAAGAGGAGAAAAAAATGGGACTAAGCTGCAGAGATATTTGTGAACACTCCGCTCACACTAGGAGCCACCATGTAAAAAGTATTTAGCAAATGTAAATGCTGAAGGCAGCACTATGACACTATTTCAAGTGGTCAGTATAGAGTGATTTCCTCAGAAAAAAAGAAGGGAGGGTATAGGAACAAAGCCAAGTGAGACAAGGAGGGACAACAGTGTTACAGGGCAGCTATACTGGTCCAAGATCCCTGGGTGTTTTCCCCTTGATTTCCAAATCTGTGCAGCTGGCTACCAGTCCTCTGGGAAAGAAACACAAATCATGAGGGACTGGGGATTGGGAGGGGAGGTTGTCTGTATCTGTCCACAATTTTTTGTAGACAATTAGACAGCTAGGTGATTGATGCCTCATATTGAGCATAGGACTTGATTGGAGTTGGGAAGACCTCAATTCAAATCCAGCCTCAGACACTTACAAGATGTGTGACCCAAGTCAAGTCACTTAACCAGTCAGCCTCAATTTCCTCATCTGTGAAATGGTGATTAAAAGTAGTACCTGCTTTCCAGTATTGTTGCAATTTTAAATCTCTATGTAAATTCCAGGTGTTATTGTTGCTATTGTTGTTGTAATTTTGTTGTGCTTCAGAGCTGGAATATAGGTCACAGATGTACATACATGCACACACACATGCACATACCCCAAAGTAAGAACTACAATAAACTGGATCCCATATTTGGCCCAAATTTTCATAGCAGAATGTACTGGAGGTGGTGTATTGGATAGAGTACTGGGACTGGACTCAGAAAGACCTGAATTCACATCCTGCTGCAAACACTGACTAGCCATGTGACCCTAGGCAAATCACTTTAACCTTTCTCAAACTCGATTTCCTATACTGCAAAATGGAGGTGGTAATAACCTACTTCTCAGAATTGTCATGAGGACTCAATATGATAATAAATGTGAAGCTCTTTGCAAACCTTCTAGATTTAGGTAAATGTTAGCTATTATTGGCTGAATTCCTTCCACCATCCATAGGTGAGACACGCTCTGTTGTACAACAGGCACTGGGATATAACAGTCACTTCATCCTTAGGTTTCCCTTCCACCCTCAGTTTGGTATGACCTTTATGAGCTGTTAAAATGAACTTAGGGGGCAGCTAGGTGGCGCGGTGGATAGAGCACTGGCCCTGGAGTCAGGAGTACCTGAGTTCAAATCTGTCCTCAGACACTTAACACTTACTAGCTGTGTGACCCTGAGCAAGTCACTTAACCCCAATTGCCTCACCAAAAAAAAAAGTGAACTTAGAATAATTTTTGTCAAGTGACAGCCCACTTTCCCTAGATAACAGCTTAAGATAATGTATTCATCATCTATGTTAACATACATGTGTGTTGGGGTAGCTAGGTGGCACAGTAGATAAAGCTCTGGCCCTGGATTCAGGAGGACCTGAGTTCAAATCCAGTCCCAGACACTTGACACTACCTGTGTGACCCTAGACAAGTCACTTGGACTTCACCAAAAAAAAGTGTGTTGCATACATGTTATGTAACATGTTTTAGCATGGTCTGGTCCTAAAACACTTCTACCCGCAGCTTGCTAGGGCATCATCTGCTAAACACTCACAACTACTGCTTTTCACTGTACACAAATTTGTATTCATTCTTTTTTAATACTGTGGCATCTGCTCAACTATGACCATACCGTGGCAGGCTATTTCACATCCTATTATTGATGGGCTGGAATTATGCCTTCTCAACCTGTGATCTGCCACTAAATGAGCACTTAGCACTCATTGCTAAATCAGATGAAACAGTTTATTGATAATGGGCATGCTGTGTGGTGATAGGAAGCACTCTCTACCACTGGAGGGTTTGTGGTGTCAATGCAGCTGCTTTCTCATCTAGCTCATTTGACCCTCCCAATCTAAACAGGAGCCAGAGAAGTATATAAATCCATTATGAAAATGCAATCTCCTTAATAATATGCCCCTCAACAATTCCAACCCATAGCAATCTGCCTTCCCTCTGAATTCCTGCTGCATTTGTGGTCCACAACATTCATGCATTCTTGAATCCACAAAGCTGTATTTGTAGTCTTGAAGACATGAATTTGCATCTCAGCTCTGTCAGCTCAATACCTGTGTGGTCTCACAGAAGTAAGTGAAACTCTGCACCTTACTTCCCTCATGTGTAAAATGAAGACCTTAGATCAGATGTTTCCTAAATTACCTTTCTCCTCTAAATATATGTTCCTGTGACCACATGAGAGGGGTAGCATGATCATCCCAGGCAACAGCAAGCATTTATTAAGAAACTATCATATAGGGACAGCTAGGTGGCACAGTGGATAAAGCACCGATCTTGGATTCAGGAGGACCTGAGTTCAAATCCAGCCTCAGACATTTGACACTAGCTGTGTGACCCTGGGCAAGTCATTTAACCCTCATTGCCCTGCAAAAAAAAAAAGAAAAGAAAAGAAAAGAAACTATCATATGACAAGCACTACACTAGGCACTGACAGGTACAAAGACAAATATAAAACAGTCCCTGACCTTAGTAACTTTATATTCTATTGGGGAGATAACATGAATATAAATAAGTATATATAAAGTAAATAAAAGGTAAAAAATAAATTTAAGGATAATAAGAAACTCTTCATGTGAACCAGGTATCACTTATCGGAGTTTTAAAAGAAAATAAGATAGTCAAATCATTCACAGATCTTCATCAAACAATATTGCTGTCTCTATACACCATGTTCTCTTGGTTCTACTCACTTTACTATACATCATTTCATACATGTCTTTCCAGGCCTTTCTGAAGTCATCCTGCTTGTCATTTCTTATTGTACAATAATATTCCATCACCATCCTATACCACAGTTTGTTTAGTCATTCCCCAATTGGTGGGCATTCCTTTGATTTCCCATTCTTAGCTACCACAAAAAGAGCTGCTATAAATATTTTTGTGCAAATAGGTCTTTTTTTCTTTGGGAGGATGTCTTGGGGATACAAAGCTAGCAGTGGTATTGCTGGATCAAAAGGTATACGCATGAGGCAGCTAGGTGGCGCAGCGGATAGAGCACCGGCCCTAGAGTCAGGAGGACCTGAGTTCAAATCCAGCCTCAGACACTTAACACTCACTAGCTGTGTGACCCTAGGCAAGTCACTTAACCCTCATTGCCCCACAAAAAAAAGAAACTATCCACCTCCAAAGAAAGAACTAATATTGATGGAACAGACTGAAGCATGCTATTTTTTACTTTTTTTCATTTTTTCTTTTAATCAAGCTTTCTTAAGAAAATGACAAATATGGTAAATTTTTACATGATCATACATGTATAACCTATATCTGATTGCTTACCACCTTAGGGAAGGAGGAGGGGAAGGAGGAAAAGAAGGATAAAAATTGGAACCTAAAACTATAAATAAAAATGTTTATTACAAAAAAAAGAAAGAAAGAAAGGAGGATATATGTTTGTTGGGCCTTGAAGGCAAAAAGGATTTGGATTCAAATTTAGTGTCTGACACATAATAACTAATGTGACCATTGGCAAGTAACTTAATCACCCAGTGCCACCAGGCAACTCTCTAAGATAATGTTAAAATTGAGGATTTGTGTCGGTAGAAGGAGTTTCTTTTTTTTTCTTTTTTTTTAAATTTTTTGGTGAGGCAATTGGGGTTAAGTGACTTGCCTAGGGTCACACAGCTGGTAAATGTTAAGTGTCTGAGGCTGGATTTGAACTCAGGTCCTCCTGATTCCAGGGCCAGTACTCTATCCACTGCACCACCTAGCTGCCCCAGAGCGAGTTTCTTTATGTGAAGTTGCCAACTGTCATGACTAAGCCAAAAAAAAAAAAAAAAAGACTATATGAACTATTTATTAAATACCTAAGATATGCTAAGAATATACAAAGAGAATCAAGGCCCAGCCCCGGCCCTCAGTGAATCTGCTGAGGGCCTTCAAAGCTACCTATGAAGGGGTCAACAAACAGTGCACATATTTCCCTGACTCCACTACTACTAGCTCCCTGAACCTCACCTCCACCCTTCAGGTCAATGACTTATCATTGATTTTCTCTTCCCCAGTGCTTACTAGAAGTTCACAATAGAAAAGTTCACAATAGAAAAAGGACCTTGAATATAGTAATTAATAGAACATGTCTTCAGTCACCAAGGACAGAGTCATGGTACCAATACTGGCACAAGGATCCATCCGGATTTCTAGAGTTGGGCAGAATATTTCCTGGCATTAAAAAACTGGGACTTAGCTACACCCACAGATTAAACTGCACTTGGGCTCCCTACCCCATCAGCCTTATGGGCAGAAATGGCATCAACGACTATGACCAGCCGCCTTATTAGAATTTCCTTCTGCCAGCTCCTCAGATGGTTTCCAAACCATTTGGCAGTCCTTGCTCAGTCCAGATTTCACATGATGCTCAAGGGCTTAATCATGAATCACACCCAAGTCAGAAAGCCACAATTAAGGCAGGAATCTTTGTTTTCAGATACCTTTGCAGTTGTCACTCACTATGTATCACTATTGTAGCTTGTTCTGAATATATTTGTTTGCATGTTGTCGCCCCCACCCCATTAGATTGTAAACCTCTTGAGGGCAGGGACTGTTTTTTGCCTCTTTTTGTATCTCTGGTCTTTAACATAGCACCCAGCACACAATAGGTACTCAATAAATGTTTAGTGATTAATCAATATCTTCTCATTTTTCAACAAAACATCTTAAAATACTTTGGGAAATTAAATGACTTGTGCTTTAGCCACTTTTTCCTTTTTTCAAAACTACTACCAGAGACTGTCTCTATTGTATATCATTTCCAGTCTTTTTTCTCTTGATACATATCTCCCTTTCTTGTTTCCAAAGTTGGCTTCAGAGTCATTGTTTGTCATTTCTCAGGCATCAGTATTATGTTCCAGCCAGTGTTGATTCCCTATAACAGGTGAGCAGTCTATACTAGACATAATGATCCAAAAGCATGAAGATGCTAAAGCAAACTATTTAATTACAAGTACCCTGGAAATGTTCCTTTGCCACTATAACTTGTCAATTCCTTAGAAATATGAGGTTATATGTTCCACAATTATTCTTTATTCCCCAATACAATGAATGAAGCTAAAAGTTATTCTAAAATGGGGTCACCTTATACTGAATACCAACCCAAGGCAGATGCTGGTGAAATTCCAGAGTTTTCAAGCCACCTGGACAGTAGGAAATAGGTGAAAAGCTTGGGAAGCAAATAACAAAAATGATACAAAGATGTGATATGTTTTGTGTGGATACATGGTTGATTTAGCCCATGGCAGCTCAGAACTCCTGAGCTCAATCAATCCACCAAGCTTAGCTTTCCTAGTCACTAGGGTTACAGCTATTTATTATTGCCACTCCAGGGATTCATTTGGTCAGTTACAGGATGGACTCAGTGGTTACTGATATGTCTTCTAACTGAGATTCTAAAATATAGCCCAGCACCACAAGAATGAGAATTTTCCACCATTAGCAGTGGTTATGTTGGATACAATCTCACCTTAGGTTCAATCTGAATCTCCTTGAAAAGAGAGACAGTCATGTTTTAGATTGGCAAAGGTCAATAATGTGTTTCTCATGTAATCATATGGTAAGGATATCTTCTCAAATAATTTCATGTAGAGATGCAGAATTTCACTGGCACTTCAGCTGTGCAAACAGTTTTCAGACAGGTTCTATTGCTCTCTCTCTCTCTCTCTCTCTCTCTCTCTCTCTCTCTCTCTCTCTTTCTCTCTCTCTCTCAGAGAACAGCAAGCAGAAGTAAATTAAATTGACATTTGTTTCTCTACTTGCAGAGTGTGATATTTGCCATCATCTGTGGCTTGTTTGTCAGAAGCGTGCAGGGTGTGTTGGGCTCTGCCAAGGCAGTGACATAAGCAAGCACAGGTGGTACCTCACTTGAGCATGCTGAAGACTCCCTGGGGGTGTGTCCTTGGTGCAGGGCTCTGAAGGAACAGCTGGGCTGAGCTGGGGGCTGATTACATCAACCTTCTTCCAGCGGCTGCTGTTTTTCAGGGTGCTTAGAAGGAACAGAGCAAGAGATTGGAGCTGGTGTCTCTGAGCAAACCAGATTCTACATAGCCATGAGCAAATTTGTAGCTAAAGAGCATGGCATCAATACCCTCTGTTTCTGTGGTCCCTCTGACTGGAAGACAGAACAGAAAGCTTCTTCCAGAACCTACAGTTAAACAGATGACCAGGCCAGCCTTCTCTTCATTTCCCATCTGACTACACTCCTTTTTACTTCTCCCCCATTGCTAAGTATCCTCCATCCTCTCCCCCCACTCCTGATACCCCAGCCTTTCAGCTACCTTTTGTGTTTTCTCTCCCCATTAGATGATAAGATCCTTGAGAACAGACATTGTCTTTCTTTGTCATTTTTGTATCCTTAATGTTCAGAACATTGCCAAGCACATAGTAAGTACTTAAAAATATATTTAATGACTGACTGGCTTCCTGAAAGGCCAGGTAAACCAAAAATGACTACTAGCCAGTACATTGTGTTATTCTGGACTTCAGATCAGGAAAATCTAAGTTTAAATCCTGCCTCAGTCACATACCATGTGACCCTAGGCAAGTCATTTAACCTCTCTGAATATCACTTTACTTATTCGTTATACGAGGGAATTGAATTTGATTACTTCAAAGGTCTCTTCAAGCTCTGAATTTATGATCCTATGATACTGGGGTGCATGGGTTTTTTCTCTTCCTTTATGTAGGATGTTCCTTGGTGTCCTTGGTTTGGGATTATGTTCTTTTGCTACTCCAGAGCCTAAACACCACATGGGAAAAACAAAGGCAGCTGAACAATGATGACATTATTTTCCTGATTTAGCCTATGGTCACTTATGTGATTGTCTCAGCTGAGTTCACAATTTCACCATCCCAAGGGAGAGGTAGCTGACAGTAGGTCTTTAATCAGAACTAAGCTTCCCTGAGTTGGGTGTGGGTCTCTCAAACAAGCTTGAGGAAAATGTTAAATGCAATCTCATCATCCATCCTGTTCTTCAAAGGCTGATTTGACCTAGTAGAGGATGAGGGAATAGGAAGGGAAAGAAACCTGGATCCCCGATAATTGGTTATTAATATAAGAGAAAAATAATCATTTCTCTCATTTGGTGTTATGGAAAGAACACAGGTTGAGTAAGAAGCCTAGCTCCACTATTTAGTATAAGCACAGCCTTGAGAAAATAATTGCCTAAACTCTCTGAGCTTTAGTTTCCTCATCTGTAAAATGGGGTTTTGGACTAGATGAACTCTAAAATTCCTCCAAATACTTGACACTATTAGCTTTTTTTCTCCCATAGATACTATTTCTGATATCAAAATATGCTGCCACTAGTTGGGAGTAAAATCCTTGGTCACATCATCAAACCTTTAAGACTGTGCTTTATCTATAATCCAGATAAGAGCAATCTGTGTTCTACTCATATGAACAAATGTGTTGAAAGATTTGTTCCCTTCCTCCAACTCCCATGCCCTGGGTGCCTGCACTGGAGGTAGCCATGAGCTTTGAACCTCTCCCCATTGCTCCCAGCACTTCCTACAGGTAACCACAGGCAAGTTTTCTGAACCCAGTAGTTCCAGAGAAGGAGATTGGCAATACAAGTTGGAAGAGGACTCAAAGGAAGGAAATCCTTAAAACACTAAAAATCAGTGAAAGATTTGAGCAAGTGAAATGCACCCCACCTGGGAAGCTGAGAAGTCAGGGAATATGTGGGAGGATTTATCCTAATCAAAATAAGAGTGAAAAATGGAGATTCAATTGAGTAGGGTAAATCGAAGGGAGTTCCCACAGTACCTTAAAGAGGCCCTTTGTTTATAGGATGGGGCTCAGTATGAAAACTTGAAGGGTAAGTAGCCTGGAACCATCCTGGTCCTGAGTATCAGGACCCCAATGTAATCTTTCCTTATGCTGGAGAGTTGGCACCATCTCCTGGGAAGAAGGAACAACTGCTGGAGCCCATCTGCGAAAAGGAGGACCCAATAGTGTAGGCAAACTAAAGAGAGGGATGGGAGCAGAAAGGACCTCAGAGACATGCATCTGGTGAGCTGCAGGGAGAATCAAACCCTGACTTTAACCCAATGAAGCCCCACACAGGGATAGAGTCAGGATTAAAGATCTCAAATGTCCTGTGATGGGGATAGAGAAATAAATATATCTCCCTGTAGGCCCCAGGACAGGATGAGAACCATTACTAACACTCCTAGCAGGCCCTTGGTAGATATATAGGAGCAGGATGACAACTCCTAGGAGGTGTGAGCCACAGGGACTGTACAGGTTTCATTGGGACAAAATGGAAGAGGGACCTAGGAGGAGGGGGAAATAGGCTCTCTTACTTCTTCTCTATGGGCTCAGATGTGAGTCCTGCTTGTATTCTTTATGACATAGAGTCTGTTCTGTGTTTGATGTCCTGTGAAACAGTGCTTATAAAAGGAGCTGATGGTCCTCCTTTTCAGAGAGTGTCAGATACTAAAGGTTCACCAGGTAGGGGACAAGGCATAAAAAAGTAAGATGTCTCCCAAGTATATCCAGGACCTTCGTATTAGAAGAGAATCTTTGATACCAAAGTTACAGCTCTATTCAAGTAACTGGATTTAAATCATATAACAAATGTTATGTTTTCAAATTATATGCAAAGATTAACTTTTTTTTTTCTTGGTTGGGTAATGTGGGTTAAGTGACTTGCCCATGGTCACACAACTAGTAAGTGTCAAGTGTCTGAGGTGGATTTGAACTCAGGTCCTCCTGACTCCAGGGCCGGTGCTCTATCCACTGTGCCACCTAGCTGCCCCCCCCCAAGATTAACTTTTAAAGAAAACAAACAAAATAAGGGTTTCCTAGCTTTGGGTCTGTAAATTTAGATAGGAAAAAATTACTTATATATGAATATTTATTAAAATTGTTTATATATAATTAGTTCCCTTTGTAATACTATGTATTTTATTTTATGCATGTAAAAATATTATTCTGAGAAAGGTCCTGGACTGCCAAAGAGATGCATGATACAAGAAAAAGGTAAAGAACCTCTGTTCTAAAATATAATTTGGTATCCTTCTGACTGGTTATTATGCTCTTAATTTGTTCCCACCCTCACTTTATATCTTTAAAGACTTTTAGTTCTCCTTACCTTCTTATGTCAGTTTTGAAATTCTCATATTTGTACCCAGCTTGCTACCTCTATGACTTCACCTATTGTGAAAGCCCTTCCAACATCTCTTCTCTCTACTACTCATTGCTTTGTCTTGTTTAGTAAAGGAGAAGCCTTTCAATCACTCCTCTCTTAAGTAAACTAGCTTTCATTAAATCAGCTTTCTCTTCTAATATCTCAACTCCAGCTTCCTCTGTTCTCTTCATAAATGTTGGAAAAGGAAGATTACAGTCATAAAGAACATCTTTGTGCCTAGACTTTGGAGACAATTGTGCATATTTATTGGTTTGTTTGATTTTTCCTTTTTTTGAGAAAGCACCTAATGTTACCCTTTGGATGGGTACTTATGTACAAAACACTACCTTTCTACTGTTCAACTGAGGTTGCCCCAGCCAGTGGCTTGAGGTCACCTACTACACTCCCCAGTGACCTCTGATACAGAATGCAAAATTTGGAACAAATTTTTTCAACTAGGTTTTAGGATATAGGCTTAAACCAGTTTCATGATCCAAGACAAAAAGGATCATTCCCTGAGAGTAAATAAATTTATGTTCAAGGCAGAAAGTGAACCTAACAGACTTAAGGTCTAGAAAACCTGAATTTGAATTGTAAGGCTATGTCCTTGGCATCCCTGCATCTTTTCCATATTCATGCTCCATGTACTGGATAGCGAGTCTAATTGCATGTGTTGGCACAGTACGTTATAAGTGTTCTTATAGCCCTTTCCACTTATGTATGTCCTTGCCCCGGAGACAAAGCACAAAGTTCACATGTCTTCCATATCTTTTTCATCAATCCCCAGTACTCTTTGCTAAATGAAGACCATCATTAACTGCCTGACTATGCAACTGTGAGGAGATCAGCTCCACTTGGAACCCCAGAAAAAAACAAGTATGCCAAAGACCCCACTGTCCTGAATGAGGGAACAAAAATTGAAGGAAAGTGGAGGAAAAACAAGGAAAGCATTGAGTTGTAGCCATAGGTCGTCAGAGAGAGATTCATTATAAAATGAAATCCTATTATGAGGAATTCTCTTGGGGATGTCTGACTTGTTCCATTGTCATGGAATTTTAGTAAAAAGAATACATTGCTAGAAATCTCATTCCTAGTCCACCACATCTGGAGATGGAGAAGAACAGATGTTGGCCTCCGTATTGAATTAGCAAGTGTAGGAGGAATACAGGGCTGGGCATACAGTAAATATTTGAACTGAATTAACAACACATTTTCATTTTTTATTCAAAGGAAAGGGGTAGGATGACCTAAGAGTATGGAAAATGTGATTAAATGAGTTAAGACAGAATTGAAGCCTTTGGACAAAATTCTATTTATTTCCCCAAATCTATAGGAAAGTTTTCAGGATCTAACTCATTGTACATAATTTCTGCCTTATCCACAGAATAGTAACTAAGGTAGGGTGACTGAGGATTTACCCCAGGGTGATCAGTTTAAAATAGTTTTTGGCAGAATATCAATAACAAAACTTAGCATTTTGACATTAATTTTTTCTTGGGTCTTCTGTTGTTCAGTCATTTTTCAGTCATGTCTGACTCTTCCTGACCCCATTTGGGATTTTCTTGGAAAAGATACTGGAGCGGTTTTGCCATTTCCTATTCCAACTCATTTTGCAGATGAGAAAACTGAGGTAAACAAGGTTAACTGACTTGCCCAGGGCGACACAGTGTCTGAAGCCAGATTTGAACTTAAGAAGATGAATCTTCCTGACTCCAGGCCTGTCACTCTAACCACTGCACCACTTAGCTGCCCCTTTCTTGGGTCTAAACCTATCATTTCTTTGGCTTAGGAAACTCCCCAGTGAAAGAACTCTACCACTAAAAATCTGAAATTGCCCTGCAGCTTAGAGAACTGCATGAAAGGTTAATTGCCCCATCTAGTGTCACACAGCCAGGGTTAAAGAGCAAGCAGGTCTGTAGTTAAATGGTTTCATACAGACCAGAGCACAGGCCAGGGGAGTGTAGAATGTGCCTCTCCTTAAATCATACCACATGGGACCCCCTGAAGCTTGGGACAGTGAGCCCTGGAAGCAGTGCCCCACTTTAAGAAGGAGTTAAAAGTCAAGAAATAGCCTGGCAAAATGAGCAGACAGTAAAAGATGCTGACCCTAGAAAGTTTCTTTGATGACAAGGAAGATCAAAATACACCCTCAGGAGACAATAACAAAGTCAAAGCTCCTACATCCAAAGCTTCCTAGTGTCAAACAGCGAGAGTGTGTCAAAGTCTGGATTCAAATCCAGGTTTTCCTGACTCAGAGACTATCTCTCCATCTACCATGCTGCTGCCTCTCAGCAAAAACAGCTGGCTAAAACAGAAAGTTACCAGGGAGTGAGCTGGGATGAGATTTCCCCATCCCACTCCTATGGGGTGGCCTCCCCAGGAGAAGCCTCACATTGGCATTCTAAATTTTCTGTCTCCCATGCATAGGGGGTGCCATCTCACCTCAAACCCCCTTAACTATTGTGTTTATTCAATTTGTCCCCTGGACAAGTCTCTAGGACATGAATGAGGTATCAACAAATCCAAATTTTGGCTCTGCCCAAGTCAATCCGGTTGGTTGTTGAGTGGCTTTCTTCTATTAGTGACTTAATCAACCAAGGCTAACAGTGAGACTATAGCAAAGACAGATTTAGAGGCAAATGTGTTTTAATCTCTCCTGCCAGTTTGCTTGTGAGTCCCAGGGAACAACATCAATTCAGCTAAGCCTTTGGTGAATAAGGAGGATGCTTCAACAAGGGAGGTCATAGTTCTTTTTCCTTGCTTACCCTTGACCTTATCACTTTATCCATCATCAAGACAGGAATCAAAGGCATTTCAGGATCAAACAGCCACAGCCCCAATAAGGTAAAAGGTCAAATGATTCCTCTTTAGTCCAGATAGGGAAAGGCCCTCTGCTGACCTTACTGTTAGTAACAGTTAATAAACCCACTTGTCCTGCTTCTGACAGTATTATCATGATATTAATCCCTGGGTAGACACATCTAAAACAGTGAGAGCAGAGGCCTTCTCAAAACTCAAGGTGTTCCTGCTGCCAACTCATGGACTGAAAGCTGTCTACTACTGTGTCATGTGTTGACCAGTGGGACCATGGGACCAGTGGTCCAAACTGCTTTTCCAATAGTAAACATAATGATGCCTAAAATTTACCCAGGAATTTTTAAGTCTGCAGAGTACTTTTACATACACTATTTCATTAGGATTCACAGCAACCCTGTAAGATCCATAAAGCCCAGACACAGACAGATAAACACAGGCAGGCAGGCAGACACACACATACATGCAATAAACTCCAGTTGTTCCCTAGGATCAATTATAAAAGTTCTTTGAAATTTTAAGTGCTTTACGACCTGAACTCTTCATACCTTTCCAGTCTTCTTATAACTTAACTCCCCTGAATTTGCTCTATGCTATAGTCACTCTCCCCATTTGCCGTTTCCACTGGCTTTTCCTCACACATGACACTCCCATACTCCCCTATCTGTGACTTCATACTGTCTCCCATACCTGGGCATGCTCTCCCTCATCAGCTCTGCCTCTTAGAATCTCTGGCCTCCTTCAAGATTCCACTCAAACACCTCCCTCTGGAAGAGACCTTTCCCAATCCCCTAGCTGCCTGTGCCTTCCCATCTGAGAATGCCTTCTATCTTGTTATTGTTTGTCTTTTGTTCTCAAAGATGGCCATGACATTAAGAGGTGATATCATGACTTGCAGTGAACTGGTTTTAAGTGAGGGAGGGCTGTGCAAACTCATCAGCCTCATTCTCTCCTCTGGAGCCATCTGGGTCCAGTGGCAAGATATACATCAGGATGACTGGAGATGGCCTTGGATGTATGAAACAATTAGGGTTAAGTGACTTGTCCAGGGTCACACAACTAATAAGTGTCTGAGATCAGATTTTAACTCAGTCCTCCCAATTCCAAGGAGCATGTGTAATTTTATATATATATATATGAAGAGGCATATTGACCCATATATATGTATGTATGTATGTATACATAATTTTGTTGTTTTTCATGTCCAATTCTTCATAACCCCATTTGGGGTTTTCTTGGCAAAGATGCTATAGTGGTTTGCCATTTCCTTCTCCAGCTCGTTTTACAGATGAGGAAACTGAAGCAAACAAAAGGTTAAATGATTTGCCCAGGGTCACACAGCTAGTAAGTGTCTGAGGCCAGGTTTGAACTCACAAAGATGAGTCTTCCTAACACCATACCTGGTACTCTACCACCTAGCTGCCCCTACTATAAATAGAGCTAGATATATGTACACAGCCTCCACAGCATCCATTGCAAAGGCACCATAAGAAAATCCTCTCCTCCTCTGTCATCTCCATCTCCTACTCCCAAGATAACTTTCTGATTGTGGCAGATACTCCTAGAGAGGAAAAGAGGACAAGCTCTGCACGGCATGTCAGTTAATTATGAGTAAGAACCCAAACCCCCGTTCTTTTCATTTTGGGTGGATAGAATGAGTTAAACAGGATGAATAGGCATGGATGAGTTGAGCTCCACATTCCAAATCAAATTACATTATCTTTACTTCAAAATTTACCCCTATTCCAAACTTCCCTATTTCTTTCCAGGGTACCACCTAAATACCCAGGCTCCCAAATTTAGCATTATCTTGGACTTCTCACTTTCACTCACTCCACATATCTAAGCAGTAGACAAATCTCTGTGTTTCCAATCGCCACGTCTTGCATACATTCCCTTCTCTTTTCTCACTCAGCCATCACACTAATTCAGATGTACTGTTGCAATGGTCTACTAATTGGTCTCCCTGTCTCAAGTCTTTTCCACACTCCAGATGGTCTTGCACCCAGTTGCCAAAATGATTTTCCTTAAGTATGGGTCTGACCATGCCATCCCAACACTCAGCAAACTCCAGCAGCTCCCAATCTAGGATCAAATGCAAACTCCTCTGTTTGGCATTGAAAGTCCTTTCCAACCTGGCTCTGTTCAGCCTTATTATTCATTATACCCCTTCTTGAGTCTACAATTCAGTCAAATTCGTTTTCCTGCTCTTCCTTAGACTCATACAGAAAACACAACCAAAATATCCAAACATGAAGAGGAAATTAAAGTATCGTGACAACTATGAAGTAGTCACATCAAAAAAGAGGAATAGGTTTATATGGAGAACTTACTATCTGTGTGTGATCACTTAGCCTCTCTGGGTCTCATTGTCCTCTGTGAAATATGATCAAACTAAATAGACTCTGACATGATGCTATTAAATGAGATGCTTCATTCTTGCTTGTTGTTTTTTCATTGGATGTGATAGAAAGAAACTACTAAAAAACTAGAAAATATGGGGAAATGAGACATTAATACACTCTTGGTAGAGTTGTAAACCATTGAAAGCAGATCTTGTAGAACCATAGGGCATTGGTCTTTCAGCTATACTTCCTGGTGACTCACTGGAACCACGAAGTAAAGGAAGCAATTATTTTTCTTTGGCTGGTAAAGAGGAGTCACCTGGCATTTCCACACTCTCTATTATAAAACAGAGACAGTCTCACAAAAAGGGCACTGCCTTGTTGGTTAGGAGATTATATTAGTGGCACAGCCAGGGAAACTATTATGCCTAGGAGTACTATGGTGTAATATGGGTGTTTTTCTTCCTTTATGAGTTCATGTTCATGTTTTGTTTCTTTTAAGTTCCCATAACTGTAAGCTGAAGTCCCTAAATTAGGGTTTTGCCCAAAGTATTTCTTGCAATAATAAAGTATTGTTACATGAAATCCTGATGTTCCTTTGTTTATTACTAACAGGCAGCACAATACCTGATGCTTATGTCTTGTAAATAGATTCAGGACTAGTCCTCACCCAGGGTGTGTTGACAAGAATGTAGGATTCATTTGAAAGGTCTGCTTTCAGATATTATTGCTACAAAATTGGCAGAAAGCCGAATTCAGGAAAACAAAAATAAAACTCAGAAATACAGAAAGGCAAAGTCAGAAAGATAGACTTTTTTTAAATGAGTGAACGAAAAAAGGAATATTCTAGGAGCAGACTTAAGAGGAGGAAGAAAGAACTTACTACTTTTCATAATTAAAGCTCCAAAAGAGATCATGTAAGTATGGAGCTAAGGGATGGGGTTAGTGGAAAATCTTATGAACCTCATCTTTAGCCCAACTGGACAAGGGAAAGTTGAGGTAGAGAAGAGCACAGTGTAGACCTAAAATAAAGTAAACAGGGAACTAAGCTGGGAAAAGGATAGAAAGAAAGCTTATTTAAGAGAAAGAATGAAAGTAGGGAGGGCCTATGGAACAGCCACAAGCAAAACAAACATTAACTGTGGAAAGCTGGTTTTCAAAGATTGGAAAAAGAGACTGGTGAACTGGATCTGGACTAGGTAAAGAGTAGGAAGGGAAAAGATTACAATCAGCCTGTTCTAACTACAGAAAAAGTACAATGACTTAATTCTTCCCTTCCTCCTCCCACATCCCACACCTTTTAAAGGAGGAGTAGGAGGACAAAAAAGAGGAACTATGATATGGATGGAAGGGAAACAAATCTAACAATTAAAACCATGAACATGAATGGAATGAAATCACCTATAAAACTCAATGCTGGCAGAATGGATTAGAAAACAAAATATGACATTTTGTTATGAGAGACACATTTAAAGACTGGCAAAGAATTGGAAATTGAGGGGATGCCCATCAATTGGGGAATGGCTAAACAAGTTATGGTATATTAATGTAAAGGAATACAGTTGTGCTGTAAGAAATGATAATCAATAAGATGGATTTCAGAAAAACCTGGAAAGAATTACATAACTTGGTGCTGAGTGAAGTGAGCAAAATCAAAAGAACACAGTATCAACAACATTGTGTGATGATCAACTGTGACAGACTTAACTCTTAGCAATACAGTGACCCAAGACAATGCCCAAAGACTCATGGTGGAAAATGTTCTCCACATTCAGAAAAAGAACTATGGAGTCTGAGTGCAGATTGAAGCATGTTATTTTCACTTTTGTTGTTGTTTATTCTTTCTTGTTTTTTTTTTCCTTTTGTTCTGATTCTTCTCTTACAACATGACTAATGTGGAAATATGTTTAATGTTATTGTAACGTATATCAGATTGCTTACTGGCTTCAAGATGGGGGAGGGAAAGGAGGTTGGGAGAAAAATTTGAAACAAAAAAATCTTTACATGTAATTCAAAAAAAATTTTAATAAATCTTAAATACAACAAAATAAAATAAAATATGGATAACAGTAGCACTCACTTCACATGGTTATTGTGAGAGCCAAATGAGATAATATATATAAAGTGCTTTGTAAACCTTAAAGCTCCATGCAAACACTAGTGATGATGACACTGATGATGATCATGTGATATTTATGCTTTTGATATGCCAGGTATGTTTCTGGTTCATGCTCCATGCTGCTTGATGACTGTTAGTTATCACAGAAATCAAGGGATGACAAGATGCAAAACCTGAATAAAAAGATCCTATCCTAAAAAAAAAACCATAAAGACAAATACAGAGTTAAAATGAGGGGTTAGAGTGTAAAAATAAATTTCAACTGAACGGGGGCAATTAGATGGCATAGTGGATAGAACACCGGCCCTGGAGTCAGGAGTACCTGAGTTCAAATCCAGCCTCAGACACTTAACACTTACTAGCTGTGTGACCCTGGGCAAGTCACTTAACCCCAATTGCCTCACTAAAAAAAAAAATTCAACTGAACCCAAAAAAGTAAGAGTAGCAATCATAAGCTCAGACAAGGCAATAGTAAAAAGAGACATGGTTAACAGATGTAAGCTGGGAAATTATATTATGCTTAAAGGCAATATAGATAATCAAACAAAATCAATATTAAATATATTCTACTGAATAACAATGTTTTTCCTTTGTACTCAAAGAGGACCGATGGCAACACAATGTTAGAGTCTGGATACAGTGTGTTCTGCTATGGCTGATCAGTTCAATAAGGGTTTAGAAAGCTCTATCACAGGTCTGGCACAAAGAATTCATTGGCACATTTGGGATGGAGGAGCCTCTAGATTTGTGCATCTCATGTTTCCTTTGTGCTATAGCAATTCTGTTTTGCTCAGGGAGCACAGTGTCTTCTTTGATGCAGGCATGCTGTGCCAAGCGGTCCTATGCCAGCATCTCCCATGTCTCATAATTGATACTAAAATTCTTCAGACAGAACTTGAGAGAGTTCTTGAACAACTTCTTCTGACCTTCATGTGAATGCTTGTCTTGTGTAAACATGAGTTCGGCATTTGGGCTACATAACCAGCCCATTGTGCTTTCTGCAGGAGAATTTGAATGCTTGGAAGTTCAGCTCAAGAGAAGACTTCAAAAAAATTTTTTTAATTAAAAAAAGAGAAGACCTCAGTATCTGGTGCGTTATCTTGCCAGGTGATCTTCAGAATCTTCCTAAGATTCAAATGGAAGCAGTTCAATTTTCTGGCATGGCACTGGTAGACTGTCCAGGTTTCACAGCTATACAACAATAAGGTCAGAACAACAACTCTGTAGACCTTATTTTTTTTTTTTTTTAGGCAATGGGGGTTAAGTGACTTGCCCATGGTCACACAGCTAGTAAGTGTCAAGTGTCTGAGGCCGGATTTGAACTCAGGTACTCCTGACTCCAGGACTGGTGCTTTAACCACTGTGCCATCTAGCTGCCCCCCTAGACCTTACATTTTGAATACAGCCTAATACCTCTTCTCTCTCTCACTTTCTTGTGGAGTCTCCCAAATGCTAAACTATCTCTGACAATGCATTTTTCTCATCTAGTTCTATGAAACTCAGATAGAACTGGTCTTGGGACAAGGCCTTAGCCTGCCATTATTCTTTTACATTCAATATTCCAGGGGCAAGTAACACTCTCACACACACAGGATCAATAATGGGTTGGGCTTTGGGGCAGGGTGGAAGCGTAGTAATGGTGGTGGTGGTAGTGATGGTAGTCATTGGAAGAGGAGGAGGAAGAGCTGTTGTTATAATAGTAGTAGTAAAGTAAATATGATCCTATATAATTCTATCATATGATATTATTATATATGTCCTATATTATATGATAATATAATTATCATAAACTGAGTGCTAACAAGCATTTATTAAGCATTTGCTATGTGCTGGACACTGTTTTAGATGTTAAGAATGCAGATTCAAAAATGAGACTATCCCTTCCTTCAAGGAGTTTATATTTTATTTGAGAGCTCAACATGTTCACAGATAAGGTAAGCACAAGAACTATACCAAAGGAGTGCATGGTGATAGGCGACACTAACAACTGGGAGGATCAGGAAGCACTTCTTGAAGGAAGTGGGATTGCATATGAACCTTAGAGGAGTATATGGATTCCAAGAAGCTGAGATGAGGCAAGAGAATTCCAAACATGAGACAGTTTGTGCAAAGGCAAAAACAGAAGATATAAAGCCATCTACGGAAAACCAGGTGGCTACAAAAATAGAATCCATGAAGAGGGCAAATATAATCAGTCTGGAAAGATAGGATAGGTCCAGATTATGAAAAGCTTAAATGTCCAACAGAGGAGTTTGTCCTTCATCCTAAAGGCAACAAGGAGCAACTGAAATGTCCTAAGTCCCGTGCAAAAGGAATATCAATTTAGCTGCCCTATGAAGGATAAATTAGAGTGGGGAAAGACTGGATTCAGAGAAACCAGATAGTAGGTCACTGCAATAGTACAGTTGAGAGGTAATGAGTGCCTAGACTAACACCTGGAGCTAGCATTGTTATTATTATTATTATGTAAAAACTACTCGAACCTTTCTGGTAAGAGTATGAGTATGAGTAGAGGTATGAATGGAGATAAAGGAATAAATGAAAAAGACATTGAGAGGGAAAATTGACCAGACTTGGTAACTGATAGGATATGAAGAGTAAAGGAGAGTGAGAATGACTCCTAGGCTACAAACTTCTGTAAGTGGAAGAATGGTGGTATTCTCAATAGACATAGGGAAGTTAAAAGGAAGGGTGACTTTAGGGAGAAAGATCTACTTTAGACATGTTGATTTTGGAGATGGCCATGGGACATCTGGGTAGAAATGCCTAGCAAGCAGTTGGAGATCAGGATCAAGACTCAGGAGAGAGCCAAAATTTGGCTATGGTCATCATTCACATAAAGATGATAAATGAGAGGGGGGCAGAAAGAGGAGGGCTCAGGTCAGAGCCCTGGTGTATAAAGGGAGGGACACAGATGATGATCCTGCAAAGGAGATTGAAAAAGATCATTCTGACAGGTCATGTCACAAAAACACAGACTAAGAGAATATCTTAAAGAAGGGAGTAGTCAACAGTAACAAACACTGAAGAAGGGTCAAAAAGAATAAACACTGAGAAAACAAACCAGACCATATAAGGAAATATAAGGGGGTGGGACTCACAGTGAGTAATTTTTCCAGCCCAGGTCATTATAGGGAGGCAAACAAAGTCTATGGAAACTTGGGATGAGATCTTGTCAAGAGAGGACCCACAAAGAGCAGAGAGAGGTTGTGTACCTAGGCAAGAAGGGGTCCCAAATCCAGCACAGATGGGTTTAAACATGTGCATAGTGATGAAAAGGTGTCAACAGGAAGTTCTGCCTTTCACTGCCAATATTTGGGTCACATATCCTGGGCAGACTAAGGAAGAGAACAGTGTCACAGTAAGGAGAACTTGTGGACCATAGGCTATGAACCAAGAGAGAAACAGGTTCAGAAGCTGTGTGGTTTGAATCCCAGGAACAGAGTAGGGTCTCAATTACATCATCCAGCCTAGTCTGAATAGGAAGAATAACCAATATACAAATGCTAGACAAAGGGAAAGTTGCAGTTCTTTCACTATGAACTGGCATAAGTTTCCAGTTGGCTGACAGTGGTCAAGTCCAGTAGCAACTAACTCTGAAGTCAGGAAATAGGCTGGAAGAATAAGAAAAAAAAATCCCAACCTTAAAAATGTTTATGTTGACAAGGATGCTTGAGACACAAATAAATAAGAAAATAATGACTCTAAAACATCTACATGCAAACCCTCAAGAAAAAATGAAGTGTGGTCACAAATACAACTAGAATTCAGGGACAAGATAAAAGCAAGAGGTTCTTATTAAGAAGTCTTAAAATATTTTTGTGGGGGCAGCTAGGTGGCACAGTGGATAAAGCACTGGCCCTGGATTCAGGAGGATCTGAGTTCAAATCTGGCCTCAGACTTATTAATTGCATGACCCTGGGCAAGTCACTTGGCCTTCATTGCCCTGCCCCCCCCCAGAAAAAAAGAAAAGAAAAAGAAAAAAAGGGGGAAAAAAGAAATGAGAACTCTGAAAGAAACTGAAAGGAAATCAATAGCTTGGCCTAAAACTTACAAAACCTTACCCAGGTAAGAAACTCCTTGAAAATTAGAATGGATCAAATAGAAGCCAATAACTACATGAGTCAACAAGAAATATTAAAGCTTAAAGACTTTTTAAAAATAGAAGAAAATATGCTATCTCAAAAGCAAAAAACAACCAAATGAGAGAAGATTAAGGATAAAAAATTAGGAATCATTTGACTAGATAAAAGGCACAACCAAAAAAGGAGCCTTGACATCATATTTCAAGAAATCTTAATAGATGCTCTGATTTCATAGAATGAGAGGGCAGAGTCAAAATAGAAAGACTCTACCAGTCATCACCTGAAAGAAAGTGCAAAATAAAAACTACTAAGAATATGATAGCCAAAATCAAGGACTTCTAGGTCAATGAAAAAAATACTTACAGCATGGACGGGAAATAATTCGGTTACTGAAGAGACACAAGATGACACACTATTTAACAGTCACTACTATAAAGTAGTAGAGAACTTGGAATATAATATTCCAGAAGGCAAAGGATATAAGCTTACAACTAAGAGTATCTTATCAAGCAAAACTGAGTATTATCCTACAGTATAAAAAATATATCATTATGACCTAGGGGACTTCCAAGTATTTCTGATGAATAAAAACAGGGCTATGTAGAAACTTTGAAGTTCAAATACTAGGATCAAGAAAAATATAAAAAGATAAACATGAATAAACAATCATATGGAACGAAACTGTTTGTTTATATTCTAATATGGGGAAATGACACATATGTCTCCTCTGTAAACATCTGGGGTCATAAAGGAAGTCTAATTACACTGAAGCCTTTGGAGTGATTCTATTAGGTCTTGAGGATATTAAAAGAAAATGAAGAGGGAGGAGAAGAAGGAAATTATCTCATGTGATCAGGGAATGCAAGGAGAAGTCTATACAAATGGGGAGGAAGGGATAGAAGGAAAGACTGATACTTGAACTTCACCCTTCTCTGAAATAATCAAAGTAGGGAAGAATACAGAGAGACAGAGACACAGAGAAAGACAGAGACAGAGAGATAGAGAGACAGAGTGAGTTGAGTAAAGAAATATGCCTCAGTCAACAGGAAAATATGAAGAGATAGAAGAAAGAAGGGGGGATTAGAGGTAAGGTTTAGTCCTAAGCAAAAACAAACTTTAAATAAGGGCATATAAAACATTCATAGTTCCTTTTAAAGTAGCAAAGAAAGGGAATGTAAGGGGGTGCCCATCAAATGTGGAATGGTTGAACAAGTTACGTGATATAAAATACACTATTGTGCAGTTAGAAATTAGGAGGGAGATGGTGTCAGAGAAACTCAAGAAGTACTGTATAAACTGATGCAGATTAAAGTAGGCAGAACCTGAAAAATAATTTATATAATGACAACAATGTAGTAAAACAAACAAGAAAGATGACATCGAAAGACTAAGGAACTGTGATCATTGTACAGGCTGGGCCAAAAGTCACCAAAGTATCTGATGTTTTAATAACTTTTTGAAAATTATTTTTTTCTTTTCATCATTCATGAGATTTGATTTTCCACATGTAAATTTATTTCCTGTATATGTTGTATGTAATGCTATGGTATTGTAAATTAAAAACAAAAAATAAAGGGGTTATTAAATATTCAAGTCTTTCAGCCCACCCTATAGTTATCAACCACAATTCCAAAGGACTAAGGATGAAACATGATGCCCACCTCTTTATAGAAAGGGAAAAGACTCAGAGTACAGAATGAGCAGAAATGTGTTTTGCTTGATTATATATGTTTGTAAAAAGGATTTTGTTTCTCTTTATCATTTAGGGATAGGGGAGGGCAATAGGGTAAATAGTTGCTAATTTGAAAAAATTAATTTAAAAAATGTCATTCATTGATAACCTTGGAGAAATCAGTTTAATTCTATTGGTAGGTATAAAAGCCAGATTTAGAAGTGAATAGGAGATGAGAAAGAAAGAGAATAACGATTGGAATGGCGCCACCTGCTGGAGACTTACTGTAGGAAAGCTCCAACATGAGGAGAGGGCCTCTGAGGGCAGGACCATGTGGCTTTTCTTTTGGGTCAGGAAGTGACATTGGCTGGTGGGAAGAAGAAGGGGAGGCTGGTGCTCTGACTCGCTCTCTTTCCTGAGGACTCTGGTGGAGAAGGGAGCTAGAAATGTGCTCTCCCTTTAATAGATAGATGAATCTAGGCCTTTCTCTCTCTCTTTACCGAATTCTTATTCTCCTTAATAAGTGCTTAAAAGTCTAACTCTTGCTAAAGCTTATAATTTATTGGTGACCACTCATTAGATATTTTAGACAGTATAGCTAGAATTTTAGCCCCTTACAGTTCAAATCTGGCCTCAGACACTTGACACATACTAGCTGTGTGACCCTAGGCAAGTCACTTAACCCTCATTGCCCTGCCCCCCAAAAAAAATTAATGAGAGAGAACAAGCATACATAGTTGGTTTTTAGGTGTTTGTCTGTAAAAGATGGGGAGAGATATAGCATGAGAGGGTTAAGTAGTAAGGGCAAGTGAAAGTTTTTGTTTTGTTTTATTTTGTTTTTAATGGATAGAGATTTGGGAGTGTTTAAAGATGGGAAGGAAGGAAATAATGAAAAATGATAGGTTGGGAGGAAAAGGAAAACATGTTTGAAGGAGTAAACAGCTAGAAGATATGGGGGGGGGGGGTTTGAGGACCAAAAGCACAAGTAGAGAGTTTACAAGGAGTACTCACCCACTTCATGCTCTGAGAGCAAAGGAGAAGAAAATGGGGATGACACCAATTCCTGTAGGTAGAAAACCAAACTATCCCAGATGAAAACTCTTTCATCATTTCCTTTAGTGTATGATGACCCAATTGGAGGGCTAGAATAAATATCTCTAATTGTCCCTTTCACACAGAGCACACCAAATGCTCCAAGAATCTCTTTCACACATAAGACAATCTCATTAATTGTCCTTTGCACAGAGGACACAACAAATATCCCCAGGATTCCCTTTCACATATAAGAAAATCCCTTGGCAGAGCAGATAGAAATTTGTTCAGGGTCTCTACATTATAAGGGCACTAAAAATTTCCCAAAGGATCCCTGCCAATACATTATTAGAGCAATCCAAATAGAAGCCTAAATCATCCTTGCTAGGACAAACAGGTAAATTTAAAAGGGTTCCCAAGAAGGAAACTGAAAGCACTTAGAGTTTATTACTAGAGTTTATAGGCCAACAAGCTAACTTTATCACATGGACCTGTAGTACATCAAGATAGCAGACAAGCTGTCTGGACTCATGTCATAAATAAACTAAGCCGTCTACATCTATTTAAAGTAATAGGGGGAAAAGAACATTTACAAGCTATCAGTATAATCCAAGTATACTATTCTAAGTGAACTGCTAGGCATTCATATTTTAGGGATGCAAAAATCTATGCTTCTCATAGTCTTCCTACTTGTAAGGGATTCAATAATACAACAGATGTCAGATCTTAAGCATTCAAATGAGCAAAAGTTATCTCAAAGAAACTGGGCTGACTTGTAAAGGAAACATACTAGAAAATAGACCGTCCAATTACAGTCTAAGACAAAAAAGAAAAAAAATGTCCATTTTTCTCTTAGGAATCACTGAAGAAATGAGACAATCAAGGAACAAGAGTTATAGATGGAGAATATCTCTAGTGGGTCTCTGCAAATGCATAGAGGACCACACAATTATCCTAGATGAAGGTCCCGGGATAGCACCCCAGCTTGTATCACTCCCCCAATGCAGAGTCCCTTAACTCCTTCTAGCCTGTGGGTTTTATATTCTATGCCCTTGAAGTTCTAAAGCTGCCTGTTTTCTCCTATGTCTGGGTTATTCTTGGCCTGTTTTTCAGCTCCTAATGGAGACATTGCCATCAGTCACTGCTGCTCTGGGGATTCTGCTATGGATACCAGTGGGAACACCAAGTATTCCAACTTTTTGAAATTCATAAACTTGACACTTGGTTAATGGGGAACTGGAAGAGGGGAAAAACAGGGCAGGGAGAGAGAGAGAGAGAGAGAGAGAGAGAGAGAGAGAGAGAGAGAGAGAGAGAGAGAGAGAGAGAGAGAGAAACTCTTTAACTCTTTCCCTCTCCCTACCTGGGGCAATTACTTCTAAGGAATCTTTTACTGCCCAGATTCAAGATAGTTCCAAAGTCATTTGCTGTATTAAAAATAGGTCCACAGGTGTGTCTGATTCTTTTAATCCCTTGAAATTTATTTCCTGTGTGGCATTGTCTGCCATTCAAACTGATCAAAGACTTATTTACACCTAGTTTATTTTTTTTTTGATTGATTCAATCTAGATACCTGGATTTTCTGTGATTACATTGATTGGGGTGAGGTGGAAACTCCCACCCTTAGGCAAGAAAAGAAAGAGAAAATAAAATAAAATAATACTCATATTCTTTTCATTTGATCCTTCTTTTTCCTATTCCTACTCAAGTATTCTGAATCTAAAAGACACTGAGGACCAGAGGAAGAGGTTCAGCTCTGATAGCTTTCCCTGACCCTAAATTGATCCAAAAAACCAACAGGAGACTAGAGATGATATGTGATTAGATGACTTTCTCCTTCTTTCTCGTTTGCTTTTTTGTTTTGTTTTGTTTTGTTTTGTTTTGTTTTGTTTTTTTGCCGGGCAGTGGGGGTTAAGTGACTTGCCCAGAGTCACACAGCTAGTAAGTATCAAGTGTCTGAAGCCAGATTTGAACTCAGGTACTTCTGAATCCAAGACCGGTGCTTTATCTACCGTGCCACCTAGCTGCCCCCTCTCGTTTGCTTTTAATTAGAGGGATGTGTCATTAACAAGACACCTAAGGGGGCGGCTAGGTGGCGCAGTGGATAAAGCACCAGCCCTGGATTCAGGAGTACCTGAGTTCAAATCCGGCCTCAGACACTTGACACTTACTAGCTGTGTGACCCTGGGCAAGTCACTTAACCGCCATTGCCCTGAAAAAAAAAAAAAACCCAAGACACCTAGACCAGGTCTCTCCTTGCCCTCCAAAGAATATCATCCTTGTCATTTCTATGCTAAAGTCACATTTCCTGGCAAAAAAAAAAATCACTTTTTATGATAACAGGCCTCACACCATTTGATCTATGCCACAAAGAGGGAACTTTGAAACCTCCCTCAGAAGGTATGGTTCCACTCCTTTAGTAGGAGCTCCAACAGAATACCCTGCCCTCACACCACCATTAAGGTTTACAAGTCTTTATGTTCAGAAATGTTCCAGCCAATCCACTGGACACACTGCATTGGCTAGATTCCTGACCTGAAAATAATCCATTTTCACTCAGTCATTTGCCCATCCCCATACTTCCTCAGGCATCACAAAAGCCCATCACCCCAGTGAGCACTTAATCAATTGTTGCTGACTGACTGATGATGACCAAGAAAGGAGTCTCCTAGGATGGGAAAGGGTAAGCTATGAGTAATGAGCCATGGGCAAAAGCTCCAGCACAAAGACAGAGAGGTCCTGGAATAATAAAACAGGCCCACTAATGTGTTCCTCACAGCATGAGGAAGGCATTCAGGAAACACTAAAAGGGGCTGCACTTCATAGCAGGGAACTTTATTACATGATTTAAATTAGATTACAATCTACTGTGGTGTGTGTACACTCCTCTCTCTCTCTCCCTCTCCCTCCCTCCCTCTCCCTCCCCTCCCCCCCTCTCTCTTCTTTATGTCTCCCTCTATCTGTGTGTTTCTCTCACTGTACTTTAAAAACACTTTAAAAAACAAAAAGAACTATCTAATTAACTTTCAATCACCCAAATAAGTTCTCCATTCAAGACTGGCTAGAGGAAAAGAAAATAGCTTGGCTTCCTAGCTGCAAAGTTCAAACTAAAGTGAAGCCTAAGAGACAAGGTTAACAAAAACCAACTGAAGATGACTTTTTTTTTTGCTGGGCAATGAGGGTTAAGTGATTTGCCCAGGGTCACACAGCTAGTAAGTATCAAATGTCTGAAGCCGGATTTGAATCCTGAATCCAGGACTGGTGCTTTATCCACTAGGCCACCTAGCTGCCCCAATGATGACACTTTTGGAGGAGTCAGACTCAAAAGGATTTTGTCCTCATAATAGGGATAGGGACTGGACCCAGGATTTACATGGTGTAGGGAGTTCCTGATGAGGATCTTCTTCTACCAAAGCAAGTTAACATTTTCTTATCAATTTATAATCCTAAAGAGTTGCCCAGAGCAAAGATGGAAAACTCAGGGTCACAGAAGGTCCCACAAAACTCCTGAGTACAATTCAGCTAGATTAAAATGTAATTGGGAAATGTTTAACAAGATAAATAAAAATACAATGCAACATTGCTGTTTTGGGTCATTTTTCAGTGGTATCCAACTCTTCCTGACCCCTTTTAGGGTTTTCTTGGCAAAGATACTAGAGTGGTTTGCCATTTCCTTCTCCCACTCATTTGACTGATGAGGAAACTGAGGCAAATAGGGTCAAGTAACTTGTCCAGGGTCACACAGCTAGTAAGTGTCTGAGGCCAGATTTGAATTCAGAAGATGAGTCTTCCTGACTCCAGGGCTGGCACTCTATTCACTGTGACCCCTAGCTGCCCCACAGTACAACATAGATAATAATTTGTGTTTTCTAGATGAATATGCAGGCCACAGGGGTCTGTCTCAATTTGAATTTGTCCCAGAGCACTAAGAGGCCCAGGGTCACAGAGCCAATATAGGTCAGAGGATGCACTTGAACCCAGATCTCCCTGGCTCAAAGATTAACTCTCTATCCACTATACCAGCAGTTCTCAAAGTGTGTCCACAGCTCCCTGGAGGTCCTCAAGACCCTTTCAAAAATATTTTCAGAATGATACTCTCATAAAATAATGATGACAATTTAAGGAAGCTAATATTCATATAACACTTTAATTCCTGTAAAGCACTTTACTTACATTATCTCATTTGAGCCTCATAACTGTGAAGTTGGTTCTCTTCTTCTCTGTCTTTAACAGGTGAGGGACAAAGCTCAGAGCAAAAGCGCTTGCCCAGGGTCACACAGCTAATAAGTGTAAGAGGTGGGACATCCACCCATATATATGTGACCCCTCCACATTCAGCACTCTATCCATTATGCCACAACACCTCTCACTCAGCCACTGGAAATACCCTGGCATGATCTCCATTTCAGGTTAAAAGGGCCTTAGGATCAAGGACATTGTGCCAAAGATTTCTAAAGAACTCCAGAAATTATGTATTCATTTCTACCACCACTTTCTACAACAAAACAGAAACTTCCTTGGCCTCATAACTTCCCATTATAACTCAGGTCATCCTTTTTACTGTCATTTCACTAGTGGGGTGACTGACTAAAGTTCCCCCAGGGAGTCATTGGAGCATTCTGTCCACTTAGTGGGCATGTCCTATCAATCAACAAAACAATGTGTCTAACAATGTGGCATAACGGAAATAACACTAAATTTGGACTCAGCGGATGCAGTTTCCAATTCTGGTTCTGATACTTAACTACCCACATAACCTTGAGCAAGTCACCTCATCTCTTTGAACCTCTGCTTTCTCAACTATAAAATGAGGGAGCTTTGTGAGACGGCCTCTGCAGTCTCTTCCAGCTCTACCTAACCCCATGATAAACTCTGTCTAAAGTGACTTTTAAAACACAGTTCAAACTCCAAATAGAGGTGAAAAGTGGCATCAGTAGAATAACTTGCTTAGTAACATTACTAGATGAAGGGGCGTGCTGAACCCAGATCATTCAGGCTGGAGAGATCTGACTTAAATTTTTTGTGTGAGCATTACCCCATCTGAAATTGGTAAATGTTTAGTTGATTGTCAAAACTGTAAAAAGTGATAGAGAGGATGTTAATAATTCAGATTAAACTTAAAAGTGTATTCTGTAATTTTTTCCAGAAAGTCAGTTGTTAAACATTTACCAACACACCCCTGATATCTCACTGTGGATCAAAAAAGAGAGGACATTTGGATCAAAGCAATATTATTTCTCCTCCCAAGGAAACCTGGTAGTCCAAAAGCATGGACGCATGTGAAAATGCCACATTATTGTTTCTTCAACCTTTGGAAGACCTTTAGAGATACCTCTGATAGAAAGCAGGAGCACCAGAAGGAAATTCAGAAATTAGAGATAATAGCAATAAGCCAGGGACAGCTAGGTGGCACAGTGGATAGAGCACCGGCCCTGGAGTCGGGAGTACCTGAGTTCAAATCCGGCCTCAGACACTTAACACCTACTAGCTGTGTGACCCTGGGCAAGTCACTTAACCCCAGTTGCCTCACTTAAAAAAAAAAAAGAGCAATAAGCCAAAAAATGTTTTATAATGAATCAGAAACAGGAGACAAGAAGCAAAAGTTCTTTAGACATGACCAATAACTACTGTCTTCTCTAGCAGAAATAATGATGTTTTATAGTTATAAAAAAAGAGCAAAAGAGAGGGGGCAATGGAGGAGGGAAGAAAAAGAAGAGAGAAGACAGAAAAGGGAGAAAGAAGACAGGAAAAGAGGGCAATGAGAGAAGAGAGAAAGAGGTTAAAGAGAAGCAAGAAAAGGGAACAGGAGAGAGAGAAAGAAGATAAGGAGAGCAAATGAGGGCAAAATGAAAGAGAAGAAAGAAAAAGAGACCAAAAAAAAAGAGAGAAAGGAAAGGGAATGAGAGGAAAGAGAGGAGAATGAAACAAAAAACAAAAGGGGAAAGGAAAGAAAAAGGAGGTAGAGAAGAGAGAAAAGGAGAGAAAAAGAAAGAGGAAAGAGAAGAAAGACAAGATGGAAGAAAAAGGAGAGAGAGAGAGAAAGAGAGATTATTCTGTTTTCATCTGTACCCTGTACCAAATCAGTGAATTTCAGTTTAGCCCCTGTGAATACATAACAATGTCTCTGTCTCTGTCTCTGTTTCTGTCTGTCTCTCTCTCACACACTCTCTCTCTCTCTCTCTCTCTCTCTCTCTCTCTCTCTCTCTCTCTCTCTCTCTCTCTCTCTCTCTCCCTCCCTCCCTCCCTCCCTCCCTCCCTCTGTCTCTGTCTTACCCCCCTCCTTGAAGTGGAAGAATTTATTCATTCTGTGTATTGCCTAGTATATTATAACTAGCATTTATTTAGCAGTTTAGAGTTTGCAAAGTTTCACAACTATTTTCTCATTTTATCTTCACAACAACCTTGGGAGCTAAGTACTATTATTATTCCTATTTTATAGACAAGGAAATTGAGGTTGAGAGAGATTAAGTGATTTGTCTGGGATCACACAGCTGGTAGTGTATGAAACAAGATTCTAACTCAAGTCCTCCTGATTCTAAGTTCAACCTCTATCTATACATCAATCTATATAACTTTTCTCATGTAATTTTGCTATTGACTTTTATGAATTGGTTTATTTAATATTCAGTCTGCATGATGGCCTTGATGTGACTAAAATTTTGTGGAAAGAGAGTAAACTTTTCAGAAATATCTTGAGGCAATTCTCCCCTATTAAGGGACAGCAATCAGGACACCAGTTTGAAAGCCCTAGATTAGCAATATTTCAGGAGACTGATTTAATTCTAATTTCTTCTCTGAGGAGAGAAGAGTGAGCATCCTTCATAGTACCAATCCCTTGCTCCCCTCCTATCAGGAATCCAAGTGTCCCTTAAAGAAATATGGAAGAGATTCTAGAGAGTTTGTTCCCACTTTCCTTTGAGCCACATATGGACAAACCCATGTAGAAACACTTAACCTATATGGGCAATACATGAGTAACTAACATCAAACTATATTAAATGAATGGATGATGTTAAGTATTGGTGCTATAGGAATTCAGAGAAATGATTGTTAAATGGAATAGCCAAGGGGAAGAAGTTCCATTAAGGAGGTGGGAGGTCAATCCAGGTGAATGGAGCAATATGAGTGAAGGCAAAGAATGGGAATAAACAGGACGTGCATGCATGACAGTGAGGGGTTTGGCTTGACTGGTGTCAGACACTGAGGATGCCAGGAAAGCAGGAACAGTTGTGTGCCCAAGGCTGTGTGGGCTTACAGTTGTCTTGGATTCCCTAGACCCACTTAAGGATATTAGGAAGTGGGCCTGGGGCTGTTTGTGGTTAGAAACCAGACTGAGTATAGTGAAGGAAGGAGCACAGACAGAAAGAGTTGGTCATCAAAGTGACTTGAGGCTATGCATAAAGGGAGGGAACCTCACTGAGGGTGAAAGTCAAATGCGGCAGAAAGGTAGCACATATGTGGAAAGGGGCCTTGGAAAGAGGGAGACACTATTTGTATTGTATATGTATTTGGGGGAGTGGGGGTAAAGTAGCAATCTGGGTTATAGACAGACAGGCAGACAGGCAGACACACACACACACACACATATATATGCAGTACACACACAATCTGGAAAATCCACATAAAAATTTTGGGGCCTCCCCTCATACTAGAGAAGATGTCTGAATTATTACAGTACTAAAAGATGAAATATGTTTATATTATACATAATATATATAATGGATTTCTGAGTTTCCAAACTTTTTCTGTGTCATCTGCAGCATCTGCAAAACTCCCAAAAAATTTTCTTTTCATTTTTTATGCCAACCCGCAATATATCTAAATGGCAATGGGGAAAGTTATGATGTGGGAGGGATAATTATATGTGAGCATATAAGCATGTATATAAGAAAAACAGTAATGGGACAATAAATCAGATTTTTTTTCTCCCTCTGATAATCTGAATCCAGCCTCTCTAAGCAATAGAGTCTTTTTTCAGGAAGGAAATGCTTGGGACTGGGCTGGGAGGAACAAGGTAACCTAAGGCAAAGAATAAATTTGACTATGACTAACAAATGCACTGTTAGAGCCCTCTGGCTGAGTAGCAATGTTCATTCATTCAAGCAACACTGATCAAGTGTTTATTGTAAGCACAGCCCTGTGCTAATGAAAGCACAAGATTTATAAGAAAGATCCCTATTCGCAGGGAGTATACATTCTATTAAAAGGCTGACATAAATGCAGATAACTCGTTGTTTCAATTGTGTCTGGCTGTGACCCTATTTGGGGGTTTCTTGGCAAAGATACCATTGTGCTTTGCCATTTCCTCCTCCAATTCATTTGACAGATGAGGAAACTGAGGTAAACAAGGTTAAATGACTCATCCAGGGCCGCAAAGATAGTAAGTATCTGAAGCCACATTTGAACTCATGTCTTCCTCACTCCAGGCCTGTGCCACCTAGCTACCCATGCAGGTAACTACAATACATAATATAAACACTATATTTTATGACCCAGACCTATAAAACATATATAATAGCATGTAACACAGTGCCTGACATGCAGCAGATACTTAATAAATGTTTACTGATTGATTGAACCAAGGATAGAGGCATCGTGGCCCATTTAATAGAGAGTTGGTCTTGCATCAATGGCACCATATTTTGAGAAACTTTGTGCTGAAAAACAAATCCAGCCATTGCATTAATATTATTGTTCTTATTCATTTATAAATTATTAATATAAAAATTATAGACTTTTATTAATAAAAATGTGTGTTATATGTTTGAGATTTATTTGTTTTTTAATTCTTAATTTTATTTGAATAAAATACAAACTAAACATTATTATTGTAGTTCTATGAACTCTGTTAGGAAGAGATATGATATAATTTTTTCATAAAAAATGGGGGCATTGCTACATAAAATTTGGAAAACATGAGTCTCTTGTGACCTAATTATGAAACTTTTCTTAAAAGGTCATATGAATACATTATCTCAACTTACCATCTACTGTAATTAGAAGTTATTAATCTTATGCCATGATGTTTTCTTTGATCTTTAGTTTGTTTTCATATTCTTAGTTTACAAAAGACATTTTAACAAAAACAATAACAGAAACTCCATTAGAAACTCATCCCTTTTAATCTAATCTGCATTTCTTAGAGACACTATGTGATGTGGTAGAAAAGACACTCAGATTTAGAGTCAGAGGACTTGAGTTTGATACTTGACTCTCCCACTTACTACTTGTATAATTTTGGATAACTTCATCTGCCTGGGCCTCAGTTTCCTAATCTCTAAAATCTCTAAGGTTCCTTTCCAGTTCTAGATCTATGATACTATAATCTAGGAAGTTTGTTGTTGTTATTTAGGTATCTCAGTTGTATCTGACTCTTCGTGACCCCATTTGGGGTTTTCTTGGCAAAGGTACTGGATGGAATGGTTTGCCATTTTCTTCTTCAGCTCATTTTACAGATGAGCAAACTGAGGCAAAGATGGTTAAATGACTTGCCCAGGGCCACACAATGTCAAATCCTTAAATTTCCCAGTGTTTTAGGCAACTTTCTAAGATTTGCATTTACAGATCATTTAAGGCAGTTTCCTCACTGGTAGTTCTCTACTCCCATTGATTTAATTATATCCATGCCAATGACTTTCAGATCTATAATCTCACCAGCCTTCTCCCAAGCTCCAGTAATATACATCACCAGTTGCTTGTTGGACATTTTAAACTAAACATCTCCGACATCTCAAACTCAACATATATCTGAAATGTCTTTGGGACATCCAGTTTAAAAGTAAACTCATTACTTCTCCTCCCTCTCCCAGCCTCAAACTCATCCTCTCTTCCAAAATTTCCTATTTCTATCAATAGCACCACCATTACTCCAGTCTCCTGGATTCATAACCTTGGCATTATATTTAACTGCTCACTATTTCTCACCCTATATAACTAACAAGTTGTCAGATCTTACCAGTTTTATCTCCATACCATCTCTGGCATCGGACCCCTTCTCTCTACTCACCCTGGCTACCAACTGAGTTCACTCCCTTATCACCTCTTACCTAGATTATTTCAATAGCCTCTAAATTACCTTCCTACCATATACATCCTCCACCCATTCTACAAGATGCCTTGCCGGATACCCTCAATTGTTAATGCCGTCCATCCCAAACTACCTTGTATTTTTTTTTTTGGTATTTGTTCTCTTTACACGTATATCCTTATTCACGTTCTTCTTGTCTCTCGAATTAAAATGGAATCTCCTTGCAAATTCATACTGGCTTGGTTGAGATTGGGTCTCTCTTTCTCACCCTGAAAATATAGGTGTTACTCACAGACTCAGTCCTAGCCTGAAAAGGTAGATAGAGATCAAACAACTTTCACTTGCTGTTTTGCAACATGGGCTGGTTTGCCCTACCTTAGGCAACCTGACACCCATCCACCCACTCCTGGGGGCTCACCATATTAAAGCCAAACTTAGTGTAAATGCCCAATCAGCTTAGCCTAGTACAGCTCGGAACTCCCAATCTCAAGAGAACCTCTAAGCCTCAGCATCTCTTAATAGCAATGATTACAAACATGTGTTACCCTGCCCAGCACAGATATTTATTTTCTTTGTATTCCTAGTACCTAGCATCAGGCTTAGCAAATAGAAGGCACTTAATAAAATGCTTGTATATTAAATTAAAGCACAGATCCAGGATACCCCTTCCCCCCTTAAAAAAATATTAGGATAAATTTGGATAAATGAGACTAAACTTTGTACCTTCTAGGTATGAACTAAGGTTATGGTAGTGATAATTCATTTAGCTTACAATCTACTATACTGGAAGCTCCTTGTGAGCAGGGACTGTCTTTTGCCCCCTTTTTTGAACCTGCAGCACTTAGCACAGTACCTGGAACATAGTAGGCACTTAAATATTTATTGATTGATTGATAGTAGGAATTGCAAGAAATAGCAAGTGTCAGCAAGAAACAAATATAATAATTATTTTTTAAATCATCAAAATTTACATGGTGCTAAAGACTACTCCTGAGAGTTAATCATGGTTTTTAAAATGGTATTAATTAATATAATGGTGCCCAATCTCAGAAAATCAGGCCACTCATCTGAGCCATGGCAGCGTGATGGCTCTGCTATCCAGTTTATTTAAGGAGCAATGGGGAAAATAAAGCAAGAGAAAACAGCTACCCAGGTACAGAAAAGCTGAATGCCACCAGCATCTTATCACTACTCTTCATTCACAGAGTCAGCTGCTGCTGTTGTAATCCTTTGCAGCTGTTTTGTAGCATCTGACATCCCAAATGTACAACCACCGGAAATCTAGAAGGCACGGATGCTCACTTTGCAGCCTGCTTTAAGTCAGAGGAAATATATATTCTTCTCCACATCTGTAGTCTGTTCCAGAGCCCTCATTCAGATGAGTCTGTGCACATTTCTCTAGAGCAATGTTCCAGTAATTAATTAAATTGGGCTTTTCACTCCTGATTGGATATTGATGCATTCCTGTTGCTCTTCCTTCCTCTGGAGAATTATCCCAAGAACTGGGGACAGTGTGGTTTCCCTTTTACCAGTCTCCAGACAAGAGAAAGCAAGCCCAGCAGGTGGGTAAATGGATTGTTCATACCTATTAACAGCACAGTCAGTAAGCCACTGTTGCTAATTGTGTCCGTGAATAATTTATTCCCTTTCCTGGCTATGCAAATGTAGAGTTCTCTGGCCAGGATCTCCTTGTTGCACAGAGAACCAAAGTTAATAGCAAAGTTTAAATGAACAATATTTGGTGCTCTTTCTAAGATCTCTTACTTGATGTCCCTCACATCGGAGCTTTAGCTACAATGGAAAAACATACCTGTGGTTTTTTCCCATTGGGGGCTTTAATTTTATTCCCCCAAACCAAAATGGCTAAAAAATGTTTCAGAATGCCCTGTTTTGTTTCCTGTAAAGATCAAAAAGTTATTACTAATGGTTCCAAGGAAATTTAGAGAGAGATCCCTTTAGTAGCATGTCTCTGGGATCTGTCCTCAGCCCTTGGTATTTAACATTTTTAATAATGACTGGATTTTTTAAAAAGTAGAAAGAATGATTGTCAAATCCACAAATAACATAAATCCAAGAGGAACAAATGTAGAGATCTAGGGGTTTTAGTGAACTACAAGTCAAAATGAGTCAACAGGCTGACATGATATTCCCCAAAAATCTGATGAAACATGAAGTTAATATTATGCTGAGAGCTAATGTCTAGGAAATGGAAAGTAGTGTTATCATATGCTGCCCTATTGTGTGCAGTACTATTTTGGTCCCCACATTGTAAGAAGAGCTGAATTGTAGGATAAGCTGAAGAATGTCCAAAGAAGAGTGACTGGGACAGTGGAGGGCTTTGACATCATTCCATGGTGAGAGTTTGGGAGAACTGGAGCTATTTGCCTGGAGAAAAGACTTGGTCTCGTTGAGGTGGATTAGGGTGAAGTAGTTGCTGTCTTTCAAGCATTTTTAACATCATATGGAAGACAGAGAACTTTTTCTGGTCCCCAAAGACAAAATTAAAAGTAAAGGGTATTTGCAGAAAGTCAGTTTTATCCTTATTAGAGAGGAAAGCAACCTACCAATTAGAGTGATCCAAGGGTGAGATGAGATGCCTCAGAAGGTAGGACATTCACCTTCACTAGAATGCTGCAAAGAAAAACTAGTTGACCATTTGTTAGGTATTTTGTTGAAGTGGAAATTCATGTTCATAGTTAGTCTGCCTTCCCCTTTCTCGGCTATTATAATACCTTAAAAAAGGCAGATTAAGCTTTTGGTTGGCTCCCTAACATGATTCACTTGCCCAAATCCATACTGTGTGGCTGACCTTGCATTTTGACTGGTTTCTAATTCAGCAGGATGTATGCAAGTTCCTTCCTGGCTAAGGCAAAAAATTGCTGCATTGTCAAGGTCTCCTTGGTACTAATATTCCTCCTTGTCTACAGCTCATTTTGCTTATCTGGTTTCCTTTCCCTTTTGCTTGCCTGGACTATTTGTCCAGATGCTGATCTCCCTGCCTTGTCTTGCCCTTTAGTTCCTATTTGTGGTTTCTGGCAACCTACTCATTCTTTATCTTAATATTTCACCTTGCTCATCTGGCTCATCTCCATCCTGACTTTGTTCACCCAGTTTCATCTGCTGCCTTGACTTGGTTCAAATTCTAACTCAAGTGAACACCCCGGACACTTGACTGTCTGACCTGTTTGACCACTATCTTATCTTGCACTCAGTCTCTGTTTGTTTCTAGAATTCTAGCTAACTATTTGGTATCTAATGCTTTGAGGAAGCTCCCACTCACAGGTTTTCTCTTACTACAGACTGACTTCATATTTTACTCATTGTTCTTCACATACTCTATGTCAGGGACCAGCAACCTGTGGCCTAAGGGAAAATCCAACCTGCTAACAGTTTTTGTATGGAATATTTTTTCTATTTTTAAATACAATTTTATTCAAACTAAAATTGGGTTTCCATTTTTTAAATGCAATTTTAAGCTAAGAATGGTTATTGCATTTTAAAATGCAACTTTATTTAAAAATGTAAAAATCATTCTTAGCTCTTGGGCCATACAAAAATAGGCAGCTGACCAAATTGGTGCTTGGGCAGCTAACCCCCTGTTCTATATCACAGACATATTCATCTTCCTCAAATCCATTCATATTGCTTCTCTCCCTGGGACAGACCCTTCACTCATCCTCTCCACTTAACCAGTGCCTATCATCCTTCAGCACCTAGGTCAGTTCCTATCTCCTCCAGGCAGCTTTGCCTGACTGCTCAGTCTTCAGAAATGACTCAACTTCTACAGCACTTTTATAGCTTCTTTCAGTTATTTGATACTTCACAAGGCGACCTTGTATTGAAAGGCAACACGTTTTGATTCCAAATCTGCTATGCATTTTATATGTGTATAACATCTGACAATGCTACATTTATAAAGTACTTTCATACATATTATTTTTTTTTAATTTCATCCTAAGCACTCCCAGGAATCCTTCAGAGGTTAAAGGCCCACTACTATCTACCCCTCTGGACAGGTTTCACTTCCCATTAGACTGTAAGCTCCTTGAGGTCAAGAACTGTGTTTTCTTTCTTTTTGTATCCCAGCACTTTGCACAGTGTCCAGCAAATAGTAAGAATTTTATAAATGTTTATTGATTGACTACTTCAACTGGCTATTCCAGAATCTGGTCTCTTATATTGTTATTTTCTAAGTATTTTATCCCTCCAATTAGATGGTAAGACCCTGAAGGACAGGGACCAAGCCTTATAACATACCCTCTGTATTCCTAGCATCCAATAATTCCCTCCCCCCTCCACATCATCTAGGCATATGATGTAACAGCTAGATTTATATGGCACATTAAAGTGTAAAAGTGCTTCCTTCATAAGGACCTTAAGAGGTATACAGTGTAGGTATTATTATCATTATTTTACATCATCACAAATTTTATGCAAGACTCAGAAAGGTTAAGTGAATTTCCAATGGTGACACAGCTATTAAGGGTTAACCCAGTGCCCTGTACATAGGAGATGCCTTATAAAGGTTGAGTATGATCAATCAATCAATAAGCATTTCTTTAGCATTTATAATAAAGGGGAATTTTGTAGGTACTAAGGATACAAAAACAAAAGAAAAAAACAAAATAGTCCCTGCCTTCAAGGAGCTAATGCTTTACAGAGGGAAGCAATATGTTCAACATTTACATATAATAGGCATATACAGAGGGCAGCTAGGTGGTGCAGTGGATAGAACACAAGGTCTGAAATCAGGAAAACTCATCTTCCTAAATTCAAATCTGGCCTCAGACACTCACTAGTTGTGTGACACTAGGCAAGTCACTTAACCCTGTTTGCCTCAGTTTCCTCATCTGTAAAATGAACTGGAGAAGGAAATTGCAAACTACCCTAGTATCTTTGCCAAGAAAACCCAAAATGGGGTCACAAAGAGTTAGACACGACTAAAACAATTGAACAGTAACAACAAGAATGTACAAAATCAATATGAAGTAATTTCAGAAGAGAAGACATTGATTTATTCTTTTTTGGAGGGGGCGGGTATGACCCAATGGATTAAGTAGTTGGGATTTTGCCTTTTATCATTGGTTTTGTTGCAAAGAAGCAAGGGTGACAGGCCTCTGGAGAGAGTTGATTTTCTGCTGGTAGTCTCTCTTTTAAAGAAAATGTTTCATCACTAACAACCAATAGGGAGAGTTTTCCTAACCCAGCCCTCTATCCTCTTAAAATGCCAACCCTAAGCTGTGCCTGGAATCAGAAGTTGTCTGAAATGCCTTCCTTTCACCCCTCAGAGCATACTGTCCATTGATGCTTGCTTCAATTTAATTTTCTGGTGAATGGACTATGAATGAAAAAAATGGGGGGAAAAAAAGACTCTGGCTTTGCCTCCAACTGATGCCGAATTAGGCTGGGAAGGATGACTTAAGTCGCTCAACTGGGATAATGCAGCAGATTGGCAATAATAATAACAATATTAAAACTCACTTCCAAAGCATCAAATACAGGAAATCATAAGACCTGTTTTATCAAGGAACAGAAAAATAAAAAAGCCCAGTTTGTCTCAATCCCTTGTAGTTTCACAATGTGAGGTCCCAAGAGTACTTCCTATTAGTGAGGGCTTTAAATTTGAAAGTAATTGTAGACTGCCTGGAATTCTTAATAGAAACTTCAGAAAGCCTGGGGACTTCTGAACAACATGAATAAAGGGATGAAAGAAGCTTAGATTTAGTTGTTGCAAGTGACCTTCGAGGTCAGCTAGTCCTACATGCCTCTGTCCATTTTACAGATGAGGAAGATAAGTCTCAGAGAAGTTAAATGGCTTACTGAAAATTCGGAAAGCCAGTAAGTATCAGAGCCAAGATTAAAGCCAACACCAAAGTCAATGCTTTTTCCACATGTATACATTTTACATGTGCATAATATTTAATAATGTTACAGTTTAGAAAGTACTTTCACATATATTTTTGTCATTTCACCTTCAAGAATCTTAGGGAACCTTTAGAGAAAAAGGCCTAGCACCTTCCACCCCTCTGGACAGGTCTCACTTCAAAATGCAGTGGCTTTATGGGGTGTGCAAAGCTCAGAGTCTAGTCCCTAGCAGAGTAAAGAATGCACCTGGGGCCCAGACTAAAGAATTGAATCTCACTTTCAGGTGAAGCCCAGCTAGTAAACTGAAATTCAGAGCTGTGGGCACTCCTCTGTTTGGACACAAATGAGGTAGCTACCAAATTTGAAAGAAAATAAATATTTTTTTATTTTTAATTTTTAATGTCTTTTTTAAATTTTATATTTAAAAATATTTCTTCTTTGTTGTGAATTTAATAATCATCAATAAATATAACCTTTCAGGATTCAAAGAATAAGTAAAAGGATAGTGCAGAGAACCAAGCACTTCTCTTACATAATTTTTGTTTTTATTTTTTATTTTTATTTTTTTTAAGTGAAGCAATTGGGGTTAAGTGACTTGCCCAGGGTCACACAGCTAGAAAGTGTTAAGTGTCTGAGGCCGGATTTGAACTCAGGTACTCCTGACTCCAGGGCCAGTGCTCTATCCACTGCGCCACCTAGCTGCCCCCTGTTTTTATTTTTAAGAAATGTATATATAAAATTAAAGTTTTAACAAGGTAGTAACATATTATTCGATTTGCCTTTCTTTCTGCATTTTGTTCTTCCTTTTTATATGTTAAAAAAGTGTGATGCTCTTCTTTTCCATATCTATCAATACCCACCTACTAACCCACTCTCCATACACACCTCCAAGGAGAAGCCCTCCCTTATAAAGAATATGTATAGCCAAGCAAAACAGATCAACACATTAGCCATGTCTGAGAAGTCATGCTCCATTTTGCACCTTCGGTCCATCACTTCTTCACCAAAAAGTAGGTGACATGTTTCATCATCCATCTTTTAAAGTCATGTTTGGTTGTTCCTTAGGTATTTCCAAAGTTGTTTAGAGAAGTAAACTCTATATCTTTATTTTTGTGGAGCCATGAGGGTTAAGTGACTTGCCCAGAGTCACACAGCCAGTAAGTGTCAAGTGTCTGAGGCCAGATATGAACTCAAGTCCTCCTGAATCCAGGGCCAGTGCTTTATCCACTGTGCCACCTAGCTGTCCCATCCCCCTACTTTATATCTTCTGACAAAACTTCAATGACTCACCATAACATCTAGTGACGGGAACTCACTGGGAATGATGAATTCAAGGAGGCTTATTGCATTGTTAGACAGCTTTAATAATTAGGAAGTTCTCTCTTGTATTAAGCCCAATATACCCTACCTTGTAACATTCTACTGTTGGTCTTAGTCTTATTCCCTGAAGTTAAGCAAAATAAGTCTAATTAATCTTTTTTTTAAAAAGAGGTATATAATTTATCTATCCATAACAAATTGTGCTTAGCACAATGAGCAATTCATAAAAACCCAATCCTTTGAAATACTTGAAAATGATGACCCTTTCTCCTAACATCTCTTTTCCAAGACAATGATCAGTTTGGAATTTGTTTGTTTCAGCTTTTCCTCATATAACAAAGCTTTTGGACCACCCCCCCATCCTCCATGTGCATTCTGGTTTGGCAAACACCCCCTTACTATCTTGGATTCTAGTTGTCCAAACTACATTTGTTCTACCATTTCCAGTGTAATAATCATTCTCTCTGATAGAGAAGATGGACATAAAATAGTGTTTGAATAGTCTGTATCCTCTAATAACATTATACTGCCCTACCCATACCTATCCTTGCTTTGTTCTGCTTCTACAATGACATCTGCAAAGAATAGAATCTAGAGGATATTCCATATAGAGGGAATGCTCCATCCATTTGGGCTTTGTGCAAGCCATTCCTTTGGCATTAGCAATCATCTTTTGTGAACATGTATTTCCACAAAGGTCCTACTCTGATAATCTCATCCTGGCATTAAAGTGATCATAGGTTGTCAAAAATACATATCAATAAGCAGATCACAAACTTATGGAAGGTAAATATATAGAGCATTGGGTCCAATGTCAAGAAGGCCTGAGTTCAGGGGGCAGCTAGGTAGCACAGTGGATGAAGCACTGGCCTTGGATTCAGGAGGACCTGAGTTCAAATCCAGCCTCAGACACTTGACACTTACTAGCTGTGTGACCTTGAGCAAGTCAATTAACCCTCATTGCTCTGGGGAAAAAAAAGACCTAAGTTCAAATTTTACCTCAATGGTGTGACCCTGGACAAGTCACCTAACCCTGTTTGCCTCAGTTTAATCAACTATAAAATGGAGCTAATAACAGCACCTACTCCCAGGGTTGTGGTAAGGATCAAATACAATATTTATAAAGTTCTTAGCACAATGCCTGGCACATAGAGAGTGCTATATAAATGCTAGCTATTATTATTATTCTATGAAGCCACTGAGGCTTCAAGTACAATTCTGGCAAGAGATATTCCTTTTCTATTAAATTAGCCTAAGAAAATACAGGAAAACTCAACACAAAAGAGTTGGGCAGTACATAATTAATTTGCTTACAATGGGAACTTGTGTTTTTAGTAATCTAGATATTTCCCTGAAAATCCATGTGCTTGGTAGGGACAGGTACTAGACCTGTGATCTCAATGACATAGGGAACTCTAAGACAAGGAAACTCTACCTGTGATTTCATTGGTGCATAAAGTTTCAGAAGAGTACCTGACTCTACCAATAAATATCTCCTTTCCTCTCCCTTCTCCTTTTCAGGTCAGTGTCTTATAGCTCTATCTCATTCTACTGCTCCTTGCCAGACCAGTGGCCTGGCCACTTCTTAGGCTCTCTCTCTCTCCCTGTCTTTATTTTCCCATCTTTGCATCATTGGATTCAGAGTTTTGGACTGATTGGTCACATGACCCTATGCCAAGATAGGCCAGTGGAACCTAAAAAAGGTAGTGATTTAAGATCTAATCCATTCTCTTTACAGGAAAAGGTATGTGTGTGTGTGTGTGTGTGTGTGTGTGTGTGTGTGTGTGTCTTTAGGACTTTGGTTTAAATTTTACCTATGACCCAATTCCCTAATCTCTAAGCATACAAAAGTCAAGACCAATCTCAAGGGCAACCCCCAACTTCAACCCACTCTGTTTGGCTCATACTGTTCTCACCCAGAGTTGTCTCTGTAAGGGGCTAAAATTCTAGCTATACTATCCAAAATCTAATGAGTGGTCGCCAATAAATTATAAGCTTTAGCAAGAGTATTTAAGTGTTTAAGTATTTATTACAGAGCATTAGGATCAGAGAGAAAGGTAAAAATCTAACTATTTCTAAGAAACCCCATCATTCAACCCACTATGGCGAGGTCAAGAACCAAGAGACAGAACCCCTCCACCAGCATCCCCTTCCTACTTTGTGTCCTCCTCCCAGAAATGGGAGGCTCCTCAAGTTGATTGGCTGGTAGCCTTGATAGACAGTACCCACAAGCAAATGTCACTTCCTGACGCCAAGGACCTTGACCACGTGGGCTTGCCCTCAGAGGCCTTCTCCTCATGGCGGAGCTTTTCTACAATAAGTCTCCAGCAGGTGGTGTCATTCCAATCATTACATCTCGATGAAATTTTGCATGTAGTTAAAATATATAGCTTATACAGAAGGTCTCCAAAGTTTTAGTATAGTTTTAAGATTTAATAACTTCAGAAGTATATATTTTTAAAACATTTGAAAAGTTAATCTAAAATTATCAAATATTGATATTCTTCTTGGTATTATCATTTTGTGTTCTACAACATTCTGGTTGATTTTTTAACTTTAAAAATAATTTTCATTAGCTGCTGCTCAGTAACTAGAAAGATCACATTTATAATCCTAGCCTTTTTAAGGTCATCCAAAGAATGAGGTTTTGATAAATAGACAATAATATTGACATGACCCCACAAAAAACATCTACTGGAGCCACATCAGGTGATGGTATAGCCAAGCAAGAGGATCTCCTCTACCAATCTACTGGTCTGAGAAAGGATCATTCAGTAACTGTTAAATGTGCAATGTATGATGACAGGGTGCCCCATATTGTTAGAATTCAAATTTTAAATTGATGATTCAAAATTCATGAAGTAAAATAAATATAAAAGAAAATTCAATCATTTAATTTTCAAATGACTGATTTCACATGTGGTGTTGGGACACTCTGTAATTGCTCCATGAGTATGTATAAAAGGGTCTCTGGTTCTTAAACTAGCATTCAAGATAAAAAACATATATATTAGCTACAGGACAGTCTTTACTCCACCCACCCCTCAAAAACTGCAAAAAATAAAATGAATGACTCACAGTAGTCCACAAGAAATCCATACAATTCTCCTTTCTGGTAAGTCCCACCTTTTCTAAAGAGTGCAAAAATCCTCCAAGTACATAACAAAATCCTGTGTTTTAGATTCCCATCAGAAAGGGGACAAAACCTTGGGATTGCTAATAGGGCAAACCATCCACATTCTGGTAAGTCCCATTTTTTTTCTCCATGAACCTATAAAAGAATCAAGACATCGGAAACTCTTGCATGAAGAAACTCCCTCTACCAATGCAAGTTGGCATCATGTCTGCAACTTAGAGTTTTTGGACAAGAATTCTTAGCTTCTTTATGTCTTAGACTCCTTTGGTAGTCTGGAAAAACTTAGGAACTCCTAAGAAAAATATTTTTAAATTCACACAATGAAACCCATAAGATTACAAAGGAAATCAAGTATATTAAAATAGCTATCAAAATATTGAAAGTCAATTAAAAATCTCAGGTTAAGGAAGAGCCCCATAGAAGAGGTTAAGTGACTTGCACAAGGTCACTCAGTTATGTGTCAGAGGCAGAATGTGAACCTGGGTCTTCCTTCTTATAAGACCAGTGATCGTGATCTACCCACTGTGCTTGGGTTACCTCTAGGTGCTGGTTTGTGCTCATAAATATCCCAGCTGAAGAAAGTTTTTGGAGTTGAAGGAAATTTAAGGATGTTTTATTGAATTTCACTCACCACAACACTCTTTGGAGCAAATGCAAAAGATTCTAAGAATTACTATCTCGGAAGAGTCAAATACATCCAAAACCCTTCACAGAACAGTGTTCTTAACCATTGGTCCAAGTCATACACTCTTGTGACAAGCAAGAAAATTAAATCTCTCTTTCACATGACAACCATTCAAAGATTTGAAAGGGAAAAAAAGATCATGCATCTTTCCAAAGTCATCTCTTTTTTTAGACTAAATATCTGATCCTCATATGGTCAGTCAGTCGGCTCAAATTTAAATGCCTCTGTGGCAGCCACTATAGAGCTATACGATTGGGGAAGGGAAAGGGAAAGGAGAATGGAAGGAAGGATGGACAGACAGAAGGAAGGAAGGGAAGAAGGGAGGAAGGGAGGGAGGGAGGGAAGGAGGGACTGAGTTCCTCCACCTGTGATTTTGAGTCAAAGCAGGAGTTCCTCCCCATATGTTTGGTTTTGGTTTTGGGGGTTTTTTTGAGGGTTTTTGCAGGGCAATGAGAGTTAAGTGACTTGCCCAGGGTCACACAGCTAGTAAATGTCAAGTGTCTGAGGCCAGATTTAAAACTTAAGTCCTCCTGTATCCAGAGCTGATGCTTAATCCACTGTGCCACCTAGCTGCCCCTCTCCATATGGTTTTGAGTCACTTCATCCTGATCACTATGCTCCTTTGCCTTCTAACTTGCTGGTGTCCTTTGTGCAGCTCTGCCTCACTTAAATCCAATTTACTTGCAAGTCAAGACATCACTCTCCTGATGTCATTGGTCCTCTTCAAGAATGAAGGACAAACAACAACAACAATGTTGTTATCCATTCAAAACCATGGAATTCAGAACCAGAGGCAGCACTCAAAATGTGAGTCAGATACTGCACTCAACACGTAGTAGAATTCTCACTTCCCTCACTCTGAAAGGAAGGAAACAAGTATTTATTAAGTGTCTACTATGTGCCAAGAACATAAGGTGCCTAGGTGGTGCAATTGATAGAGTGCCAGGGCTGATGACAGGAAGACTCATCTTCATGAATTCAAATCAGGCTTCAGACACTTAAGCTATGTTACTCTTAGCAAGTCACTTAGTGATTACATTAATTTTAAAAGGTTTTGTACAAACAGAAGCAATGCAGCCAAAATTAGAAGGGAAACAGAAACCTGGAAAACAGTTTTTACAGACAGTGTTTCTGATAAAGACCTCACTTCTAAAATATATAGGGAACTAAATCAAATTTGTAAGAGGGCAAGTCATTCCCCAATTGAGAAATGGTCAAAGAATATGAACAGGCAGTTTTCAGATGAAGAAATCAAAGCTATCTATTGACATATTTTTTAGTGAGGCAATTGGGGTTAGGTAACTTGCCTAGGGTCACACAGCTAGTAAGTGTTAAGTGTCTGAGGCCGGATTTGAACTCAGGTCCTCCTGACTCCAGAGCCGGTGCTCTATCCACTGTGCCACCTAGCTGCCCTGCTATTGCCATATTTTTTTAAATGCTCTAAATCACTGTTGATTAGAGAAATGTAAATTAAAACAACTCTGATGTAACCATCAGATTGGTTAATATGACAACAAAGGAAAATAGTTAATGTTGGAGAAGCTGTGGAAAAATTGGAACACTAATGCATTGTTGGTGCAGTGAACTGATCCAACTATTCTGTAGAGCAATTTGGAACTATACCCAAAGGGCTATAAAAACTGTGCATACCCTTTGACCCAGCAATAGCACTATTAGGTCTATATCCCAAAGATCATAAAAAAGGGAAAAGGACCCACATGTACAAAAATGTTTATAGCTGCTCTTTTTGTGGTGGCAAAGGATGGGAAATTAAGCAGATTCCCATCAATTGGGAAATGGCTAAATAAGTTGTGGGATATGAATATAATAAAATGTTATTGTGCTATAAGAAATGATGAGCAGGAAGATTTCAGAGAAACCTGGAAGGACTTACATGAACTGATGATGAGTGAAATGAGTAGAACCAGGAGAACATTTTACACAGTATCAATGACGTTATGTGATGATCAACTGTGATAGACTTAATGCTTCTCAGCAATACAATGATCCAAGATAATTCCAAAGGACTCATGATTGAAAATGCTCTCCACATCCAGAAAAAAAGAACTGTGGAATCTGGATACAGATTGAACCATACAGTTTCTACTTTTTTTGGCTCTTTTTCTTTTTTGAGTTTTTTTTCTTTTTGTTCCGATTCTTCTTTCACAACATGACTAATGCAGAAATATGTTTAATGTGATTGAACTATAAGCTATATCAGATTACTTGATGGTCTTGGGGAGTGGTAAGGGAGGGGGGGAGGGAGAAAAATTTGGAACAAAAAATTTATAAAAATAAATGTTGAAAACTATCTCTACATGTAACTTCAAAATAATAAGATACTTTTATGATTTAAAAAAATGTAGCACATGAATATAATGAAATACTTCCATGAAGCAACCATTATGAAGAATACAAAGAACTGATACAAAGTGAAGTAAATAGACCCAAGAAAACATTATGAACACTGACAAAAACATAAATGAAAACAATGGCAAAAAAAGAAAGAAAGAAAATCCATGTTGTATATTACAATGACCAACCTTAGCCCTGAAGAAGAAATTTTAAAGGAATTTTCCTCCTATCTTTGTAGAGGTGGGGACTTTGGGTGTGGAAGAATTCATAGACTGTCAGGCAGGTGATAATTTGGTTAGTTTTACTCAACTGCTTTCTTTGTTCTATTTCTTTTTTTTCTTTGTTACTCAGAGGGCTCTTGAGATGGAAGGATAGGGAAAATACATTACCTGCATGCCATCTGTACATATTACACATATGCATATGTAATATATTGTGTATAATGTATAATAATGCATAGATATGTGTATAATAGGGCAGTTAGGTGGCACAGTAGATAGACTGTGGGATCTAGAGTCAGAAAAACTCATCATTCTGGGTTCAAATCTCACCTAGGCATTTACTAGCTGTATGACTCTGGGCAAGTCACTTAATCCTGCTTGCCTTAGTTTCCTCATTTGTAAAGTGAGCTGGAGAAAGAAACAGCTACCTACTACACAATGGTTACAAAGGAAATCTCAAAAGGGGTTACAAAGAGTATAACACAGCTGAAATGACCACAATATGTATAATGTGTCTAATGTAGGGTGGGCATATAGAAAATATGTCAACAAAAAATTTCAAAGTGAAAACTGAGCAGAGAAAGCCATATGCTGTGGGCCAGGGTCCTTAGGTCATCAGAGAGCAATAGTTCAGTTAATTCAGTAGGAGAAAGCTAAAGGCAAAGACTTAATATGTTCAAGCTACAAGCATTTTGCTGATGGCTATACATAAGCCAGAGCCTTTTTGAAAGTTAAGGGGTTCCTTAGAGGATAAAGCAGAAGCAAGAATTAAGTTAATTGCCAATGAAGGGACAGTGCTAGAGTTAGCAGGGCACCATATTGTACCTAAATAATATATCTTTTAATTCTTAGTGAAGATCATGGCACTTTATTCATCTCTTAAAAAGAGTAAATTATTGATTCATGTAATTATTTTTAGTTTCTTTTTAGAGAAAAGTAATAATCATGTCAAATCCCTTGCCTTTATCTTACTTTTCACTTATTCACAGAAGTCAAATGGCAGGAGCTATGCTACATTAAAGAGGCATACTTTATCTACATGGTGGCTGCTTCCAAAATTACAAACTAAATGCAAAATTACAAACTAAATGCAGGGCAGGAAACAACATGGTTACTACTCTGTAAATCCAAATCCACTTCAGCTAAAACAAATGTTACAACAGTAAACTTCAAGAATCCATTGACTTCACAGAAAAAGACTACCCCTAAAACAACCTTTTCCAACCAAAACTATACTGTCTACTGGCAAATAATAATAGTTAGTATTTCTGCAACACTTGGAAGTTTGCAAAACACTCTATAAATATAAGCTTCTTTAATCTACACAATAACCCTGGGAGGTATTTACTAATGTTGTCTTCATTTTATATATGAAGAAACTGAGGAAAGCAGAGGTTAAGTGACTTGTCCAGGGTCACACAACTAGTAAGTTTCTGAGGCAGGATTTCATCACAAATCTTCCTGACTCCACATCTAGCATTCTATCCACTGAGCCACCAGCTGTCTATAAAGAAATAGGTCTTGGAGCTGGAAGGGATTTTAGTGATCACCCAGTCCAACTCTCCTACTTTATCGATAATGAAACTGAAGCCCAGCAAAGTTAAATGACTAGGTTTCACAGATAATGATTAGCACAGGTGGAATTCAAACCCAAATCTCCTGACTCCAAGACTAGGACTCTTTCTACCACACCACAGTGCTGCTTGAGAGTAAGCCTGCCAATGGTGGTGTAACGATTGGAATAATGCCACCTGCTGGATACTTACTGTAGAAGAGTTCTGCCCATGAAGGGAAGGTCTTTGAGGGCAAGACCAGGAGTCTTTTCTTCAGGATTCAGGAAGTGACGCGGACTAGTGGGAGGAGGAAGGAAGAGACTGGCGCTCAGTCTCGCGCTTTTTCCTGAGGACTCTGGCGGAGAAGGGAGCTAGAAATGTGCTCTCCCTTTAATAGATAGGAATCTAGGCCTTTCTCTCTCTCTTTACCAAATTCTTATTCTCCTTAATAAATGCTTAAAAGTCTAACTCTTGCTAAAGCTTGTAATTGATTGGCGACCACTCATTAGATATTTTAGACAGTTTAGCTAGAATTTTAGCCCTTAACAGAGGTCACTTGCCTTAAGGCTTTAATTTAGCTTCTATAAATCTGAGGACAACTAGGTGACACAGCAGATAGAGTGCAGGGCCTGGAGTCAGAAGACTCCTCTTTCTGAATTCAAATCTGGCCTCAGACAATTACAACCTTGGGCAAGTCACTTAACCCTGTTTTCCTCAGTTTCCTCATTTGTAAAATGAGTTAGAGAAGGAAATGGTAAACCACTCCAGTATCTCTGCCAAGAAAACCCCCAAAAAAGAAGTCTTACAGGACTGAACAAGAAGTCCCTCCGAAGTAATCAGAAAGCTCCATTTCACCCCCTAATTCCTAGGAAGCCATAGGACTTCCACATACTTTAAAGGCTTTTAAGCATGCTGTATGACAGGGTTCCAAAGCAAGGTGCCAGGAGAATTAAGCATTCCATAAGCCTTTGGCTTCCCTCAAGTCAGTAAAGGGGAAGTGTGTGAGTATGGTGGTCTCATTTTCTTACATTGTACAAAACAAAATTGTCAAGATTCTGAGTTGTGCACTTTATTCTTGTAGTACAAATAATAGCACCCACTTCAGAGGGTTGTTTTGAGAATCAAATGTGTAAAAAAGCACTTTGCAAACATTAAAACACTATCTGTCATTATAATGCTAAGTGTCTGGTATTGACTTTCCCAATAGTAAGGTAGTGAATATGATTACAATTGTCTTTACTCTGTACAAAACATTGTATTAGATGATAATGAGGTCACAAAGGAAGTAGACTACATAGACCACAAGTATTTACTTACACATCCATGAACTCTAAAATTCATTTAATTGATCATAATTTTTTCTCGTTCTATCTTTTCCAGTACCTAATGATTCTTAGCTCTATTCTTCATCATCACTGTGACCTCTACCCCTCAGTTCTTTCCCTGGTCTACTCCCCCCCAATGCTATCTACACTCTTCTCCCTTCCCCATATTGAACCCTTGGTGAACCAGCTCAATTGTCCTTCTGAGTCCCTTATGCCCTTGTATTATTGTTTATCTTTCCCTACCCAGCCCCAGCCTTGCATTACTCCCATCATCCATTGCCTTTACTTCTATTCATGTACTGTTGACTGAAGCTGGAGAAAATCATGAAACTATTCTGAAGGGACCCATTTCAGATTTCTGCAGCATACCACCAACTGGGCCCTCACTGCAACAAGACAATCCTTTTATAATGCCCTAATTGATTCACTATCCCATTCACCACAGAGGCTTTTCAAAATATTTTCATCCCTCCCTAAACTTCTAAAAGCTCTCCCTGTGAGCTGAGAACCTGGGTTCATATTTCACTAATATATTTGAGCCCATTCAATGAAAGTTTTCTCTGCTATTCTCCTCATGTCACATCACTCAGAAGGCTTCCCCTCCCCCACTACCTCCTCCTTCCCCTCATCTCTACATCAGGAGGTGGTATTCAGGAGGTTCTGGGAATAGAACCATGAAAAATAAAGTAGCCCCTGTTCTCAAGAATTTTATATTCTACTAGTACAAAGGTTCTTAACCTGAGGTTCATGAACCTATTTTTAAAATATTTTGATAACTACATTTAAATACAATTAGTTTCTTTTGTAATCCTATGCATGTTATTTGAACCATTTAAAAATATTATCCTGGAAAGAGATCCATAGGTTTCACCAGTCTGCCAAAAGGGGTCCATGAAACACAAAAAAACCTGTTAAGCCCCTGTGGAGGGGATATAATATGTATAGATATAAGAAAATCAAAAATATATAAAAAAGTAATTCAAAATAATTTCAAAAAAGAATGAGTGCTTATAAGTAGGAGTATTAAAGTAGTCTTGATGTAGGTGCTGACACCTGAACTGTGCTTTAAGAAAGCTAGAGATTCTAGGAGACAGAGTTAAAGAAGGAGAGAATTAAAGATTTGAGGGACCATTTGTGCAAAAAGAAGGTATTTTGTACATGGAACAGCTAGCAGGTTGATTACTAAAATAGAGTATATGACTAAGAATTTAAAATTAGATGAGAACCACACTACAGAGGTCTTTAAATGCCAGGCTAAAAGTTTTTTATTTAATCCTAGAGGTAATAGGGAGCCATTGAAGATTTTTTTAATTAGGGGTAAAGTGGTCAAATCTGTGTTTTAAGGGTATCATTTTGGCAGCTGTGGAAAAGATGGATTAGAGAACATGGAGGCAGGAAGATCAATTAAAAGGCTATTTATTTCAATAGTCTATGCAAGGTGTGGCACACTAGGATAGATGATACATATAAGTCAATAAGGAGAAAGATCTATAAAATGTTATGGAAGGAGAATAAAGATGGTTACTGAATGGATATGGAGGTTGAAGGAGAAGGAAGACTCAAGGACAACTCTAAGGATATGAACCTCGGTGACTGGAAAGTTGATGGTGCCATTAATAGAAATAGTAAAGTTTGGAGAAAAGATGTGTTTGGGGGAAATATGTTGTGTTCTGTTTCAGTTATTTTGAGTTCAAGAGGCTGACAAGACATCCAAGGGGGGATGTCCAGTATGCACATGGGAATATAGGACTGAGAAACATTAGAGTACAATAAAAAGAGTACTAAGTTTAATCAGAAGACCAGGGTTCAAATCTCAGTTCTGCTACTTGCTATATATATAAAACCTTGAGCAAGTCACAACCTCCCTAGCACTTAAACCTTGACTGGAGAAGCAGCAGCAGAATCAGTTATGGCCACTGCCAAAAAGGCAGCAGCTACCAATTCTAAAGGGTCAGCAAGTTTTTAAAGCCTTTACCTTTTCACCAAGTTGGTAGGTATACTCAGTCTCCACAGATACAGCCAAGGACTCGCTTATACCCATTGATAACAGTCTGGGTTACTATTGAAATTGTTGGGAGGAAGCTAGATGGCGCAGTGGATAGAGCACTGGCCCTGGATTCAGGAGGACCTGAGTTCAAATCCGACCTCAGACACTTAATACTTACTAGCTGTGTGACCCTGGGCAAGTCACTTAGCCCCAATTGTCCCGCAAAAAAAAAAAATGTTGGGTGACAAATCTGTGGACAGACTTGTTAACATTTCAGACAGCCTCCAAGAGATGAAGATGTAAAGTTTCCCTTGTGATGTCAAACACTCCATGATTTTAGAGGCTGCTAATGTCAAAACCCTATTTAATAATCAACCCAAAGGAGCATGGGGAAATATTCATTCAGCATGTTTGATAATGTAGCTTCAATGGTTCCCACTTTGTCTCCTGTCTTTATCAGATGCTCATTACTTAAGATTTCAGTCACATCCCTGGAAATCTTGGTGGGAAAGTCCAAAGCCTGGAAAAGGAAGATCTTCTTGGGATCCAGAACAGTGCACAGGCTAAACAGTCCCATTCTTGAGGCAACACAACTAGTGGCTGGTACTTTATTGGCCAAAAGTATGTCATTAATCACAGTCATATCTTTCTCAGTAAACGCAAAGCCCACAGATGTGCATAAATGGTCTCATGCATCGTGGTGTGTTTTCTCATCAATTCTACAGGTTCTTCGGGGAGGAGCATACAAAATCTGATGCATCAGCTTGTTGGAGCATAAATTGTCTGCTCCCAGAGAGAAAGCATTATGGGTAATCATCCAAAAGTTGGGATGAGCTCAAGGAAGGAATTTGATTGCCAGGTAGATCAGTGTCCTCAGGCATCATGAAAGTGCTTTAGGAATTGCTACATCATTTAAAGATAATATAACTTGGATGAGGAAACCTAGAAAGAGCCCAATCTTTTCCCACAGAAGATTACAAGAACTTCTCCACACCTTTTAAATTTCAAAACTCCGGGACAAACTTCCTTCCATGGGAAATTCTCCACCCTAGGGCAAAACTCCTGTGGCTAGTCCTAGGTACCCTTTCTGATCATTGGTAATCTTGGAAAGAACAGTCCCAATGGAGAGGTAGGGTCAGAAACCAATTTCCAAGAGATTAAAAAGAGAGTGAGGAGTAAGAAAATGAAAGCATGTGGACAGAAAACCTTTTTCTAGGACTGTGAAAGAGAGGTAAGAGAGTCAGAGAGGATGGCAGGTTCAAGGAAAGGTTAAATGTAAAGTTCTTCATTTAGGTTCCAAAAAATCAATTGTATTTGGGGAGAATGAGGGAGAGCTGAAGTGATAACAATTCATACCTGAAGAACCGGAGGGTTGAACCACTAATGTGCTATAACTATTGAAAACACTAATGCCATCTTAAGCTCTAGTGAAGTGCTATGTTCAGAAGACATAAAGTTAGTCCCATTGTATGCTTCTAATCAAAGCACATATGCAAGATTATGTTCACTTCTGCATGCTGCCTATTTATAAGGGACATTAACAAATTACCAGTAGAGAGTCCCAGAAGGTAATGAATCTGTAAACAAGGAAGGACCTTGCAACAGGAAAACATTCAATTCATAAGACCATAGAGTTTAGAAATGCAGGGGGCCTTGGAGATAATTTAGTCTAATCCCCTCATTTTACAGATAAGGAAACTGAGGCCTATCATAATTAGGAAAGTTGGGAACCCAAGTTCTATCAACATTCATATAGATCTGAAATCTCACCCATGGCCAAATTCACTCCAGTGATGCAGATCACAAATTGTTCCTGCCTCCCTATCCCATGTGACTCCCAAAATATTTGCCCAGAAGGCATCCCCCCAATGGCAGCTAGATAGCAATAGATAAAGCATTAGGCCTGGAATCAGGAAGACCTAAGTTCAAATCTCATCTCAGATACTTACTAGCTATGTGACCCTGGACAAGACACTTAAACCTGTTTGCCTTAGTTTCCTCATCTGTAAAATGAACTGGTGAAGGAAACAGCAAACCAGTCTAGTCTTTGGCTAGAAAACCCAAATGGTGATCACAAAGAGTCATGCATGACTCAAATAGCTGAACAACAACAATAACAATCCCCAATATTCTGGGAGACTTCCTGCATTTCTCCTGTAATTAGTCACAAAGATACCAATGGGTCACATGGGATGTCTCTTAGTTATCCTTCACTCTTGTCACATAACCAAGACACTTTCATTTTCAGTCACCTAGGTGAAATAGTGGATAGATTGTTGGGCCTGGGGCCAAAAAGACCTGACTTCAAATCCTGCCACAGATACTAGCTGTGTTATTCTGGGCAAGTCTTAACCTCTTTCTTCCTCAGTTTCCTTAACTGAGGGTAAAAATAGCACCTACCTCCCAGGGTTGTTGTGAAGATCAAATGAGATATTTGTAAAATGCTTAGCACAGGAGGCAGCTAAGTGGCATAGTGGATAAAGCCCCAGCCCTGGATTCAGGAGGACCTGAGTTCAAATCTGGCCTCAGATACTTGACACTTACTAGCTGTGTGACCCTGGGCAAGTCACTTAACCCTCACTGTCCCACAAAAAAAAATGCTTAGCACAGTGCCTGGAACATAGCAGGCACTCAGGAAATGCTTGTTCCCTTCCTTCCTCGTACATCTCTTAGATGGCATCCTGTATTAGTCTTCTCCTTCATAAGTCCTTGTTTGTAATGCATCGTGTCCTACTTATATCCACCTTTCCATTGCCCTCTGGGTGATGATAATTTTCAATTCTTTGGAGATTGTTGTGTTCTGTGCCTTGTAGCCACAGAACTACACCATATATATATATATATATATATATATATATATATATATATATAAGAAATGGACCTTTGTTTCAAAGAGGAGCTTGGCAAGGTCATTAAAAGAATTCCCTAATTTCCCAGCCCACTCTCCTCCTCCAGTTCAATTCTGGGCCTGGCTGGTTTGTTGTCCATTTCCTGATAGATGAGCTTGATGTGTTATTGATCCTAATGCATCTGTTCATCTACAGAACAGTTATTCTTCATCCACTTGGTTTTTTCCAGGTACATAATGATGCTGAACTCTTCTGTTATGGATATTTTCCAGGAGGCTTTGGAGTCATCCAGGACTTAATGTAATCAAGACAATGTTATCATCCACGAACTAGTTGGAGGATCACACCATCTATATGGAATCCCTCTTAAACTTTAACTCTACTACATGTCCCATGACAGTGGTAAACACCTCTGGAGGAGGAGGAAAAGGAGAAGGAGAAAGAGGAGAAAAAGGAGAAGGAAGAAAAGGAGAAGGAGGAGAAGAAGGAGAAGAAAGAAAAGAAGGAGAAGGAAAAAGAAAAAAGAAAGACAGAACGCTTATGACAAATATTCATAATCAAGCAAAAATTTCCCATGTTGGCCATGTAAGGACTGTAAGCTACAGGTCATCTCCTCCTTGCAAATTGCCTCACCATGTAGGAGAGACTTCTACCCCAGTGACCTTGGTGACTAATATGCTGACTAAGTCTCTTAAAGGCCACAATTTCATTAAACCCCAAGCCACGATTCACTTCATTCTGTACTCTTTAGTCATCTTCTCACCAACCATCTTAGCCACCATGCTTGTAACCTTTCCTCTCCCCATAATCCCTTTCAAGAATTATAGATGATGATCAAATCAACTCTGCCATTGCTCTTGGATAGAATGTATCAATCCACTACTCTGTGGCCTCACTCACCATCCTATAATTTACTTTCAGAACCCAAGTGCCCTTATCTGGAGACCAATGCCTTTTGCATATTGTCTCCCCAGTTAGAATAATGTAAACTCCTTAAGGGCACAGTCTGTCTTTATTTTTCTATCTCCAAAATTTAACACACTGGCTTATAGTAATTACTTAATAAATGTTTTTTGCATCCACTCATATATTCATTTTCACTTTATATAAGACCTTTCTAGCAACTAGTACTGTCCAAGAATGGAAGAGGCTTCTTTATGAAGTAGTAAGTTCCCCATTATTAGAGGTAATTAAGAAAAGCCTGGATAATTCTCTCTCAAGAGATCCTTGTGAGATTTAAAATTGGATATACCAGCATTAAACTCCCCCTTTAACTTTTCCCTTATATATCTCCCAGACCACTAAGAAAAAGAAGCCTCTGAGCTTTAATCAGTGATGGATTAGTTTTTATTGTTTGGGAATTAATTAGACAACAAAAAGGTGATACCAATTAGGGAAATAGGAAAGTAGAAATACAAATGAATAATCTTAGATCTAAACTTAGTCTATATTTCTTTATAAAACTCACCAAATCCCAAACTGCCTGCCAGGCCGAGAACCAGCACACGCGTGCCGCCACAGCTAAGTTTTTTTAAAAAACCAGAGAGAACCCCCACTTCCATTCCTTCTCAGTTTTTAAACTGCTGTCCCAGAAGTTGGTGCCCTCGGACACGGCATGCTTGGCCAGCTCTCCGGGCAGCAGGCACATGGCCATTTGTCGCAGTCTCCTCCCCAAAAGGGCGGTCCTTCAAAAGTCGTTTCAGTAGCATTCGCTCAACTCTCAAATGATTCAGCTAAAACTTCCGGTTTTTACCACATCCTAGAGGGGACAGCTAGGTGGCACAGTGAATAAAGCACTGGTCCTAGATTCAGGAAAACATGAGTTCAAATCCAGACGGAGACACTTGATACTCACCAGCTGTGTGACCTCGGCAAGTCCTTAACCCCCATTGCCCCGAGAGAGAGAGAGAGAGAGAGAGAGAGAGAGAGAGAGAGAGAGAGAGAGAGAGAGAGAGAGAGATGCTAGAATTTCTGTACAAACTTGGTGGCTGTTAGATAACTTTACGATGTGTTCTACTTCTTAAGATTCCATAACTGCATGTTAGGTGACTTGGGTCTGATTCCCAGGACCAAAATTTGCTGACAGTCATTTAATGTGATGACAATCATTTAATCCCTCTAATCTTCTAACTTCTCATCTACTAAATGGGAAGAACCCATCGTGAAGTAGCCAAAGCTACTTTAAGGAAAGCACTTTGGAAACCATTAAGTGCTATATAAATTGAATTACTGTTTTTGTGCTCATTTTCCACATCTTCAAAAGTAACATTAAGTTCCATTCTACCTAACAGTTCATTATGTGAATTCAAATATATTGTAGGTCAAATAATGCCTTCTGGAACAAGCAGTATTACAGTGAAAAGAGGGCTGAATGTAGAATCCAGCTATCAAATCCCAAGCCTCTTATCCACTATGTGAATAAGTCACTTGGACAAGTCACTTATCCTCTCTGGACCTCAGTTTCCTCATGTGAAAAATCAGAATATTGGACCAGATGGCCTTTTAGGCCCCTTCCAGCTAAATTCATGATCCCGTGATGATAGATGGATGTTACTCTTATCACCCAAAGCCATTATAATAAAAAGGGGGTTTCTGTAACCCAGAGGATATTTAAAAATTGGGATAAACAGCTTCCCAACTGCATACCTGAAAAACCCAGGCTAATGGAAGGCCTCAAGGAGGTTTGGCTGAGTATCTCTCACTCACAGTATGATGCAGTGGTCAAACAACAAAAAGAACGTGGGGTTTTTCTCTTTGGCTTTTTCTGTAAATATTCATAAATTCTCATAAAGCAGGTAATTCGTATAAATCCATCTAATTAACAAAATTGTAGAACTCCAAGCAATTACAAGGCAGCATGTAATTTGAATAATTACACCTTTCACAATAGAACCACAGACTCTACACTGCCTGTCAGGAGAGAAGCCTCCCCTCCATAGCAATCAGCCCAGGCCACAGACAGTACAGAAGGTAGATCAAGATGGTATTGGCTCATTAAGGTTCAGATTTTGTTTACAGTTGGACAGGGAATATCATAGATATCTAAAACATCTGATAATGACTACATTCAGATCCTTGAAGTCTTTGTCCTTCCCTTTTTTCTTTTAATGTCTTTATGACATCTTTTGTCTTTTGTCTGGACATCACTTTCATTTCCATCATTCAGTAAGCATTTATGAAATGTCTACTCTGTGCTAGGCAGTATGCTAGGGACCAAAGATACACAGATAAAAATAGAATAGTCCATGTCTTCAGGAAGTTTATAATCTATTGGGGGAGACTACATATACAAATATAGATATGAGCAAAACACATACAAAGCATTGGGAGACTGAGGGGAGGTGGTTAGATAAGGGGAAGACACTAGTAGAGAACTATCCCCTAGGATCTTTTCAATGGAATACCCTCCAGCATTTTCAAAGCATTGGTAAAGTCATTTCATATCCAAAACAAGAGCCAACTGCAGCCTGGCTGTCACCTCAGTTGAAAAGAAATGAGTGTCCATTCTGATGTGATCATGGGACACCTTAGGGCTGCCCCATGAGACACTGACTACCCACCAAGCAGGCTGTTCAAGTCCTGTAAAAGCGAGCTTACACACTGAACTCAGACCACACACTTCCATCACCCACTTCCTTCATAATTACTCAAGATTGACCCTGTGGTAAACCACCCTGGGACATTGGGTTATCAGTCCATGTATAGCCAGAACAGGAAGCAGGAATAGAGTACAATGAACTACAAGCTACAAATATGGGCCAGGGAAGGCCACTGAATTAGAAGCAAGTAAAGGTCAGATAATAAATAGGCCAATGCATGTAGCTGGTATCATGAATAGGCAAAGTCAGGAGTGAAATCAGTAGCCAAGAAAAAGTGCCTGGTCCACTAATGGGGAGAGTTTCCCTTGAAAGCCATCCTATACCCCTGGATAGCTCTCTGGAAGAGAACCTCTCTGATCCTCAGTTTCCTCATCTGTAAAATAAGACAGAGTGGATTCCAAGATTCCTTCTAGCTCTTGGAAAACCCCAAAGAATATCTTTCCCAATCCTTCCCAACACTTTCCAATTACCTTCATTATTCTGGATATAGTTGTCATTTTCTAGATGTTTGTATGTCTCCTCCAGCAGAATGTGAGCTTCTAGAGGACAGGGACTATGTGGGACTTTTTTTTCTTTTTCTTTTTCTTTTTCTTTTTTCTGCAGGGCAATGAGGGTTAAGTGACTTGCCCAGGGTCCCACAGCTAGTTTCAAGTGTCTCAGGCCAGATTTGAACTCAGGTCCTTCTGAATCCATGGCTGGTGCTTTATCCACTGTGCCACCTAGCTGTCCACTCTTTTTTTTAATATCCCCAGTGTCTGGCACATACAAAGTGCATGCGAAATGGCTCTAAATCAACTTGTCGACTGACTTGGATGTTCTATGGCTCTATTAGTCTTAATTGCTCTGAAAGAATCTGAGGACTGTTCAGAGGCTCCTCACCCTTAGAAATCTAGATCTGGATGCATAGTTAATTAACTATTATCCTCTTTCTGATATTGCCTATTGGTTAAAGGGAAATTTCCCCTTTTGTTCCAGGCCCAATCTTTTGGGGGCCAGAGAATCAACCTTATCTCAATTCAACAGTTCAACTCAAACATTTATTAAGTGCCTACTTTATGCAAGACCCTATGCTATATGCTGGACATACAAAGGAAAGATCAGACAATCTTGTCCCTCAGGTGTTTTTGTTTTCTGGCTAGGAAGGCAGCCTCATCTTCCAGGCTAACTTTAGGATTCACAAGGGCCTCTCTCTCTTAGACAAGGACAACAATCTATATTTTTCCAGTGTGAAATGACTCATAAATCTAAGGAAAATTGGGAATTAGAGGAGACATTTGTCATCATCCAAATTTCCCATAAGAATCAATATTGTACTCATATACAAGGACAAGAGGGTTTTACTAGCCTCTCATCCTAGGCACAGAGAAAGGAGGGAGATGAGACACCATTGTCTGAACCCAGAGCCCAGAATCTAGGGTTATTAGCAAACTGAACTGCTAGTCTCAACCACACGGAACAGGAAGATGCACAAGGAAATGAAGTTTACCCTCTCAGGATTAAAGAAGAGGATTCATGCCTGTGAGTTTTTCTTTCAAGGTCAGGAAACCAGCAGTTAAATTCTGCTTATTCTAGAAGACAAACTAGGATACCTGACAAGCCAGTGTCTGAACCATCACTGTAAATATCATATTGCAGAGATAATTGTTCTCCCTCTTCCAAGGTCCAAGAGAGTCATTTCTTAAGTGGGAGGGTCTCACCTGACTGTCAGCACAGAGGGTATGGTCGAAGTAAACGTGCTTCTCTACCCCTTGTCCTGGCCCTTGTCCCATATTGTCCCTGACCCTCACATCTCAGTTTGATAAGTGCGGGGTTCATAGTGAAGCAAGCCTTCTGAAGTCAAAGGCAGCACATTATTTCAGGGACAAGAGCAAAGCGTGGGACCATTAGTTTTCAGATGCTGATAAGAGGTCAGAAGTTCCTGTAGCTTGTCTCAAATTGAAGCGACCTCACAGATTTTTCCATCAGGGCATTTGGCAGAATCACCAGCGATGAAAAATTCGTTGACATTGCCACCCAAGAGCAGGTCTGGGATGACAGGGCATCAGCTATGTAAAATATTTTATGGGCTACGGGTGTCACTCTCTATTTCAATGCTTTTCTCTAGCTGACCCCGGGACCTTGAGAGATCTGGCTTTGGTTGTTCTATTTCCATATTGCAAATTAATACAAAGCCAGGGCAAAAACACAAATTTGCACATGGAAATAGTGGGCATTTGAAAAAGCACCCATAGGCCAGGAACAGATGATTTACGAAGGGCAATTAAGTCAACATCAAATTCATAATTGCTTGACTGTGCCTTTCTTAGAGTGTCCAAAAGATTTAATGAATGTCGCTGATGAAGGGAGACTGTTTTAGGATGACAACAAAAAAAAAAATCACTCTTCATCAGTTCTTGTTCAAATTTATATTCTCCCCATCATTCCACTATTACCTAGTGGCTTCAGTGATTAAAGAAACCCTTCCTGGCCTGCTTACCTGATCAGAGAGAAATGGAGAGAGTATTTCAACAGCACTTAAACCTGCCACCCCTGATAAGACTTCAAGGAAGGAATGCAAACATCAGGGCTTCTGATCTCTGGCAGCCAAGCCTTCCCTAGTGGGGCTGGCTTCAAGGCGATTGCCCCAGGCTATATGTTCCTGGCCCTGAGCAGTGAGTCAGGAAGACTGCTAGCAGGGGAGAAAGAGATGGCTTTACCAGGGCTAAAAGTGTCCAGAGGCACATATCCAGACAATAAACCTATAACCATCACCATCCCTTCCACCTCCAACAGACACACACACACACACACACACACACACACACACACACACACACACACTCCAATGGCAAAAAAAAATAATACATCCCAAGGCTAACCCTTTTATGAATTATTTCCTCCCCTTCAAGGTGTCCTGCATGTTTTCTAAACCTGATTACATCAGTATTTTTTAAATGGGGAGAGGATTTTGGAGCACTCTGTGGGATCTGCCCTGAGCCTGCCCTGCAGTTCTGAATTTAAACCACTACCAAGATGTAGGACTAAGCTACAAAGTCCTGTTATAAGGATATAGCTATAAATGAGCAAACTGTATTGTCAAAAAAAAAAAAAAAAGAATTTCCCACTACGGGCTCTCTCTAAAATAAGGAAGGACTTCTTTCTGGAAAATTCAGGCAAATTACTTTAGAGATAATATATTCCAGCCCATTCACTTGACAGAGGAGAACACTGAAGGACTTAAAGATAAAATGATTTCCCCAAGGTCACAAAGCATTCTTGTAACAATCCTTTGACATTATGTGGATAAAGTCTCTCTTTTTTTTTTTTTAAGTGAGGCAATTGGGGTTGTGACTTGCCCAGGGTCACACAGCTAGTAAGTGTTAAGTGTCTGAGGCTGGATTTGAACTCAGGTACTCCTGACTCCAGGGCCAGTGCTCTATCCACTGAGCCACCTAGCTGCCCCGGATCAAGTCTCTTTAATCTCACAAACTAAGTGGCCAAGTGAGCTTGCTCTTTTTACCTCTCAGGAGTTATTAAGCAATGTCATATGTTTTCATCTGGCTTAGATATGGTTGTGCCTAAAAGGAAGAAAGATTAAATCATTTAACAGTATCTCTCCAGATGTAGGATTCTAAGATCCTATGATATAGGCACATAAATATCAGTGCAATTGTAGTATTCTGTCAAGTCAATCTGATGACAGAGAGAGAGAGAGAGAGAGAGAGAGAGAGAGAGAGAGAGAGAGAGAGAGAGAGAGATGATAGACAGAAATTACCTACTGTGCACAATGCTCTGAAATGGTCCAGGGCTTATTGCAATCAGCACAATGTCATCCACGAACAAGAGTATGTAGAAAACTTTACCATATACAGTGAATCCTTCTCTGAAAGTTAGATCAAGGGATAACCAGTGGACAGTTTCATTGACAGTTTCATGGAATTTCAAGAGACCAGGAGAAAGACCCCTAGGACAATGGGTGAACCCCCTATGGCACATGGCAACTGTAAGACAGCATGAGCAGGCAGGAGATGCTATTTACATCTTTCTAGAGATTTCCCACACTGATGGAATCAAAGGCCCATTGGATTTGAAGCACTAAAAGCCCTGTTCAGTAACCATTCTAGCTACAGGAGCATTATAGAATCATAGATTTAAAGCCAGAAGGGATATTAGAAGCCATCTAGTCCAACCTTTTTATTTTACAGATGGGGAAACTGAGGCCCAAGGAGGTTCACTGACTTATCCAATGTTACATATATAGTAAATATCCATGGCAGGTTTTGAACTCAAGTCTTCTATTGTACCATGCTTTCTACACACAGCTAGTAAGTGACAGACTCTGGACTTGAATACAAGTCTTCCTGGATCCTTCCCTATGAACTCTAAGGGAAAGGGGAAGGAGGGAATTCCTTCCTAGCCCAGTCAGTTTTAACTCTCTGCCCAAATGAAAGCAGAAAAAAAATGCCTAGTAGGGTAAGGGTGAGTCAAAAAAAAGTACTCTAGCTTCAAGGATACCGAAGCATTATGGAAAGTCAGAATACCTTTCCTCTTAGATTCTTAAGATCCCTCTTTGGAAGAGCCTTCACTGTCCATTAAAACATCTCCCTCATTTTATACATGAAAAGGCTGAAGCCTAGAGAACCGAGATGATTTACCATTGTCACAAAACGAGGCAGTGATAAGGCCAGGAGTACAGCGCTAGTCTACAGTCAAGGTATTTTTCTATTATATCACACTGACCTTCAGATTCTCTTCAGAACCTTTTGCATAAAAAGTTTCTTCTTCAGAATCCCAGCAATTACCATTACCAGTGGCAACCTATAGTAACAGTCAACTTCATCTGGGAACATTTCCTGGCAGACTTTGGGGTAGAGTTTTAAAGGAATTGGGGGATGTGGCTTGGCACAAAGGGTTAGGGAGGGCTAGGTCTGAAGACCCAGAGATAGGAGCAGGAACTGATGGCAGAATAATTATCGACATTCAAATTTCTTAGCATCTGGGAGTTTGTTCAAAGTGCTAGTACCTGGCAAGAGATCACTGTCTTTCCATCTCTTCTTCCTCACCCAGGCACACTCCCAAGAAACAAGATGTCTGTGAGAATGGCAGAGTACAGAAACACTCCAGTTCATTTGTGTACAGAGAAGAATGGCATTCTCCAGCCATCTCTGTATTATCAGATTGGGCTTAAATTGCAAAATACTCTAGAGATTTCATTATCTTTCTCTTTTCTCAGTAAAAAAAAAAAAAAGGAAGCGGCCACTTCATTATGACTGACTAAGAAAAATCCAATTTGATCGCATAATTCATTTTTTGGAGAGACAAGAGCTTCAGATGACTGAGGTAAAACCAGGAGGTCCAAAATTCAGCTAAGAAAGTACAAAACAGGTTATGTCTCTAATGAGATAGTTAACACTGAGACAAAGGGAGTTTGAGATCTTAGAGGCAATTAGCTAAGAAAAGGAGAATCTTTTCCCTCTACCATTTTAGGACAAGCTACAACTGGAAGGGAGGGAAAGAAGGAAAGAAGTGTGGGAGGAAGGGAGAAAGGAAGAGAGGAAGGAAGAAAGGAAATTATTTGCTAGATTAGGGCACCAACCAAAGCTCAGAGAGACAAGTGAGGTCACACAGTTGCCTAGTGGAAGAGAACCAGTCTAAAGTTAAGCTTTCTGACTCCTTAATCAGAGATCTTTCTCCATCCTGCTGCTATGCCAAAGTTTTCCCTAACTGAAAGCAGCATGAATCACTATAAAAATAAAATGGCAGCCTCCATTTGTCAGGACAGGGTGGTCTAATGAAATAAGCCCCGAAGCAGGAGTCAAGAGACCTTCAACCAAGTTCTGACTCATCCTCTCACTATCTATGGGTAACTTCATTTTCCCTCTCTAAACATTGCTTTCCTCATATAAACAATAAGGAGATTGCACTAGATAAATATCTAAAATAAATGTCTAGCTCCAACAGCCTATGTTTTCATAAAAATCCTCCTTCCCCTCCCAGCCAGACTTGTTCAAGCCTCTGACTACTTTCATGCTTTCTGAACTCTCTAGAACAAGCTAATATGGATTTACAGAAGCATACCAAAAAATCATTTCCTCTGTAGTGTTCATAATCAAATTAGTATTCATATCAATAAGTTGACAGTCACTTGTGACTATGGGCAAGTCACTTCTCTCTGAGCCTCAGTTTCCTCTTGTATAAAATAAAGGATCCATACTTGATGATGTCCAAGGTCTCTTCTAGCTCCAGCACTCTGGACTTCCAATAATACTTATTCGGGATGTGAAGTGAGATAGAATAAGAGAATAGCATTCTAGGTCTTTCTTAGGAATTTTTCCAGCTGCTTCTGAATAGATGGGACCTATTCCCTGATGCCTTCCTATTTTTCCTGTCAGTTTGCCTTTTCTTCTTTCCTTTTTTTCTCCTGCCCTTACATCAAGGACAGGAGGGAAAGACAGGATTGGCTTGTTGGGGAAAGAGTTCAAAGTGAGAATGTTGGAAAGGTTCTTTTCTCTAACAGCATCAGGCTGGGTCAAGGAGAGGCATGCCGCAAAGTAAGGAGAAGAAGATGTCAGGTGACATCCCTACCAATTATACTTACTAGGATTTCTAACTGTAATGAGATAATAATGACCCAAACAGTATTTATTGTAGTCCCCAGCAGAGCAAGTCGGCTGGGGACTTGAAAGTGGTGCAGCACCATTCAATACTCTGTGTGAGAGTGATTAAGGAACCAGTCTTTGATTCACTGGGCTGATGGTAGTTTGGAGAAGTCCTGGGTTCCTTTACTAATGAATAAACCGTTTGTGGCTCCCTGGAAGTTCAGCCAGCCCAACTGGGATACATCTGATGTCTGTTTTCCTTTGGGAAGGTGAACTCTGAGATTTCTATTCATTATGTCACAGGCAGTGAACATAGCCAGAAAAATGTAATGTCAACAGAAAAATGCCAGTGATAAACAGATTGTCCCAAGCTCAGCTGTCCACTATGTGCCTGACATATCTTTATCCAGATGTTCTCTTCCCCTGAGGATGGTACCTGTACCAGAGGCCTCTAGTTTATAATAATTGCTACCTCATCATGTCACAGACAATGCCATGTACCCTTATGTTCCTCCATAAGTATTCACTGAATTACTTTTTGTCCCCAAATGTCCTAGAGGAAGAGAGGGAGGAGGACAGAGAAGAGAAGAGAAAGGGGAAGGGGGGGAGAGGAAGAGATATTTTAATGATATTTAAGGCTCACTTTCTACCAGAGGCAAAGGCAAAATTCCACAGAAGACCAAAATCAACATCACTGGCTAAGAATCCAATGACTATTCAGCAGCCTGTGAGTTCAACTAAAATGTTCAAACCGACCTGAATCAGGTGCCCTGTGCATGCATTTACAAGATGCATAACTCCTGTCTTCCATGATATTCCACTAATCAGGGTAGGCCAATGGCTATGACAGCAGTGAGGCTAATGCTAGAGGGTTTAACACAAAAGGTTTCTCAGGATTTCCAGTCTTCAGCATTATTGTTCCAGCTATTTCTATCAGTCTGCCATGAAATCTGCCACACTAACTGGGAAAGGATTTTTCAATTTATTTTCCTTGGGTTTGCCATGTTTGAATTATTGATGTGGCAATCAAACTCCACTTTAATATTTTAAGCTATTTTATCATCATTGTTATTATTTCTCCTTTGCCAAGGCAGAAAGGTTTTTCAGTTTAAAAGATGAATGAAATGTTTGTCCTCTCCTGTGGATTGAAAACCCTAGAGTCTAAGGTGAACAAATTCAGCCTCAAAGTCAACATCTAACATGATCCAAGCCCTCAATTAGAGTCAATCAGTCAAGTATATATGAGAGCCTATCATGTATCAGGTACCATACTAGATGCTAGAGATACCAATACAGAAATAAGTCCTCTAACACGGGGAGATCGAACCTTTTAGAAAAGTAGGGAAATTAAGGGGACACACTGAGATTTAGTAATCCACTTGGCATCAGCCAGCAAGTTGGATTCAGAGTAGGAGCAGGATTGTATTATCGGGAACATTATAGCAGAAGTTGCCAAATTCCTCTTCCTACTCCCATTCACTCAGTTCAGATTTTTTTAAAGATTTCAATATTGATGTATTCAAATGATCCAGCTGCATTCAGGAAATCATTTCCTGCTTCCTGAGACAAATTCTATACTTTCACATGTTTAATTTGTCATTATGCTCTGAATATGTATCTTCTTCAGAGTCTAGGGTTTTGTTGCTAGAATTGGAGTGACTACTGACTATTTTTTTCTATATATATTTCTTTTGATTTTATTTATGCTTTACTGTGTGTGACCAGATAGTCAACTTTCTAAACCTGCCTATCCTACAAGAGGAGAGAGGGGCTACCTCATCTCTTCTTTGGAGCCAAGACTACTTATTATAATTGCACAGTGTTCCACTTCATATTAGGGTTCTTTTTGCTTCCATTGTCATAAACATTGTGCATATTGAATGAATGAATGAATGAATGACAAAAACCACTTATTAAGCACTTACTTGCCAAGTTTCAAGGGATACAAAAACAAAGGCACATACAAAGACAGCTCTAAGGAGTTTCTAATAGCAATACAATAAATATATAGGAATACTAACCAGGGAGGCATGTTTTAGTATGGAAAGTTACAAGAATGGTGCCATAGGAGAGTAGTTTGTGATGATTGTTCATTTACTCAGTCATGTGACAAAGTCTGATTTAGTGTTCATGCAGTTTACTTGACCCATCTATCCATATTGATTATTCTAATATATGACACCCAACATTGAAACAGATGGTATGGATTCAATGAATGCTATATTTCTTTTAAGGTTTTTTCATATAATTTTCTATTGTTTTTCCTTGGATAGTATGATCTTTTTCAATATCTGTTTTAATCTTCTTGTCAATGAGATTGACAATGCAAGGAAAAGAACATCCTTTAGGTTCATCCACCTTCAAGGTGAATATATTGTTTTCCTAGTTCTGCTTAGGAAAACTGTTCATAGAAGTCTTCCCATGTTTCTCTGAATTCCTCCTATTCTTCTTATTCTGTAATATAGTTTTCCATTATATTGATATACCATAGTTTATTTCATCATCCCCCAATCCATGGGTGCCCACCTTGTTTCCACTATTTTGCTATAAATATTTTTGTTTACATGGGACTTTTCTTTCTGTCTTTTACCTCCTTGGGGTACATACTCAGCAGTGGGATCTTTGGATCAAATTATATAAATAGTTTAGTGGCTTTTATAACAGAATTCCAGATTGTTTCTTTGAATGGATGGACCAACTCACAATTCTACCATGTATTAGTACACCTGTCTTCCCATAGACTAACATTGACTATTCCCATCTTTTGTCACCTTTGCCAGTTTGCTACCACTGTGCTAAAGCCTCAACATTGTTTTTGCTTGAATTTATCTCATTATTAGGGATTTTGAACAACCTTTCATATAGTTGTTGATATTTTATAAAATTTTCAATAACTGTTTGCTCATATTCTTAGATTTCACCCCATTCAGATTATATATTCCAACCAATACACCCAACCTCATGGACTCACTGAACCCTCACTGGAATTGACAATCACTTCAATCTTCCTGGAGCTAACAAAGGAAAATCATGTTCTGTTTCCAATTTTAGATTCCATCAATGAAGATGAAAACTGAAAAAAAGCAATGAGCCCAAACAATAATTTCATAATCCAATGAATGCCTATGGTGTACAGGACCCTATAATAGGTCCTGTAAAGTTACATAGGAGATAATATAGAACTGAAAAGAAAATTTAATTAAAATTTTAAAAATAAGAATGTCACAGAATGTTGAACTTGGGGTGACTTTAGAGATCATCTAGTCTACCCTTGATCATTTTACAGAAAAGGCTACTGAGCCCCAGAAAGGTAAGATGACTTGTTCAATGTCACACAACTACTAAGTGAGAAAGCTAGGACTCAAACCTAGGTTTTCTGACTCCAAATCCAGTTCTCTTTGTATGTGGTGGTAGTTAATTAAGGGAGCTGTCAATTGGTAGAGAGTGTTCAAATTCCAATAGACAAGGTAGGAGGGAAGCAACAGATTAATAGAGTTGGGATTCTCTATAAACAAAGTAAAAGGACTCATGTAGTGGAACCATTGAATATTAAAGATAGAAATGGCTTTAGCCTGATCCCCTTATTTTAGAGATGAGGAAACTATGGCCCCAGTACCATCAAGACACTTCATGAAAGAGAGAACTGTCCAAAAGAAAAGACTATCCCTGGAGATAATAACCCTTGGGATGTCATTGGTCCCCTTCCAGAACAAAGGATAAACAACAGCACTAGGCTCCAGCTCCCTGTAGGTCTTTGATCAGAGAAAATTCTTGCTCAGGTACAGTTTGGGCAGGGTGGCTTTTGAGGTCCCTTTCAAGTTCTGAGATTCTGCAATTTTGAGAAGTAAGAATTTTTGTAAATGACAACTTGTCCTGTGGGCACTGTCACCCCTTCAAGTTAGTGTCCTTCCTTGCCTTTAGCTACATCACTCCTACGACATGGCTAAGTGTGAAAGAGACTATGAAAATACCCAGGGGCTGCTAGATTTTTTTATTCAATCTGCCAGACAGTTGTAGAACACTAAAAATAATTTGAAATAAGGCACATGATGCTATATTATCTTTCCTTTGCTGAGAAGAATCTCTCCTCTTATAAAGTTGGTGTGATAGTGACTTAAATTCATGAAGATCTTGATTTAGACCCAGCTATGTGTAAGGATTGTATTTGAGCCTAAATTTCTTCATCTACAAAATGACGATGACAATAATGCCAATCTCACAGGGCTGTTGTGAGAATTAAATGAGATAATGAATGGATATAAAGTACTTTTCAAACCTTAAAGCACTATCTATCCATATATGATATATATATTATATATGTATTATATATATATATACACACACACACACATATGCATGTGAGTTGCTACTGACTTTGTATTTATTTTGTATCTATTCTATGTGTTTATGTAATGAGATATCTGGCACAAGAGTAGACTGCCTGAAAGTGTCTTCCCACATGGAGAAGTTAATTATCCTTATGCCTTAGAGACTGTGAAAACATTCCATAACTGTCTTGGGTCAGCTAATCATGTGGAGGATGGGAGGCTCTTTGATTGACTTTAAAAACAGTCAAGCCTTGGTTGGCTGAAGCTATCTCTCTTCAGCAGCTATGTGACACAGTAGATAGACCACCAGGCCTAGAGTCAGGAAGACCCAAGTTCAAATCCAGCCTTAGACATTTTGTGACCCTGGGCAAGTTACTTAACCCTGTTTACCTCAGTTTCCTTTTCTGTAAAATGAGCTGGAGAAGGAGATGGCAAACCACTCTAGGATCTTTGCCAAGAAATCCCCAAATGGGGTCACAAAGAGTCAGACATGACTGAACGATAACAAATCTCTCTTTACCCCACTGTCTTCATTTATACTCTTGGGGGATCTCAGTAACTCTTTTGCTCAAAGAGTCTGGTGAGACACAATACTGTAAAGGGAGATATGCCTTTGGGCCTTCTCTTCTCTGAAGCCACACAACTAACTAGGTGAGAGGGCCTCGGTTGTTGGCCTCTCTGATCTTGCTGTTTTGGTCAATAATAATCAATAGTCAATAAACATTTTTAAGCTCCTAAGTGCCAGTCAGTGTACTAAAAACTGGGCATACCAATACCAAAAAAAAATTTTAAAAGACAGTCCCTGCCCTCAAGGAACTTACAATGTAATGGGGTAATATACAAAAGAAAGCTGGAGGAGACAGGGAGGCAAGAGGTACTTGGTAGGAGAGGGATATGATAGAGAAATCAAAGTAGCCCAAAATGAGTTCAGCCAAGTGGGAAATGAAGAAATCTCTGCGGTGTTGTCTGTCATGACCCCTCTTCCTTAAATGAAGGAGCTGATGGCTCCACCCTCCAATCGGAGAGCAGGATGAGGTGTGAATACCAAGGCTGATTAGATCTTGCAATATAATGAGACTTCTCAACATGAGTATGCTAAGGGCACAGGTGGCAACATAAAGATTAAACTTATTCATTTTAATTAATCTATTAATTTAATTGTTCATTTCATGTGAAGATTAACCTGAAAGTCTAGCTAGTAAATCAGAGGAATCTGGGAGTTGGAGTCCAGGCTGAGTTTTACCATCAGCCCAGCATCAATGCTGGAGCAAGAGCATCCTTCCTGACCCAGACCAAATAGTTCAAGAACTCTTCTTGCAGTCATGATGCAACTAGACCTTAACTTAGTGGGAACAATGTAAGATACCAAGTATGGGGGTGGTGCAGTGGATAAAGCCCCAGCCCTGGATTCAGGAGGACCTGAGTTCAAATCCAACCTTAGACACTTGACACTAGCTGTGTGACCCTGGGCAAATCACTTAACACTCCTTGCCCCGTAAAAAAAAAAAAAAAAAAAAAAAGCAAGTATGTTAGGAATGAACCTGCTCTGCCCAGAGACCAAGGATCTGCCCCCAGAACAAGGGAGCAAAGATACCCCAAGGTACTAGGGAAACATTTGTAGTTTGTTCTTGCTATATCTTTGAAGCAAGTATCACAAAAGCCAATTGACCCTAAATGGCTGAAAGTAACGAGTCAGTGGTGCCTTACAATGGGGAAACACATTAGGTGGGGGATCGAGCCAGTGAGAATAGTGAAAAGATACCCTAAAAGCCTTCCATGGTACCCTGAAACCCTAAGGGGAAGATGCAGCCAGCCTGTCTCTAGGAAAGACAGAGACAGACAGAGAGACAGAGACAGAGAGAGATACAGACAGAGACAGTGAGACATAAAATACTCTTTGAGTCTATATATGTCCATATCACCCCAGGAGAGCATCAATTCAATGAGGGTAGGGATTGTTTTCTTTTCTGTCTTTATTTCCTCAGGCCTAGTGCAGTCCCTGGCATTTCTTTGTTGATTACTTAATTATTGTAGTTGCTGCTGTTAGCAGTGTAGGAGACTTGAGAGTCAGAAATCCTAGGTTCAAGCTTTGACTCTATCACTTCCTCGGGAAAGTTATTCCCTCTCTACTCAGTCTGAATCTATCCTATGAGTTTCACCACTGTTTTTCTCAAGAACTATACCTAAAGAACTCTATTTTCTTTTTTTCTGGCCTTGCCCATAAGTGAGCTATACATGGACTAATAATAGACTAGAAAATAATAGAACCCAACTCCCAGCTAAGATTCCTCCCTGGAATGGGTGTCCAAAACAGAGAAAGAGAACATTGAAGATTCAGGACTATGTAGAGCTTCTCCTTTCATTTGTTTGAGTGTGGTGTTTGAGTAAATTGTACAGGCCCTTGAGGAAGACTGAAAAAGGAAATTTTCACAACATTCAAATAGATCAACAGACACAAAACAGGACTCAAAAAAAGGGCCTAGAAAAATTTTAACTTCCTAAGTCAGAGTTCAAAAATGCATAGCTGGTTCTCATTTGCAGTTTTTTTTAATTAAATATAGAAGGCAGAAAAAATTATTATAGGAGAAGGGAGAAGGAAGGAAGGACTAAGCATGTCTTCTTAATGAAAATACAGAGGCCTGATTTTCAGGCACATTTCTGAGAAATTCACCATGATGCTTATATTCTGAATTGGCTTCCAAAAGCCTATGAATTAACTCATCTCCCATATAGCTTTCTTTTATTAGAAGGGGGAGGGGAGATTTTTTTCCTTTCATATACTTGTCTTTTGCCTGACTCACTTTTCAAATTATCAAGGACTTAAACTGAAAAGCTTCATTCCCTGATGGCTGCTAACAGAGCAGAATTGCAACTTGGTAACTTCATTATGTTTCACAAACCTAATACAGCCAGAAAGGACTGACGATAACACGGCCACAGGGCCCGAATGGCAGATGAATTTTGGATTCTGCTTGTCGGGCCTGCCCAATCTGTCTCCCTCCAGCTCAATTCTGTATAGATTGATTTCCCCCCTCCACCTTCCCAACTCCCCCTTTTCACTCACCAAGGAATATCTTTGCTCCAGAATTCCAAGGAAATTAATACAAAAAGCCACAAAAACATTTATTGTGTACTAACCAAAATAGTACTATCATCAGGACCCTACATTTCTGTTTTGTATCCCTGCATAAGTATAATAAAATATCTCAATAAGTGCTAGGGAGGGGAGAGAAGTCCAAATAACCAGAAAACAGGGGCCCCCTAGCCTTGAGAAGAGCAGCTAGGTGGTACAGTGGATATAGTTCTGGGAATGAAGTCAGGAATATCTGAGTTCAAATCCAGTCTCAGACAGTTACTAGCTGTGTGACTCTGGGCAAGTCACTTGACCCTGTTTGCCTCAGTTTGCTCATCTGTAAAATGAGCTGGAGAAGGAAATGGCCAACCATTCCAGTATCTTTGCCAAGAAAACCCCAAATGGGGTCATGAAGAGTCAAACATGACTGAAACAATTGAACGACACCCTTGAGAAACACATGGTCTAATATTGGAGGATATTATTGCGGGACAGAGACGTGCAAAACAGATCTAGGTTAGATCCTATTTCAATGTGCATTGTCACAAAGAGGGATCTTGTATACTAATAGAAAGAGTTTGTATACTGATGTACAGTTTGTAAATCATTTTGGTGTTACTTCATTGGAGCTGCACAATAATCCTGTAAGATAAGTGCTATTATTATGCTCTTTTTACTGATAGGGAGACTGAGATCTGTAAAGGGACTTATCCAGGGTCATATAGTTGGTAAATATCCAAAGCAGTATTTGAATTCTGGTCTGCTTCATTTCATATCCAACCTTCTACCACAATACCACCTAGCTGCCTATGCTATGAGTAGGGTTTTTTGATCTGATAACAATGAATAATCCAGGATAAGCAGTTTCTCCCAACCCTCCCATGATGAAACTCCTTAAAGCTCTACATGAAGTTTTGGCCCACATTAACATTCAGCCCTTACCATCAATACACATAATCCCTGAGACAAAGGAAGGAAAAAGGTGAAAAGAGACAGTCACCACTCTTTTCTTATATTGATTTAAGGAGTGGCAGGTTCTTCACTTGCCTGGACTGTGCTCTGATCTGTAAATAACCCCAAGTCTACTTGCTTTTCAACCAGGAAACAAAATTTTGTTTCCCTGGGTTGATAGCTCTGGAGAGACTGTGCCCCTCCCCGACCTGGGCCCATCACTCAATTGCTTCCTGGTTCCCAGCAGCTGGGGTAGAACAACTGAATTCTGCCTCAGCTCCAGTAGAGACCCCTGTAGTTGCCCCCCAAATCCATCCACCCCCTGCAACCACTTGACCCTCTCACCAGACGTGAGCTTAGTTCCAGAAGACACTGGTGCTGCACTGCAGCTGATTCAGAGGCTCTGGGTGTAAATATCTCTGCTGCAACCTGACCTTCATGGGGCTGGATCTGTGTCAGCGTGACCACAGGGTTGGGCTCCACTCTCACTCTGGCACAGCCGACCTCCCCTGCCAAACTTCTAAGCAATCTTTGGCTGGAAAATGATCTCAGCCCATCCTATTCTGGGTTCTGATGCTCCAGGAATTGTCTTATGGCATTATTTGGAGTTTGGGGGAGTGATTGTGTCAGGAACTCCAAGCGCCTACTTCCTTTCCTCCACCATCTTGGCTCTGCCCCCAAATTCAGTATCACTCTTTTCTTATATCACAAAGGAATAATTTACCCTTAGGATCATGAAACTAGAGCTAGAAGGGGCCTTGAAAGCCATTTTGACTCCAACCTCTTCATTTTACAGATGTGGAAACTGAGGCCCATGAAAGCTAAGTAATCTGCCCAGGGTTACACAGGTAGAGGCAAGATATGATTCCTTGTTGTCAGTTCTATTTTCTTTCTTTCTTTTTTTTTTTGCAGGGCAGTGAGGGTTAAGTGACTTGCCCAGGATCACACAGCTAGTAAGTGTCAAGTGTCTGAGGCTGGATTTGAACTCAGGTACTCCTGAATCCAGGGGCAGTGCTTTATCCACTGTGCCACCTAGCTGCCCCCATCAGTGCTCTTCTCAATGTCCCCTGATGCATCCTTGAATCCTTCTTCATTTCAAATATCTCAACCATCAGACAAAAACCTACCTAAACTTCTATAAAACCCACCAAAACAAAACACATTGTGGGGGTGGAAATCCTGGAACTTTAAAATGAAAATGTGCATACCATACATCTTCCCTCCTCCTCCACCATGTTCGCATAACTTATATTCCCTTCCCAATTCAATACTAAGAGGCTAGACCCAATTTCATTTTCTGTTCTTATCTAAAAATGAAGGGTTGGACTAGATGAACTCTAATGTCTCTTCCATCTCTAATAATCTAATATTCTATGATTCTATGAGCCCTACAGGCAGGGATAATGAGTGATAACAAATTTTAAGAACATGCTCTTACAATAAAATATGTTCCAGTGGTCTATGAAGTTTGTTATAATGAGATTTAACCTGACTAAGAATGCCCATGAGCAAGGGTGGTGTTGTGGACAGAGGACCAGTGTTGGAGTAGCAAGGTTCAAGTCTTGTCTCTGATACATACTAGCTGTGTGAATAAAGGCAATCGCTGAACCTCTCAGAGCCCCAACCAACTCTCTAAGAGTGTAAGTTGTTGATCTGTACCACTGGAAGGAATTTCCACATTAGCAGTTCATTACACTGATGAAATTACAGACCTGACCAAATTAAAAAATACATATAGGAAGAAAACCTAGAAACAGAACGAAGGAAGGAAGGAAGGAAGGAAGGAAGGAAGGAAGGAAGGAAGGAAGGAAGGAAGGAAGGAAGGAAGGAAGGAAGGAAGGAAGGAAGGAAGGAAGGAAGGAAGGAAGGAAGGAAGGAAAGAAAGAAAGAAAGAAAGAAAGAAAGAAAGAAAGAAAGAAAGAAAGAAAGAAAGAAAGAAAGAAAGAAAGAAAGAAAGAAAGAAAGAAAGAAAGAAAGGAGGGAGTGAGGAAGGGGGTGGGGTTGGTGAGCAAGATAGTCCCTGCTCTCAAGGAGTTCATACTCACACTCTAATTGGTAACAACAACACCTGTTCCTGCTCCAGATTTTTCTAGACCTTCAAAACCTCCTCTACTGCTAGATCATCCTAGAACTTTCCTTAGCATCTGAGGCCTCCTAGCCCTGGAAGAGCCCACCATGCCTGCAGCCTGCCCATATCTGGTATATCTGGTAAGAACTAGTGGTCTTCCATCTCACCAGAAGGAAAACACTTTGTAACTCCCATTAATCTAAGCCATATGAGCAGTCAAGAAGCTCAGATAGGTTCTAGGTAGCTCAAACTAAGGAGAAGGGGCAAAGGACAAAGGCAAAAAAAAAAGAGTTCCCTTAAGGTTATAAGAATTGTGGCACAGTTTAACTGTCCCCAACAAACATGGATAAGGTGATATCTGCCTTTCTCTGATTGTCAGTAAATGTGGAAAAAGTCCATAGTTCTTGATGGTATGAATTCTTTATTTGTTTGTTTTCTTTTAAAAGGAATTTAAAACATCAACATAAGAAAAACCTAGAGAGTGTGTGAATAAAAAGGGAGAGGAAAATTGGCAAAGATAGCTCTAGAGCCAGCCTCATGCATAAACAGCATAGTCAGCTACTTAAGGAAAAAGGTTTGTTCCAAAAATTGTCATTATGAGTCACTGCTATGGCTGAATGCACGGAGCAAATTTTTATCAGAGGAAGGCAACCCATTAAACCACTACTGGAGATATGAGAAACAACTGGATTAGGAAAAAGATAATAAGGAACTAATATGTGTTTGTAAATATAGATATATATAAATATAGATAGTTAAATCAGTTAATTTTTGATAGAAGATCAGGGAAAGGACCCTAGCACAGAGGCAGCCCTGTGTGTAGGATCAGTGAAGAGGGAAGAAGAAGATGTTAAATGCCAGGAAGGGGTCTTGGGGAACCACAAGGTAGCACTGGGAACCCTTGGTGCCTGAGATAGCTCAGGGTTGGCTAAAAAGAGTAAGGTGTGATGGGGGCATGAAGGAACCTAAAAACAAATTCCACCTATTTTAGAATTTGGCTTAAAATATGCCATAATTATATGAATACTATGTATGGTATTGTTGAGAGGTCATTGGCATGCCAAGGCACCATGCTGTAACAATAGCTCTGAAGACAGCTGTGTTCCAGCTCTACCATTTACTATACTATCTATCTGACCCTAGATAAGTCCCTTATCTTTCATTAAACTTCAATTAAACTCTGCAAAAGAATAGCTCACCTAGACATAACTTTAAGCTTTCTGAAGCTCTTTCCTCACAACTTACTTATGAGATAAGTCACACAAAAGTATCTCCATTTTGTAAAATGCAGAAACTGAGACATAAAGTGGTTAAGGAAATTGTCCAAGATCATCTAGATAGCAATTTTGGAGCTGGGACTTCAGTCCAGATCTTCTAACTCCAAGATAGAAATTAAGTGTGCTCATTAAAGGTTAGAGACTAATTTTTTTGTTGTTTTGGAGGGTTTTTTTTGTTTTGTTTTTTATAAATCCATAGATCTAATACACTGTCTATTGCACATTAGTTACTGAATACTATAAATTCTGGTTGGTTACATTACACTGCACTATTAACCACAATCATGAGGAATGCACTTCCTGAACCATAGCACTTTCCAAAAACGTGAACTAGTCAACTAGGGAAAAGATGAAATTACTTGGGGGATTTACTGAGAGGTTTAGAAGAACTCAGTTATTTTCTCTTCTTTCATGTTAGCTGAGTTCTTTGTAAATTAATTTCCATTTCTTTCTATGGCTACCCTACAATTCTACTTTTCTCCCAATAGATAATACCTATCCCCACACCAGAAAGTGGGTAATGGGGTTTTGGAACATGCCCATATCACCTATGATGGAAGCACCCATGTGGCAGATGCCAGGCACCCGCTTCTAAGGGTTCTATTCCTTCTGAAACAATACATACCTTCCTCCTCCTGATCTCCAGCCAAAAGACTCAGAAGTTCAGAGCTCCCCAAAAAGAGTTTGTGGTACTTTTGGACAAATCATCGGGACAGTGGCCATGGTGGAGGAAATCCACAGTAGAATTTTTTTAATCGGTATTTTCTCAAAATCAATGTACCAAATGGTTAGAGCTAGGCACCCCCTAGGACCTCTTCTGGCAGCACATATGCTCTGGCTCCTACCTCCTACCTCCTACCTCCAGGTCACTGTACAGGCCTTCATAACCAAACACATATCTTCTTCACCTCCACCTAATGGAGTCTCTAGTTTCCTTCAGAGTTTCCTGAGCTTTCCAGGTTCTACCTTGGACATGAGGTCTCTCCAGATAGATAGGTAGATAGATAGATAGATAGATAGATAGATAGACAGACAGACAGACAGACATAGACATGAAGCCTCTCCTGATTCCCAAAGTAATCTAGAAAGATTAGAATCTAAGAAGACTTCCAAGGACCAAGCAAAATTTTGCAATAATTTATACCCCTAATCATTCTAGTGTTTAATATATTCCATTTTGAAATTAATTTGTGTGTATGTATATATACACACATATATGTATATACACACATACATATATATGTGTGTGTGTATATATATATAATATATATATATATTATATATATATATATATATAATTTACTTACTTGCACACATTGCATCCCAATCTCCAAACAGAATATAAACTCCGTGGGGACAGAGACATCTTGCTTTTAATTTCATATCCCCAGCGTGCCACAGTGCTTTGCACATTGTTAACCAGACTTGTAAGATCTGCCATGTAGTGTTACACATGATAAATGTTTAATAAATGTCTGTTGGATTTAATTTAATTTCCAACTAAAACATCATTCAAATCAAGGAAAGGTAAAGGGAACATTGGAGAGTTGTGTAGTCTATCCTTGGTTTCCTTTCTCTGTAAAGAATTTCCCCTTTGGTATTATATTGTGTGTTTTCCTGGACATTAAAAACAACTCTATGAAGCTAACAGTAGAGTAACCCACTAAATAGTTATCCTGAGTTTATTCTGAATTGAAATTCTAGGATATTCTCCACAAAGGCTTACCATTATGCTTTGTATCAAAACCATAATTAACTATATTTATATCCAAGGCATGGGTAGGGGAAAGATCATGAAACTCAGAGCACAAGGCCTCATGGAAGGAAAGCAAAAGATTCCATACATCGTGACGATACAGCAAGAAAAAGCAGAGTTGGACCAAGGAAGAATTTACCTGGGATGCATCCCCCTAGAGGAATGCATATCCATCATCTGATTAAATTCCCATTGTAATTAATTATTCTTGATCATAAGTGCTAAGCTCAGTTGTCTCTATCTGCAGAAATACAAATACCATCACCTCCCTCTAAATTTCAGCCCCCTTGGACTGTGTTCCATGTTAGGTTTCACTCTCTGTTGTCCATGGTGTGGAGGTAACATTGGATCCTTAAAAACTCTGCAATCAGCACAAACTTTTAGCAGGTCCTATTAAGATGGAAAGGTTTCCAATGTGAGCAAAGGTATGAACTGTCATCCTTAGTTCAGATAATTTCATTACCAGAAGGTTGGTGACAAGATGATGAATTTTTTTTTTTAGACACCAACTCATTAAACCAAGATCAAGGGATGGAAGAGTTTCATTCTGAATCTGTATCAGTGAAGTGAGTACTTACATCAATAAATCATAAATTTCATCAATTATTAAAGCAAGAATTCACATGTGCTTCTCCCCTAGGGGTTACCCTACAAATAACCTTCACCTATTTAGTTTGTTTTTTTTAAAAAAACTGAATTTATTCATACTGGAAATCCTAGAAACAGGAATTAAAAGCAAAAATGCTAATTAGCACTAACTGGAATGTAGCATCACTAACACTAGTAAGGTGATCTAAGAATGACCAGAGCCAAAGCCCTGAAGAATTTTCAAAAGCCTCAAAGATAAGTCCCTCATATAAGGGTCTGATCTTTCTTTGACTGAATAAATAGATGTAACAAGAAGATCTAAATCTATGATCTGATGATCCCCCAGATTTTGAGTATTGCAGGTTAGGAAACCATAAAGCAGGCAGGTGAGCTCAGACAACCTGAAGAGATTCAGTAATGTAACCTATTGGCAGAAATAAAATCTGTTCCATTGTTCATTCCTTTACCGTACACAGGTGTGTGATGCATGGTAATGAAGGTAATCTCATTCATTCAGCACTTCCCCATAAAATGGAGAGATGAGTAAAAGGAAAGTGAGAAAAACCAAAGGAAGGCAAAGTAGCTGAGCAGAAAGGAAGGAGTCAGCCCTGTGGCAAATAAAGTGACTATGTTTATTTCCCACACACTCCAAGTATTTCTTGAAGCAACTACCTGGCACACTAGTGGATAGAGCACAAGCCCCGGAGTCAAGAGGACTTGAGTTCAAATCTAGCCTCAGACACTTACTAGTTGTGTGATCCTGGGCAAGTCACTTAATCCTGTTAGCCTCAGTTTGCTCATCTGTAAAATAAACTGGAGAAGGAAATGGCAAATCACTCCAGTATCTTTGCCAAGAAAAGACCAAATAGGGTCACAGAGCCAGACACAACTGCAATGACTCAACAAAAACAACCAAGTATTCCTACTTTTCTGGATAGCACTGGCTTGAAAATTCACCACTTGGTCCCTCTTGCTCCATTGTTGAAAAATAATTGGCTATAAGAACAAAGAAAGTTCTGGGAGCTATTAGCAGGGTCCTTAGTCCTCTCATCAATGACCTGTGATTTCATTTATGTATTTGAACGGACACTATACTTATAATCTTGGAGATCTGTAAAAGGGTCATAGAGGTCGATTTGAACATGTCCACATGCCTGTAAGTATTAGGGTTTGCACATTGACCCAAATCTGCCTAACCCCATGTCCAACACTACCCTAGCTTCTTAACCTGTGGGTTTAGACCCTATACGAGGTTGCTTTACTGAATGTGGGGTAACTGAATGTGCAATAAATTGACAACAGTAAAAGGTTATGTATACCTATTTTATATATTTTATATACCCGGGGTCACATAAAAATTTCTCAGGCTGGGGGCAGCTAGGTGGCTCAGTGGATAAAGCACCAGCCTTGTATTCAGGAGGACCTGAGTTCAAATCTGACCTCAGACACTTGACACTTACTACCTATGTGACCCTGGGCAAGTCACTTAACCCTCATTGCCCTACAAGAAAAACAAAAGCAAAAAACAAAATTTCTCAGGCTAAAAAGGGGTCACAAGTGGGAAAAGTTTAAGAAGCCCTGTGCTATACCATCCTGGCTCTCATTACTTCTCTGGCCATTCCTAAAAATGGATGGTCTCTGGAAAATCAAAGCATTGCTTTGACACTTTGGTCATCCATATTTTATTTTTTTTTTTTTTTTTTTTTTTTGCTTTCAGTGGAAATGATCGGTTTAACCCAAGAGACATGTAAAGAATGTGTCAAGGATGTTTTATAGTATCATATTATCTTAGATATGGAAGAGACCTTAGAGGTTATCCTCTGCAATGCCCTCATTTCATGGAGGGGGACACCAAGGTCAAACAGGTTAAGCGACTTGCCTAACCTGACGTAAAAGCTCTGAGTGGTAGAATCAGGTTTATAATCCAGACTTTCCATCCCCATATCCAATGCTCATTCAACTGCACATTTCAAAAGATCTGCAATTACATCTATCCAGGCACTCCTTCAGTCAACACAGACCTCAGCCTCTCTGTGTTTTTGCAGATGGTTTCATGAATTGCTGTAGCTAAAAAAATTAAACTGTTTAATGGTCATATTTTTGGTACTGAATCACTCTGGACTGAGCCAGGCTGATCCTTGGATGACATTTGGTTGCTGGGTCCATATTGGAAACCTTTCCAGCCAGTAGGATCTACCAGACCTTGCCCATCATTGGCATAGCTTTCCATAACCAAAGGTTTCTCCTGTGCCACAATGAGCCTAGTAGAACATTAGTCAAGTGTCTTTACGTACATGAAAGGCAATTAGATAGATACTAGATGTTTTCCTCTATTGAAAAGGATGACAATGGGCTCTTGAAACTATAATATTAAGAACTGAAATCAGATGCGAGGAAGCATGTCCTGATAATCAGAATCACTAGACACTGAAATATCTTCAGAATGATAACATAAAATGTGGAATCTTCTCCAAAGCTCTTTGAAAATTTTAAAGATTCTCACCCTGTCTAAAATACTTACTCTGGGTTCTCACCAGGAGATAGTATGATACACTATATAAACTCTATAGAACTTCCAATCCTAGAATTGAAAGATTCATGAACGACTAGATAATTTGAAGGGGATGATGTTCTTTATATATTATACATGATAAATAGTATTTTTATAATGTAAGGGATCCCAATGAGAGGGGGGGAAATATGAAGAGGAAAGAAGTGGTGTTAATTTTGTTCTGTAAAGTACACTATGCCCCAAGAGTCCTAGAAAAGGAGTTGCTATTATCCCCATTTTACAAATGAATAAATTGAGGTACTGAAAGATTAAGTGATTTTCCCATGGTCACATAGCTAGCCAAATACCAAAAGTAGTATTTGAACCCAGATTTTTCCTGATACTGGGCCCAGCACAATTTTCACTGCACTAAGAACCAAGAACATTCTCCAAGCCATTCATCAAGATTCATTTGTATATGGTGAGAGAGATAAGGTGGGAAAAGGGGGTATTTCGAGGAGATAGTTAACCAGTGTTTTTTTCCAACTAATAAAAGATGTTGGTCCAGCAAATATTCCAGGAGCACAATAATTCTTAGGCCAGAGGTGATGAGTACTAGCTCAGGATGGGCCAGCCCAGCAGCATCTGAAACTCAGGCTAAACTTTTCCAACAGTGTCCAATAATCCACAGTTCTGAATAACTCAAAGAACAAAGTTGAAGTTTACTTGTTTCTCTTTCATCCTAGAGTGTTTCAAGTTTCTGAGTTGATTCTTCTTCACATCACACAGCATCATGCACAGAGATCTAGTTGATGAATGTGAGCATCCAAGTAGCTTCACGAAACTTTTTTTTTAATATGTTGGATAAGATTTATTTGGAATTTAGTTTTGTTTGTGTTTTCTTTAGTTATAAGCAAGAAAATATATTTTCTCAATGAATACACATTTATTAATCACTTTCTATGTGCCAGACATTGTGCTGTTTGAAGATACAAAGAAAGGTTAAAAATAAATAAATCATGGCCCTTTCCCTCAAAAAGATCACATTCTAATAGAGGATACAACCTGTATATAATCTTATATGGATGATGTATAAATGGTATAAATGAAGGTGATGTGAGAGAGAAGGAACTAGAAGCCAGGGGAACTGAGGAAGGCCTCCTGCAGAAGATGGTATTTGTAGGTCAATTTAAGCAATTTCTTACCTGTATAATGAACATAACCACTTTTTCTAGTTTTCTCCCCTTCTCCATCCCTTCCTGTCCCATCCTGAAATGCCTAACCCCGTCTATCTAAATCCAATTCATCCTTCAAGGCACAAAGTCTCCCATCTTTAGGAAAGCCTCCCCAGACCATTCAAACCTACAAGGATCCATTCTTTTTTAAAAAACACCTTTCGGGAGCAGCTAGGTGGCGCAGTGGATAAAGCACCGGCCCTGGATTCAGGAGTACCTGAGTTCAAATCCGGCCTCAGACACTTGACACTTACTAGCTGTGTGACCCTGGGCAAGTCACTTAACCCCCATTGCCCCACCAAAAAAAAAAAAAAAACACCTTTCATTTCCACCCTGAATTCAGTTCCCATTATTCACAACTTGGATGTTCAGTTATCCTGGGTTTAGTATGTCTCCTCAACTATATAAGCTTCCTCAGAACAGGGGGCTGTTTCTTCTTTGTATGTCCCTCAGCACCAAACACAGGGGTTTTCATCTTGTTGGCTAGAACACTCGATAAAAATGCACTGGTTATATATGGCAACTTGGTGATAACATCTATAAGCAAGTCAATGCCTACATGTTACCCCCAATGTCTTTGTCCTATCGACTTCCTAAACAGTACATCATTATGAAGCAGGAAGCCTCAGTGGTAGGGTGAAAAATGGAGCATCACAGAAGAGACATCGCTTAATTTAAAGTACTGAAGTATTTCATTTGTTTGTCCCATTGGCAGAAGCAGAGAAATTTCTCGTCCATATGTCTACAGATCTCTACATTGCAGAAACAATATAGATCTTATCCATAGTCAATTTAATTGAAAAGAAAAGCAAGGTCAGCCACAACCATTTTGTTCCAATACCTCTAGAGTATCACCCAGGAAAGGATGTTCAATTATCATTCTGTCTGCTTTTTAGATATAAAACAAATGTCATTAGCTGGTCTTTAATCTTCCTATTAAGGCAGGCATGTGAACCAGTGTCTACTCTGGTATCTCTGTGAGCATTAGGATAATAGGTTTACCGACTTTTTCTAACATGCCCTACAATAGCACAAGTGTACACCCCCTCTTATTAAACTCATAACAGTTCCTTTACAGTGAAAAAAAGGAAAAGATAAATATGAGCAGAATTTTTTCCTAAGGAGGTGTGCCCCATGGTTGAGGAGGACCATTACATGTGCTTCCTGTTGTCTTGAGATAAGAACCACTACTTCATTTCAAGCTACTCTGAGATTTGAAAAGCAAAACTACCTCATTGAGACTGGGAAGGATTTTTTAATGGAGTGAGGCAGATGAAACACAGATGCACTGTGGCAAATCTGACTTGCGGAATTTTCCAGACTTGTTCAATTTAGTACAGGTCCTGGAGATAGAGCCTCTAGTATATGCAATTCTTTCAGGGGGGCAGAGAATTCACATTTCACAGGCATGTGAAGCCATGTCTTTAATTTGCACCACTCCCCAAACCAAAATCCAAAGTAACATGACCAGCAGATACAGCCTAGAATAAAGGCAACAAGGCACATAAGCAAGGGGCATCAGCAAGGATTCCATGTCTCCATTTCCTTCTCTTAATCAATTAATCAATCAAAAAAGCATAGATCTTAGCACCTACTATCCACTTCACCACCTAGTTATTGTATAGAAGATGGATTGTAAACAGGAGAGATTAAAGATAGGGAGATCAATTAGAAGACTATTGCAATAGTTCAGCTAGAGGAGATAAGAACCTGAAGCAAGGTGGGAGCTGGATAGGAATGAATAAAAGGGAACAAATATAAACATTCTGAAGGGAGATTCAACAAAGCTTGGCAACTTCATTGTGTGTCCATTAAAAGTGCTTAGTGTGGAACCAGAGAAAGCTTAGAAGATCGGGAAGGGACTGCTATGCTGAGACAGGAGTGGAGCCCAACCCCATCATCACATTGAACAGATCCTGTCCTAGGCAGGCCGAGCCAGGGAAAGAGACCCCCAGAGCCTCTGAATCAGCTGCAGCACCAGTGTTGTCTGGAACTAAGCTCATGGTCTGGTGAGAGGTCTGAGCCCTTGGCAGGGGGGAGATTACAGGGGTCTCTTCTGGTGCTGAGGCACATCCCTGCTGGAAATCAGGAAGTAGGCTTGAGTAGCAGGGGCACAGGCTTATTGGAGCTAACAACCACAGCACACAAAGTTTTGCTGTCTGGTTAATTAGCAAGTTAGCCTGGGGTTATCTACGGACCAAGGAACAGGCAAGGCAAGTGAAGAACCTGCCCTTCCTTAAATCATACCACCTGGTACCCCTGAAGCTTGGAAGAGTACAGCCTGGAAACAGTGCCCCACTTTAAGGAGCTAAAAGTCAAGTAAAAGACAGGCAAGATGAGCAGACAGAGAAAGGTGAGGACCATAGAAAGTTTCTTTAGTGACAACATAGAGGTGCACCTTTAGAAAAGGATAGAAATGTCAGGGCTCCTACATCCAAAGCTTCCAAGAAAAATATGAATTGGTCTCAGGCCATAGAGGCACTCAAAAAGGACTTTGAAGATATAGTAAGAGAGGTAGAGGAAAAAATGGAAAGAGAAATGAGAGTGATGCAGCAGGGTCATGAAAAAAAAGTCAACACTTTGAAAAGCCAAACTGGCCAAATGGAAAAGGAGGTACAAAAGCTCTCTAAAGAAAATCTTTGCTTAAAAATTAGGATTGAGCAAATAGAAGCTAATGACTTTATGAGAAATAAAGGCACAATAAAACAAATCCAAATGAATAAAAAGAAAAAGAGGACAATGTGAAATATCTCCTTGGAAAAATGGCTGACCTGGAAAGTAGATCCAGGAGACATAATTTGAAAAGTATTGGAATACCTAAAAACCATGATCATACAAGGAAAGAGCTGAGACATCATCTTCCAGAAAATTGTCAGGGAAAACTGCCCTGATATTCTAGAAGCAGAAGGTAAAATAGAAATTGAAAGAATCCACTAATCACCTCCTGAAAGAGATCCCAAAAGGGAAACTCCAAAGAATATTATAGCCAAATTCCAGAGCTCCCAGGTCAAGGAGAAAATATTGCAAGTTGCAAAAAAGAAAGAATTCAAGTACTGTGGAGCCACAGTCAGGATAGCACAAGATCTAGCAGCTTCTACATTAAAGGACCAGAGGGCATGGAATATGATATTCCAGAGAGCAAAGGAATTGGGATTACAACTAAGAATCACCTATCCAGCAAAACTGATTATAATCTTTCAGAGGAAAAAAATGGGACTTCAATGAAAGAGAGGGCTTTCAGGTATTCATGATGAAAAGACCTAAACTGAATGGAAAATTTGACTTTCAGCTAGAGGAGCTTTCAAATACAAGACCCTAGAGAACCATAAAAAGGTAAACAGTTAAAAGATATTAAGAGGGATGTTAAAAGGTTAAACTCTTTATATTCCAACATGGGAAGATGATACATCTAACTCATGGGAACTTTCTGAGTATTAGGGCAGATGATATAAATAGATTTAGACAGAGGGCACAGGTGGGAATTGATTATGAAGGGATGATATCTGCAAAGTATTTATTTTTTGTTTATCTTTTTTTGTGGGGTGGTTAGAGTTGGGTGACATGCCTAGGGTCATGCAGGGGGTGAGAGTCTTGTGTTTGAGGCCAGATTTGAGCTCAGGTCCTCCTGGGTCCAGGGTGGGTCCTTTGTCCACTGTGTCACCTAGATGCCCCATGATGACATCTTTAGGGTAGAATTGAGGGGTGAGAAGAATGTACTGGGGGAAGAGGAGAGGTATAATGGAGTGAAATCCCACATGAAAGAAACAGGAAAGAGCTTATGGAGTGGGGGAAGAGATGGGGAAGGAGCAGGGCAGTAAATGAACATTACAATCATCCAAATAGGCTTAAAGACCTTAATCTCATCAGAATTGGCTCAAGGAGTGAATACACACTTAATTGGTTGGAGTAATCTATCTAACCCTGCAGTAAAAGAGGAGGGGAAGGGGATAAGGAGGGAGAGGCAAAAGAAGGGATGGCAAATTGGGGGATGGGGCAGTCAGAAGCAAATTCCTTTTGAGGGATGGGGTGAAAGAAGATATATAATAGAGTAAATATCATGGGGAAGGGAATAGGATGGAGGGAAACAGTTAACAATAGTAATTGTGAAAAAGAGAAAAGGAGAAAATTGTACAAAAATATTTATAGCAACTCTTTGTGGTGGCTAAGAATTGGAAATCAAAGGAATATCCATCAATTGGGGAATGACTGAAGAAGCTGTGGTATATGATTGTAATGGAATATTATTGTGCTATAAGAAACAACAAGTAGGATGATTTCAGAAAACCTGGAAAAACTCATATGAACTGGTGTATAGTGAACTAAGCAGAACCAGAAGGACATTGTACACAGTGACAGCAGTATTGTTCTACAAGCAATTGTGAATGACTTAACTACTCTAAGCAATACAATGATCCAAGATAATCCCAAAGGGCTAATGATGACACATACTATCCACCTCCAGAGAAAGAACTGATATTGATTGAACACAGACTAAAAGAAGAGTACTTCTGGATTGTATATCTATAACCTATATTGGATTGGTTGCTATCTTGTCCAGGGGGGAGGAAAGGGAGGAAGAAAAATTTGGAACTCTTAATCTTATAAAAATGAATGATGAAAACTACCTAAATTTTTAAAAAAAGAAAGTGCTTAGTGTGATAAACCCAAAGACTAGCTTCTGGGATAGAAATTCAGTATTTGACAAAAACTGCTGGGAAAACTGGAAGATAGTATGACAGAAACTAGGCATAGACCAACATCTTACACCGTATACTAAGATAAGGGCAAAATGGGTACATGATTTAGACATAAAGGGTGATAGATACCATAGGCAAATTAGGAGAGGAAGGAATAGTTTACCTCTAAGATCTATGGCGAGGAGAACAATTTATGACCAAACAAGAGATAGACAATATTATGAAATGCAAAATGGATCATTTTGATTATATTAAATTAAAAAGGTTTTGTACAAACAGAAGCAATGCAGCCAAAATTAGAAGGGAAACAGAAACCTGGAAAACAGTTTTTACAGACAGTGTTTCTGATAAAGGCTTCGCTTCTAAAATATATAGGGAACTAAATCAAATTTGTAAGAGTGCAAGTCATTCCCCAATTGAGAAATGGTTAAAGAATATGAACAGGCAGTTTTCAGATGAAGAAATCAAAGCTATCTATTGCCGTATTTTTAAAAATGCTCTAAATCACTGTTCATTAGAGAAATGCAAATTAAAACAACTATGAGGTACCACCTCACACCTATCAGATTTGCTAAAATGACAACAAAGGAAAATAATGTTGGAGAAGCTGTGGGGGAAAAAAATGGAACATGAATGCATTGTTGCTGGTGTTGTGAACTGATCCAACCATTCTGAAGAGCAAATTGGAACTATGCCCAAAAGGCTATGGTACTATGCATACCCTTTGACCCAGTAATGCCACTACTAGAAATGTATCCCAAAGAAATCATAAAAAAGAGAAAAGGATCCACATGTACAAAAATATTTATAGCAGCTCTCTTTGTGGTGGCAAAGAATTGGAAATCAAGGGAATGCCCATCAATTGGGGAAGATCTGAACAAGTTGTGGTATATGAATGTAATGGAATATTATTGTGCTGTAAGAAATGATGAGCAGGCAAATTTCAGGAAAACCTGGAAAGACTTAAGTGGAATGATGCTGAGTGAAATGAGCAGAACCAGGAGAACACTAAACAGTAAAAGCAGCATTGTGTGATGATCAACTATGACAGACTTGGCTCTTCTTAGCAGTGCAATGACCCAAGACAATTCCAAAGAATTCATGATGGAAAGTGTTTTCCACATCCAGAAAAAAAGAACTGTGGATTCTGAATGCATATTGAACCCTGCTGTTTCTACTTTTTTATTGTTGTTTTTTCTCTTTTTGAGGTTTTTCCCTTTTGTTCTGATTCTTCTTTCACAACATGACTGATGCAGAAATGTGTTTAATGTGATTGTACACATATAACCTATATCAGATTGCTTTATGTCATGGGGAGGGGGAGGGAAGGGAGGGAGGAAGAAAAATTTGGAACTAAAAATCTTATGAAAAAAATGTTGAGGGGGCGGCTAGGTGGCACAGTGGATAAAGCACCGGCCCTGGATTCAGGAGTACCTGAGTTCAAATCCAGCCTCAGACACTTGACACTTAATAGCTGTGTGACCCTGGGCAAGTCACTTAACCCCATCACCCTGCAAAAGAAAACAAAAACAAAAAAAATGTTGAAAATATTTTTACATATAATTGGAAAATAATAAAATGCTTTTATCATTAAAAAAAAGAAAGAAGAAAGTGCTTAGTGTATGTGTACCAAGGGTTAGCCTGCAGTATATAGGGTGGCACTGTAAGCAGTCTCTTGGCAACAAATAAGACTCACAGATTACCATAGAATAGCTAAGGAGATACCATGGGCTAGCTATTGGAGCAGAGGATGCTACCATCAGGAAAGAGGTCCTGGTACAGTTATGGTTCATCTGAGTTGGAGGCAACAGAGGTATGAAAACCAGAAAAAAGTATCTGTATTAACAACTTTAGGAGAGGTATCTGATGGTACAGTACATAGATCACTGGAACTGGAGTCAGGAAGACCTGACTTCTAATCTGGCCTCAAACTATTACTAGCTGTCTGACCCTGGACAAGTCACTTAATCCTATTTGCCTCAGTTTCCTCAACTGTAAAATGGTAATCACAATAACACCTACCTCTCAGGGTTGTTGTGAGAATAAAATGAGATAATACTTGTAAAAAAACTTAGCTGGCAAATACAACAAAAAAAGGAAAATGTTGTATGTTGGAGGGAATGTGGGAAAACTGGGACACTTAATCCATTGTTGGTAGAGTTGCGAAAAGATCCAACCATTCTAGAGAGCAATTTGGAACTATGCCCAAAAGGCAATAGAATCATGCATAATCTTTGATCCAGCAATACCACTGCTAGGTTTATATCCCAAAGACATCCCCAAAAAAGAGAACAAGACCTATTTGTACAAAAATATTTATAGCAGCTCTTTTTGTAGTGGCTAAGAATTGGAAATCAAAGGAATGCCCATCAATTGGGAAATGGTTAATTGAGTTGTGGTATATGATGGTGACAAACAGGATGATTTCAGAAAGACCTAGAAAGACTTGTATGAACTGATATATAGTGAAGTGAGAAGAACCAAGAGAACATTGCACACAGAGACAGCAATTTTGTTTGATGAAGAATTGTGAATGACAACTATTCTCAGCAATACAATGATTAAAGACAATCCCAAAGGACTAATGATGAAATATACTATGCACCTTCAAAGAAATAACTTATATTGATTGAGTACAGACTGAAACATGCTATTTTTCACTTTCTTTTACGTTTTTCTTTTATTCAAGTTTTCTTATATAACATGACTAATATGGTAATGTTTTACATAATTGCATATATATAACCTATATCTGATTGCCTACTACCTCAGGGAGGAGGGAGGTATGGGAGGGAAGGAGAGATAAAATTTAGAACTCAAAACTTTAAATAAAAATGTTTATTATTTAAAAAACACTTAGCACAGTGCCTGGCACATGGTAGACACTGTGGAAATGCATATGCCATCCATCCTTCCCACATAGAAGTGAAGAGCGCAAGAAAAAAGAATGACAAATAAGAAAGAAGCATTAAGAAGAATATTCAGGAGGGTCAGGCATGAAATTTGAGCTCAGTCAATTATCAACACATTAACAACAAAAAAGCTAAAATCCAAAAGAGTCAGAACTAGTATCAAAATAGGGGAGGAAAAGGTCTAATATTTGACCTTTCAGCACCAGGTCTCAAGGACAGTGCAAAATGAGAAGAGTTGGCACATTCTTTTGACAAAGAAATCTGACTCAGTCTCCTTTTGAAGTGAACAGACCCCTGGATTTAAAGGATTTTTCACTCAAGGAGTTGTATGGGATCTAATATGGTATGCCAAGCACTGATGAAAATCCAGTTAACATAAAGCAGTCAAGAAAAAAGATCTTTTCTTTATTAAAAATGAAGAAATGTGAGTGTTTAAAGAAAAACAGCCTCCAAATCACCGAAGAGATGAATGATTATGTTGAAGCCATCAGAGCTACAAGCATAATGAGCATTTAGTTAACTGGCATATATATGTTTTATGACTGAGGATGAAACTAAATAAAAATTAGAAGTCATAAAACATTTGGAGATGAAAGCTCCAAATAGTTAAAGGACTATTGATTAGATTGGGGAGATTTGGGGAGTTGAGATTTTGTAGGTAAAAGGCTTAGAGTCAATGAGTGTTGGGAGGTTCCCATTTGAACCACTGAAGACAGAGCATCAGTAAGGAAGAAAAACTTAAAGAGACCAGTGGGGGACGAGGAGGAGGAGGAGGAGGAGGAGGGAAGGAGATAAAAAGTTGATCTCTTAGTTTTGTGGCAGTTAGCCAAGAGAAGACAGAGAAAGAATAGACCTCATTGGCCAAGAGCCAATGAGCCAAGAGTTGAGGAAAAGGTGAAGCTTTTCATAAAAAGCTTGTTGTTCTCTGCTGACTTCTCTGGCTTTAGAAGGAAAAGCAGAGGGGTCTCTTCAATGGCTTTGTACCTGGTAAGCTGGTGATATGTTGCCTTGGACTCCATTCTGATTAGACAGTTCATCCACCAAGAGCTGGATTAGTCCATAGAGTCGAGGGATAATCAGGATAATGTGTTTTGCAGTTCTCTGGCTTAAAGGGAACTGCTATTCACATTAAGTGTTAACTTTCTAAATGACCTTATAAGGTTAATTGAAAGAGTTTGTGAACGCTATTTTCAAGTAGAGAAGAATAGCTGAAGTATAGTAAGGATCAATAGGAAAGCAACAAGCAGAAGAACAGTTTCACTGGCGCAGATGTTCTCAAATGGACAAGTAACATCGGGTTCGCAGTCCAGAGTTGTGAGTTACCCTAAATATTTAAGCTTTTCTCTCTCATGTGCTTCTCTTCCAAGTTCCTATAAGTGTGAGTCCACTCTTCAACAAAGTAATTGCCTTAATGGGATAGTATGATCTAAGTTTATTTGTGTATTACAATATTTTGCTTTAATATGTTAGTATCTTTAATATTATTATTTCTTTTCTGTAAATTATTATATAATGTTAATATTACATATTATATTTACTATTAATTACATTTGCATTAAATAAATTTTTATATTTCAATTCTAAAAGTATTATCAATATTCGTATAAATATCATGCATTGTGTGGTCTTGTGAGAGGCTGGTTGTATAGACAGAAAACACATTGGATGGGGGCTCAAGAGTTAGAATAGTGAGGAAGGGAAGTATATTTTCCCTCAATAGGGCCACCGATACAACCCTGAGAGTACAAATAGAGCTGTGTGGTAGTGGTCTATCTCTGAGAATTTGCAATCCAAATTCAAAGGTGGGGGGGGGTATCTGACAAGCCTAGGTGAGCCCAGGTAAAATAATTGAAAATAAATGTTTTGAAATTATAAAGAACAAGTTTGGTCCCAAAAAAGAGATGTGAAAAGAAATCTCACACACACACACACTCTTTTACAGAGGTGAAAAGTCCATGCATATTGACATTGCATATGATGTCTTTTATTTTCAAAATGTTGATCAGCTTTGCTGAATTACTTTCTTCTTTTTTGGCTATTTACTTCTTCGTTATATTGTCTGGCTCTCTGGGAGAGGGTATGGGGATACAAGGGGAAAGCTAAGCCTTGTAAAAATAAAATATATCAATAAAATCAATTTTTCTTTTTAAGGATAACCATTGTCCCTGTTCCACCTGGCCTAAGCTACCATTCACTAGGAAACATTAAAAGTAAGTGGATCTGGGGCGGCTAGGTGGCACAGTGGATAGAGCACCGGCCCTGGATTCAGGAGTACCTGAGTTCAAATCCGGCCTCAGACACTTAACACTTACTAGCTGTGTGACCCTGGGCAAGTCACTTAACCCCAATTGCCTCACTAAAAAAAAAAAAAAAAAAAAAAAGTAAGTGGATCGGGACAGCTAGGTAGCACAGTGGATAAGGCACCGGCCCTGGATTCAGGAGGACCTGAGTTCAAATTTGACCTCAGACACTTGACACTTACTAGCTGTATGACCCTGGGCAAGTCACTTAACCCTCATTGCCCTGCCCAAAAAAGAAAAGGTAAGTCGATCAACCCTATAGATCTCTCCAGCTTTGACTATGAGTGCCCGGCTACTGAATATCTATTCCTAATGCTGGGGAATTCTAGGCTTTCTGGGTTTGCAGTCCCAACTGAGCCTGGAAATGATGATTTGAATGACTAAGTGATTTCAAAGGGTTTCTTGGCATATACAATTAACACAGAAACCTTTGGGAAAAGTTCTAACAAGAAAGGGAGAGCATAAATACTTAATCAATGTTTTGTAGAGTTGAATCTAATTGAATTGAAAGGAACTGGCACTATGATTCCTGATGGATATCATACCCAGCAAAAGTAATTGTGAAGTGTATTATAATATGATTAACGTCCTATCCTCTGTATCGTTCTCAAAGTAAATGGGGGAAAAGGTAAGAAAGTGAGATGGTTTTCCCAAGAACAGAGAAGAAGCTGTTAGAAGTCCTTTTATTTGTTTGTTTTATTTTGAAGAAACAAGGACCCATGACATCCTCCCTCTTCCCATCAAGGTTACAGTGTTTCCTGAAGGGCCCTCATTAATTACCATAACAATTATCCAGTATTCCTCAATTCCCTCTATTGTCAGAGGGAAAGGAAAGGAAAGGGAAGGGAAAGGGAAAGGGAAAGGGAAAGGGAAAGGGAAAGGGAAAGGGAAAGGGAAAGGGAAAGGGAAAGGGAAAGGGAAAGGGAAAGGGAAAGGGAAAGGGAAAGGGAAAGGGAAAGGGAAAGGGAAGGGAAAGGGAAAGGGAAAGGGAAAGGGAAAGGGAAGGGAAAGGGAAGGGAAAGGGAAGGGAAAGGGAAGGGAAAGGGAAGGGAAAGGGAAGGGAAAGGGAAGGGAAAGGGAAGGGAAAGGGAAGGGAAGGGAAGGGAAAGGGAAGGGAAGGGGAAGGGAAGGGAAGGGGAAGGGGAAGGGGAAGGGAAGGGAAGGGAAGGGAAGGGAAGGGAAGGGAAGGGAAGGGAAGGGAAGGGAAGGGAAGGGAAGGGAAGGGAAGGGAAGGGAAGGGAAGGGAAGGGAAGGGAAGGGAAGGGAAGGGAAGGGAAGGGAAAGGGAAGGGAAGGGAAGGGAAGGGAAGCAAAGGGAAGCAAAGGAAAGCAAAGGGAAGGAAGGAAGGAAGGAAAGGAAAGCAAAGGGAAGCAAAGGAAAGCGAAGGGAAGGAAGGAAGGAAAGGAGGGAAGGAAAGGAGGGAAGGGAAGGAGGGAAGGGAAGGAGGGAAGGAAGGAAGGAAGGGAAGGAAGGAAAGGAGGGAAGGAAGGAAAGGAGGGAAGGAAAGGAAGGAAGGAAAGAAGAAAAAGAAGGAAAGAAGGAAAAGAAGGAAGGAAAAGAAAGAAAAAAGAGAAAAAGAAAAAGAAAAAAGAGAGAGAAAGAACATTATCCCTCACCCCTAACAATTAATGCCCTTCACCTTCCCAGGACAAGGTGATTAAATAATTGAATCATAAAGAATCTTAGAATTTTTATATCAGAAAGGGACCTTCAAAATCGCCTGATCCAACTATTCCATTTTACAAATGAGGACATAATACCAGCTCACATTTATGTAGCTTTTTTAGATTTGTAAAATGTTTTATAGAAATTATCTCATTTGATATTATTATCCCTACCCCACTCCTGGCTGCTAGTCAGCATCCTTTTTCTCTGAAGCTTCTCCCTCTTTCTTACCTTGTATTGACTCTCCTTGAAGGCGGGTACTTGTTTTCACTTATGTTTTTATAGCCTCACTTGGCACAGTGTCTGGCACATAGTAGATGCTTAATAAATGAATTCTTGGTTGAATTGAATTTATATCATCCCCATTTTATAGATGAAGAGAGTGAGACTAATAGAGCCTTAGAGGGTGAGGCTGATGACTTTGTGATCTCTTTGTGATGTCATTGGTCCTCTTCAAAGATGAAGAATGATCAACGACAATAATAACAACAAGAAGTGATCTCCCAGAGCCCCACAATTTAATATGTATGAGAGGCCCAATTCCTAAGCCAGGTCTTTCTGCCTCTGCATCCAGTTCCCTATCCACTATGCCACACACACACCCCCAAAAAGATGAAGTAACATACGTAAGGACCCATATTTAGCAGACAGCCAAGTCAGGACTAGAAATCTATGTATCTTTCCACTATGCTAATAGTTAATTTCTGTGTAAGGTTTATAAAGAGCTTTCCCCATGACAACCCTGCAAGAAAGCTAATCTAAATATTATTGATAATTTACAAAAGAAGACACTGAGATTCAGTGACTTGTCCTTGGTCATGCAGTTAGTAAGGTATCGGATCCAGGATTCAAACCGTGGTCTATTATCTGTAAATCCCATGCTCTTTCCACTATACCACGCTTTCCCTGTTTGCTACCTTAGGGTTCAAATTTGTTGTGTAATCGATCTGTGAACCACCAACATCTTTAAGTGCAGCCTACCCATTGTAATGTGCTTCTGTTAAACTATTCACCCTGCATCCTCACTCCCAAAGCCACTCATATATAGAACAGTATCTTATAAACACTGCTTTTTACTCACTAATTTGTCAGCCAGCACTGTGTCTGCAGGGACATCTGATGCCATCCATCAGCACCTTCTGTCCATCTAGCGTCATTACTGAGGATACCCTAATGGCCACACACATTTTCATTTGTGCCAGGCAATTATTTTGGTGATGAGTGGCAAAAAACAAAATTCCATTACGTCAGAGTTAATTCCACTGCAGCCCATTTATATGACTCCTTGGAGACAGTGCATTAGCTAGGCTGCACTAAGTAGCTTAAGGGACTGTAGGAATAAGGGTGGAGGTGATGCATTCATCTTGCCTGTGATAATAATGAAGATTCTGTCCATTTGCTGGGGGCTCCCTCATCTGGAAGGATCCCAAAACACTTCGCAACCTACATTTTATCCATCCTATGGCAGACAGGCAAATTCAGGCCTTCATCCTAAGACCAAGAGGAAATTCAACCTGAGAGAGATCAGGCAGAAGGTTAATAATTTCTGAACCTGTTTCCGTTGAATCAGTTCTCTGGCAGTATCTGTCTTTGTATGGGAGTTCTCAGGCTGTCTCGCCACAGGCAGAGGGAGAGAAGCAATAGATTCATTTGTACCTCCATATCACCATTGCAGAGCCAAATAGGCTTTACAGCGGCCAGCATATGCCTAGCCTGGACTCATCACAGTAATATGACTTCATATAAAGTATGCGACAAGCAGGGCCAGATGTAGGAATTTTGTAGGAATGGGAGCTCATATCACTATTGGGCATATAAAAGCACAGGAGGAAAGCACTTACCCTTCTTTTTTGCCAATATCCCTGGCTCACTGTCCATCAGCATCAGACTGGTCAGCCCAGTATGACAGCCAAGTGAATCTATAGTTGGCTAGCTTAATGTTGATTGACAGTTAGACCAGCCAGTGATAGACTGCACCCCTCTTCCTTCTTCTGATTCAATGCAAGGTCCTAAGAAGAAATCTAAAGATGTCAACTGTGTAAAGCTGCTTTGCCTATAAGGATACACCCACAAATACCACTGGGCCTTCAATTTGGTACCCATTGTCTCCCTTGCCATTTCATAACTTGGCTGAAAGAGATGGGAGAATCCAAAGGGGGAAATGAGCCTAAGAGTATCAGATCTTCAACTATACTAGAAAGCAATAATCACCCAAACTATTTAGTACTGGTTTAAAAAAACAGAAGCATTGTTCAATGGAACAGATTAACAACACAAGGCCCAGGAACAATGGAAGATTGTTCCATAGTAATTAACAATTCTAAGGGCTCTGAAGAGTGGGGTAAGGACCCCCTATTCTACAAAAACTACTGGAAAAGCTAGAAAGCTGCCTGGGAGAAATTAGTTTTCAACCAGCATCTTATACCATATGCCACAATAAACTCCAAAAGGATATATGACCTAGATATAAAAGATCATGTCATGAAACAAATTAGAGGAACAAGGAAAGAAAAACCTTTCACATCTACAGAGAAGGGAAGAATTCTTGATCAAACAAGGCAAAGAAAGGATCACAGGAAATAAAACACAATTTTGATTGCATAAAATCTAAATGATTTTGCACAAAGTCGAGGCACTTATCATTAGAAGAGAAACCATTAGTTGGGAGGGGGAATCTGTATAGCAAATTTCTCTAATAAAGATATCTAAGACATAGAGTGGATTTGAGTAAATATTTACGAACAAGATTCACTCCCTAATAACGAAATTATCAAAATTATATGAACAAAAGAAGAAAAGAAAATTCTGATGAGGCACATGAAAAAATGTTCCAAATCACAAGAGAAATGCACATTAAAATAGTCTGAGATTCCATTTTCCAGTTATCAGATTGACAAAGATGATGAGAAATGAAAATGATAGTTGTTGAAAGGTCTGCAAAAGGACAAACACACTAATGCACTCTTGGAGCTGTGAAGTGGTACAACCATTCTGGAAAGCAATTTGGAACTATACCCAAATGGCAACTAAATTGTGCATGTTCTTTGACCTGGTTATACCGCTATTAGGCTTTTTCCCCAAAGAGATTGAGAGATTCATATATGTGTGTGTAAACACATACATAAATACACACCTACATGAATGTAGGCATGTATACAAACAGAGAGAGACATAAATACATATGTATATACAGACATACAAATATGTAAATGTTTATAGCCATACTTTTTATTGTAGCAAAGAACTGGAAGCAAGGGAATTATTATTAGGGAATGGCGAAACAAATAATGGCATATGGTATAAATGTAATATTATTGAACTGCAAGAAATAACAAAGGGGACAGATTCAGAGAAACCAGGACAACTTCTATAAACTAATGCTAAGTCTAATCATCAGAACCAGGTAAATAATTTGGGGAAGAGATAATAAAGGAAATAGTGACAGTGATCATGAAAAAGGCAGAAAAGAAAGTTTATCAATGAATCATTTTTAAAATAAGCAGTAGAGAGCAGAAGGAAGTTCAGAAAGAGACATGAACAAACAGGGCAATGATTTTTGTGATAAACCCCTTTGGAAATATGATAAAAATTTATGGATTCTTCCCCAGAATAATATTTTCTTGTCTGTTTTATAATTGAAGGAAATGCTAAATTTCAGAAGTTAATGAAAGATAAAATGTAATTTTTCCTATCCAAGTTCATAGGTTCCTTAAAATCTATCCATGAACTAGGTCTATGGACCCTGGGTAAAGAAATTCTAACCTAGAAGGATCATTAAATGTCATCTAGTACATAAAATCCACTCATTTTATAGACAACAGAGGCCAAGAGAGATAAAATGACTTATCCAGGATTACATAGCTAATAAATATGTGAGGCAGGATTTGAAGCCAAAATTTTCTAACTCCAAGGCTAGCACTCTATCCACAATAATGATGATGATTAATGAATGAACGATGATGATGATAAAAAGGTGTCTGATGTCTCCTGCTTTACACCAGATATGATTCTTCCCAATCTCTACAGAAGAGTCCTAATCTCAAAGTAATCTTTGTTCTTCCCATAACTCCCTCTCTTCAAACCCTTCACATCCCTTCTCCATTCTTCATAATGGCTCCTTCCCAGTCCCAAGACCTTAGGACTTCATCTCAGTAATAAGAACTCCATGAAGGAGTTCATAGTAACTGCTATAAGGATGGCAATCAGGGACTACCTAAGGGATTCCACAACATCGAGAAGCCTTCTGGGTCTCTGAAGGTGGTTGATGGAATTGGCCCTCCATCCATGTAAGACAATAATGGTCTTTTCCATCACTGGATTTTTTTTTTTGGTGGGGCAATGGGGGTTAAGTGACTTGCCCAGGGTCACACAGCTAGTAAGTGTCAAGTGTCTGAGGCCGGATTTGAACTCAGGTACTCCTGAATCCAGGGCCAGTGCTTTATCCACTGCACCACCTAGCCGCCCCCTCCATCATTGGATTTTACATAAATCTTTATGCCTCTTCTGCCCTCACCATGGATTGTTTTGCATTATAATTATTTATGCATGTCATGGATGCCCTTGCTATATTGCAAACAACTCAGATGTTGTACTTTTCCCGGAGCCTGGAACAGTACTCTACAAACAGTAAGCACCTAATGCCTAATATTTGTTTAATAGAAGGTTATTTTGAATTGAATTACTGAGAGGAGGGTAAAGGAAATGAACAGAGCCAGCCTCATAACATATTCTGCCTATTTGACATAATCTGAGATGTACCACAGTACTTCCTTTCCCGCACAAAAAAATAATCAACCTGCTCCTCAAAATGTCTCTTCTACCTATTCCATTCTGCCTGAGATTTTCTTAATAGAAAACAGGGATCAAAGCCTTTAAATCTTCAATTATTCATAACACTGAAAATTCAGACATCCCTGGAAGAAACTATTGACTTAAATTCACACCAAAGTGATATCAGTAATTTCCTAGGATCTGGTTTTGATGGGAGAAGCAAGATACCATGAGGGCATTAGTCACCTGAAGATTTAGCAAAGGGAATACCACAAAGTAGATACCTTGCTTTTCAATGCTAAAATTTTAGGAGTCTCCTAATCTAAAGGATGCAAAAACTTGTGGACACCAATGACAAACCTTGTTTGTTCATTCATTTTCAGTCATGTTCAGCTCTTCGTAATCACATTTGTGGTTTTTCTGGCAAAGATCCTGGAGTGGTTTGCCATTTCCTTCTCCAGTTTATTTTACAGATGAGGAAACTGAGACAAATGGATTAAGAGACTTGCACACAGTCACACAGCTAGTAAGTATCTGAGGCTGGATTTGAATTCATGAAGATGAGTTTTCCTGACTCCAGGCCTGATACTTTATCCACTGTGCCACCTCCCTGCCCCCATGACAAATCTTGCCTGCCCATTAGACTTTGAGCTTGAGAACATGAACTGGGTTTTTTATCTTTTTTTGTATCCCCAGTCCCTGGCAAAATGTCTAATAGATAGTAGGCCCTTAAAAAAATATTTAATAACTGACTCATCTACTTGACCTTAGGGAGGTTACCTACTAATCAGAAGGTTTGTGAAAATGAAAGAATGGGAGGAGGAAAGGCTAGTAAGAAATGAGAGTCCTCTGGGACTAGGCCTTTCACTGGGAAGTTGAAAGGAGTCAGAGCTACAGGATGTTGCAGGGCATACAAAGGCCAGGCCAGACCAGACCAGACCAAGATATCTTGTCCCTGATATAATGAAAAATATGCTATATTTTTGAATCAGAGAACCTGAGTTCAAATTCCAACTCTTCCACCGCTAGCTTTCTGTTTTTGACATTTCTAGCTTCGGTTTCCTTATCCATAAAATAAGGAGGTTGTAATAGATTGCCTCTGAATTCACTTCCAGCTCCAAGTCTATGATACGATAGATAGTCTTATCTGGTCAAGTTGACCAGATAAATTCTGACCTCAGAGAAACCATTTCTATTTCCTCTGTGAAGATTGGTAGGAAATTTAAAGTCGTGGTTTCATTGTCTGACAAAAATTGGTGAGTGAAAAAATTACTTATGGAATATCATTTGAAGAAAAGTAATCCAGTAAAAAGAAATAGAGTATTTCCTTTCCAATGACCCAGCTTGGTGACATCTAATACCTGACTCCACTATGTCATCATTCTGCTTTCTATTCCCTTTACCTAATAGATATGAATGAGTATGCCACTGGGCTGTGTGTAGTCACTGAGTTTAATGAAAAGGGGAGCTATGGGAAACAATGAAGATGACCAGGAGGAGGAATGGGTGGCTTGGGGAATGGGATGACTCCATTTCTAAGAGTCAGTGAATGTGTGACCTTAAAATGTTTCCAAAACTGTCTGCCAGACTGTGCCTACTACAATGTCAAAAAGAGAGGTTACGTGACCCCAAAAGAGGAGGATTGACCCCAAGACTCATGAATCTCTGTTGGGGAGATGACATCAACCAACAGTGAGATGAGAAAGGTTTGCTAGAAAATTGGATGGGGGAATCGAAGAAAATTATGTTTAAATTATGAACAAGTAAGAATGGTAACTTTTAAGCCCCATACACTCTGTGACTTTTGATTAAACAGGGTTCCTTCCTGTCCCTCCAAAAAGCAAGGTGCTGCAAATCTAGCTGCAGGATTATCAAGCACCAGCCTCACCTGGACAGCAGAAGCAAATCAGGCAGGTAAGAGAAGACTTAGAACTTCCCAAAGCACAATGGAGCCAAACAGAAAGGATCTACCTGGCTATTTAAGGATATGCAGGCTGCTGTTAATAAATCCCTTAGTAAGTGTCAATGAAAAGGGGGAAAGGCAGTACCTTGATCAATTGGCAAGTCGACATGCATCATCTGTGCCTTTAGGACTTTAGACGGATTATCCAAATGATGCAGGAAGTGAGCAGATGTTTATTGCACCCAATAGTTCAAATGTAGTTGGAGAAGAACCTGCAACCCTCAAACAGCACTTCAAGCCACTGACTCATGCAAATCAGATGCACGGAAAGATGCTGATCGTCCAGAACAGGTTCAGGTAGCTTGGCTCATCGACCACAGCTGCTTAATTAAGAATGGGGATGACCTTGGAATGAAAGCTGCATTCTCCATTTCCTTGCCACATCATCAATACTAGAATAGTAAAAGAAACCACTACTCCCTTTCCCTGTGTACCCAGAAATGCTGTGAAAATGCTAACAGGGCCATGCACCCTGTATATCCTAAAACAAACTGAATGGATATGCTCAAAAAGCCCAATGTTGATAGAAGAGGACCATAAAGTTCTCAATTTCATTTTTCCTTATGAGTGACTATCGACTGAGCCACCTGGATGCCCCCTACCTAGGGTTACAAAGCTATCACGTTATCAGTGGCAGGATTTCAATCTAGGCTCCTCATGATCATTCATCCTAGGGAGACTCATCCTTCTGACTTCTGATCTGGCCTCAGAAACTTTCTAGCTGCGTGACCCTGGGAAAGTTGCTTAACTCTGTTTGCCTCAGTTCCCTCATCTGTAAAATGAGCTGGAGAAGGCAATGGCAAACCACTCCAATATCTTTTCCAAGAAAATCCCAAATGGGGTCATGAAGAGTTGGGCACAAACAGAACAACTAAACGAGAACTATAGGGCAAACTCTTTACCCTCCCTGAGCCTGAATTTCCTCATTTGTAAAATGCAAATAATAATACCACCTACTTGACAGGATGTTTGTGAGGATCAAATATGAGATAATGTATGTAAAGTGCTTTGCAAGTGAAGTATAAATACTAAGCTCTATTATTTCAGCTTCATCCACACTGGGGGGGCAGGTAAGGCGATTTAGTTTTACCCCTCACAGTTTCCACTGGTGGCAGAGGTGGAAAGTGGGGGGAGGGGGACAGAAATGACTAGGTCCATAATCCAAGGTATGTGTAGAACCTTACAGTGGCTCAAAGAATCTGTAAGATATTGTAGGATGCAGGGAAGGTGAAGTGCAGAATTGGAAAAGATGCAAGAGGTCACAAAACATACACCTAAACAAGAATCATCTATGCACAGATCCTGCGCAATCCTGGATCATGGAGGGCTAGGAAGCATATTTGGCTGATGTGTTCCCTGCGTGGAAGAGCATGGGGAACATGCTTCCAGAAAGTCATGCTGACATGCGATGTAAGTTTCCCACTTCCAGGGATGCAGCATATTCAGTCCTTCCATACCAAGGTCCAGGCTGCTAACTAGGTGATAAAGAGAATCCTTGTGATTGGCAGAGGATCTAGAACTGGAGATCATTCAAAAGGTCCTGCCCAGCCAAAGTGAGCCCCTTGGCTCTGGGTCTTTCCCGCCTAGCTACTATTCAGATGAAAGAGGCCTCGGCCCTTCCCATGCTAGGCTAATATGTAGTCTGTAAATATCAGCCTCTGTTCTTCACATTTTTTACATCTGATCTGTCATGGTTTTGTGTGAGTTTTGGGGACAGCTATGACCCCATGGGCTTTGAAAGGTCATCATGTCAAGCTAGGTGCTGAAGTCCATGCTGGTTTTTGTAGACAGTTAACCCAGCATCTAGGACCTGAGGAATGACCTTTGAGACCCAGGCCAATGGTAATTGAGACAAGGATTGATCCTGAGGCTATGCCAAATTTGTCATTGAGCCTTGTTGGGGCAAACACTATGAAGAAATTGCTGTTTATGTTGAACCCATTCTCCCCAGAGCTGAGGTGGTATAGGGAAGAATGTGGGCACCAGATTTAAGTGGAAAATATAATTTCTGTGCCTACCGTGTCTTTGAAGCAAATATCCCTTTGTGAAATCTAAGCCATATTAATTAGTTTAATGAAACTGGGACACTAATCACTGGCAATTAACAGTGAAGAGAACATACCAGAATGAGGTCTCCAGCCAGCACCATTAAAGAAGGCCACTCCACTGTTCCTTCAGGTTTATCCCTGGAACTCTGAGAATGAGATGTAGTTGCTCTCATTTTGGGAGACTGAGTCATTTCCCAGGTGGAAGAGCAACTAATGCTTCACTTCAACCTTTCCTTCTTTTTTTCTGCTCTAGTCATTTGCACAAGGGTCACTGAAGGCCCCCAAATATCTTCCAATCTCTGTCTCCTTCCTGTCCTTCATGCTGTTAGACCAGATGACTGTATTTATGTACAAGGGGTGAAATTGTGTAGGTGGAAGGCACAAGAGTCAGATGATTGTGATTGGCATGAGGTAAGGTATAAGAAGCCTATTGAGCTGTTTAAGCTAATCAAAAGATGAGAGAAATGTTATTTTTCCATCCAGTTTTTTTTTTTTTGTTACAGGCAGGTAGGGGAACATCAGAAATGAAAAGCATTAATAAGTAGTTGTTCCATATGCAAATACTGAGTTGAAGTGCCTTTTCTAGATTAATAGATTTCAGCTTTGCTTTCTATAGTTTAATTAGCTACCTTCACAGAGAAACCACTGCTCCAGCCTCCCAGCCTGCCCCAGTGTGAACCCTTCTCCACCCCAATGCAGCTGCTCAGGATCTAACAAGGAAGCACCAGAAACCCCTACAGACTGATAGATTTGAAAACAGAAGTCACAGAAGAACAAAATAGGCTTTCCCTTAATGATAGACATCAGTTAAAAGGAAACCAGTAGAAGCCTACTTTCCAGTGCCAAGCCTGAAGGAACTATGGAACTTATGAATTGTGATTCTCCCTGTAATTAACAACAATGAACATTAAACACAGACACAGAAAGAAACAGCCTCTGAGATGTACACAACTGGAACCGAGCTACTGATTGGTAGATCTTCCCCATAGAAAAACCAAGCTATAAAAGGAAGGGCATATCCTAGCTCTAAAAAATGGAGTGTAATAGAGAAATCATTCTCTATAAGAGAACATTTTAAGTGCTCAAACTCTTAATGATTATTGTCATTTTATTAATAATAAATCTTAAGAACAAAAATCTGTATAACTGCAGATCTCTTTGTGGTTTCCCAGGCACTTGCCCAACCATGATAAATAATATCATGTTCCTATATTGCTTTGTCTATGAAGTGCTTTCTGCATAATAACCCTAAGATTATCCCTATTACACAGATAGGTAAACTGAGGGGAAGAGAGAGGAGTTCAGTAAATGTTTATGCTTACACACCCAGAAAGTGGGAAAACATACAAGTCTCCTACCTCCTAGTTCATTTCTCTTGCTAGAGTATAAAAATTCACTGTAAAGGGACATTATGAATACATAGCATGATTTACTTACTGGCAAAAGGCCTTGACTAGAAGCTAGTCCCCTATCTTACACCTTGGTCAAGTCTTTCCTTGACAGAAGGGAAGGGAATAAGAAATAAGCATTTATATGACCCCTACAATGTACTGGATACTATGCTATGAACTTTTTTAAAGTAAATACTATCTCATTTGATCCTCAGAATAATACTGATAGGTAGAATTCTATTACTATCCCCATTTTTACAGTTGAGGAGACTGAGGCAAAAAGAAATTAAGTGATTTTTCCAGAATCATATAGCTAGTAAATGTCTAAGGTCAAATTTGAACTCAGGTCTTCCTGAATCCAAGCCTGGCCCTCTTATCAACTGAACTACCATCTCTTTGGCTTAGACCAAAGTCACACAGCCATGAATTGTTTTATTATGCACATATTTAATAAGGCATAAGAACAATTCAAGACTGACATAGAAATATCTAGGAATGGTACCCAGGAAGCAAGTGGATCTAAGCCAGAGATTTTTTTTTAATTTACTTTTCTAGAGAATAATCCATTGGGTGTTTCTATAGTATATTTCCATTGGGATTATTCATTCCAATTACCTTGCTTATTATCAATACTCAGTAAAATTACTGGGAAATGAGCATGGATTTGGTTCACTTTTCCAGAGGAAAAATTGAGGCATAGAAATGTTAAGAACTTAATCTGGATCAATTAAGACAGCCAGGGCCAAAGTGGAAAAAGAATTAAAAGTTCTTTTATTGCTTCCAATCTTCATTTCCAAACTTTTAGAGTCAGTGAGAAATAATCAGTGTCCACGTAGAGTGGGTGCTGGAAAGATGGAGATGGATGAGGCAGGTCAAATGATCACAGGATTTAGCACTGGAGAGGACTTTATGGATCATCTACAATTCCCCTCATTTTACAGATGAGGAAACTGAGGCCCAGTGAGGTTAAGGACCTTGCCCAAAGTCAGCAAGTAACACAGTCAGGATTAGAACCCAGGTCCTCAGATGCTTTCCATAGAGAATTCAATTCAATTCAATAAGCAATTATTAAGCACTTACTATGTGCTAAATACCATGCAAGGACTGAGGTTACCCAGACAAAATGGAAACAGTTCCTGCCCTCAAGGATTTTGCTTTCTTCTTGAGGGGAGATATTTTTGGATGAGGCGGGATAAACATGGAAAAAGCAAACACCGAAGGAAAAACAAGGCAAAAAGCTTCTCAAGAGCACGGACAATATCTTAGTTTTCTTTGTTCCTCTCCCAGTACCTACTACAGTGTTTTGTACATAAAAGCTGCTAATAAATATAATGAACAGATGGGTGGATGGATAGATGGATAGATGGATGGATGGATGGATGGATGGATGGATGGATGGATGGATGGATGGATGGATGGATATAACTATTGTCAAGTTATTAGTGATGCCTTTGAAATAATTTTCCCTTGAGCAACTGTTTTATTTGGCCTCATGGCTCAGGTGAAATCAAATTCCTGGGTTCGAGAAGTTTTGCAAAATCAAAATTTCTAGAAAATCAGGGAAATGATATAATCACAATTTTTTATTGAGGCTCAGCAAGCAAAGCATATACACACACACATCATACAACAATATAAACAGACTAACGTTCATTCACACTAATGTAAGAAACTCACCCAGTGCAAGAGGCAGGGAGGAAACATGTTCAAAGTTGGGGTTCAAGTGGCAAGATTATATACCCTAAAAACAGGCTTGATTGAGGACAGGTAACCAGTGCCAGATTTAGAAAGGGACATTACTAATTAGACCCAGATGTGGTGGAAAGTTCTGAGAGTCCCTTATTGATACCAGGCTTGAGTGAAGCTCTACTAAGGGGTGTTTGTTTGGTGGAAGGGTCTAATGTTAAGGTAGCAGAAGAAGATTGATTCAAGGCCCATGAAGTAGGTCAAGGGTTCATCCAATCAAAAAGTCTTATATACCTGGCATAGTTTATGGTAGAAAAGTAAAACTGTTTGTTTTGCCTATAGGTTTCTATGGACATTAAGACCACTTAGCCTGAGTGACTCCATATTGGAGTCCTATCATTATAACATGATATCACACTATAATCATAACATCAAAAAATGTAATGTTTATAATTATCACAGGACCACAGTCCCATTCCTAGAAGAAAGATTCTAGATTCTCACTAAGAAATTTCTGTTTGGACTGAACTTGTCATCCTTCAAAAGCCTTTCTTTGAGTCTATCCCATAACTATCTGAATTGGTTATAAGGCAGGGGTGAGAGGGGAGAATATGGTTTAAACCATTCAGTTTTCTTTGTAGCTCTTCAAAGCTGCCCAAGAGCCAACCCCTAATATCTCCCAATCCCACCCGCTTCTTGTATATTGTCTTTCTTGGCCACAGTTCTTTAAAATAGTAACACTGACATTGAGAAGCTTTGAAGTTAAAGCGCAAAACAAACACTGATGTGACAATTTATTAGTCAAACTGCCTTCCAGGCCCATGATGCAATAAAAAAGCTCTGCCCTGTTAAAGTTGCTCTAGTTAAGGAAATAGACCCCAAGTGGAATTGGAAGGGACCCTAAAGTTCATCTAGTCCAGTGGTGTCAAACTCAAATAGAAATGGGACCATTAAACTATACATAAGTATACCCGTGGGTCACAGAATGACCTAGAATACCACATATTAACATTATCTTTGTTTTATTATATTTTATTTATTTTGTTAAATTTTCTTCAATTATATTTCAATCTAGTTCCCACAGCACTTGGGAGGGTTATAGGCAAGTGTATGATACCTCTAAACCAACTCCTTCATTTTACAGATGGGGAAACTTGAGACCCAGGGAGTTCAAATGAGTTGCCCAAAGTCACAAAGTTAGTAACAAAGTACTAAATATAATAATTGATAAATATTCCCAAATGTATGTGTTCATAATAATGTAATTATTTTTAGTAGAAGAAGTCACTGGATTAAAGTTACCAGTTATCTCTAAATTGCCAAATTTGGGGGCCTTTTCTCAGTCCTCATCCTTCTTGACTTCTCTTCAGCATCTGATGTTGTTGGTCACACTTTCTTTGTGCATAGTCTTTCTACTCCGGGTTTCCATGATACTACTCTTTTTTGATTCTCTTCCTCCCCATCTGACCAATCCTCTTTTATCCCCTTTGCTGGCTCATCATCCATATCTGATCCCCTGTCAGTATACTTCAAAACCCTATCCTAGAATCTTCTCTCACTATTCTTAATCTTTTTTTGTATCATAAATTCCTTTGGCAATCTGGGGAAGCCCATGGACCCCTTCTCAGACTAATGGTTTGTTTCCTACATTCATAATTTTAAAATAGACTAAATTTTAATTAAGGGTTAGTGAAAATAAATGGGTTTGGGGTTTTTTAGGGATATAAAGAAAAGCAAAAACAACCCCTGCCCTCAAGAAGCTCACATTCTAAGAGAGAAAAGAATATGTAAAGAGAATTTCAACTTTATTTTATTTTCAGTTCCAAATTGTCTCTCTTTTCCCTTCCCCACCCATTAAGAAGGCAAAAAAAATAAAATCCTATTATAAATATATGTCATGCGGGGCAGCTAGGTGGCGCAGTGGATAGAGTACCGGTCCTGGATTCAGGAGGACCTGAGTTCAAATCTGGCCTCAGACACTTAACCCTTACTAGCTGTGTGACCCTGGGCAAGTCACTTAATCCCAATTGCCTCACCTATAGATATATAGATATATAGATATAGATATAGATACAGATATAGATAGATATAGATATAGATGTATCATGCAAAACAAATTTCTACATTAGCCACACACACCCAAAAAAAAGGCAAGAAAAAAAAATATGCTTCAATTTGTACTCTGAATCCCTCAGTGCTCTATCTGGAGGTAACTAGCATGTGTTATCATGAGTCCTTTGGAAATACAGTTCATCATTATGCTGATCAGTTACTAAGTCTTTCAAAGTCTTTACAACTTTGCCATTAATGTATAAGTTATTCTCCTGGTTCTTCTCACTTCACTTTGTATCCACTCATACAAATCATCCCAGGTTTTTCTGAAGCTATTCCCTTCATCACTCCTTACAACACAATAATATTCCATTAAATTCATATGTACCATAACTTGTTAAGCTATTCTCCAATTTATGGTCATCCCCTCAGTTTCCAATTCTTTGCTACCACAAAAAGAGCTACTATGTGTCCTTTTCCTCTTTCTTTGATCTCTTTTTGTTTTATATATATATATATATATATATATATATATATATATATGTGGTGGTAGTAGTAGTAGAAGTAGTAGTAGTAGCAGCAGCAGCATAGTAGTAGTAGTAGTAGTAGTAGTAGTAGTAGTATCACTGGGTCAAAGCTTAATAGCTTTTAGGGCACAGTTCCAAATTGCTTTCCAAAATGGTTGGACTAGTTCACAGCTACCCCAACAGTGCTTTAGTGTATGGATTCTCCCACATCCCTTCCAAGTTTTGTCATTTTCCTCTTTTTTTTCATTTAGTCAGTCTCGCAAAAGCCTTATACTTGCTCCTTCTGCCTCATGTCTGACCCCTCTCCAACTCATCCCATTTCTTGAAGATGCCATCCAGTGGTTCCTTATTGTTTCCATGATTTGGAGAGAGGGAAAGAGAGGGGGAGAATGAGAGAGAGAGAGAGAGAGAGAGAGAGAGAGAGAGAGAGAGAGAGAGAGAGAGAGAGAAAGAGAGAGATTGTCTGATCATGTAACACTCTTTTTCAGTAGCTCCCTATTTTTCCAACAGCTCCCTATTGTCTCAAGCCTGGAGGATCAAATATAAACTCCTCCATTGGACATTAAAAATCTTGCACAACCAGACCTCCAATTAATCTTCCCAGCCTTTTTATACATTGCTCCCCTTCCTGCAGTGTGCTATTCAGCCAAATCGGCCTTCATGCTGTGATTCCCATAGATGCACGATCTCACACCTCTGTCCATCCACCTCTTAGAATGTCTCATTTCTTTCAAGGTTCAGCTTTCCAAATATTATGTCATTTGGTCTTCACAAACAACCCTGTGTAGTGGGTGTTTTTATTATCCCTATTTTGCTGATGAGGAAACTAAGGCCGACAGAGGTAAACTGGCCCATCCAAGGTCACACAGCTAATAAGTGTCTGAAGCTGGATTTGAACTCATCTTCCTGACTCTGGGTCTGCTGTTTTAGCCACAGTAACACCCAGCTGCCTACATGTAGTATTTCACATTTATGAAGCACTCCTTATTTCTTTTTTTTTTTTTTTGGCAGGGCAATTGGGGTTAAGTGACTTGCCCAGGGTCACACAGCTAGTAAGTGTTAAGTGTCTGAGGCCAGATTTGAACTCAGATACTCCTGAAACCAGGGCCAGTGCTTTATCCACTGTGCCACCTAGCTGCCCCGACTCCTTATTTCTTAAAGCAGATTGGGTATATGAAGGACTCAATCATCTTTTCTAAATGGCTGACAGACCTTCCCAGCCTTTTCTCTTCCCTCTATGCACTCTACATTGCAATCAGTTTTATTTCATTTGCTTCTTATAATAAACTTGTGAAGTAAGTAATACAAAAAAAAAATTGTATCTGTGTATTCTGATGAGGACACCTAGGCTCAGAAGAAATGAAGGGATGTTTTCCAAGATTATACAGTTAAGCGTCAGAGCTAGGAATCGAACCCGAGTTTTCTGCTGTGAGTTTCTTGAAATCTTGGACTGTCTCACTTGTATTCTTTTATTGCCAGAACCTACCACAGTGCCTAGCACATAGTAGGCTCTTAACAGCTGCTGGTTACTTGCTTGATTCCTACTCTAATGTTCTTTTCATTACCCTCTTAGATTTTGAAAATCTTCAGAAGGGACCCCAAAGACTACACTGAACCCTCAGCCTTTCAAAAAGCCTCAAAGATAGGACATTTTGAAAAAAATAAAAATTAATAAATAAAAATTAAATTTTTTTTAAAAATTTTAAATTAAAAATATTTTAAGAGATAGGGCATTTTGGCATGGCATCCCTGGAAATGGTCCAAGCATTTTAATTTTAGTCCTGCCCACTCTTCCCAAAGTCATCTTTTTGTTTTATTTTGTTTTAGTAAGGCAATTGGGGTTAAGTGACTTGCCCAGGGTCACACAGCTAGTAATTGTTAAGTGTCTGAGGCCGGATTTGAACTCAGGTACTACTGAATCCAGGGCCGGTGCTCTATCCACTGAGCCATCTAGCTGCCCCTCCCCAAAGTCATCTTGATGAGGCATCAAATAGCCAAAGGAACATTCATGGCCTTCAGAGACACAGAACCAGAATTTCTGGTTCAACTTCTCACTTATGCTCACAGCTCATATATTTTATCTACCTGACAGTGCTCATGACAATTTCCAAGGAAGGATTGTTTCTGAAAGAAAATGGTCCAAGGGCCAAATGTAGGTATAATCCTAGGAGACACAGTCAGTTTGGTAGCTCAAACACCACTTAATTTATAATGAAATATCATCACCAAAATAAATGAGATCATCATCATAATAAATTTATATAAAGCTCTGTGGTTATAATGTATTTCACATGTCATTTATAATTTGATTCTCAAAACAACTCTCTGAAGTAAATGATGCCCATTTGATCATCCCCATTTTAGAAATGTCTTGTCTAAGATCATGCAGCTAAAAGGAAAAAGAGCTGTAACTCAAAGCCAGGAGTTCTGAGTCCAAATGCCAGGATTTACCTCTTCCTATTCTACCCTATTCTGAGAAAATTGCTGAGTCTTGAGGGAAATGAAAGCAAAAAATGCAGTGTAATATCGGGTAGGAAACCAAAGACCGTCCAGCCAAGTGTTCAAAGCCCAGAGACATTCCTCTAAAAAGGAATGGGAAGGGACCCAGGATCTTCTCCTATAAAAACAATCACATGCTCAGTTAGCACAGCCCCACACCAGGCATCTGTATTTTGTAAGCAGCTGCAGGCCTGCTGAATTAAACTGCCAGGGACACTGAACACCCAAACCAAAGATGGGATGTATGCTGTGGAAATTCTTCTCTGGGACTGAGGACAGTACAGATAGGCCGAGTTATCGATTCCCCATTGTGTCCCAGAGAGGATAGTATGCAGAGCAAGGACATTTCTGTAGGTACTTGCCTAAGTAGATGTCCTCTGCATATTTTCCTGGAGGGCAGCAGAGGGCAGAATTTAAAAGTAAGTCACTGGAGGGCAGTTAGGTGGCACAGTGAATAGAGCACTGGCCCTGGAGTCAGGAGGACCTGAGTTCAAGTCCGGCCCCAGACACTTTACACTTACTAGTTGTGTGACCTTAGGCAAGTCACTTAACCCCAATTGCTTCACACACAAAAAAAAAGTCACTGGTGCTTAACCCTGCCTTCTCAAGGTCCCATGTGCCAAGTTCAATTGCACCTTCTTGATCTATTCTCTACATATTGTTTGATGCCAGATACAAAGTTCTCTAGTGTGATAGTGTTAGAACTAGAAGGGATCCCCAGCTAGTCATTTTAGAGAACACCTAGTCTAACCCCTCTCCCTTTAGGAATAAGGAAACTGAAGCCCAAGTGGGGTAAGCACTAAAGTAAGATTGCATAGCTATGCAGGACTCCTGACCCACATCCTCCAGGCCTCTCCATTACATCAAGCAGCCTTCCTTACCTTTTGGACTCACAGCACAGCCTAATGCCTTCCCAGAGTCAGTTATTGTAACACTGAGGCTACAGATAAATGCATATATCACACCCAGGAAAGGCAATGGTCTGGTTATGACCAGAATGTTAATTTGGCTGCATTGCACCAAAGAAAGTATCAACCCAGGAGAGTCAGGGAGAACTTAACAGGGGAAGAAAGATTTGGGCTAGAAATGCTAAAAGATGCTTTGCCTGACCTTGGTCATAGGTTATATTAGCAGAAGTCTCTTTTGTATCTACTCATGAGGACACAAAAATAGAGATGTATGTAGGTAAATATGATTAGCAGGAAGTGTGGTGTCCAATTCTATGATTTCATTGCTTCAGGGAACTCCAGTACTTTAAATGATGCAGATAAGCAATTAATGGTTGCAAAATAGTTGTTACTGTTCAAGAGTTGACTTGGGTGATGAGTTTGTATGACCTAGCCAGGATTACACTGACAGGAGGCAAGACTAGACCCCAGGACTTCCTGACTCAAAGGCCAGCTGCTTATCCACTATGCTATAGGGCAGGTAGAAAGTGATACCGTTAAGTTAATGCAAAGGGCTATTAAAATTTTTGAGATTATTTTTTAGCCGGGATGATATAGAGCCTGAGCCAGTCCTTGAAAAAAGATTCCAGGGGCAGCTAGATGGCGCAGTGGTTAAAGCACCGGCCCTGGATTCAGGAGTACCTGAGTTCAAATCCGGCCTCAGACACTTGACACTTACTAGCTGTGTGACTCTGGGCAAGTCACTTAACCCCCATTGCCTAAAAAAAAAAAAAAAAGATTCCAAAGCATGTTTACGTGGTCTCTCCCAAGTAGGGAAGTACCTAGGAGAGACAATGAAGGATGTGTAGACTATGTGTGACAGGAACAGAGCTATATTATGAACCTACAACCCCAGGGACTGAGGCATAAGGAAGAGTATGCTTCTGAAGGATTGGGGGAAATGTGTGTAACTTTGTAAAAGCTAATGAGCACTAAGTGGTTAAATGAAACTAGGGAAATACCCAATATAGGTTCAAGCCAATAGCAATAAAGAAGAGACCCTCCAAATACGTATTCCAGAGCCCCAAGGGGTAAATGTAACTTGCCTGGCTCAAGAAGAGAGCCAGATAAGATACAGTAGACATTATTCATTTAATCAATAAATAAGCCTTTATTAAGCACCTATTGAGCTAGAACCCAGATCTCTTATTTTCAAATCTACCATTTTCCACCACCATAACAAATATAATTATTGATGCTATTTAACTACAATATTTTTGATAACTCATTCTTCTCTCCAACAAGAATTTTTTTTAATGTGGTGGTAAACCCATTCTGACATCATCTAATCAGATAGATATTCCAGTGCTTGGTATATATGAAGTACTCAATAAACTTTGGTCACTTTCTAACTAAAAAGTGAAAATTTCCTATGGAGTAGTGGAGTAGCAGGCCAAGGTATGAATAACGGCTCCGATGATAACTGTTGCTCTCTGACCCTGGACAAGTCATTTGACTTCTCTAAGCTTTAATTTCATTACCTTTAAAGTGTGACTTTATGGACTAATTACCTCACAGTACTATTTGGGGGCGGGGGGGGGACATAAACTATATCAACAATGAGTCATCGTTTTTTCTTGATGAATTCTTATAAGGTTTATACACTACTGGGAAAAAAATCTACTGAAGAAAATTCTCTGTGCTTGTCACACATACTGAGGGGACAAAAACTTCTATATATTAGAGAAAAGACAGGGGACCTAGGATCTCCCATGTTGGATGAGAAATCAGGAGGCAGTATAGCTTAGAGAAGAATGATGTGGGATCACAGAATTTTAAAGTCTGAAGAGACCCCAGGAGCCATCATTTCCAATCCATACATAGCAAAAAATCACAGTTGTGGTGCCAGCATTGTAGAAAAATAAAAATACTCTGAAACTTTTTTGTGTCATGCATGCCAACCCCTTCTTAAAATAATGCTAAATACAAAAAATAAAATATATAAACTTATTTTTAAAACCAATTATATTCACACACAAAAATTTGTATTGAAATATGGTCTTCCAAACATTTTTTAAGTGAACAAACAAGTTTATAGATTTCAAATCAAGAATCTTTGATGGAAATAGCCAGACAAGTAGATACAGTATTTTCTAATCTTAATTATCAATTCAAGTGACTATAGTTGATTCATGCATAAAAGACCTTAGAGAGATTACCTAGCATCATCTATCTATATATGGTATAAAGGCTGAAATTACTGCTTTGGGTGACTGCTGCCTCCTTTAAATAAATAAATAAATATAAATATATATATACACATACATACATACATACATGTGCATGTATACATATATACATGTGTGTGCATGTATATATGTATACATATATACACGTGTGTGTGTGTGTCTATGGAGTTGGAGATCACATCCCTAAAATACTTTCAGATAAAGAAAAAGGTTCTAAGTTAAAATAAGGTATTACCTGGTAACTTCCTACATGAAATAAAGCATTTTTTTTCAGATCATGGTGTCATTTATGTAAAAGTCTTGGATTTCTAGACTCTAAGATCCTTGAAGGCAGGGAACCTATCTTATCTAACACTGTATCACCAGGGGCTTTTTAAATGTTCATTAAAGCTGAATGAATTTGCATTAGTAAACTAGAGCTAAAGCAAGCCTTCCCTTGTGAATTAAGTTCTGCCCTTGTCCTAAGTCTGCACAGTGACTAACTCAAAAAATGAATAAAATATTGTCAGTTAAGAGGATTTACTGTGGAGCTAGGAAGAGTTTGGGAACTCAGGGGATGTGGGTTCAGATTACACCTTAGACAATGACTAGTTATGTGACTATGAGGAAAGTTTCTTCAATTTCCTTACATCTAAAATTAGAGGGTTGGACTAGATAATCTCTATCTAATAGTAATAATTAGCACCAGCCCTGGATTCAGGAGTACCCGAGTTCAAAACCGGCCTCAGACACTTGACACTTACTAGCCATGTGACCCTGGGCAAGTCACTTAACCCCCATTGCCCCGCAAAAAAAAAAAAGAAAGAAAGAAAGAAAGAATTAGAAAATACTAGATCTACCCATCTGGCTATTTCCATCAAATATTTGGGGGGGCAGGGGGGGGAAAGAGGGCAATGAGGGTTAAGTGACTTGCCCAGGGTCACATAGCTAATAAGTGTCAAATGTCTGAGGCCAGATTTGAGCTCAGGTCTTCCTGAATCCAGGGCCAGTGCTTTATCCACTGCACCACCAGCTTCCCCTTCCATCAAAGATTCTTGATCTGAAATCTATAAACATGTTTGTTTCTTTTTGTTTGTTCATTTTTTAGCATGTGGATGGCTATATTTCAATATAATTGGTTTCCTTCATAATTTTATGTACTCTATTTTTGTACTTAACACTATTCTGAGAAGAGGTTGGCATGCATGACAGAAAAAAGTTAGGAAACCCTGTCATAAATTTAGCCTTAAACTGCAGAGTAGGTACCAATCTATATTGGTAGAGGTCCTCACTGGGAGCTCCTTACACTGATGAACTCACAGTTATGTTGTTATATATGATATGTGGCATATATTATATGTATGTGTGTTGTGTTTTGTGTATACATACACGGGTATGGATGGATGGATTTTCTTGTTAAGTCATTTATCAAGCATATCCAACTCCATTTGGGGTTTTCTTGGCAGAGATACTGGAATGGTTTGCCATTTCCTTCTCCAGCTTATTTTACAGATGAGGAACTGAGGCAAACAGGGGTTAAGTGACTTGCCCAGGGTCACAAAGATAGCAAGTGTCTGAGGCCAGATTTGAACTCAGGAAGATGAGTCTTCATGACTCCAGGCCTGGTTCTCTATCCACTGTGCCCTGTATAGCTGTGTGTGTATATGTATGTATATACATATATATTTATATATGTATTATGTGCATGTGTACTTATACCTACCTTGCAGGGCTGTTGTGAGGACCCAATGAGATCACATTTATAAAACATCTGGCACATAGTAGGTGCTATATAAATGTTCCTCTTCCCCCATCACCCTAAAACTTGAATTAGTGGGATCTTTATTTTGCTAATGTTTTTCAAATACAAGAGAATGAGCATAAATACTACTCAAGATGTTCATTCCTTGCGGGTCACAGAAAGAGAAGAAAGGGAGTATTTCCTTTGGGGAATCAGTTTCTTTTTCAGTGAACATGCAAGGAACACTTTCTAAAATTTCTGCTTAGGAGCCTACCATTTCAACTTTTTTCTTTCTTTCTTTCTTTTTTGGATCAGATCTGGAATTTAACCGGTATAAGGAACTTCTGATACCAATGCAAATATGCACCCACTCTGTTAAGTGATTTGCCCAAGGTCACACAGCCAATAAGGCAGCTGTGTGGGGCAATGTATAGAGTTTGGGCACCTGGAGTCAGGAAAACCAGAGTTCAGATTTAGCCTCAGGCATTTACCAGCTTGTGTGACTCTGGGCAAGTCATTTAACCTGTGCCCTGGTCTCCTCTACTATAAAATCAGGATAACAATGGCACCTTATTCCCAAGGATCAGATGAGATAAAAACTGTAAAGTGCTTAGCATATTGCCCAGCACATAGTAGGTGCTATAGAAATGTTAACTATTAGTAAGTCCCAGAGTTTGGCCTTGAGCTCAGTCAGGTCTTCCTGGCATCCAGACTAGTTTGCTATCTGTTATACCACACTATCTCTCATTTCATTTTATGTCCCCAGAAAGAGAACAAGCTGTGCTGAATAAGAGTAGGAAGGGATGACATGATTCACTTCTGTCCTGGTCATAATGCCTCTAAGAACCATCTACTCAATGGAGTAATGTAGATGCTTCTGAGGTTTAAAATGTCCAGTAGCTCGTTCTAATCTAGAATCTATATATGCAGCCAGTTTATAAGATAGATTATCCTTTAAAAGAAAAAACTAAGCAAAAAAAAAAAAAAAAACCTACCAACAGCAGGCCTCACAGTCAATGATTAAGCCATAAAAGTCCACTTTTCTGCAGTGAGTTCCATGGGCCTTGGATTTTCATTGGAGAGTGATATCCACACTGTATCTAATCGCATATACCTCTGAGAGTAGGGGTAGCAAATTCCACAGGATGGGGAAAAAAGGGGGAAGAAAGAAAGAAAAGAAGAGAAAAGAGAAGAGAAGAGAGGAGAGGAGAGGAGAGGAGAGGAGAGGAGAGGAGAGGAGAGGAGAGGAGAGGAGAGGAGAGGAGAGGAGAGGAGAGGAGAGGAGAGGAGAGGAGAGGAGAGGAGAGGAGAGGAGAGGAGAGGAGAGGAGAGGAGAGGAGAGGAGAGGAGAGGAGAGGAGAGGAGAGGAGAGGAGAGGAGAGGAGAGGAGAGAAGAGAAGAGAAGAGAAGAGAAGAGAAGAGAAGAGAAGAGAAGAGAAGAGAAGAGAAGAGAAGAGAAGAGAAGAGAAGAGAAGAGAAGAGAAGAGAAGAGGAAAGAAAAGAAAAGAAAAGAAAAGAAAAGAAAAGAAAAGAAAAGAAAAGAAAAGAAAAGAAAAGAAAAGAAAAGAAAAGAAAAGACCAATGTCTCAGGAAGCCCATGTGGTTTCTATAACTGCAGAAGAACTGTGAAAGTTTGTCATACCTCTGTGATGAAGACAGCCTTATTCAGTATGACAGGCCCAAGCAGATCCCAGCATCTGCCACCAGCCAGAGCAGCGGCAGGGCTCGATTTGTAACACTAAATGGAGGTCTAGAGTGATTTCTACACACTTCTGCTATTTTGGCTGACCTTTCTGAGGCTTCTTTCCCCACACACCAATTGATCACATGTGTTTTCAAACAGGATAGTGAGTGGAAATTCATAAATAATAAATGTCTCCAGAATTATGACCTCCATGAAGTTGAACCAGAGAGTGCTGCCTTCAAAATTAAGGGCTTCTGATGTCACTGCTCACAGAACTAACTCTGTGGCCATTAGGAGCTGAAATTACGCTTCAACTAACTATTAATAATAATGATAAAGTTTTTATTTCTAATTAATGATAGTAACTAACATTTATATAGTACTTAATATGTGCCAAGTGCTTTACAGTTATTACCCCACAACAACCCTGGGAGGTAGTGGCTATAATTATCCCCATTTTACAGATGGGGGAAACTGAGGCAGGCAAAAGTTAAGGGACTTGCCCAGGATCACACAGCTAGTAAGTGTCCAAGGCCAAAAGTGAATTCAGGTCTTCCTGACTCCAGGCCAGTATGCTATCCAGTATACCACCAAGGTGCTATCTGCTGGTCTTCAGCTCAGAAGATTAAGTAACTAGAGGCATAGCATGGGGCCCACATGACTTCAGAATTCCACACTACTTCCAAATTCAGGGTGGCTGCTTTGGAATAATCATTAATACAGTTCATGACCCAAGATTCTATCCAGTACCCTACATATAATATAGAGACAAATAAATCTAAAAGCAAAAGGCATTTAAGATGTGAAACAAGCAAGAAAGGGAAGCAAATAATAAAAATATTCTCTACACTGACCAATTCACAAATGAGTACAATCTCCTTAACCTCCAGAGGAATTATAATTAATTCCCCTTTAATCCTCCTGATTCTTCAGAATATCCAAGGAAGGAAATAGTTTAGAACTCAGGGCCACAAGGGTGTTTTCTGAAGGAATCTTTTGGGCTCCCAATATTCCCAATTTGCTAAACCCAATGGCTTCTTGACTACTCTTTCCCTCCACCATAGAGCTCTATTTCTTCCCCCTCCCCCCTCCCCACTCCTCCCATTCATGTCATTGCTGCACACCTAGAAGCCAGGTAATCTTTCTGCCTCTAGAGCATTCCTTCCCACCTCATCAGTTTCTCCCCCTAATGACCTCACTAATACTATGACTAAACATACAGCCCTCTAGGAAATGTAGTCCAGAGAATTTCACCTACAAAAGTAATGCTCTCTCACCCTCATGGTACCATGGGAAATGAAATCCCAGGTATCCCCTCTCTTCAACTGAACCAACTATATTAAGATTACCTTAGGGGGCGGCTAGGTGGCGCAGTGGATAAAGCACTGGCCCTGGATTCAGGAGGACCTGAGTTCAAATCCGGCCTCAGACACTTGACACTTACAAGCTGTGTGACCCTGGGCAAGTCACTTGACCCCCATTGCCCCGCAAAAAAAAAAAAACAAAAACGATTACCTTAAAGTCATGGTACCAAAAGGTCATGGTAACCAAATCAGAGTAGAATTATCCAATAGACATGGCTTCAAGGTTTTAGTACATTTGGAAGACATTATGTGAATTTCCCACTCCAGCAGATGAACCCAGCACTGAAATTTTGATCTGTGCAATTCTGATCTCCATCCTGGCCCATTATTGTCAAACAACCCTCCCCTTTTGCCTGCTGCCAAAAACAACAAAAACCACACATTACAACGCATCATTTTCCAGTGCAGAAATTCTCTCTCATTTTCCTTTATATTTTTTCTAACATAAGGAATTACTTCAATCCAAAATTGACTTCTTGTTTGTTTTTGTGGTTTTCATATTTCTGCTGCTTCCCTCCTTTCTGTAATCTCCTTCCTTCATGGTGTACACACGTTCTATTCTAGTACCTTTCCCTGCTAAACTAGTTTCTAACATGACATTTTCCTTTTCTTTGTTCAAACATGTAGAAGAGGTGAGTTGGTTTTCTTCTAGGACTTTAATTAGTAACCTGTGTTAAACTTCATCTGTCTCCATTATCTTCTCATCTACTGTTCTGTTTATTTTAATTTTTCATTACAGTCATTTCCAAATAGGTCTCTGTCCTTATTCCCTACTCAGTAGTTTTCCCATGAAATGAGGAAGATAGAGAAAGAAAAAATTAAAACCAACCAATACACTGATCACAACTGATGACATTTATAACATTCCACATCAATAGTTCCACTATCATCACCTCATCTACAGTGAAAGAAGAGGGATTCTTTTCATTATCCCCTCTCTAGGAACAATACTGGTAGCTAAAATTATACAGAATTCAGTTTCACTTTATTATGCCTTTCATCTACAATACTAAAGCTATTGGATATATGGTTTTCCTGGTTCAACCAATCAATAAATATTTATTAGACTCTTGCAGCAGGTAGGTAGCACAGTGGATAAAGCACTGGCCCTGGATTCAGGAGGACCTGAGTTCAAATCTGGCCTCAGACACTTGACACTTACTAGCTGTATAACCCTGGTTAAGTCACTTAACCCTCATTGCATTGCAACAACAAATAAATGAATGAATGAATGAAGAAACAAACAAATAACTGAATGAATGAACAAATAAACAAATGAGTGAATGAATGAATAAATAAATAACTGGATGGGTGGATGAGTGAATAAATTAATAAATAGATAGATAAATAAATGGATGGATGAATTAATTAATTAATGTTTATTAGACTCCTGTCTTGTTCTGAGCACTGGGATACAAAAAGAGGCAAAAGACAATCCCTGCTCTCAAGGAATTTACAGTCTAATGGGGGGAGACAACATGCAAAAAATATATACAAAACAAGCTACATATAGAAAAAAATGTTCAGTCCTGTCTGACTCTTCAAGACCCCATTTGGGGTTTTTTTCACAAAGATACTAGAATGGTTTGCCATTTCCTTCTCCGGCTTATTTTACAGATGAGGAAACTGAGGCAAACAGGGTTAAGTGACTTGCCCAGGGTTACACAACTAGTAAGTGTCTGAGGATAGAGTTGAACTCAGAAAGATAAGTCTTCCTGACTTCAGGTCTGGCACTTTATATACCAACTAGCTGTCCCACAGAGTAAAAGGGAATTAATTAAGAGAGAGGAGGCAATGGAATTAAGAGGTGTTGGGAAAGGCTTCCTATAGAAGATGAGATTTTAGTTGGGACTTAAAGGAAGCCAGGGAGGTCAGTGGCAGAAGTGGTGGAGGGAGAACATCCCAACATGGAGATGAGAGATGACATGTCTTATCTGTGGAACAGCCAGGAGACCAGTGTCACTGGACAGAAGAGTATTGTCAGGGAGTAAGCTGTAAGAAGGCTGGAAAATACAAAGAGTATTATGTTACAAAGGACTCTCTGAATGCCAAACAGACTATTTTGTAGTTGATCCTAAAAGTAATAGGGAGCCACAGGAATGTATCGAGGGGCAGAGGTGACATGATCATAACTGTGCTTTAGGAAAATCACTTTAGTGGCTGAATGGAGGATGGAATGGAGTGAGAGAGACTTGAGACAAGCAGACCCAACAACAGGCTACTACAATAATCCAGGCATGAGGTGATGGAGGGTCTACACTAGAGTGGTGGCAGTGTCAGAGGGGAAAAGGGGCCCATTCAAGAAATGTCACAAAGGTAAAATCAACAGGCCCTGGCAATAGCTTGGATATGGGGGGTGATATGGGAGGAGTCCAGGATGAATCCTAGGTTGTGAGTCTGGGAGGATGGCGTGATCTTTTCCAGTAATAGGAAAGGTAGGCAGTGGGGAAAGGTTTAGGGAGAAATATCATGAGTTCTATTTTTGATATATTAAGTTTAAGATGTCTACTGGACATCCAGTTCAATATGTCTGAAAGGCAATTGAAAATGTGAGAATGGAGGTCAGCAAACAGATTAGGGCAGGAGAGGTAGATTTGAGAATCACCAACATAGAGGTGGTAATTGAATCCATGGAAGCGGATGACATCACCAAGTGAAATATCATAGAGAGAAAAGAGCAGAGGACCCAGGACAGAATCCTGAAGGAAACCTATGGGTTAGAGGGCAAAATCTGGAGGAGGATCCAGCAGTGGAGGCAGAGATGGAGAGGTCAGAGAGGTAGGAGGAAAACCAGGAGAGAAGAGAGTCCTGGTTCTTGTGACTTCACTCTTTTCTCCTCGTATTCATCATTTTTATGGTGCAATAACATTCCGTTATCTTCATGTACCACAATTTGCTTAGTGATTACTCAACCCATGGATTTCTACTCTGTTTCCAATTCTTTGCTGCAACAAAAAGTACCGGGGTGAATATATTTATATATTTGGAAACTCTGATTGTGTCTTTGACTTCTATCTGGATTAAAGGGCCTGGAAATTTTTGTTTTGTTTTGTTTTGTGTTAAAACAAAATTATACATTGCTTTACAGAATGGTTGGAGCAATTAACAGCTGCATCAACAGTGTATTAGTAAGCCTGTCTTTCTTACAGTCCTCCCAACACTGACTATTCCCATCTTCTACTGTTTTTGACAATTTGATGGACGTGGGTGAAAACTTCAGTTCCATTTTTTTGACTCAAAGCTAGTAGATTTGAAGCTTGACTAGCATGACTTAAAGTTGAGCCTAGAAGGAGGACTGGCAAATACTGGAGCTCTCTTGCCTTTCACCAATTCTGCCCTGCTCTTCATGTAGGACAGGGCCTTCATCTCTCCAGGACAGAAGTCTATGCCAGTAGGCCTTGGCAGAGAGGTTACATTTGTTCATATCCTTTGACCACTTATACATTGAGGAATGCCTCTTCATCTTATATATTTGTGTTAATCCCCTAGATAATCTGGATATCAGAACTTTATCAGTAGTATTTTATATAAATATTTTTCCCAGTTGGTAGTTCCCCATCTTATCCTAGCTGCATTGATTTTGTTCAGGCCAACCCTTTTCAGTTTTGTGCAATCAAAAATATTGGGGATTTTTATCTTTTATAACCATATATATCCCTTGTTCGGTTAAGAATTCTCTTAATAGCCATAGTAATAAAAGATAGCTCTTTGAATTCTCTTTCCATTTTTTCATGATGCGAACTTTTGGATTTAGGTTGCATATATATTTGGGATTTGTTTTGATACATGGTACAAGATGCTGAGCTACGACCAAAAAAAAAAAAAAAACTTAACCAAACCAGCTTTCCCAGAAGTTTTTTTGTAATCTGGAAGGGTTTTCCCAATTAGTTTGTGCTCTTAGGTTTATCAAAAATTGGACTATTAAATTCATTTCTAATATTTGTTTATATATGTTCCACCGGCATTCTTTTTTTTAAGCCAATGCCAAATAGTCTTGGTGATTTTTTTTTATAATATAGCTTTAGGTCTGTCAGTGTTACCCCCCTTTCATTCCTACTTTCTTCATTATTTTCCCCAAGATTCTAGATCTTTTGTTTCTCCAGATGAATACTGTTGCCATTTTGGCTAACTCTATAAAGTAACCCTATTAACTATTTGACATAGCATGAAATTTATAAATTAATTTAGTTGGTATATTCATTTTTATTATATTGGCATGATGCAATTATGGGCACTGAATATCCCTATAATTAATTGCCTTCTTTTATTTCAATAGAGTATTTTGTAATTGCATTTATATGTCTTGAGTATTCCCAGGGACTTCATTCATTTTGAGGTTGTTTTAAATTATTTCTCTTTCAAATATTTCCTCCTGATTTTTGTTATTGTTATACAGAAATGGTAATGATTTTTGTGGATTTATTTTGTACCTTCCTTATTTACTGGAATTTTTTAATGTTTCAGTTCGTTTCTTTGCCTTATTCTGCTCCACCCACCTGCCCCTAACAACATCACATAATAGTGAAGAGAAGGGAGGGACGTCCTTGCTTTACCGTTATATTTTCTGAGAAAATTTCTCATGTTTCTCCTTTACAAATAATGCTAGCTTTGGTCCCATATATGTACACTGTTATCATATTTCAAATAGTCCTCCTATACCTGTGCTTTGGGCTTGGGTGGAGGGGGTAGCCATATTGTCATTTTCTGCATTTATTTACGTAAATGGGTTTTGTTTGTTATCTTTATATATGATTGTTTTCTAAATGTTGAATCATCCTTTAATCCCTGGTATAACTTTAATTTGGTCATAGCAAATAAATTTTTTATATATTTATTACACTACTCTTTCTGCTAAGAATGTATTTTAAATGTTTTCATCAATATCCCTGATTTGAGTAGTTGAACCATATTTGTCTCATAAAATAGATTTTAATAATTTATTCAGCATAAATGTGAATTGCTATTTAAACATTTGATATTATGTACATGAAGATTCATCTGAACATGAGTGTCCACTCCTTTTTATGTGGGATGGAATTAAGATCAAATTGATCATGAGTTGTCCCAAAAGAATCACAAGACTCAGTGATTCAGTTTCCCAAGTTTTACTGGAATACTGTGAGTGACCACAGGGAGAGAACCAGAAAAGTGGAAAGGTATCTCTCGAATAGGAAAAGAAAAGACATTTATATTTATAGTATGGATAAATTGATTATAAGTCTCATTATAATAATTTCCACCATAGGGAGGTACAAGGGAGGGCTTATCCTAATTTGGACTTCCTGGGGGCTTAAACCAACCCCTGACACTGGTACTTTTTTTCTGTGGAGGTGTGTTTTGAGGGTTTACCCATCATAAAGTGAATCTGGGGACAAATTTGGCATTTTCTGCACATGTTACCTCAACTTGACAAGGTAAGAGTGTCCCTGAGTTTCATTCCCAGGTCTAGTTTCTGGGTTATCAATTAAAATTTCTATAAGCTGTCTCTATGTCTTTGTTATAGTTAAGGTCTCTATGACCTGCCTCTTTATGTTCTTGTTATGAGTGCTGATTAATGTGGGTAATGAGAATCTAGACCCTGACTTGTTTTAATGAAAACTCAAGTCTTAAGTTATCCATTAACTGGGGTCTGAATCTCTCTTAGAGATCAGATCTAAATTAGAGCTTGGGTCTTAGGTTTTACTGTTAACCCCTTTTTTTGCCTCCTATATCACTTTCTTTATTCCTTTATAATTTATTCAATTTCATTTTATGATATTGGGTTATAGTTGTTTAAGAGTTCTATTTCTTGGCTTGTTAATTTCAGTATTTTATATTTTTGTAAGAAATGGTCCATCTCCACTAAATTTTCCATTGTGATAGCATTTAATTTTATAGTGTAGGCTCTAATATTTTAATTTCTCCTTTATTGTTAGTTTACCTTATTCATTTTTATCTTGAGAAATTGGTTTTACTCTCTTATTTTAAAAAAAATCAGGTTATCAATTTTATTTGATTTTTCAAGCAACCAGCATTTTATTTTGTTTCTTATTTCTACAGTTTTCTCATTGTTTCTTTTCTAATTTTGAAATTTTCTTCTTTTGTTCTTAGGTTGGATTTGCTAATTTACTTACTCTCTAGTCTTTTTTTGAAATTGTATGCTCCAGGGGCAGCTAGGTGGCACAGTGGATAGAGCACCGGCCCTAGAGTCAGGAGGACCTGAGTTCAAATCCGTCCTCAGACACTTAACACTTACTAGCTGTGTGACCCTGGGCGAGTCACTTAACCTCAATTGCCTCACCAAAAAGCAAAAAAAAAAATTGTATGCTCCATGCTTTCCACCTCCAAAAAAAGACCTTATTTTGATTGAACACAGACTGAATCATACTATTTCTCACTTTCATTCTTTCATTTTTTTCTCTTATTCAAATTTTCTTATGCAAAATGACTAATATGGTAATGTTTTACATCACTGCACATGAATAGCCTATATCTGCTTAATGCCTCAAGGAGGGGAGAGGGGAGAGAAAGAGGGATAGAATTTGGAACTCAAAACTTTAAATAAAATGTTTATTTTTTTTTAGTTGTATGCTCAGTTTATGAGGCTTCTCTTTTTCTGTCTTAAACATAGGCTTTAAAATGTATCATTTTTCTTCTGAGGATCGTTTCATTCATTCACTCATTCATTCTACCAAGATTTACTAAACATCTGCTATGTACATACATTGTACTAGGTGTTGGGTACAAATACAAAAACAAAGCCATCCCTATCCTCAGGAAGCTCACATTCTCACAAGCATTAGTGGAATGTTTTAGCTACGTACAAAAAAATTTCAGTATATTTTTCATCATGATGGTTCTCTTTTGCATAGGTATTTATTGTATCTATAATTAATTCTTTAATCCATTCATTATTCAAGATATCACTATTCAATTTCTACCTGCTTGTGCTTCCTATGTTAATTATAACTTCTATTATATTGTGTTCTGTAAGGAATATGTTTAATATATCTGCCTTTTTAATACTTATTTATAACTTTGCTATGTAAAGATATCATAGAATGATGACAAATATGTATATCCTTTTAAATTCTCATTGGAAAATGCATTAATTATTTTAAATCTAGTTAGTTCAAAAGTCTGTTTGGTTCTACATTTTCCTTGTTTTTCTTTCTATTCAGGCAAAGAGCATATGATTAACTAAGAAGTGAATTGATTAATAAATATTTATTGAATTGAATTGAATGGAGAGAAGAAAAGAATTCCCTTATGCCCCAATCACTTCCAAAAGAGTGGAAAGAAAGATCCCTAGCACATAGAGGTGGAAAAGACCTTGGAGATCATGAAGTCCAATCACCTCATTTTGTAGGTAAGGAAACTAAGGCCCAGAGAAGTGACACAACTTGTGTAAAGGTGCACAGAGAGTATAGTTGGGATTAAAAATATGGATCCAGATCAGGTATTCTATCTACTACATTCAACTTATGCTTAACATAGAAAATGACTATTAATTATAGATCATAAATCTAAAATCTAGAAGGGACCATTGTCATTGTTGTTGTTAAGTCATTTCTGACTCTTCCTGACCCCATTTGGGGTTTTCTTGGCAAAGATACTGGAGTGGTTTACCATTTCCTTCTCCAGCTCATTTTACAGATGAGGAAACTGAGGCAAGCAGGGTTAAGTGACTTGCCTGGGGTCACACAGCCAGTAAGTACTTGAAGTCATATTTGAACTCTGGAAGATGAGTCTTCCTAACTCCAGGCCTGGCACTCTATCCATTGTTCCACCCAGCTGCCCAGAAAGGATGATGGGGGTCATATAATTCAACTCCTTTTAAAAATGAGGTAACAAAGGACCAGGAAGATACATCACACAAGTAGTAAAAGCACCAAGTAGGATTTGAACCCAGATCTTCTTACATCAAGTCCACTGCTCTATCTACTATACCCCACTGCCTCATCATTTGGAAAAAACTATGTCATCCAGAACTGACCCAGAAAATTTAAGACTGACCACTGAGATACCATCTCACTTGCTTCCCTTGCAATCTAATTTCAAAGATTCAAGCATGGAACTACTTCCCTAGGGACACAATTTCATAGGCCAGTAGGGTTTATCTATTGAAATATTTCCAAATTCCCTGACCAACTTGTTCCTTCACTCCACTACATCCCAATATAACCATCTTCATCTCCCTCTTGAGCTCTTGGTCAGGACCCTCCAAAAATGAGTCCATCTCCTCCCCCACACACAAGGTGGGAAAATCATACCCTTCCACAGTCTAGATGGAAACCAGTTTTTAAAAAATAATAATAAATCTCTCAGCTCTAGGTGAGTGAAACACACACACATTGATTCATTGAAAACTGAAAGTCCCTATGGTGGAATGGATCTGGGAGGCAGGGGAGGCAGGAAAGACCTATATGAGGCTGAAGCAGTCCACCAAGGCTCCCAGGCACCTGGAAAGATTTAACGATGAAATGTTGGTGGAAAGGGAAGAAAAAAATGTAAATCCCAACAGTTGCAGAGATTATAGATGATGCTTGTCCACTGAGGGGCTAAATAAAAATTCTTGGAAAGGATCAAATGAGCCAGGGGCTGTCTTACAGTGCTCTCTTGGCTGTTTGTAGGTAGCTTATCACCTGTACAAGAAAGCTTATATTCCTAGGAGCAAGTATATAATATTCTTCTTTTTTATTTTATTTATTTATTTATTTTAGTTTTTAACATTTGTTTAGATAAGATTTCCAATTTCAAATTTTCCCCCTCCCTCCCCCTCCCCTAGACAGCAGGTAATCTGATATAGGTGTTTATATATATATATATATATATATATATATATATATGTATATATGTATATGTATATATGTATATATGTATATATATATGTATGTATATGTATGTATGTATATGTATGTGTATATATGTATATATATATAATAACATTAAACATATTTCTGCATTAGTCACGTTATATGAGAAGAATCAGAGCAAAAAGGAAAAACCTCAAAAAAGAAAAACAACAGTACCAAAAACAAAAGAAATAGTATGGTCCAATCAGCATCCATATTCCACAGTTCCTTTTTTTTCTGTATTTGGAGAGCCTTTTCCATCATGAGTCCTTTGGAACTTTCTTGAACCATTGGATTGATGAGAAGAATCTAGTCTATCACAGTTGATCAACATAATATTCTTCTTAATGTGAGAGCAATTGCATATTCAACTATAGATGCATCTACTTAGAATCATATGTTAACAGAAGTGGAAGGGACTAGAGATTACCTAATCCAAACCACCACCATTCCCCTTAACAAATGAGAAAACTGAGGTGCAGAAACTTTAAAAGACTTGCCCAAATCACAAGGACAGCAAATGTCACAATTCAGGCTTGAACCCAATTTAATTCAAGTTAACAAGCACTTACTGAGCACCTAGTATATGCCAGAAACTGTCCTGGACCCTGAAAATTCAGATACAAAAATGAAACCATCTCTTCCCCCAAGGAGCTTACATTCTATCAGAGGAAACAACATATGCATAAGTATAAGATGAGTATAACAAACATGTATAAAAAATATAGCATGTATACAAAGTAAATGCAATATCATTTGGGGAAAAGGCACTAGAAACTGGAGGATCAGGAAAGACATCATGACACAAACCATGTTTGAGCTGAACATTGATTCCAAGAGCCAAATTGAAGAGGGAGTATATTTCAGGCATATGGTAAAGATAGTGCAAAGACATGAAGAGAAGCTATATAAGATTGTATATAGGGATAATAAGTTAGCACTTATAATAATAATAATTTACTGGTTTAAGATCAGCAAAGTATTCTACACATATTAAGTCATTTCATCCTCACAAAAACCCATTTTGCAACTGAGAAAACTGAATCACAGAGTAGTAAAGTGACTTTCCCAGGATCACACAGTGAGGAAGTATCTAAGGCAAGATTCAAATTTATGTCTTCCTGATTCCAAGTCCTGTATTCTATGCACTATGTTATCTAGCTGCCATGAGGAACATCAAATAGTCCAGTTTGGCCAGATCCTAGATTGTGTGGTGAGGAGTAATGTTTAGTAAGCCTGGAAAGAGAGATTTCAACCAGATTATTTGGGTCTTTAAATGTCAAAAAAAAGAAACTTGTATTTTATACTGGACTCAATAAGTATTCTTGAGCAAGAAAATGATGTGATCAGTTACATGCTTTAGGAATAACAGTTTGTAGTAGACTATAGAGGATGAATTAATTCCTTCAATTTATGTTCATGTGATATGACCTCAAGGTACTGTTATGGGAATTTTTTCAATTAATTTTATTAATTTCTAATTTTCAGGACTCAGGGTCATTCCTCCTGCAACTTTTGTTTAACTAAAAGCCTGTATTCTGTTAATATTAACTTCACTCATGGAATAATAGTAGCAAGGAAATTGGGGTAGCTAGGTGGCACAGGAGGACCTGAGCTTGAGTGCAGTCTCAGACACTTGACACTTACTAGCTGTGTGACCCTGGGCAAGTCACTTAACCCGCATTGCCCTGGGAAAAAATAGTGGTAAGGGAAGATTTCTGACATTCCTGATATAAGAAACCACATGAGAAGATGAAGGGAATACGGCATCTTTAAAACCTCCCTAAATTATTTTATTTGTAGAAGAATTTCCCTAAACTCAAGTATTTATGACATGTAAGTCCCTTCCTCTCAATTAGCTCATTTTAACCTCCTTAAAATGTAGCCTCAGGGCAGCTAGATGGCGCAGTGGTAAAGCACCGGCCCTGGATTCAGGAGGACCTGAGTTCAAATCCAGCCTCAGACACTTCACACTTATTAGCTGTGTGACCCAGGGCAAGTCACTTAACCCCAATTGCCTCACTAAGAAAAAAAAAAATGTAGCCTCTTGGTTTTGTAAATGTAGGATTTTGTGCATTCATTATTTAATCTGTAACCTGACAATTTATTTATAGAGTCTGTTTAACCAGGTTTGTTTCCTTAGGAGATGTATGAAATTATGACTCTGATTAACTAAGTTTGTTCAACTTTTATGACATTAAAGGAAGCATGGGATTTCTGTCTTTTTTTTTTTTTTACTTTTATAGCTTAAAAGAATGTGGAAAATTGCAATATGCAAAAGAATTAGTTCTCTGTCTCTCTGACATAATTTTCTTTATAAAAGCTTGTCAGAAAAGCTTAATCTCTCTTGAAGGGTTATTTTTCTGCCCCTCTTAGCCTGTGCTTAAGCATAATAATACCTAGGTTTTTACCTCCATAATTTCTGCATTGTGGTAGATAGATTTTGGCCACAGTTACCTATTATGTGAACTCAGAAAGGAAATATTTCTCCTATAACAGCTCTTAACCATCTTGGTCATCCTCCTCTGGACACTTTAAAGCTTATCAGTATTTTTCCTAAAAATGTGGTGCTGAGATAGGAATACAATACACAGATATGGTGTAACCAGGGCAGAGTACAAGGGACTATCATTTTCCTAACCCTGGACATCATATTTATATTAATGTAACCAAAGATGGTTTTGGTTTTCTTGGCTACTATATCACACTTTGGGCTTATATTGAACTTGCTCCCAAATCTTTTGCAGTCTAATCCCAATAGTTATCTGTGCAGAAACTTAAACTTAGTCCACCCGCCTGGGCTGGGTCACCCCTCTTTAGATATCCTGGCAGCTCTTCAATTGCAGGAGCCTACCATATTTGTGCCAGACTATTAGTGTAGGTTAGTGGTGTCAAACTCAAATAGAAATGGATCCCTTTGAGCCCTATATTTACTTTGCAAACCACAAATTAACATTATCTAAGTTGTTTTTGTTCTTTATTTCATTAAACATTTCCTAATTATATTTTAATCTGTTCCCAGCCTCACTGTGGAGTTTTGTAGGAGGGGCAGTTTGATACCTCTTGTGAAGACATCTGATTGGCTTTAGCCCTACCATGGCTCAAAATACCCACAAGTCTCAGTCTCCTCAGCTTCAGAACTAGAAGCATACACCACTATTCCAACCCCTCCTTTTTAAAAAAAAATAATAAAATAGGCTAGGTGGCACAGTGGATAGAGCACAGGCCCTGGAGTCAGGAGTACCTGAGTTCAAATTCGGCCTCAGACACTTAACACTTATTAGCTGTGTGACCCTGGGCAAGTCACTTAACCCCAATTGACTCACTAAAAAAAATAATAATAAAATAAAATTTTGCAGATTCTGCATGCAAAGCCAGATAGAGATAATTTTATCTTGAACCAGTAAGAAAATCCATAGCCCAGAATCTCAGATTCAGCTGTATTTCTCTACCTTGTGGGAACAAGACTCAGTAGGGAAAAAAAATGAGCTCTTAATCCTTTACACTTAGATCCTGAAGAATCTGAGAGTGGTTTCATTCTTTTTTGATGGTCTTAGGAGAAGAAGAAAAGGGGATAGAAAGAGAATGTACTAAGGAGGAAAGTATGAAAAGGGGGAAGGAATTTACTATTTCACTTAATAGGATTGTATGAGATAAAGAATATATAAATATGGAGGGAGAGTTGGGGGCAACAGGTATCCCATGAGCCTAATGTTCATCTGAAACAAACAGACATTGATGCATAAAGACAGTGAAAAGCTTAGTATAGAAATACATTAAACTCAAAAGGAAAATAAATAGGTAGGGACAGGGAGAGGGGGATAAGATAAGAGGGAGGGTAAGATAGGTAAAGGAACAGTAATAGGAAAAATAAAATCCAACATCAAAGGGTGGATTGTGAATGGGGTATTAAAAGAAAAGAAAGAAAGAATAAAAAATCAGTGATGGGGATAGTGCAAAAGGAAGAAAAGAGAGGCAATTGGATAGAAACAGAAATTACTAGAGATTAGGGGCACCTAGGTGGCACAGTGGATAGAGCACCGGCCCTGGAATCAGGAGGACCTAAGTTCAAATCCAACCTCAGATACTTGACACTTACTAGCTGTGTGACCCTGGGCAAGTCACTTAACCCCAATTGCCTCACCCAAAAAAAATTACTAAAGATCACTAGTATTAATTATAATGGGAACTTGGCATGTTACCCTAGGTGTGGTGGCCCATAACCTCAGCTGTTTACTAGAGTATTGTTACCCTGTCTTTGTCAGGTAGAGACTTTCTAGTCACTTTAACTTAGCAAACAGCCATGAAGATTTAAATACTAGAAGCTTGCAGCAGAGAGAAGCTCTGTGACTATGACACCATCAGAAATGTCCAGCAGAGACAATCAATGTAATACCCAGCAAAGAGAAGAGAAACACTATCCAGCAAAAATGAAACACCCAGTAGAAAACAACAGAGAACATCATAGAACAACCAAAACAAATGTGATGACATCTCTGTGGGACATCAGCAGTTTTGCAGCATCAGAAGTATGTGGTGATGTGTCTTGGCCACATAGGTCCCTTTTGTGTGTGCCCTGAATTTGCATTCCCTGGTTACACATTCTCTTTGCTGAGCCCACACAGAGTCTCAGGTCTTAGGTGGCCTTTCTGGGAGCCAACATATGAGAGGGATTGCCCCAGGTGCTATATGAACACAGATAATAAACATAAGTATCATACTGATAATTTCCCAGACCATAGTCTGCTGTTTTCTTCTTGAAGGGTTCACCACACTTGTATAAAGTGAATTATTGATGTACCGGATTGTGGAGTGAGAAAGAAACAGAGTTAAAAAGAGGTGCTGAGAGGAATATCTTAATATAAAAGCACAAAAGTAATTTATTAGGAGCCAGAGGGCTTTCTGAGATTCATCTCTGCTAAGCAACATCTGCCCAATATATCTTAAGGGAAAGACATACTTTTAATTCACAAATTGGAATGTGAACATAAGTTGGTTCTTAACGACCTTGGAAGTGAACTACAAAGAGGTTATATTGACCCCGATTCTCCATGATAAAGGAGGAATAAGAATGCAAAGGGGAGAGAGAATAAGTCCTTCTTGATCTTCACACAGAGAGCTCATGAAAAAAAATATTCTAGTCCATTTTCCCAAAACCAGGCAAAATCATTCCTAAACAACTCCAGAGGGATAAGGTAGAGCTTAGCAGAGTGGAAAGCCCTGACTGTGGGTCAGAAGATTTGAACTAAAAGCCAGTTCTACCCTTTCACTAGCTATGGGACTATGCGCACCCTTCCTGTAAGTAACCTTAATCTTTTTACTCCTCAATTTCCCCATCTACAAAATCAAACCATTGACCCTTGCACCATATATCTAAAAGGGTAGTCATGAGAATCAAGTGAGACAATGTAGGTCAAGCAGTTAGAAACAATATATAGATCTTTAGGGTCAAAATTCCTGCCCTTAAGGGAGTGGCTCTATTACTGTGATAGGGGTAGGGGGAAGGGACAATTATTAGTACTAGGGACAATTACACCAACCATCTGGAAGAGATGGTCCAAAAGTTTGGATCCAGTAGAGTTAATAAGAAGCCATACCAAATTAAACAAGAATTTCTAAGTTTTCAGAGTTATCCAGGTGGGCTAAGAAGGAGAAGGGATAGAAGCTTCAGTAAATGGTACATGACTGAGTCAAAATGGAATCAGGGAGAATATATTGCACAAGGGAGGAGTCATTAAGCTACATTCCCTGAATGTGCCCTCTTCCTCTATTAGAATGTAAGTACTTGGGGGCAGCTAAGTGGTGCAGTGGATAGAGCACTGGCCTTGGATTCAGGAGGACCTGAGTTCAAATCCGACCTCAGACACTTGATACTTACTAGCTATGTGACCCTGAGCAAGTCACGTTAAGTGACCTCATTGCCCCACAAAAAAAAAAAAAAGAAGAAGAATGTAAGCACTGAGGACAGGCTTAATTTGTATCTCCAGGTCCTAGTAGGATGCCTGGAACATAGCAGGCACTTAATAATGCTTCTTCATTCATTTATTCATCAATGGAATGTTAGTTTGGGGTTAAATAATTTTTCCACACATGTAAGACAAGGTTCTTTGATGGCTAAAGCATATTTAGCCATGCCCCCTCCCTGCTCATCTATATTGGTTATTACATGTGAATCGTGCCACACTCATGCCTCTTTCTTAAGATTTTCAGAGGTAACGATGCTATATCAAGGGAATGTGGGGCATAGCAATTCCACATTCCACAACTGTCAGCACTTCAGTTTAAAGGAGCAGCACTCTACCCCTCCACCTCTGCCAACACTCTTATGAGGAGTAACCTACCATACTGGGTAAGCAGTCAAATACCTAATAATCTATGGGGTAAAATCTGGTCATTTTTGTAGCTTTTCAGGTGGGGCAGTAGTGTACAAAAACTCCTGAAGTCTTGCTATGTTGCCTGGCATGCTGAAAACCAGTCCCCACTGCCTAAGAGAGAATCATCAAAACCTAGAGGTTAAGAATTCAAACTCCACCCCTCCTCAGTCCACCCCCAGCAAACTCACTTTAATTCTGTCTGAAGAGAAGTGAAAAGGGCATTATAGATTAAAACCAACACTCCCGAACACCAAACAGGAAGCCAGCCCTGCATAATGAGTGCAGGTGTGATGTGACCAGCATTAATGTCACTGAATTGATAATGCATCCAGAACAAAGATAACAATGGTGTCTCATGGGTTCTTTGCTTCCATAATCATCAGAAACAAATTCCATCTTAACTAGGGGAAAAGGAAAGGATGGAGGGGAGGGATAGATACCAAATTAGCCCTGAGAATGAATGGGGAAACATGGCCTCTTCCTAAACAGCATTAGAAAGACCTGCATAATGAGGACAGTACATAATAAAGGGTTAATGAAATTGAGAAAAGACTGCCTTCTATGAAATTACCTGATTTAGGAGGTTTATATGAAAATGTCAGTTTAAGGAAGGAAAGAAAAAAAACATTGCAAAGAGCAATTCTTTCTCCACTAAGACCATAGGATTATAAATTTATAGCAGGAAAGGACCTTTAAGATCACCTAATCTAGTCCCTTCATTTTCTAGATGAGGAAATAAAGGCCCATAGAGGCAAAGTGACTAGTCCAAGATCAAACAGATACTAAGAAATGGAGTTGGGATTAAACCCAGGCACCTATAGGTTCTCTGACTGTGGATTCAGTGTTCCTTCCACTTTACTACACCATCACTTTCTGAAGTCCTCTTTTAATGCCTTATCCTAAATGGGAATATCTTAGATTCTCTCTTTTTAACAACTGAATATTTATGAGAGAGAGTGGGAAAGAGACAGACAGAGAGAGGAAAGAGAGAAGGGGGTAAGGGGGGGGGAGAGACAGAGACACAGAGAGAGAGAGGAAAGAGAGACAGAGACAGAGAGACAGAGAGGAAAGAGAGAGACAGAGAGGAAAGACAACCAGAGACAGAGAGAGAGGCTGGCCCTAGAGACAGAATCTAAATTCTAGTAGCATGGGGATGAGGAAGATATCTGAAACACAGGTGGCATGGTTTGGAAATGCCTTGGAAGTGACTTGTTGAAAATATAAAGAGCAGAGCAAGATCATTTGTCATCTGTAGCACCTATTCAAGTATTGCTGTACCAAATGAACAGCTCACTGTGTAGCTATGTGTCATCCTTTATCCAGATGTATAAACTGCATTTGCCCAGCTTTGTCATAGTCTGGAACAATATGATGTACACAGTACGGTCAGTGAACAGGAGGATTTGGAAAGCCAACACCATCCATCCCCCATGAATATTTCTTCTGTTTAAACTCTGTACAGAACATCTTCCAGGACCAATGTGGGCACCTTGTATCCTTGCTTTTCATCTTATTTGACATCAATACTCAGCTGATGACTTAAAAAAAAAGTTGTCATCATAGTCACGCCTATATGAAACTCTTGTATAATTTTAATGGGTATGTAGGGAGGCACTCTATATGAGGAGAGCCTTCAAGGTAGTTTTTTTGTTCTACAAAAACAGAACGTTCTCATATAAATCAATAAAGAAATCACAAAGCAGAATTATATTCTCCAAACCTCTGTTATATGACAGTAAAAATGTAGTCTGCTATAGAAAATCATCGATGAAAACCTGCTTGCTCCTATTTCACTTTTTTTTTCATTTACACCCTCTCTGTCTATCTAGTGCTACAACTAGACAGGTACTGCTAGACTGAAGCCACATGGGCTGGCAACCTTCACCAGCCCTTGCCTTTGTCTGCCCTCACAAAGGGTTCACTTGGTTCTCTGATGGTCGCCTGTCTCCCCAATAAAGGAACTGGGGGGGGGGGCAGAGCCAAGATGGCAGAGGAAAGGCTTGTGACTTCCCCAAGTTCCCAACAAACCTGTCCACACACTCCAAAATAATGCCATAAGACAACTCCCAGAGCAGCCTATCCCACAAAAGAAGAGAGAGACTATTTTCCAGCCAAAGATGGCTTAATTAGGTGACTGGGATCACCTGCTGTCCGGGCTGAGAGAGGACCTCAGTGTGTGGTGCAGACCATGCCTCCAGAGCCTCAGAATCTTCAGCACCAGTAACTCCTTTTGAAACTTGGCTCATGGAACAATGAGGGAGTTCAGTGCTTGGCCAGGGTGAAATAGCTGTGGTCTCTGATGGAGTTTAGGTGGAGAGCCCAGATTCTGAACCAGTAATCTGACTCCAGTGGCAGCAGCCCAGTGGGGGAGGGGAACAGGCATGCCCAGGTTCCCACCATAGAGAATCAGATTTCAATCAGACATCTGCTTCCAGGTCAAGATGAGTAGGCAGAGAAAGCAGCAGACCATAGAAAGCTTCTTTGGGGGCAAGGTAGACCAGAATACACCCTCAGAAGAAGATAATAACAAAGTCAAAGCTCCAACATCCAAAGCTTTCAAGAAAAATATGAATTGGTCTCAGACCATGGAAGCTCTCAAAAAGGACTTTGAAGAAAAAGTAAGAGAGATAGAAGGAATATTTAGAGGGGTAGAGGAAAAAATAGGAAGAGAAATGATAGGGATGCAGGAAAGTCACAAGAAAAAAGTCAACAGCTTGAAAAGTCAAATGGAAAAGGAGATACAAAAGCTCTCTGAAGAAAATAATTGCCTAAGAAATAGGATTGAACAAATGGAAGCTAGTGACTTTATGAGAAACCAAGACACAATAAAGCATATACAAATAAATAAAAAATATAGAAGGCAATATAAAATATCTCCTTGGAAAAACAGCTGACCTAGAAAATAGATCCAGGAGAGAGAATTTGAAAATCATTGGACTAACTGAAAACCATGATCAAAAAAAGAGTTTATACATCATCTTTCAAGAAATTGTCAGGGAAAATTGCCCAGATATTCTAGAAGCTGAAGGTAAAATAGAAATGGAAAGAATCTACCAATCACCTCCAGAAAGAGATCGCAAAAGGAAAACTTCCAGGAATATTATAGCCAAATCCCAAAGATCCCAGGTCAGGGAGAAAATATTGCAAGCAGCTAGAAAAAAAGGAATTCAAATACTGTGGAGCTACAGTAAGGATAACACAAGATCTAGCAGCAGCTACATTAAAGGACTAGAGGACATGGAATATGATATTCCAGAGAGCAAAGTAACTGGGACTACAACCAAGAATCACCTACCCAGCAAAACTGATAATAATCTTTCAGAGGTGGGGCAGCTAGGTGGTGCAGTGGATAGAGCACCGGCCCTGGATTCAGAAGGACCTGAGTTCAAATCCGGCCTCAGACCCTTGACACTTACTAGCTGTGTCACCCTGGGCAAGTGACTTAACCCCAATTGTCTCACCAAAAAAAAAAAAATTTTAAATAAAATAATCTTTCAGAGGAAAAAATGGGACTTCAATGAAAAAGAGGACTTTCAGACATTTGTGATGAAAAGACCTGAACTGAATAGAAAATTTGACTTTCAAATACAAGACCCTAGAGAGGCATAAAAAAGTAAACAGGAAGAAGAAACCATGAGGGATATTAAAAGGGTAAACTGTTTACCTTCCTACATGGGAAGATAATACTTCTAACTCATAAAAACTTTCTCATTATTAGGGCAGCTGAAAGGAATATACTTAGAGGGAACAGGTGTGAATTGAATATGAAGGGATGATATCTGTAAAGCATTTATCTTTTGTCTATCCTTGTGCAGGGTGGGGTGGCTTATGTCTGGGGCCAGATTTGGTCTCAGGGCCTCCTGGGTCCAGGGCTGGTACTTTGTCCACTGTGTCACCTAGATGATCCATGATGACACCTTTAAAATAAAGTTAAGGGGTAAGAGGAATGCATTGGAAGAAAGTAAAAGGGAAAGGTGGACTGGGGTAAGGTAGCTCACATAAGAGAAACAAGAAAAAGTTTATGGAGGGGAGAGGAAATTGGAGAAGGAACAGGGGAGTGAGTGGGCCTTACTCTCATCAGAATTGGCTCAAAGAGGTAATAACATACACACTCAAGTGGGTATAGTAATATATTTTGCCCTAAGGGAAAGTGGGAGGGGAAGGGGATAGGGGGGAGAGACAAAGGAAAGGAGGGCAGGTTGGGGGAGGGGGCAGTAAAAAGCAAAATGCTTTCAAGGAGGGATAGGGTGAAAGAAGATAGAAAATAGAGTAAATATCAAGGGGAGGGAATAGGATGGAGGGTAATACACTTAGCAATAGTAACTGTGAAAGAAATGATGAGCAGGATGATATCAGAAGGACATATGAAAAATGCAAACCATCAACAGAGGAAGAACTAATGGTATCTGAATACACATCAAAGTATATTTTATTTGTTAGTTCCTCTTTCTAAAGTTATTTTGTCTATTTTCTTTCACAACCTGACTAATGTGAAGATATTTTGCATAACTGCACATGTATGACATATTGAATTGCTTGATTTCATAGGGAAAGTTGAGGAGGGAGAGAGAAAGAAAATTTAGAACACAATGTTTTAAGAAATCAATGTGAAAAATTTGTGGGGGTTTTTTATGTAACTTGGGGAAAATTCTAAATAAAAAAAAATTTAAAAAGGAACTAGGCTCCCAGTATTTCAATTCTGCCCCCACCTCAGATTCCTGAAGAATAACTCTACTTTTGCCTCTTGCCTAAAGAGTCCTCCCCAGCAGGAGAGGGAAGAAATAAAAAGGTAACCAGCATTCAAGCATTAATTAGATATCGGAACCAGTGGTTTTATTCCCACACAAGACAAAGAATGCAAAGCAATAAAGAATCATAGAATAATTATAATCATCTAAGAGGCTGGTATTCACAACTCATTAGCACACTTACAACAGGGCTGCTCAATAGTTTTTTTTCACATTTCAGCCACTGAGAACAGCTCAATCAACACCAAGTAGATTCTGTCTTGCTTATGTTATCACTATGCATAGGCAACTCTTTCCCTCTCAGCCCTTCTGCCTCTGTTCTATTGCTCTAATAAGTGATTCCCCATTGGTTGGGTTCCCAGAAAGGGAAAGATGTGTCCCAGCTGTCTTTCAAGATCTCAGAAAGTTCTGAACCAAAGGAAAGAAGACATGAATAAGAGGCAGCCTCATCCCAGACAGTGACTGCCTAGAAAACCATGAGTTCATAACTTGAGAGCTAGTTGGGGGAAGGGAACTTTGAAAGTCATCACTACACCTTGAGACCAGAGAGAAAAAGATGCCTGAGAGGAAAGAACTGTCCCTTTAGTATATACATGGAATTCCAGCTCAGCAGCCAATTAAAGGGAAAGAGGAAGCAGTTAAAAGGGGTCTACACTTGCTCAGAGTCCATGGGGAGAGGGATAGGTCCTTTATCATGTATCCCCAAAGAGGTGATAAATGTCCATAGACTATTCTCATAGAGATTTATAGAAACTAAAATGCAGGTAAAAACATTGTCCACAATCTTTTCCGTTGTTTTTTATTCTTTCCATCTTTGAGATGTATTGAAAATTGATGCCTTAGCACCTGGAAAAGTGTGTTGCCTCCAGCATGGATTTTTTTTCCATATGAATTTGATCAGATTCAGCTGCTTTTCCTAGCTTCATCTTCATAATTAAATTCCATTGTCACTTTATCATACAACACAGCAGGTATGCAGGTGTTAGAGTCCAAATGTGATGGTTCCTTTTTTCACTGCAAATAATAATAGATCACTCTTAAAAATATGAGCAGATCTGCTTGGTTTTATATTTCTTCATTGTCCTTCTAGGAAGTTAGACCTCAATCTTAAAATTTGTAACAGAGACAAAGAAAGTTGGCTGTAGTCTAATATGTAACCTAGATTTGGGGAGAAGAGATTTTAAAGGACTCAGAGAAAAGATAGGAAAAATCCCATGGACTAAAATTCTGCAAAGGAAATCAACCCAGGAGGCTTGAGAAGCCTTTGTGAAAACACAAAAAGAAACAATTTCTAGGAGGAAAGGGGGTAAATTGTCTAAAGAGATTGATAGGTATACATAGAGACCTCATCAACCAACTTAGATTTTTGAAAGACAAGTACAGAAAATGGAAGCAAACAGGTGATAGAGGATGAATACAAAAGAATGGCATGATCTGTAAGAATAGCATCTTGAGTACTTGTGTTCAAAATGAGCTGAGGCTGCTGAGGAAAGCTAAGGAGAACAAAAGGGATTTTTAAGCTGTTTTGGATAAAAGATAAGATAAGGATAAGTGACAGGAACTGACCCTGTAATTTCACTGAAGTAGAAAAGAAGCTAACCAAAGACAGGATAGAACCTCTCTTAAGGATGAATGGGATGATGATAATGTGTAACAACCAAATCTACATTTATAGCACTTTGAGGTTTATTAACTGCTTTACATATATATTAGCTCAATAGAAAAGGTGGAACCGCTCAAATATCATTTTTTAAATTCTTTTTTGTCTTCTGAGGAGACTGAGCTTTGGACTGAAAGAACAGGGGAAAAAATAGACAACAGAGAGTGATTGCTTCAGGGAAATAGAGAAATAGCAAAATAGTCAAAGAGGACCCAGTGAAGAATTTAAGACGCAGGTGACCTCCATCCCAAGTTACTGAAAGAACTGGCAGATGTGGTTGCTGAACCAACACCTGAAATATCTGAAAGATTATAAAGAACCAGAAAGGTATTCCAGAACTAAGAAGGAAGAGGAACTGCTTTCTTTATTTTCTGAAAAGGGAAGAGAGTACAATCTGAACACTAATGACTAGTGAGCCCTGGCAAAGTTCTAGAGCATGATACTAAAAGAGATCATCCAGAACACTGTTCTTCAGATCCTAGAATTACATTAATAAAGTGGAGAACATCTTGAGGAGGGTGACAAGGATGGCCAAGAATACAAGGATTAGTTAAAGGGATAAGTAATGTTTGGCCTAGAAAAGAGGGGATATGGGATAGTCAATCATTATCAAATATTTAGGGGCTAATTATATGTAAGATCAGGTTTGTTTGTTCAGAGTCAGAGGGCAGAACTAGAAGCAATGGGTGAAAGTTGCCCAAAAGACAAAGTCAAGCTTGATAAAAAAAAATTTTTTTTAATTTTTTAACCTTCCTAAAAAGTAGTCACCCACAAGTAGAGCAAGAAAATGGCTTTGCCTTCACTAGAGATCTTCAAAAAAGGGTTGGTTCTAAATCTTTGTATAGTGGAACCTTGTTCAAGTGTGTTTTTGTAGCAGATTACTTCCAAAATACATTCCAAATCAGAAAGTCTATGACTCTATTGCTGATTCTTTTGGTTTTAATTGATGAATGCCTTTGGGATCATAGGATTAGAGATTGAGAGATGGAAGGGACCTCAGAAGTCCCAAACCCTTCATTTTATAGATCAGGAAACTGAATCACAAGGAGGTTGAGGGACTTACCCAGGGTCATATGAGTGATAAGCATCAGAGGCAGGATTTGAACCCAGCTCCTCTGACACCAAAGCTTGTGTTCTTTCTATGGTACCAAGATAATCTATCTTATTTCTTGTCAGACTCTCTGAAAACATGTTTTCTCTTCAAATGTTTTTTCACTGTTTCATGAACTGATACTGCTTGTCTTTAATCATCATCATCCTCTGCAATGTTTTACAAATAAGGTTTTACTTGAAACCAAAGTTACCCTTGGATGTCATCTCTCTCTGTCTCTCTGTCTCTGTCTCTGTCTCTGTCTCTGTCTCTGTCTCTGTCTCTCTCTCTCTCTCTCTCTCTCTCTCCTTGACAAGGTGACAAATTACTGACTGAAGTAATTAGTAATTTCTGGGCTCTTTTGGTTTCCTTATTGCAGCATCTATATCAGTTAAATTTTTTTTTAAAAAAAGGAACAACAACAATAAAGTCACTCTTGAATTTTGTCTATTTCTCAATTTCTGGAGTCTGCAACTTATTTAAACAGATTGGATTGGAGCTGCAAGGAAAGCACACAATATATTCTTGGAATTCAACATATAACCTTTGTGTCAGAGGCTCTCAAAACAGGAAGAAACTAGGTTCACTTGGGGGAAGGAGAAACAGGATTCTAACTCCTTTGGATCCTATCCCCTACCCAGAAAATCCCAGAAACCACTTCCTAACAACATTCAGGACATTACCATCTGTTCTTTTAGTTATCATGGGCAACAGGAAACAGTTAGAGGATGTCTACACTTGCTCAGAATAAGGAGAAGCGAATAGGTCCCACCATCATGTATCTCTGAGGAGGTGATATACATGCATAGCCAATTCTCATAGAGATTTTATAGAAACTAAAATGCAGGTAAACTCATTGTCCACAATCACCTCCATTCCTATTTTTTCTTTCTATAAGGGAAGTTTATGAAGTTCAAAAAATTAAAAAAAGAAAGTTTTATTGAAAAATTAAAGAAAACAAAATAAAACCTGAGAGTGATTAGTCTTTTCACATTTTGCTCCTCGTGTTCAACTCTACAGTCCAAGGACACTGGCCTTCTTGCTATACTCTCCATCTCTCTCTCTTTTTGCGGGGTGGGGAGGCAATTGGGGTTAAGTGACTTGCCCAGGGTCACACAGCTAGTAAGTGTTAAGTGTCTGAGGCTGGATTTGAACTCAGGTCCTCCTGACTCCAGGGCTGGTGTTCTATCCACTGCACCACCTAGCTGCCCCGCGGACCTGGAATTCTTTGCCTCCTCATCTCCATCTCCTGGCTTCCCTAGCTTCCATCAAGTCTCAGCTCAGATCCTATCTTCTGCAAGAGGTCCAGGACTTTTCCCTGTCCTCCTCAATGCTGGTGCCTTACCTCTAAGAGTACTTCTAATTTGCCCTGTAAACATAATGTATGAAAACAGTCATTTGCATGTTGTCTCCCCTATTTGAATGTAAGCAGGTCTTTGAAAGCCAGGTGGTTTGCCTTTCTAGAGTTTAACACAATTCTTGGCACATAGTGAGATTTAATATATGCTTGTTGACTTCTTGAATTGAATCACATCCAATGGCATGAGAAATCCCTATTTGTTTAAGAGCTGAAAACATCCCCATTGCTCCATAATTATTTTTCAGTACTAAAGAATGATCCTCAGATAACTAAGTGGCATTATTTTTATCAACCCAAGCTATTAGTACTCCCTGCCATTTACCATACATACCTAAAGAGAGGCATCCCTGATACAGTGAAAGAGTCAAGAAGACCTGGGTTCAAGTCCCACCTTTGACACAACTTGGTTATATGACCCTAGACAAGTTATTTAAGCTCTCAATGCCCTCAATCAACTCTCTCAAAACAGATTCTTAACCAGCGGATTTTTTGTTTTGGTTTTCTTTTAAAAACCTCTGGCAGGACATTGATTGGCCACAAAACCCCTTGGATTTGTTTGGAAAGAGATGAAACTAATTGGAGTTCAGCCCTAAGAAGGAAGGTTGGGTGGAAGTTTTCACATATAGGATAGGGTGGTCATTTGGATGCTGGAGGGAGAAGAGGAGAGAAGGAAGACATGGTGGATGCCCCATGGCAGGAGTATCACCAGGGCAACCTACGTCCACCACATCTGAAGTTATTTTGAAACCCTGAAATATGGTTTCTAAATAGATAAGCTTTAATATATATTGAATGCAGGGCAGGTAGGTGGCACAGTGGATAGAGCACCGGTCCTGGAGTCAGGAGTACCTGAGTTCAAATCTGGCCTCAGACACTTAACACTTACTAGCTGTGTGACTCTGGGCAAGTCACTTAACTCCAATTGCCTCACTTAAAAAAAAAAACATATATTGAATGCATATGACTGATTTATCATAACCTATGCTATCTGGTAGATAGAAACACTAGATTGAGACTTCTCAATGTCTACAAGAAAACTTTATTAATCAAAGTGTGTGAATAATACCCACTAAGAACTCTTCTTTCTTAAGGAACTCCACAAGATTCCCTCTCTGCCCAGTCAGAGACCCTGTGTCTCCCACCAAGGTGGTCATCTGGCAAGTCTCTGTCAATTAGCCCTGCCCTCAATCCAACACTCTTGAGTCTCAAGAGTGGAGAACCTAGGAGCAAACCCCAGTCATTTTCTAGGAGCGGACTGATGGCTAGGGCTTCAGTTGGATTTTTTATACTTTTAGCTTTGGGTGTTCCTAAGTTGTTTATCTCATAATTTGATTGGTAGTTTTCTTCAAATTACTGATAAAGTAGTTTATAATATTTTTATTGGTCATCTGTCTTATGTGAGGGCCTACATATGTTTACTAGTTGTTTAAGAATACAAGCTTCTTGTTTGCTATCATATAGATATAGATGTAGATGTAGATATAGGTATAGGTATAGGTATAGATATGTTTGCTATCATGTGTGTGTATGTGTGTATGTGTGTGTGTATAAAGCCAACACATTGGTACTTCTTGTTCATCATTCATCTTCAAACATCCAACCATTCTACTGGGGAAGTCTTCACATGCTTGTGATAAGCATACCTCTAATTCTCCAATGGGTCTGAAACCTGTTGGTTACCCTCAATCTAATTTAACTCATCTGCCAAGATGATTTACTGTGCCGTAGCCACTGCATATGCTACAGCTTCTTGGAGCCACAGGTGAGAACTGGGTGAAGGTGAACACCAAAGGTGGGTGAGCTGCCCTGAAAAGGATTCTGCAAGCTCTCATGCCAGAGGTGCTAATCTTCCCTTAATATCCTAGACACTCTACATTAATACTTACTATATTTTTGAAAAACAGCTTACCCAAAACAGCTCCATCACACAACAGAGGCATATAACAAAATGAAATCAATTATGCTAAGCTGACATTTATTTCTACTATGTTAGTAAGGTACTAGAATTCAAGGGGGTGGAGCCAAGATGGCAGAGGAAAGGCTGTGACTCTGCTACTCTCCTGACACATCCATCCATGTACCTCCAAAATTAATGCCGTAAGACAACTCCTGGAGCAGCATAACCCACAAAAGAACAGCATGAGACTATTTTCCAGCCAAAGATGGCTTAATTAGATGACTGGGATCATCTGTTGTTCAGGGTGAGAGAGGAGCTCAATGAGTGGCACAGATCCAGCCCCAGGGAGGCCGCACCACCAGAGCCTCAGAAACTTCAGCAGCTTCTTTTGAAACTCGGCTCACGGACTGGTGAGGGGGTCCAGTGGTTGACTAAGGGAAATAGCTGAGGTCTCTGCTGGAGTTAAGGCAGAGCGCCCATATCCTGAACCAGTAAGCAGACGCAAGCTGCAATGGCCCAGTCAGGGAGGAGCACAGGCATGCCAGCTAACAACCATAGAGAATCAGATTTCAATCAGACTTCTGCTTCTGGGTTAAAGAGAAAGCAGGCCATGGTTACTTACAGGCCAGGCTCGCTGAGAACGAGCCTAATTGTACCCCTCTGGGATCCCCTGTAGCTTGGGTCAGTGTATCCTGGAAGCAGTGCTACACTTTAAGAAGGAGTTAAAAGCCAAGAAATAGGTGATCAAGAAAAGCAGGCAGAGAAAGCAGCAGACCATCAAAAGCTTTGTTGGTGGCAAGGAAGTAAGGTACTGAAACTTTTTCTCACTATACAAGCAGAGAGGTATGTGACTATATTTTTATCTCAGGTGTTCTTTATAATAGCAGGAGCCCTAAGAGGGGGAAAAACATCTACAAATAATAGGTGGTCCTTACCCTGTCTCTGCTCCTGTATGACTATCCCTTAATTTTGCTTATTTTTTTTAAATCTGTTAAGATTACATTTACCAAATTTAGTATTTAAATTTATTTTATTTTTGATTTATTGACTAAAACAAGCATTTCCGTAACATAATACAACAAAAAAGATGATTGCACATTAAACTGTGTACAACTTGCTATTCTTAAAAAATATATAATAAATTTATCATATAAGTTTTTTCCTTCCCACCTATTAGACATAAACATGTATAGAGATGGAGATAGAGTATAGATAGACACACATATAATTTATTTGTGTGTGTGTGTGTGTGTATAAAATCCTTTTATACCTACTTCTATTTAACAGTTCCTTTTCTGGAAGCAGATAGCACCTTCCTTCATTTGTCCTTTATAGTTAATTTGGGTATTTATTTTTTTGTTGTTGTTGTTGTTTTTTTTTTTTTTTTTGCTGGGCAATGGGGGTTAAGTGACTTGCCCGGGGTCACACAGCTAGTAAGTGTCAAGTGTCTGAGGCCAGGTTTGAACTCAGGTACTCCTGAATCCAAGGCCAATGCTTTTATCCACTGCGCCACCTAGCTGCCCCCAATTTGGGTATTTATAATAGTGAAACTGACTTACTTTCTCAAAGTTGTTCTTAAAGCAATATTGCTATTACTATATACAACATTCTTTCGGTTCTGTTCATTTTGCTCTTCATTATTTTGTGCAATTCTATCCATGTTTTTCTAAGATCATCAACACCTGTGGTTGACCCAGTCCTTATTTTGTCTGATATCCTTTCCTTTGAGGCATGAAGGTGTAATTAAAGCCACACTGGAGAAAAGGAGCTTTCCTAGTTCAGGAGTAGGAGGCTTAAAATTCCACTTCTCATTTGAGAGCTGTGCTCTCTAAATGAGAGCATAATCCCAAACCATTTCCTAACTACACTTCCAAATGCAGAATTAAATTGAACATGAGCTAATTGTGATAAATCTGCCCCATAGACAAGAGCTTAGGAGGAACTAGGTATCCCATTCTGATAACCATATTTCAATATAATTGGTTTCCTTCTGTAACCCTATGTATCTTACCTTATGCATTTAAAAACATCCTAAAAAAGTCTCATAGGCCTCACCAAGACAGCCATGATCTATACAGATACTGATACTGATACTGATACTGATACTGATACATAGATGATACATAGATAGATATGTAGATACATGAATAAAAACAGTTAAGATGTCCTGATCTAAGAATATGCTATTGAACTGCATCACTGGAATGACTTCCCTCACCAGATGTTAACTACACCGATGAAATAATAGATCCAATCAGAAAGAAAGAAAAAAAACACTCTTAAGTAGAAAGAGGTAAGGGGAGAGGCCATGCATTCTCCAAGTCTTCCAGCAAGAATTCTCTCAGGAGTTACCTATTTGACAAATGGGGAAGGAGGAGAGTCAAAGTACTGGCTACAGACTTTACTATGACCTTTCCTCTACCTAATAGAAAACTGGACCACCCAGAGACAGCTGAATCTAAAATAACTGCTTTGTCTATAACTGGTATTTCCTGTCTGCTAAATGCTAATCAATTTTACTTTCCATGACTTGGAGTTTGCAGCATGTCCAGTGTCTTCCAACTCTCTCCTGGAAGAAAGAATTTATGGTATAGCAGCATGAGGCTTCTGGATAATAAATAAGCCTTAAGGTACTTTTCATTTCTTGGCTAGGAAGCATATTTTCCATCATAGTATTTTCATCTTCCTCCCCTGTGCCCACTTTTACACTGAAGTTAAAAGTATCCAGATAGATTGACTTAGACTAGAAGATCTTATGAAGGTCAAAGAGAACCCCTTTACTTCTTCATGGTCTACAATAGGTATTCATGAATAAACTGTCATTATCTTCCTAGTTGTCTCAACAATTACACTCATCATTAGCACTGGAAGACAAGATGGCCAACCAGCCCGATCTTCTTGTCTTTCATTGCTGGTTTAATCCAACTCTGCCAGTTGCTTTATTTTCTCCTCTGAGGAGAACCCAGGAGGCATATTTCCATGTAGCTGAATTTCTTTTGGTTAATTTTCCATCAAGCATATCAACCTAATGGTTTTTAGTGAAAGATTGCACATCAAAAGTGCCAAAAGGTAAATTAAAGTTTGAAAATAGTCTCAGAACTTTTTGTGGTTCTTAGGGTTCTCTGCCTCCTTTTTCACTCTTCTATCATTGTCATTTAGAAATGTGAAGAGGATACACAAGATTGATGGTTATTCTGTGGTCTAGTCCAGTGTACAAGTCATGATAGCCAAAAAATAATTCAACACAGTATGCAAACCTTCCAGTAAGGAGTCTCTCCAGACTTAACTGGGCTTGTCCTCTGACACCAGACACACAATCTGTCACCATCCCATACTTGAAGTCTTTCTTTCTTGGAAAAAGGAACCAGAGCTTACACTCTACTTGTATAACTTGTGGAAACCCAGCATCTCTTTCATAATGTAATGAAGCATTGGAGTAGGACTTTTATATCCATATATTTTGATCTTCACAACAACCCTATGATGTAGGGCTAGGATCATAGTTACCATTCTACAAATGTCTACTGAATATCATATAAGGCCTTTGCTCCACAGAGAATAGAAAGAGGAAAGGCACACATATATACATAAATATGTATAGCAACTCTTTTCTGTAGTGGTAACAAAAGAAAAACTAAGTGGTTACCCCTTAATTGGGGAATGGCTGAACAAATCATGGTGTATGAATGCAATGGAATACTGTGAGAAATGATGAAAGGAATGATTCAGAGAAAACTAGGGAAACTTGTATGAACCGATATAGGATGAAGTGAGAAGAAACAGAACAATTTATACAATAACAACATCATAAAGACAAGCAACTTTTTTTGGGGGGGCAATGGGGGTTAAGTGACTTGCCCAGGGTCACACAGTTAGTAAGTGTCAAGTGTCTGAGGCCAGATTTGAACTCAGGTACTCCTGAATCCAGGGTCAGTGCTTTATCCACTGCTCCACCTAGCTGCCCCCAAGACAAGCAACTTTTAAATATTTAAGAACTCTGATCCAACATAATCACCAACCACAATTCCAAAGGACACATAATGCTATTCACCTCCTAGAAGAGAAGCAACAGAATCAGAATACAAAATGAGACATTCATTTTTTAGCCATAGTAAATGTGGGGATTTATTTTGCTTGAATAGGAATATTTGTTGGGCAGGTAGGTGGCACAGTGGATAGAATGCAAGGCCTGAAGTTGGAAGACTCATAATCCTGAGTTCAAATGTGACCTTAGAAATTTACTAGCTGTGTGACCCTAAGCAAGTCACTTATCCCTGTTTTTCTCAGTTCTTCATCTATAAAATGAGCTGGAGAAGGAAATGGCAAAGCACTCAAGTATCTTTGCCAAGAAAACCTCAATTGGGGTCACAAAGAGTTAGACATCACTGAACAAAACATGTGTTTTTGTTGCATAGGTTTGAGGGGTTTTTCCTAAGGATAAGATAAGTGAGGAGGGAAAAAAGAATAGACTTTTATTCACTGAAAAAAAAATTAAAAAGAAATAGAAATAGAAAAACAAGCAAGTATTTAATGGGGGGAGAGGGTAAGAGTTATTGGGAAGCAACAACATAAAGAAAATATCTCAAGAAAAGAAGGAGGGTTAGGGTTAGGGTTAGATTTTGTTCACTGACAGCCAGCAAAATTGCTGCTGAGAAGCTATGTGACCTGGGACAAGTCACTTAACCCTGATTGCCTCCAAAAAAGAATGGTTGAAAAGTAAAGGGAATCACCAATTAGGAAAGTGGACCCCAGGTCAAGGGTCTCTCCAGTATGGGAAGCTGGCTATCAAAAAGAAGGAGGAATCCAGAGAATGAGTGTATTATTATCCATTTTTTACAGACTTAGAAACTAAGACTTAAAGAGTTGCCCATGGTCACACAAATAGCAAGTATCAGAAATGGAATTTGAAATCCTCTCTCTCCTAATTCTAAGCACTCTTTCCACCACACCTCTGAAGCCTGTGTCTCATCGGCTACTTTCACACACAAAAATTCCATCTCTGGATTCTCACAAATGTATTTTCACTCTTGTGGGGAGCTTGATGCCCAGAGAAGGGGAATCAGACTTTTCTCACACTCTAACTTATTATGCCCCCTCCCTGGAGTCCCAGGGGAAATTTTCTTAAAGCTTATGTTTCACTTATATCTAGGATCTACACAAACGACATTAGCAGGGTCCTATATCAGGTATAGGAAAGCTATTTATTTCCTTCCCCACAAAAGAAATGCTTAAAACACAAAGGACTCATCAACTCATGTTAATAAATAAAACATGAAATAGTAACCAATCACTCTAAACATAATTTCCAAGGACGTAGGAAAAACTCCTAGGAGACTTAAGAACTCACAGTCCATAAACAGATACAGAAAACTTGTTACTTATAACCTCTATTATATTCTTCTAAGAGGTAAAGATTCCTGGATACTTGTGGGATTTCTGAGCAGCCTCCACTTTCTTCTCTGTTTGCACTGTCTCAAACTTGACCTGCATTTTCACTGCCTGTCCCCCATTACTAGAATTCTCTTTTTCCTCATTTCCATCTTCTAACTTCCCTACCTTCCATAAAGTCCCAGCTAAAATTCCACTTTCTACAAGTTCTTCCTGATCCCCTTTAATGCAATTTATACCTTGTCTGTACATAATTATTTCATGTTGTCTCCCCTATTAGACTGTAAGGTCCTTGAGAACAGGGATTGGATTTTTTTAGTTGTTTTGGTTGGTTAGTTGCTTTGTTTTTTGTGGGGGGACAGGGAGAAGAGTTGCCTTTCTCTGTATCCCTAGTGCTTAGCAAAGTGCCTGACGTGTAATAGGTGCCTAATAAAAACTTGTTGACGTGACTCATTAACTTGACTTGTCTTAGCAGCAACTCAAGGTCCAAATTTGGCTTATCGTCCTGGAGATGATCATCTCCTCCTCTACAAAGAGTGTTTTTGCAGAACGCATCTCCACCCTAGGAATTCCTGAACTATGGAACACATGAGGCCGTCAACAAAACTAGCAATATCTATCCATGGATTATGGTTTGATCACATTCCCAGAATTCATGACCAAAACAGAAAAAACAGCTAAGATTTGCCTAGGCTCACTTAGGTGAGCACATGTACTCACTGCTATGTGAATGTTCCTGACATAGATGCTGACATAGATGGAAGGATGGGGTGGAGGGGAAAGAAACTCTGTGCCCACATCAGTAAATCCAAAGTTGAGTAGTCACAGTCTCAAACCACACGTTTAAGCCAATTGTTCAAAAGACAGAAAGAAAAGCAAAAATGGGAATTATTTTCATCTTTTAAATCCTATTGAGTGGAGTTTCTTCCTACTCACTCTCCAATCATCTTTAACATAGTCCCCAAAGATGTGGATCATGAGAACTAATCAGTCAGTAAACATTTATTAAGTGAGTACTTTGTGCCAGGAACTGTACTAAGAAAGGAAAAAAAGATAGTCCCTGACCTCAAAGAACTCACAATCCAAAAACAACAACAACAAAACAAAACAGGAGCATCTGGGCTTGCATGTCCTTTTTCAATGATTGGAACATGGGATCCATTAGAAGGACCCAAGGTTCAGGCTCAGCTGTATGAAAAGTGCCCTAGTCCCCCAGATCAGAAGGAATCTCCTGATTACCCAAATTATACATCTTTTGGGGCAGCTAGGTGGTGCAGTAGATAGAGCACTGGCTCTGGATTCAGGAGGACCTGAGTTCAAATCCAGTTTCAGACACTTGACATTTACTAGCTGTGTGATCCTGGGCAAGTCACTTAACCCCAATTGCCTCACCAAAAAAAAAAAAATTATACATCTTTTCCTCTTTAAAATGCAAGTGTTTTTGGGAAAGCATAAGCAACCATTAACATACTTATTGATTGATGATTGACACCTGAATAAAGTTTATTTTATAGAATTAGCCCTAAAATAATATAGTTCCTTGAGAAAGCAGGGAGATTAAGAAAATTATTGTTGTGTGTCCTTCATTCTCAAAGAGGACCATGATATTGGGGTAATGTCATGATTTGCACTGAATTGGATTTAAGTGAGGAAGGGTTGTGCAAGGTCCAACCTCACTCTCTCCTCTAGAGCCATCTGGGTCCAGTGACAAGATATACATCAGGATGACTGGAGATAGCCTCTGGATGTTTAAGGAAATTGGGGTTAAATGACTTGCCCAAGGTCACACAGCTAGTAAGTATCTGAAGTGAAATTTGAACTCAGGTCCTCCCAAGTTCAGGGTCAGTGACCTATCTACAGCGCCAAAAGTGCTTGATTAAGAAAATAAAGAATACTGGATCCTAAAATATTCTGTAGGATGATTTAAGTGAGAGCCATGAGGCATCATGGGGAAGAAGAAAGATGCTGGAAGGTAAAGGAAAATGGATGTAGAAAGTGGCATGAGGGGCCACTGAAGATGAACCTAGTGTGTTTCAAAATGTTGACAAATCGGGGCAGATAGGTGGTGCACTGGATAAAGCATCTGCCCTGGATTCAGGAGGACCTGAGTTCAAATCCAGCCTCAGACACTTGACACTTACTAGCTGTTTGACCCTGGGCAAGTCACTTAACCCTCATTGCCCTGCAGGGAAAAAGAAAGAAAGAAAGAAAGAAAGAAAGAAAGAAAGAAAGAAAGAAAGAAAGAAAGAAAGAAAGAAAGAAAGAAAGAAAGAAAGAAAGAAAGAAAGGAAGGAAGGAAGGAAGGAAGGAAGGAAGGAAGGAAGGAAGGAAGGAAGGAAGGAAGGAAGGAAGGAAGGAAGGAAGGAAGGAAGGAAGGAAGGAAGGAAGAAAGAAAGAAAGAAAGAAAGAAAGAAAGAAAGAAAGAAAGAAAGAAAGAAAGAAAGAAAGAAAGAAAGAAAGAAAGAAAGAAAGAAAGAAAGAAAGAAAGAAAGAAAGAAACTCATTGTAGCTACAAAATGTTGACAAAGGCTCTGCCTTGCTGCTCACTCTAACCTTTATCTCAAGTCTTAGAACAGAGGGATGTAAAGCAGAGAAGCAAATTCATCCCTTACTTTATATTAATGTGTGCCACCCTCTCCCCTTCTAAACGTATATGGATTGTGCACAGGGACAGGTGAACCAGCAGATCCCAGAACAAGGACATCCTATCAAAAGCCAATAACAGAAACCCTGGCTCCGGCCCCATCAGAGAAGGACAGAAACAATGGCTTCCTTTTTCATTTCTGGCACAGAGGACCATATGTTCACCATTCTGATGATTTCAAGGGAAAATAAAAACAACCATTCCATTATTTTTGCATCTCATTTGCATAATGGGCGAGTGGTAAAACGAAGATCCAAGGATAATGAGGGTCCTTTTTAGGCCTAGGGTATGACATCATCTGATACATCTTTGTAATAATAGGGCAGATTGAGTACACATTCTCCTATTTATTCACTCACAGCTGTCAATCTTTGGCTTGGAAACAGTCTTCTCTCATCAGTCCCCTTTTTTAAGGCTGCTGAATTAAGGAGCAACCTAATGAAAATGTAGCATGTAGCATGAAGGACAAGGCTAGCCATGCACAGTTTATCGCTCCTTAGCACTATCTGGAACCACAGACCATATGGAAGACTACTGGAGTCTCTGCTGCTGGCCTCAAAGAACCTACATTCTAAAACACACAAGATAATCACACATCTGATAAATTAACTATACACAAATTCCAAGTGAGGATAATCAGGGGTTTGCTGGAGTCACCTTGTGAAAGATACCAGACAGAGAGAGACAGAGACAGAGATGTAATTGTGTACTCTAGACTTAAGAAAGTGATGGAGAGGAGCAATTAGGTGGTGCAGTGGTTAGAGTACAGGGCCTGGAGTCAGGAGACCTCTGACACTAGCTGTGTGACCCTGGGCAAGTCAATGAACTTCAACTGTCTCCACCCCTCCCCCCCCCAGAAAAAGAAAGCAATGGAGAAAATGTTAATGATGCAAATTAAACTTTAAAATGTGTACTGTTGGGGCAGCTAGGTGGCACAGTGGATAGAGCACCGGTCCTGGAGTCAGGAGGACCTGAGTTCAAATCAGCCTCAGACATTTAACACTTACTAGCTGTCACTAGGCAAGTCACTTAACCCCAATTGCCTCACCAAAAAAAAAAAATGTGTACTGTTTTTGAGAGAGCCAGTTGTTAAACATTTACCAGCACATTCATAAAAATAATCCATAGCCTGATGTAGTGGAAAGAACACTGGATTTGGAGCAAAAAGATAAGGGCTCAAGTCCAGGGGTTTCCACTTACCAGCAGTGTCATCTTGGGCAAGTCGATTAACTTCCTTATCGTAATGTCAAAAGAATCCTCTACAAAAACACTGGTTTCTCCACTTGTAAAGGAGACTGTTGTGAGGATCAAAAGAGATGATGGAGGATAATGCTTTCTGAAGCCCTGTTCAAATGTGAGCTGTCTGGTGAAGCAGCCTGGAGAACTGGAAAAGGACCTCCCTGACATTACAGTCATAAGACCTAGGTTCAACTCTAGGGTTTCACCCAAAGTGATTAACATGGTCCCTTCTCACAAATCAATGAATCAATGGACAAGCATTTGTTATTGTTCAATAGTTCAGTTGTGTCTGATTCTTCATGATGCCATCAACCATAGCTTGCTGGGCCCTTCTATCCTCTACTATCTTTCAAAGTCTGTCCAAGTTCATGTTCATTGTTTCCACTTATTACGTATTTTCTATTTTATTTATGAAATGCTCTGTGCCAAGGACTCTCCTAAGCTGCTGAAACAAAGAATAATAAAGCCAGTCCCTATCAGCAGGAACTTATATTGGGACTAATTTTCCCAAAGCAGGGCTTTCATAAATCACTGCCCAGGTTAAAAACCTACAATTGTTTGTTATGGTGTATCATGTCAAGCTCTAACTCCTTTGCCTAGTTTCCAATGCCCTGCTTTATCTAGCCCTCCCTTACCTTTCCAACCCTTATTTCTTGCTGTTCTCAAAGAAACATCTATTTCCATCAGTCTGGACTTCTCACTAACCACTCCACATGCCCTGTTTATTCCTGCCCAATACCCTGACCCAACTGGCTCTTGTACTGGCAGACTGGGTTCCCAGAAGGGTGGCTGTTACTTACCTTCCTCCAGTTCTAGAAATAACCTGGGGTTTGCCATCCTAATATGGTGGCTCACAACTACTGATGTGCATCCCATTAACAATCATTCAGTAGACTCCATTAGCTGCTAAAAATGGCATTTACTCCAATGACAGAGCAAAACAGTGGTTTTAAGAATTCCCTCCAAAACCAGGGAGCACCCCCCTACAAAAACACATAAAATCTTTGAAAGGGAGGATGGGAACAGACTTACAATAAAATGGTGGTGAGGCACATTTATGGCCAATGCAGTTTGTGACTCCAGAAATGCAAGGTCTTGAGACCTTTTTTTATTTCCTTTAGAGAACACCCTCAAGTTCAATGCACAGCATTGTGTTGATCACTGCTGAGTCACTCCACTGCTCATCTGGCCACTTCCCTTTACAGGACAGTGATCCTCTGATGGGCTGGGCCATGCCAAACAGGCTTCTCATCAAACATGGCTGTTAGTAGGCTTGACTGAGGCAGGATGCTTGGCCATGAAGTATAGTTGCTGCTACATGAACTGGCAGGTGGCTTGGCTACTGGTCTGGCTCTTAAAACATACATTATCTCTGCTAGATGGGTTGATCTGCTGGATTTCCTATGGAGTTCTATGCCCTCTTTGATGGGAAGTTGTAATTCCCGCCCCCCTCCCCAAGCTGGTGTTCTTTTCAGCTCCCTCAGGACTCAACTCTGAGGTATGTCACCTTAAAGGAGAGAAGGAGGGAGTGGTGTACTACAGCCTATCTGACATAGGATCCTGGCTCCAGAACTGGAAGAGATATTAGAGGATATCTAGTTGAACCCTCATTATACAAACAGGTAAACTGAGGTATAAATAGGTTAAAGCACTCAAAGTCACATAGGTAACAGAGGTCAGAGGTAGGATTTGAAGCTAGGTCCTTTCAGATTCAGAGAAACCTGAAAAGATTTGCATAAATTGATGTAAAATGAAGTGAGCAGAATCGGGAGAATATGACCCCTGCAGATGACTATAGCATTGTAAAGGAAAAAATAACTATCAAAAGTTTAAGAATCCTGATGAATGCAACGACCAATTACAATTCTGAAAGAGCAATGATGAAGGATGTTTCCCTACTCTTGACTGAGGTGATGAACCAAAGATGAAGAATGAGATACATTTTTTTAACATGGCCAATGTGTGAATTTGTTTTGCTCAGCTATGTTTATTTGTTACAAAGGATTGCTTTGGGGGAGGATGGGGTTGGGGAGTAAAGTTAGTGATAGTGATGCCCAGAAAAGAAAGTAAAGAAAAGAGAATCAATGAAACTTCTTTTTAATCTAGAGGCAAAAAAAGAAAAGGAAATCCAGAGTAAGGCATAGACAAGCAAAACAGCTTTGGAACTTACATACTGAATATATCAAATGCTTTTTTTAAAAAACAAGCTATACATAATAGATTCACAATTCCACATACAATCCTCTTTCTCTGATCTTCTTTGTTTATGGAAATGTTCATGTTTATTGATGTTTGTAAGGTTCAGAATAACAAAAAATTAAAATCCTTGAGGGAGAGAGAGTCAGAGAGAGAGAACACCAGGGTTGGAGTCCAGAGAAACAAATGGGTTCATATCCTATATCTTATAATTACTAAGCGACCTGAACAAGTAAATTATATCTCTAAGCTTTGGTGTCTTCATCTATAAAATGGGAATAATAGCATATGTAGTATATTATTCCTACCCTTGAGGACAGGGAGTAGTTTTTGTTTTGTATTTATACTGCCAGCATCTAGTCTAATGCCTCACACATTATGGGCATTTACCAAATGCCTGTTGGATTAGATTGACTTGAATTGGATTGTCTTAAATAAGATAATGTAAGAAAAGTGCTTTATAAACCTTAAAGTCCTGTGGAATTGCCACCTATTATTATTTATTAGATTCAGCAGACAAATTAGCTCTTTAGATGCCTGAAGTACATTGCTGCCTTGTGACAATTAACAGAAATCCAATGAACCAACCAAATCACTTTCAGATCTTCAATTTACTTTGAGCTCAATAGAAATCAATCGCTTATTTAAAGGAGGCAGCTAGATGGCTCAGTGGATAGTGTGATAGGCCTGGAGTCAGGGAGACCTGAATTCAAATCCAGCTTCAGACTCTTGTTAGCTATATGACCCTGGGCAAGTCACTTAACCTCTGTTTGCCTTAATCTACAGGAGAAGAAAATAGCAAACCAGTATCTTTGCCAATACATGAAGTCACAAAGAGAGAGACATGACTAAATAACAACAAAGCTTATTTTAAGTGTTGATAGAAACTATATTATGAGGACAGAAAGAAAAGATGAAGGAGCAGCTAGGTGTCACAGTGGATAGAGCACCGGCCCTGGATTCAGGAGTACCTGAGTTCAAATCTGGCCTCGGACCCTTGACACTAGCTGTGTGACCCTGGGCAAGTCACTTAAGCCCAATTGCCTCACCCAAAAAAAAAGGGGGGGGGGGAGAAAAGTTGAAGCTTCAAAAAAGACAGAAATGAGTCGGTTCATTTTTATAAAATCCAGATGACACAGACTCATCTCCTCTCCATCCTCAATTTGTCCTCATCCCCTTCTCCAATCCTGATGTCAATAGTTAACCTTCCAGTCCTGTCATTCATTTCCTCTACTCTCAACACATTAAAGCTATAAACCAGTGCAAGACCCTGGTTGAATATCTTCAGACTCCCAACCTTTCAAGTCAATGATAAGGCAGCAGGGGTTGTGTTGCAAAATTCAATGCATTATTGATGCATTCCGTAATGAATGCCCATTCAGTAATTACACTCCCTCCTATTAAAAATGTAGGGAAAAAATATGTGCTGCAAGCTTAGGGATTGTTTCTAAAGAGCGATAGAAATAACCTTTCTGATTTGAATGTGTTGTGGTTACAATTTTATGAAAAATTACTCAAGGATATAATTCATTTACAGTAATCTTAACATGGATTAATTTTTTATAAAGGTGAATGTGCCAGATTCTTCCTTTCCTCCTCCATAATATGCAATGCCACACCCTCTCTCCATAGCCTTGCCTAATTCTCTCTTTTAAACCTGGTTTATGGCCCATTTCCCAGAAGAAAATCCCTCACTTGCAGCAAGCAGCTTAGAACAGAGTGAGATGAAGAAAACAAGAGAAGCTCTGAGGTGTCACTTGCAGTGCCTAGGGAAGAGCCACAGTCTGGTAGAAGCTTCACTAGTCATAATAATAACTGAACTGTATATGGGGTTTTAAAGTTGGAAAAGCACCTTACCATTCATTATCTCACTAGAGCCTTACTACATAACTCTCAATCTACTGACTCACTGGCTGTCCCCGTGCCTGGAATGCTCTCCCTCCTGGCTTCCCTGGTTTCTTTCAAGACTTAGCTCAAATCCTATATTCTACAAGACGTCTTTCTTAGCCCACCTCACCACTCCTAATCTCCTACTGTGAGAATTAGAGCGCTACCAACCTGTTGAGAAAGATACTTCAGGGAAGCTCCACCATGAAAAGAACGCATGTCATGTCTGCCGCCTGTTAGTCCTGTCAATCAGTGTTACCAGCCAATTAGCTTGGAACTCTGTGTGTGTGTGTGTGTGTGTGTGTGTGTGTGTGTGTGTGTGTGTGTGTGTGTGTGTGTGTGTGTGTGTTTCACAGGAGGCTTCTGGGAGAAGCCTCGGAGGAGCAAGGTCTTTTCAGTTCCAAACTGTGGCTTGGCAGGAGGTTGGAGGCTGGCTCTTAGAGATAGTTAGAGGAAGGCTGCTTTACCTCCCTCTCTCTTTCTTCACTAACTTCTAATGCACTTTAATAAATACTTAAAAGGCTAAACTCTTGCTAAAGCTTCTAATTTAAGGTGACCACTCATTAGATTTTAGATATCACAGCTAGAATTTTAGACCTTACACTACTACTGGTGCCTTCCTCTGAAATTACCTCTCATTTACACTGTATATGTCTCATATGTACATAGATAAAAGTAGTAAAAAGCGAGACTTGAGGGCACTGGGAATAGACATCGGCAGCTGGGAGGAGATGGTCAAGGACCGCACCCGATGGAGTGCAGTACTCAGGAGCAGTTTGCACACAGCCGAGATGGGCCTTCAAGCTCTAGAGGAAGAGAGACGAATGAGACGCGGGGGCCAATGGGCAACAGAGAGCGCAGTTTTCTGATGTCCTTGTTGCGGCAGGAGCTGTGGCTCCCATATCAGACTGCACAGCCACACTGTGGCCTGTGGCTCTTCAAGGCACTGATCCATGGTCATTTGTGACTGGTGGAAGCCTACTACTAATATTAGCTAGCATTTGTATTGATCTGTGCTAAATACTTTACAAATGTTATCTCACAACACTGGTGTGTCATTTTACAGTTGAGGAAATAGAGGTTAAGTGATTTACCCAAGGTTACACAACTACTAAATATGTGAAGCAGGATTTGAACTCATCCTCTTGACTCCAAGGCCAACACACTACCCACTGTGCCACCTAGCTGCCATAGTTGCCTCCTTGTAGTCTGTAAGCTCCTTAAGAACAGAGACCATGCTTTTGCTTTTTTTATTTTTTTGTTTTTAATCTCCAGGGCTTAGCACAGTACCTGGCATCTAGTAAGGCACTTAATAAATGCTCACTGACTTACTGACAACAATCCTATGAAACAGGTATTATGGGTATTATTTCCATTTTACCAATAGGGAAACTGAAGCTAAAAATTACCAAAATCTAGTGAATCAAGAGCCAATTAAAAGATCAGATTCAAAACCATGTCTTCCTGACTCCAGGACCAGCACTTTATTCATGATGCCACCCTGCCTATGCTGTGGTCTGCTCTTGATTTTTCTATGCTAATTAAACCATAAACTGAACAAAGCTATCTCTGTAGAATATTCAGAGCTGTAACTAGAATAGAATGACTGGAAATTTGCCTAGGGCACTAACGTCATAGGAACCTTCACATCCACATGCCATCTCCATGCTTCAACCTGCAGTCCTCAAACCTAAACTACCACTTCCCCACTGACATCCCACCAGGGCTTCCCCTGCAAATGCCAAAAGGATATAAGCCAGACTTTCTGGGGGATGGGCTGACCCATCCTGGTGCAACTACTCCCTTGGTTCAATCTCTAGGTCATTGCCCTCACCTCCTTCCCAACTCATTTGAATTTGCTCTGGGGCAATAAATTCCTTTTTTTTTTTTTGTGGGGCAATGAGGGTTAAGTGACTTGCCCAGAGTCATACAGCTAGTGTCAAGTGTCTGAGGCTGGATTTGAACTCATGTCCTCCTGAATCCAGGGCCAGTGTTTTATTCACTGTGCCACTTAGCTGCCCCAGCAATAAATCCCTAATTATAGTTTTGGGTAATATGGCAAATGGCAAATCAGGATAATTCCTTATATTCTGCCTTCTGGAGGCCCTAAAATATAGGCATCTAGGCAGTAACTAAAATACTACCTTAAGAGAAAGAGTGGACCCTCTTCAGTTACTACCAAAAAAGACTTAACGCTCACATACAAATGTATCAATTATGTTGGCTAACCAATTAAATCACCCCTCCTCTGGTTTCTGGGGGAACCCCTGAGGGAGTATCTTTCATTAATACTATCAGTACAAGCCCCAATTCTGGTATTTTCTGCCACTCCCCAGTATTAACTGCCAGTGATTAGCTCCCCATTTCCTGATGTCATTGGTCCTCCTTAAGAATAAAGAATCAGGACAGCTAGGTGGTGCAGTGGATAGAGTACTGGCCCTGGAGTCAGGAGGACCTGAGTTCAAATCCAGCCTCAGACACTTAACACTTATTAGCCGTGTGACCCTGGGCAAGTCACTTAACCCCAATTGCCTCACCTAAAAATAAAAAAAAAATACTAAAGGATCAACAACAACAAATCAACAATTAGCTTTTACAAATGGATAGTCACTTTGAAGTTATTACAAGACTAGGAGCATAAAATTTCCCTCCAGTACTTTGACTGTGGACACACACTTCCCAATACCGCCTTGGTCTCCAGGGACTGGACTTAACATAGTTTCTATATAACATTGGTCCCACCAAGTTCACATTCAAATGCTGTATTCTTGTTGAATGAGCCCCTGTCTCAGCTACCAATAGGCTAGATTTCAAAGGTCATTCCCTACTTCAGGGCCTCAGTGCTTGACTAGATGACTGAAAAACCTAGCATGAAGTCTCCTCCTATTCATAGTTTCCTCCAATCTCCTTCCCCAAAATGGGGCAAGAATACAGAAATTCCCAAGCATTGGAGGAGGTCCAAGGTCTCTCCCCTCACAGCATGGTCTCTCTTTTCTTACTGGAACACAGCCAGGCTGGACCCAAAAGCTAACTGTGATTTGTCCCACTTTTCTCCACCTTTGGCTTGATGCCCAGGACCTCCATTATAGATAGATATACTTTCTTTATAGGTCTTCCCTCTACTTATCTCCCATCCATCCTTTATACCGTTGGCAGAACAATCTGACACATAGATCTATCTAGTAATGGCGTTCATGCTCTCAATAATCTTCAGTGGCTCACTATTCCCCCTGAAGTGAAATTCCCCCTAGAATTGAATGTTCTCCACAACCTGATGACACCCTGCCTTGTCAACTTCATCCCATATTATTTTCTTCTATATGTTCCACACTGGAATCAAATCGGACACTTCACTGCCTATAATACACATGTCTCATGCCTTTTCTTGAGCTGTTTCCTCCTCTTCACCTGTTGGATTCTTATTTTTCTTTCATGTCACCTCTTCCAGGAAACCTCTGATCTCCTCCTAAATCCCTACCTCACTCTGTCCTTCCCTTCTCAGACTTCACGTAAACATTTTGTTTTGTAACTCATTAATCATGTAATATTGCATATTATAGCTCTCTAAACTGGAGTTATATTCTTCAACTAGTTGGATAAATTCCATAAGTGCAAGAACTGTGTATTATCTAAACTTTGTTTCTACCTAGCACAGTGCTTTGATTGCTCTAGATGCTTAATAAATGTTTGTTGTATTAATATTTAGACACAGCCCCAGGGATAGATATTTCTACATAGTAGGGGAAGGAAGGAAGGAAGGAGGGAGGGAGGGAGGGAGAGAGAGAGAATGAGAAAATAATTATTAATAATGAGTTTCTTGAGGGGATCCAGATTAGTTTCAGTCCCTTTCTCTCCCCCACTTCAAAAAGTTCAGTTCTTTGGGACCAGCCCAGGTGAACAAAAGAAATGGAGATAGACTCTTTTGTCTAGCTAAATTGACTGGACTTCACCTTTTTCCTGAGGGTCTCTTCCATTAGATCATTATGTCATCAGGTATAGCTCATTTTAATTTGGATCACCCTAAGATCATGTCAACCAATGGAATTGAATGCTGCTAACCAATTAACTTTGATCAGTGTATAATAACCGACCTCTATCAAAAGATGATAAAAATCCTTGAAAACTCAAGGGTCGCCATCTTGGCTCCATCGTGGCTCTTGCTCTTGGCTTGGAATGCTGTTGCTTGGTGCATGTTCTTCCTCTTAAGCCTTGAGACCAGGTGTTGGCTCTCTGAGAAACAGCATGGGTCCTCTGAGGCTTTTCTGCCTGTGTTAACTGCCACTCGGCCAATTATTTACCGATATATGTAAATATGATATTAATAATAAATAATTACTGCCAAAATGGGTACAATAGGCATTAATATATAAGTCGCTATTGTTTTTTTTTAAATCCTGCTTAACAACAATAATTTAAAAACACAAAAGGAAGAAAGAAAAGGAGAGAGAAAGAAAGAAAAATAATAATATATTTTGTTTTAAAAGGTACATATGTATGGTTGGGGTTGAATTGGTTGTTGCTTTTTTGGTTTGGTTTGGGATTTTTTTGTTTTTTGTTTTTTTACATTTGTTTCACTTAAGCTGATTTTAAAATGAGTTTGCCTTTCCAAAGTACACTTCAACTGATGGTGACAGGAGGCAATCAAGAGGATTAAACTTTGTCGATGTTGTCATGAAGAAAATCAAGGACTGAGAATATTGACTGTATTGGAATTGTTAATACACCAATTAAGTACAGGAGTTCTGATTTCAATCAACCCTTGTTTCATCCACAAATGAACACATCTTTAGGATACTGACACCTTGTTATCAAGGAAGCCATGATGTAGTGGAAAGTTCATAGAGATCCTTGCTTGGCTAATTCTGTGACCTGTGGCCAGGTGACCCAGCTTTTCTAAATCAGTTTCCAAATCTGAATTTTTTTTAAGTAAGGCAATTGGGGTTAAGTGACTTGCCCAGGGTCACACAGCTAGTAAGTGTTAAGTGTCTGAGGCTGGATTTGAACTCAGGTACTCCTGAATCCAGGGCCGGTGCTCTATCCACTGCATCATCTAGCTGCCCCAAAATCTGAAAAATTAAAGGATGGTTTTAAGTGGTGTCTAAGATCACTTCCAGCTTTAAATCTTATGACCCTAAGTTAACAAAAGAGAGTCAAGGGACATTAATAGGTGTTTCTAGCACCATCCAACATTCTGCTTTCTGTTTGGTTGGTTGGTTTTCCTTCCTCTGAGCTTTGCAGTGAAATACAATTTGCATTCCTTCAAGAGCTGAGCAGTAAGGAGTGCCAACTCTTCTTACAATTAATGAGTTTCATTCAAACACTGAGCAGCAAGTCTTGCATGCCATCCAAGTGTAATAGATTGGGGAGGTCATGTAAATGAAATTGCCTTCAACAAGGATGTGTCCTTGACAATCTCTGCCTGAGGTAACAGAGAGGAGGAAAAAGAAAGTGGGGGGAAAAAATCAACCAGAAACTTGGGTTCTGGTCCTAGCTCTGCCACCAAATCTCTATGTGTTAGTTATCACAATCAAGAAGGCAGGACATCTTACTTGTGGGATAAGAAGGTGGCTGTCTATAGGCCTAACAAGGATACTAGCTTCTCCCCTTCTCTCAGATTGCCTGAGACAGCATAGAAAAGCAAGGAGAGTCAATGCCTCTCTCTGGGTTGGTAATTGCAGATCTATCTATGAGAAGAAAAGAGGTCAAGAAAAGCAGGTACGATTTCTTTATAGCAAAGCAATGCAGCTCTCAGGATGTGGTGTTCATAGGAGATGCAAGGGAAACACTTCCTGTGTGTCTTTGGCCATATTCCACTGTTTTATATATGACCCTGAGTTAATTTCTGTGCATTGGGCTGTCCTGCAAGTTGCCTGAGGGTTGAACCAGAGAATACCAAAGGACTCTATGTCAGAAAACCAGCAAAAACGGAATCTTTGACAATACCTTCCAGGCTCAACCCCTATTTTCTCAGACAAGCCTTTGTCAAAGATCTTGGGACCCTTACAGTCAAGGGTTGAAGGTTCTTGATAATGGACTACATCATTTCTAAAATCCCTTCCAACTTTAACTTTTCTATAATTGCATGATTGAAATTATCTCCATTTTTTTTTGCAAATTCTAAATCTAAATTACTCTTTGTATCGAGAAGAACTGCATTCAGAAACAGGAGAAGGAAGAACAAGGAAAAAAGTGATTAATGACACAAATATATCCTCTACCATTTTTACACAGTCAAGTTATACTATCCACACATACACAAAGGGCAAGAGATAAATTTAAGAGTATATATCAGGAGTTCTTAACCATTTTTGCATCATGGGTTCCTTTGACAGTTTAGTGAAGCCTATGAACATTTTTTTTCTTTTTTTTTCTTTTTGCAGGGCAATGGGGGTTAAGTGACTTGTCCAGGATCACACAGCTAGTAAGTGTCAAGTGTCTGAGGCCAGATTTGAACTCAGGTACTCCTGAATCCAGGGTCGGTGCTTTATCCACTGTGCCACCTAGCCACCTGCCTATGGACATTTTTTAAAACTTAAAACTGAAAGAGATACTAAATATCAATTAAAGGTTAATGAAAATAAATATGTAAATTTTTCCCATCCAAGTTCACAGACACCCTGAAATCTATCCAGAGACCCTTTTAAGGTCCATCAATCCCAGATGAAGAACCTTTGGTTTATACTATACTAAAAGGAAGATTTTTTTGCCATACCTATTTTTCTTTGCTCTTGGTGACTATATATAGTAGAAGCTTAATAAATACTTGGTTTTTTTATTACCCTAGCTACAATAAGAGTCAATATCCTGATAGAGGATAATCAGTTGATAGTTGACATTTATATAGCACTTTGAAGTTTTCAGAGAGATATGTGTGTGTGTATTATCTCCTTTGATCCTCAGAACAACCCTGTAAAATGCTATTACAGGTGAGGAAACTGAGGCTAATAAAGATTAAGTAACTTGTTCAGGTTCACATAGCTTATAAGTGTCTGACGCAGAATTCAAACGCAGATCTTCCTGACTCCATCTCAAGTATTCTATGCACTGCACCAGTAAGCTGTCTCCAGATAGAAGAGAGAGGTATCTTTTTGCATATCCCTGGAGCCCTGTTTTGATTTGGTCTATAAACTTCTACTAGACCCTTAAAATACAACATATGACAGCCCCTCCACATACACACACACCCTTTAATGGTATGAGCTAGCTTAGTATCATGAAAATCAGCTGCCTAGCCATCCTCAGAAATGTTATTTTCAACACAAATATCAGGGTCCCAGAATGTCTGAAAGCCTGGAGCCAATTATCACTAGCAAAGCCACATTCTTTGAAATGGCACAGAGGGTATATTCAGGCATGTAATATCTGCCTACTTGAATTTTTATCATATCCTCTCTTCCTAGGTGTTAAAGGAACTGGCTCCTGGGCAGTAAAGAGCTTGACCACAAACAAAATGACAAATGCACACAAGTAAAAGATTTATAGTCAAAAGTCCTGATTTCAAATCTTAGCTCTGCCACTTATAGCTATATAACCTTAATCAAGACACTCAACTACCCTGAGTCTCAGTTTCCTGATCTGTAAAACTGAAATAATAATGCTTGCATTACCCATATCATAGAGTTTTATGAGGATCAAATTCTATAATTTATGTTAAGCACTATTATACAACAATTCCCTTCATTCCATTCCCAAAGAAGGGCAATGAGCAAAGTAAGTGATGGCAAAGGTAAGGAATATGCCCAGGGACCTTTACTCCCAAGTTCATTTTGCCCAGCCATGCCAGAAAACCTCCCCCAGCTCCTTTCTCCCTCTCTCTGCAAATACAAACCTCCCTGCAGATGGGCAGATTCTAACAGCCCACTTTGTCCAAAACATGCCAGTGATATTCTCTGTGCTTCCTTTAACTAACCTGGCTTCAGCAGCCCCAATTAGAAGTGCAATAAGCTAACTTCAAACAGCTGTTCTCAGGACTGGGAAACAATGCAAGGAAGGCTCTGGAGGGGAGTCTCCGGAGCCTGCCGATTTCCCCCCTATGCTGTCTGCATCAACAGACCACTTTTCAGAAAAATGTTAAGTACACAAAATAAAATATATAGCATCACGAAGGAAACTGATTGCATTGAAATGCAATCATTCAACAAGTCATTCCCCAGTTGGGAAATGGTCAAAGGATATGAACAGGCAGTTTTCTGATGAAATCAAAGCTATCTATTGCCATATGAAAAAATGTTCTCAATCACTACTGATTAAAGCAATACAAATTAAAACAACTCTGAGGTACCACCTCATACCTATCAGATTGGCTAATATGACAAAAAAGGAAAATGAGAAATGTTGGAGAAGATGTGGGAAAATTGGAACACTAATGCATTGTTGGTGCAGCTGTGAACTGATCCAACCATTCTGGAGAGCAATTTGGAACCATACCCAAAAGGCTATAAAACTGTGCATAGTCTTTGACCCAGAAATTCCACTACTTGGTCTATATCCCAAAGAGATCATTAAAAAGGGGAAAGGACCCATCTGTACAAAAATATTTATACCTGCTTTTTTTGTGGTAGCAAAGAATTGGAAATTATGGAGTTGCCCATCAATTAGGAAATGGCTAAACAAGTTGTGGTATATGAATATAATGGAATACTATTGTTCTGTAAGAAATGATAAGCAGGTGGATTTCAGAAAATCCTGGTAAGATTTACATGAATTGATGCTGAGTGAAATGATCATAACCAAGAGAACACTGTACACGGTATCAACAACATTGTATGATGATCAACTGTGATGGACTTAACTCCTCTCAGCAATACAATGATCCAAGACAATGCCAAAAGACTTAAGATTGGCAATGGTCTCCACATTCAGAAAAAGAACTGTGGAGTCTGAATGCAGACCAAAGCATACTATTTTCACTTTTGTTATTGCTTTTTTGTTATTGTTCTTGTCCATTCTTTCTTGCATTTTTTTCCTTTTGTTCTGATTCTTCTCTTACAACATGACTAATGTGGAAATATGTTTAACATGATTGTAATGTACAACCTATATCAAATTGCTTGCTGTCCTCGGGAGGGGGGAGGGAAGAGAAAGTGGGAGAAAAATTTGGAACTCAAAAAAATATATCTTTACATGTAATTGGAAAAAATTAAAAAGAAAAAAGAATGCAAAAAAAGAAATACAATCCATTCAAATATTTTTCAGAAAACAGGTCTACTTGAGAATTGCAATGCAAAAATCTTTAAACATAAAACAAAGTCCACTTAAGAATCATTGCACTAGACTGACAAAGTACCCAGGGACCTTTTATGAAGAAATGAAATCTTCAAATTTCTGGTGATATATCACATCCTATTTATTTCATGTTGTTATTGTTGCTGCTGCTGTTGTATGTCAATTACATTTTAATGGACCAGGACAGTAGTCCAATGAATCCTCAGTTCTAGGTGATGTCCTAGAAACTCACTAGGAAGCAAAAGATCTGAATTCTACTCTTGGCTCTATCCCTGACAAGCAATGTAATGCTAAGTCTTTCACTTTACCTCTTATGACTCAGTTTTTTTGGTCGTTCTACAAAATGATCAGAAGTTCTTAACCTTGGGTCGATGGACTCCCAAGGAGTCTACAGATAAATTTCAGGGCATCTGTAAACTTGGGTGGGGAAAAAACCCTAAATTTCTATTTTCACTAACTTCTTACTGGTGCAACAGATAGAGTCCTAGGTTAAAAATCAAGAAGACCTGAGTTCAAATTCAGACACAGACATTTACTATCTGTGTGACACCAGGCAAGTCATTTAACTTCTGTTTGCCTCAATTTTCTTCATTTGTAAAATGGGAATACTAATAGCACCTACTTCCCAGGGTTGTTGTGCGATTGTTATGCACTTAACACAGAGCCTGGCACATACTAAGTGCTATATAAATGTTAGCTATTAATATTACTGAAATTTAGCATTTCCTCAAATTACAAATGTAGCCATAAATATTATTCTGAGAAAGGGTCTATAGGCTTCAACAAGTGACCAAAGGCACCATGGACACCAAAAAAGTTAAGAACCCCTGCTCCAGAGAGCATTGCCAATTGTCCTCAATTGTGGCCTTGTCTGGCTTAAGGCTGATGCTGAACTTCACCACTGAGGGGTACTAAAGATACATTATCAAAAAATCAAAGATGAGTGGAAATTCATGTCATGAAGGATGTAAAAGCCCAATGAAGTAGCTAAATTTACTCTTGACAATATCAACTTTGAAAAAAATGTGCAAAAAGAAATTCCAGAGAACAGCCTTCAAAAAAACTGAGTTCCAGCTTTTTAGCCAAATGAACCTTGAAGAATCAATGTGAGATAGATGTGTATTCAAGTCCTGAATATAAGAGGCAGCAATTGTAGCAGGTCTTTTATCCTTTTTGGGAAGCAAGCAGGAAACAAAAGGAGTAGATATCTAAAATTACAGTATTTCAAGGGGAAAAGATTACATTTGATGGTGACTGGTGCTTCTTTCTTGTGGATTTGTACATTTAAGAAGATTCTCTTATTTGGTTGATCTATTAGGGATAACAATGGGATTTTTATTTTTATTTTTGAGTCTCTTTTTCTTTTGAATATTTTCAGAAGGGAAAGGTATGTTGTTATTGTTGTTGTTTTTACTCCAATGGTTTTATAATTGTGTATAATTGTGTAGATATGTATGTTGTTAATTAAATTGTGCTTTTGACTAAAGATCCCTACAATTAATGTCCATAAGAAAATCAAATATTATATTCATGAAAATAGTCTTCATCTGATAAAAATGTTGTTTTATGTTTAAAGATATTTTTACATTACAATTTTGATCTTGGATTAAACTGGCTTTATTTATCATGAAGAGTGTTTCACCTGTTCAGGTATATCTTGAAAGCAAGGATAGGGATACATATATTAAAAATAAGAATGTGGAAACAACTCATTTTTTAAAGGAAAAGTCACTTCAAAAAGTTAATCCTATCATCAAAACTAAAAATATTAGAGTTTTTATCATGTGCATGAAAATAAAAACCCCAGGCTCTGGATGAACCCTAAGTTCCCTCCCGGTTCTATTACTTTACCCCCTGGCAATAGTTTTAATTTGAAGCACTTCATGACCAATAACTGGTTTATCCTCACAAGAATTCTGTGATGGACATAGAAGGGTTGAAAAAAATCATTTTTCAGATGTGGAAAATGAAAAATGGGGATGTAAAGAGCATATCAAATGTCATGTCTCAGGTAGAACCTCAACTCTGTTCTTCTGTTTCCCAACCCATCATTCTGTGCAGTCAATCACACACCTCTTTTAAGGGGCCATGAGCATGAACAAATTCAAGAAAAGTATTGGGTTATCATTCCCTTCGGCCAGGTAAAAACAATGCAGCACACTGTATCACCATCACCAATCATTGTATTATCATCATATGCCTGTTATTTGTGGATCTGTTCTATCCTCCGTTTGCATACAGAAGCCTGAGGGTGCTGGGTCCTATGGACCTTAAGACCATAGTCCAGCTGAATGATCGATGATCAGGTTTGTCCTGTTACCACGATTGGCAGAGATTGCTCATTGCTTGCCAGTAACTATGATCGGGGAAAACAGGATAACAGATTCAAGAGCAAAGATCAAATTCTGTCCCTCAGTTACCTTAGAATTTAGCTGCTACCATGGAGGACCTTGCAGAGAATCTGCTGGCTGCTAATCCAGAGGTGAGAAAGTATGGAGGGAGCAGAGAGTTAAGAGCTAATAATGTTCCTATGGCATTTAATGTCATCAGTACTTGTGATTCTTCTGAAGCATGTAGGTAGAATTGTTCGATGCTATTAATGAAGAGTTACGATTCTAGTGTTATCCCAGGTTTTTGATGTGACAGTGTTAACTGGTTTTGATGCACACTATAAATAAATGACACACTTATTCCTAACATAACTTCATGAGGCATTCCAATGGCCTTTTCCTGGTATCAGTGAGAAGACAGGGTGATTTGCCTATAGTGATAGCTACAAGGAATAAATTGGATTTCAGAATCTCCCACCTGTTTAAGGCCCAATGAACTATTAATGGGATTTGTCACTGCCAAGAACCAACTAACTATCTGAAGAAAGCCTAAAACAAATGGAAAATTAGTAGTGCTACGTTTAGCCCTCTGTTCCTAAGGCTAATTGTTTAAATAAGGACTTCTGCCTTAAAAAGAACTCAGCATTGTAGAAAGTATGTTTGATGAACAGGTTCATGCAAGGCTTTGGAATCATAGAACTTAGAATTGAAAGGATTTTTTTTAAACCCCTCATTTTACAGACAAGGAAATAGTGAATCAGAAAGGTTAGGTCAGGTGACCCATATAAGATTGTATGGGTGTCTGGGGCTTATAAATTTCTAGCTAGAAGGGACTTTAGAGGTTGTATAGTCCAAGTCACTTGTTTCACAAGTGAGGAAACTGAGGCCTATAAAGGTTAAGTAACTTGTCAAAGATGTATAGATAGTAAATGGCAAAGGTGAGATGTGAACACTGGCTAAATTTAAGTTAAATGACCATGATTTACTGGGGACGTTGTAGGGATAGGCTGAATTAGATTAATATGGACCCAAATCCTCTGATTCTACTTTTTCTGCTGTCTACTGTATACAAAAAGTCTGTGTATGTGTATATGTGTGTGTATGTGTGTGTGTGAGTGTGTGTGTGTGTGTGTTGCCCATATAGGTCACGTGTCTATTATGTGTGGTAGGTCTCTAGATGTGGGTCACAGGGAGACATGAAAAGATATCTCTAGAGTCTCCTCCACCCACCCTTATTCAAAGGAGATATTAATGCTTTCCAGAAGGGGACTAAGAGATGGAGCTATGAGATCCTGCCCCTCTGCTCTCCTCAGAGATGAGATACCAGATTAGAATTATATCTATCTTCCTTAAATAGTTTTAGTATAGGGGAAATATTTTTTAAGTTTAAGCTGCACTCCTGATTCACTCTGTTAATGGAGAAGAGTACCCCAAACTATTGTGAAATTTAAAATTGGATATTAGATCATAAATCTCCCCTACTTAACTTTTCCCTTAATTTATCTCCCAGACTAGTAAATGGAAGAAGCTTCTGGTTTTCTAGATAGAGCCTTTATTGTAAATAAGGTGTTGTTGATTAGAAGGATAGGAAAGTAGAAATACAGTAGAAATCGTCTTAAATCTAGGCTTAGTCTATATTTCTTATAAAAACTCACCAAACCAAAAAAGGCCACCTTTGGAGTGAGGGAGACCGTCTGTGCTGCGCCGCCAGGAGTCCCGCCAAGCAGGCAAAAAAGGCTACTCCCCTTCTCTCCACCCCGGAAGTCAAAAAAAACCCCGGCAGGCAGTCTGACATGCGCAGCAGGCGGACTGTACCCGGCAGGCAGTCTGACATGCGCAGCAGGCGGACTGTACCCGGCAGGCAGTATGACATGCGCAGCAGGCGGACTGTTCATCTCCTCCCCAAAAGGGTGGTCCTTGAAAAACTGGCGTCTTTCAGTTATCCTAGCCGACTGTTAAAAACTTTCATATTTTACCACATTTCCCCCCTTTGCTTCCTCAAGAAATGGAATGTTTCCTTGATGGAACAGTAAAAAGAATATAATAACTTCTGCTGACTAATAATATGCGAACAACAATACAGAAAAGGAAGAGAGGAAAGTTTTGTCCAGAGGGACGATTTTTTTTTCTTTCCTCATGAACCGACGCTTTGACATTAGTCTTGCAAAGGGAGAGCCTCTGCAGAGAGTACATGTTACAGATAGTATATAACAGAAAGGAGATAGTAAAAGCTAATAAAGCAAAACAGTTCATGCTTAGCAAATGCTACAATTGTATCATTTCCTCCCCACTTTCCAAATTTCTTTAATTCATCAACATATTCTTCAAAAGGGGAGTCATTTACTATAAAAGACTCAAACTCTTGTCTATGGTTAATCATATAAGAAGCAGCTTCTTGTCTGTGTCTGAGATGATTTCTACAGTGACCTTCTAGCTGGTCTGCTAAAGCCCTAAAAAGGCAATTTCCATCTCCTGATACTTTACGAAGACTGAGTCCCAAAGCATTTAACTGATCAGTGGGATTATTAAATGGGAACTGCCTTTTTCCTCTGAACTCTCTTTGCTCTTTAACAGTTGCTATCTTTAGGGTTTTTACCTCTTTAGCGTCTACCTCAGGTCTATCTGAAATCTCTTCACCTATGAATGGTGCAGGCTTTATATGAGAGCAATGAATCCATGAGTCTTTTTCACCAATTTTAATGGCAGTAGGAGTTGTCAATAATACCTGAAAAGGTCCTTCCCAGGCAGGTTGAGTTCCACTGGTTTTCTGAAAATTCTTTACATATATTTTATCTCCTGGGTTGAAGTTATGCAATGAAAAGTCTAATGGTCCTGCCTGGACCACAGCTCCTGCCTCATGGAGTTCACGTAGCCTGGTCTGTAATTCCTGTATATAGGAAGCAACAGAAGTATCACCTCCCACCAGTGATGTATAAACTGGGGAAAAAGTTTTAGCTTGGATAGGAGGGTGACCAAAAAGCATTTCATAAGGAGATATATGAAGTTCTCCTCTTGGTCTACTTCGTAGATAGAATAATGCCAATGGTAGAACATCAGGCCATTTCAAATGGGTTTCAGTACATAATTTGCCAATCATACTCTTAAGCTCTTTATTCATACGTTCGACTTGGCCTGAACTTTGTGGATGGTAGGGCGTGTGGAATTTTGGAGTCACTCCCAAGAAAGAGTAGATTTGGGATAAAATCGAATCAGTGAAATGTGTGCCTTTGTCAGAATCGATGAGGGCTGGTGGGCCAAAACGAGGTACTATCTCTTTAAGAAGAATTTTGGCAACAAAGGCAGCTGTGGCTCGGGGGCTGGGAAAGGCCTCCACCCACCGAGTGAGCTGATCAACTATAACAAGGCAAAATTTATAATGTCCTGCTTTTGGCATAGTAATATAATCAATTTGTAAGTGCTCAAAAGGTGTATATGCTAGAGGACGCCCTCCATAAGCTTTGGCCTTAAAAGCATACTGATTATAAGACTGACATGTGGAGCAGCCCGAGCAGATTCGAGATGCTGTATTAGTCACACCTGGTGCTATCCAGGTTCTCTTAATAGAGTCTACAATGCCTTGTGTACCAAAATGGCCTTTTCTGTGAACAGAGAGGCATACCTGGTGGTAGAATTTCCGGGGAAGAAATGGCTTACCTTCCGGAGACACCCAGATGCCATTGATCTGTTTCGCCTTAAATTTCTTTTTCCACTTTTCTACTTCAGAATCGTCGTGCCACTGATTTTCAATAAAGGCTGATTTAATTGATGAACCACAACATTCAGCTGATGCTATAGGTTAGGTTGGAAGGAATATCCTCAGAAGGTGAAAGGTTAAATACATGTTCAGGAGCTTCTAATGCAGCAAGCTTGGCTACAGAATCGGCTCGTGCATTTCCCCTTGTGCAGCTCCAGCAGTAAGTGACGGCTATCTTCCTGACAAATTTCAGCATTAGGAGAGGCCAAAAGTAAGTCATCAACATATTGTACTAGTGTGGAGGCTTTAAAGGTAATAGAGGCCAGATCCTGCTGTAAAATTTGGGAAAATAATGTGGGACTGTCTACAAATCCCTGTGGGAGTCTAGTCCAGGTCCACTGTCTATTTTTCCAGGTAAAAGCAAATAAATATTGGAAGTCCTCATGTACTGGTATGGAGAAAAAGGCAGAGCAAAGGTCTACCACTGTGAAACATGTAGATTCATAGGGAATTGAGGAAATTATCATAGCCGGATTTGCGACTATAGAATGTCTAGGAATAACATAATTATTAATCACTCTAAGATCTTGCACAAAGCGATAAACAGGTTTACCATCTGGCCCAGGCTTGGGTTTTTTAACTGGCAAAATGGGAGTATTGCATGGAGAGTGATGACATGGAATAATAATACCCTGGCTTTTCAAAGCCTCAATTATAGGGGTGATCCCTTCTATTGCTTCCCTAGACAATGGATACTGTGGAATGGAGGGGGGTGGTCCCCCCTTAACTTTAAAGGTAACAGGCATGGCAGACTTAAGGAGCCCCACCTCATTAGGGGATGAGGCCCATAAAGACTCAGGAATGTCAGAGGGGATTTTGGATACCTCCCCTGCTGTTCCTTGAGCTTCTGTAAGTAAAATTGGTAATAAATGAACAGTATCCTCTGGCAATTGTAAGGAGACAGCCCCATCTGGAGCACAAGATATGGTTGCTCTAAGCTTGCAAAGGAGATCACGACCTAATAAATTTACAGGGGCATCAGGCATGAGTAAAAATGAATGTTCTACTGTTAAGGGCCCCATAGATACCATGCGAGGATTCAATTTTGCCACTCTCTGGCTCTTTCCTGAGACTCCCACTACATTCAAATATCCTACAGGTCTACACCCAGCATCTGGTTTGCTTACTAATACTGATTTAGAGGCTCCTGTGTCTAGCAGACAATCATAATAAGTCTCCCCCACTTTTAAGGTGACATGTGGTTCATTACTCTGGGGAGGTGAATGGACTGGCACAAGTGCATTCAAAAAATCCGGATCTGGGAATATATGGCTTTCATTATCTATGTTCCATTCCTCCCCAAGACACCGTCATTCCTGTGTCCTCTTCTGAGGGGGACCTTGGTTACCATTATTCTGGTACTGCCTTTCTGTATTCCTCCGAAAAGATCTATTTCTATTTTGATTTCGCCTGTAATTAGAATTAGAATTTCTTCTCCAAGTCCTACATTCTCTCAATTCATGCCCCTCCTTACGACAGTAACAACACACCTTAGTGTCCTTGCTCCGGTGTTCACATGGCTGACTAGGAATCGCTGGTGCCAGAATGCTCTGTTTAGGGTGATCTGGATCTTCCTCACGTGAGTCAAAGACATAATTTGCAAGTTCCTTAATTCTATCTACTGTGAGATTTCTCCAGTCTGGACATTGTTTCAGAAAGTATCTGCGTATTTCTGGCAGTGAATTATAAACAAATGTGTTGAGAACGATATAGGAATCTCTTAAATCTACTGGATCCAATCTGGTGTACTGTCTAGCGGCCTCACAAAGTCTATCATAAAATCTGTTTGGTCTTTCATTAGCCTCCTGAGGTAGGCTTAAAAATTTCTGCCAGTTTTCCGGTTTTCTAGAGCAAGATTCCATTCCCTTCAGAAGTGTTTCTCTAGCATCTTTTAATCTTTGGAAATCCCTATCATCATTATAATTCCACTCTGGATCCTTTAGAGGCCATTCCACATTGGCCTTACCTTTCGCAACAAGGGCATTTCCTGCTGAGATAATATCTGTAATCTCAGTTGGGGACAGTAAAGTTTCCAAAAGGCAAGTAACATCAGCCCAACTGGGTTGATATGCATTAAATATAGTCCTTAACTGTGAAATTACAGTGTTTGGATTTTTCTCAAAACTAGGGATGAAAGATTTCCATGCGCTCAAGTCACTTGGTCTAAAGGGGCTATATTTTCTGACTTGAATTGGCACTCCCTTTTTACTATGTTCTATAGCTTCCTGTAGAGGGAGTAGTTTCTGTTGATCTGATTCTAAACTTGGATCATCTCTAGTAGAAACAGCCATTTTGAGGTCTCTCTCCATATGTGAGAATTTCATTTCGAGGTCTCTCTCCATATGTGAGAATTTCATTTTGAGGTCTCTCTCCATATGTGAGTATTTCATTTTGAGGACTCTCTCCATATGTGAGAATTTCCCCCATATCATAACAATGATAATAACAAAAACAAAACAAGACAAAAAAAAACCCAAAAAAAATAAAATCCTTAGTCGTATGAACTATGGATGTGGTATTAAAAGGTATTTCAATTGCAGGCATAAAATTTCTACTTATATTAAACGTATTTTCCCAAAGATTCTCACTTATACTATTATACAAAAAACTTTTTGCTGCCTGAATGAGGAAAAAACCAATAATGTTTTGAAGGACCATTGAGTAAACTATTCCTCTAAGTCGGGACGTTATGCTGTCCCAATACATTCCGATGAGAAAAATCAAAGGGATAGTAGAATATTCGAGCATCTTGCCCTTTAAACTGGGCTGGCTTTTCTGTTTAAAGCAAGACTTTTAGAGGCTTAAAGTCTTTAAGGGAGATTAGACAAAGGGAAAGTCCGTGGGGGGGGGGGGGGTATTCGGAAAATCCACCGAATTAGCCGGCTTATGGCCAAACTAGGGAGGGTGGGAGGGTCCTTAAGGTCCCTTCGGGGTCGCCAAACTGTGAAATTTAAAATTGGATATTAGATCATAAATCTCCCCTACTTAACTTTTCCCTTAATTTATCTCCCAGACTAGTAAATGGAAGAAGCTTCTGGTTTTCTAGATAGAGCCTTTATTGTAAATAAGGTGTTGTTGATTAGAAGGATAGGAAAGTAGAAATACAGTAGAAATCGTCTTAAATCTAGGCTTAGTCTATATTTCTTATAAAAACTCACCAAACCAAAAAAGGCCACCTTTGGAGTGAGGGAGACCGTCTGTGCTGCGCCGCCAGGAGTCCCGCCAAGCAGGCAAAAAAGGCTACTCCCCTTCTCTCCACCCCGGAAGTCAAAAAAAACCCCGGCAGGCAGTCTGACATGCGCAGCAGGCGGACTGTACCCGGCAGGCAGTATGACATGCGCAGCAGGCGGACTGTTCATCTCCTCCCCAAAAGGGTGGTCCTTGAAAAACTGGCGTCTTTCAGTTATCCTAGCCGACTGTTAAAAACTTTCATATTTTACCACACTATACATATCCAAGGTCCAACTCCCTTCGCATCAAATGCCATTTATACATATAATGAATAGCAAAGTAAAATATTTAATCCAAGGCTATCACAAAAAAGAAATCAGAGAAACTATACAGATGAAAATATACTAGACAATACATAGAGTGAATGAGCTGTCCCACTAGGAGTAAGATATTTCAGCTAACCTGAGAAAGAGAAGGAGACAGAGAGAGAAGCAGATGAGAAAGAGAATGAGAGAATGTGAGGGGGAGTCTCCCTCTAGATCTCACTTGGGGAAAATTCTCTGAAGTCTTTAGTGTAGAGGGCAGCTAGGTGGTGCAATAGATAAAGCACCGGCCCTGGATTCAGGAGGACCTGAGTTCAAATCCAGCCTCAGACACTTGACACTAGCTGTGTGACCCTGGGCAAGTCATTTAGCCCTCATTGCCCTGCACAAAAAATAATAATAATAATAATAATAATAATAATAACAATGAAGTCTTTAGTGTGCTAAGGTATGGATAGGGATGTGATCAAGGAGCCAGCTCCTTTATACAAAGGCTTCTTCCCAGAGTCTCTTTTTTCTTCAAGGATCCCTTGATGAAAAGAATCATCAATGGCGTTTCTTCTTTCTCAAAGCTGCAAACCTAAAGAATGAAAGTCTCTCCTCTCTTAAGCTCTCCCTTACCTTAGCAGAAGGCAGCAAATAATTAATCTCCACCAATGAGGAGAGTCTTATGCAAATGAGCTTGAGCCCTTAGCTACATCTGGAATCAAAATGCTGCTAATGGAATTGTCAATATGCTTTTGTATATTGAACACCATAATAAAACTAGAATCCCTTGATTCAACAATTAATTTCCACCCCCCAAAAAATAATAATAGTTAGCAACAAAGGGTAGAGCATTAGTACATTGGATGACTTTCATAATTGCTCTTCATTCCTTATAGACAGTAGCCACATCAGATCAATAATCTGTAATCTCACATTAATAATTAGCATATCCTTAGATACTCCCCTTCAACCTAAATTTTCCTCATTTCTTTGTTAAAACTCACATTCCTAAAAAAAATTTTTTAAATGCACAGTCCTGTCTTTTTTATACAGTCAAGATCTTGAAGCAGTAGAATTCATTTAATCCAACCTCCTGCTGGTCAAGACTGACTTTGACCTCTCCAGAGAATGGAAACCCCAGGAGTATCTTATAAATGGGTGAAGGGAACAAGCCCTATGGGATATTTAGTTCACAAATATAGCAAGAATAAATGTAAAAGCATTCTCCCTAATATTTTCAGGGTATACTTTCCCCCACACCACCTTGGGCTCTGAGGAAGTAGGCTCAAACTTAGCTCACTTCCTACAATGGTATCACTGACAGTTTAGTCCTTATTTCAACTTTTACAGGCAAGGATCCAGATCACTCCTTGATCCTTGAGATACTACAACACCCAGCCTGGATTCTGACTTCTAGTTTCCTATAGCTTGCTCTCCCATGGTGGGGGTCTCCATTCCCAGAACCTAGAACATTAAGGAATAAACAAAAATTCCAAGGGCCTAAAGCTCTTTCTCAGTAACTACACTGAGTCAGAGTGGGCGAAGGCCCCAAGGTACTTCCCCTTACCACATGATTTCTCATGAACAGAGAGTCACTGAGTTCCCCAGACTCAAATGAAGCAAAGAGAGTTGCTAAAGCTGACTCAGGCCTTTTTGGAGCCACCAATTATTCTAGCAATACAGCCAATCAAAAAATTCCCCCCACTCCACCCCAATTATGTGTTTAGACAACCAGAACTAGTTACAAAAAATCCACACATGTTCTACCGTCTCTCAAAGTTATTTCCCTTCCACATCATTGCAATTCTCACGGAAACAACTCCCTATCATCCTCCACTTAGATGCCATCTGCTCCCCAGCATCCTCCAAATAGAGACACCATCTGAGGCACTCCGTACATGTGCCAGACCCTCAGTACATACACATACACCAGAGACTAGAACAGTTCAACACTTTGAGGTTTGAAGCAAAGATGAGGGTATAAATGATATCTTTTAATATTTGAAGAACTTGTCATATGAAAAAGAAGTTGGTCTTGTAATGGTGGCCTCAGAAGACAGAACAAGGAACTATGGGTAGAAATTTCAGAGAGACAGATTTCTGTCCAATATAAGAATTATCTAAACAATAGCATGATGTGGGAGATAAAGAACTGGTCTTGAAGCCAGGCAGACCTGAGTTCAAGTCTTGTCTCTTACATATACTGGCCACATGACTTCAGACAAGTCATTTAATCTTTCATTGCTCTAAGACAAAGGCCAGCAAAATAAGACCGAAGGACCAAATCCAACACAGCCTGTTTTTGCATAGCTTGCAAGCTAACAATGGTTTTTTACATTTTTAAATATGATAAAATTTTATTTTAAAATGTAAAAGCTAGTCTTAGTTTAGTAGGTCAAACAAAAATAGGCTGGACAGACTTGAGTGATGGCCTGTAGCTTGGTCACCCTTGCTGACCCTAAGCTTTAAGTTGAAGAAAAAGTGCTGACCCACATTGGCAAAGGGGAGATCCTCATACCAATGAAGTCACAGATCCATTCCCAATCATTCTACTAATAAGAACGAACATTTATCTAGCCCTTTAAGGCTGGCAAAATATCCTACCTATATTATTTGATCCTCCCAACAACCCTATGCACTAGGTACTTTTATTAATTCCATTTTACAGATAAGGAAAAACTAGCTGACAATCAGAGCTGGCCAGAATGGAAATGGTCTGTCCCAACAAAAGGTTCCATCCCTAGAGATGCTGAATTAGAAGCTGAAGGACCACTTGTTGGGGATGTCATGGAGAAGACTCTTATTTGAAGTACAGCATGAATTAGATGACCTAGGAGGCTCATTCCCATTCTGAATTTCTGTGAATCTACAATTCTTAACTTTGGTTCATTTTTATTTTATGTAGCAGACAATAAAAGCTTCCCCCAGCACTTAGCAAAAGGTAGGCACTCAATAAACATTAAATTCTGTGCTATAGTAAACCCTTCCAGTTGGAGCCTGGCCATTAGCTCAAGCCATGAAGGTGACTTCTTATAAAAAAAACTTCTCTCCAGACTTGTACTGCATAGCATAATCCCATCTTCAATGAGTCCTGAGTCCCCACTGATCAGAAGGACTGACAGACACTCCTTCAATAATTCCTCCAGTCCCCTTCACAAAGAGAAATCTAAGGCTCAACCAACACAGTCACTGTTCCCTCAGAGAAAGAGCAGTCAGGCATTCGTGTGCTATAGCCAGAAATGAACAGCTTCTATAAAACAGGACAAGAAAAGCACCATGATGCCAACAGTTTCTTGAGGCAGTAATCTGGTTCTAGTTCCTCCAGTCCTATGGGCAACCAAGAAAATGCTCATGCTGCCTTGTGGGGTAATACACTTGATGTATTATTTTAGTATGATTTTAGTCAAACATGTTCTCTTTCCTAACAGAAAACAAAATGAAGTAACATGTCCTTAGGCAGTGTCAGGATGAGCACTGATTAGGTATCTTGTGGAAGAGGTGTTTGTTCAGATACAGGTTGAACTAGATGGCCTTTGGGGTCGCTTTCAACTCTGAGATGTCATGATTCTATGAAATTATCATTAAGGCATGCTATATTAGTTTATCAGTTGCTCTACCTAAGGCAGAGAAGGTGCTCCCCCAGATGTCCTGGTAATTGATGTACCAGTGATGTACCAGTGATGTCATGCCTCCGTACCAGGTTTGTGACTTGATTACCCAAATCCAAATCCAATTCCTTCTTTCCAGGTGATCTGTAGAAGTATTTCTTTACAATGTCATTTCTGTTTATTCCTCTGCCATCCTCACCCATGTGCCCTCTAGAGATTTAAATTAAATTCCTCCAACTCCAATGCCAGTTCTTGCTGTGGTAAGATGATAGGAAATGAAGAAGGAGTCTATGTCTTTATTTTTTTTCTCTTTTTTTTCAGGGCAATGAGGGTTAAATGACTTGCCCAGGGTCACACAGCTAGTAAGTGTCAAGTGTCTGAGGCCGGATTTGAACTCACATCCTCCTGAATCCAGAGCTGGTGCTTTATCCACTGCGCCACCTAGCTGCCCCAACGTCTTTATATATTAGAGCAAACAAACTACCAAGCAACTGACTAATTTGTATCATACTCCTTTCTATAGGAGAATCAGCATGATGCAATGGAAAGAGTGATTTGTTCAGAGTCGGAGGCCCTGGGCTCAAATCTCAGCTCTTCTACTTACTACCTGTGTGATCTTTGGAATATCCTTTAATCTTTTGAGACGTCATTTCCCATCTCGCTTTCTTGCATTTCATGATCTCCAGAATTCATCATTCTACAAGATGAATTCATCTCTGAAACTCTCACCTCCTCAGATCACCTCTTTCCTTGACTATAGGACTTCATCATCTCTTCCTCCTCTTCCCACCCCCCCAGCTAAGTAATTTCTCCTCTTTCCCCCTTTTTAGCTTCTTCCTGAGTCATCTTCCCCACATTGGATTATGAGCTCTTTGAGGGCAGAAATTGTCTTATGTGTTTTTTTGTATCCCCACTGCTTAGCATAGTGGACCATAACAGTCTTTAATAAATATCTATTGACTCTAACCCCAAAGAATACACTCAAATGTCCCTTGAAGGCATATGGGTAAATTGATTGGCCCATATTCATTCCAAGAACCCAAGGTGAAACCCAGAGTTCCAATTCCCAGTCCTATATGCCTGTCCCCCAAATCTTCTTGGGTCTTATTTATGGCCTTGGTTGAAATTAGCTTGGCTCATACATTTTTCCTCTGCAGACAGCCTGGCTCTCTTCTATGAGTGCTTTTCTCTTTTCTTAATCCACACACAGCATGGGTGCCTTCACACACATTAATAATGCCCATTCATTTGCATCTTGCCAAGACATAAGCCAAAATACTCTCAGGCATATTATTCATCTTATATTGTTTATTCTCCTACTGCTTTGCCAAATATGTGTGTCATCCTTCTTTTCCACATCAGCAGTGTAGAATAAAGATGCACTGGTCCTACAATTGAAAATGAATCTGGTGATGGAGAGTAAGTGATACAATATGTGAGAGGGATAGGTCCTCGGGAATATTTGATCTCCCTTTGACCATTAAATGGTTTTACAACATGTTATGATTATGATCATATACGTTGCAGGGCCCTACAAGCTTAAGTTAATTAATAACAGGGGCCACAGTTGAGTAGAGAAGACTAAACTGTGATATGGTGCATGTTATTTAATAAGTTCCTGCATCTCCATATTGCCTTTCACTTTATGAACACTAAATGCCTTATAAACCATTAATCTGCTGAACAGATTTGTAGAAGACAAATCTAGGGATCCTGCCATGTGGACTGGACTAGTTTTCCCCTAAAAGTCAGGAAAATATCACTGTGGCTTAATTAGTCTAAAGAACTAGGACCCCAGCTGTTGGTGCAGCTTTCTGGTCATCCAAGGCATAAAAAGCCCAACCCATGAAAAGCCAGGCCCCTTCAGATTTGACAGGTGTCATATTGCCATGTGAGTCAACATACCCTTTGGACTAGATATGTTTCCATTGGAGACAATAGAAGGTGTATCTGCCTGATCTGGTGCTATCTCCTAAATGTGTATGTTTTCTTGACTACTGTTAAGTAAAATTCTTTTTGTTGTTGTTGTTAAATATTAGATGGTCTGTACATGCCTCAATTCCAAGCCCAAGTCTGAACCACTGGGCCAGCCTAAATCAGACCTAGCCTAGAACAAAAGTTCATGAGAGAGAATTGTCATTACACCATTGTCAAAAAACTAAAAGAAACCTAAAAACAAAGCCTAGACAACAGCCCTAAAACCATTTTCCTTCTCTACCATCTTGGTTTTAAATTCTAAAAACACCTTTAGACCAATTTCAGAAATCTCAAAATCAACAAAATTCCCAAGACAAATAAAATTCCCAATGAAAAAACAACCACAGAATCTTAAATCTAGGCTAATCTTCAAGAGATATTTAATTCATCCCCCTGAATCTAAGCAGCTCCCACCTAAATCATTTCAGAAAGGGATATATCTTATTTTTAAACAGCTCTTTAAGTCTCTTACCATATACCTCAAAACATCTTAGTGTCTGCACTCATATTTTCTTCCTGCCTTCCCATATTTAAGGAAGTGGTATCTCTACATTTAGCCAACCTGTGTTCTTGATCCCAAACCCAACTTACCCACTTCTGATAGGACCTTGTTCATCAATTATCCTTGTTTTCTCAAACATCTTTATTCTTTCTTTTTTGTGGCTCCTTCCTATCTGTCTACAAATATATTTGTATCTCCCAATTCTTTTTTAAAAAATAGAACAAAAAAACACCTTTTAATAGAATTTGACACTATTGACCTTCTAGTCTTTCTTGATATTCTCTTCTCATAGCTTCTGAGACACCACACTCTCCTGGTTCTTATGCTCCCTCCTCCTCCTCCTTATTTCTCTCTCTCTTTCTCTCTCTCTCTCTCTCTCTCTCTCTCTCTCTCTCTCTCTCTCTTTCTCTCTCTCTCTCTCTCTCTCTCTCTCCCCCTCTCTGTCTCTCACTGATTGCTGTCTTGTGTTAACTCCTTGACTTTTAGAATTCCTTCTGGTTCTCTCTAACCTTCTCTTCTCTGGAAATCTCACCCTGGCTTTAATTAGCAAAACTATGCAGATATTCTCACATTCGTATTTCAAGCCTTATCATCTGTGTCAAGCTCTAAACATACATCTTCAACTGACCACTCGACATCTCCCCTGGATATACAATCCATATTCCCATTAAATATGTCTAAAATCCAATAATATCTTTCACTTTACAACAATCCTTCATTCTGATGGGGTTTTTTTCAGGTACCACCCTTCATGCAGTCACCCATACTCCCAGTGTTGATGTTATCTTTGACTATTATGCCATACATAGACAATCAGTTGTGAAATCTTGTCTATCTAACCTCCATAATGTTATTTTTATATATTCCATCTTTTCCATTCCTACTCTAATTACCTGGCAAGATGCAAAGGAAACAGCGATAGAAGTAAATAATGACTTCAGAGGCCTGAGGGTGAAGCAGGTCTCTCTCCTCTCAGCATAGAAGGGATAGACTGTTGTAAAATTAGGCACCTATTAGCAGACATTGCCAATATGTTGGCTTGTTCAGCTTAATCATGCTTCTTTGTTATATGAGAGGATTCTATGGGTGGGAGGAAGAATTGTTGGGAAGTGATAGCAATATTTGAAAAGAAGTATCTTATATTACTAGTTAAGATGACATATAATCCATTCTTCATACTGATGCCAGAATAATCTTCTTTATGCATAGATTTGAGCATCTCATGATCTGTTCAACATCCTTCAGTGGTCCTCTACTACCTAAAGTCCAAATTCCTAAGTCTGGCATTCAAGGTCCCCCACAATATGACACCACCACATTTCATCCTTAACTCCTACTAGTCTTTTCCACATACTTTATATTCCAACCAAATCACTGTACAAAGCAATATACACTCACACTACATATGTGTTTGCCTAAGTCGTTTCTTTTTTTGTTTGTTTGTTTGTTTTTGTTTTTGCATGGCAATGAGGGTTAAGTGACTTTCCCAGAGTCACACAGCTAGTAAGTGTCAAGTGTCTAAGGCTGGATTTGAACTCAGGTCCTCCTGAATGCAGGGCCAGTGCTTTACCCACTGCACCACCTAGCTGCCCCTCCTAAATTGTTTCTTTTTTGTTTTTGTTTTGTTTTTGTAGGGCAATGGGGGTTAAGTGACTTGCCCAGGGTCACGCAGCTAGTAAGTGTCAAGTATCTGAGGTCAGATTTGAATTCAGGTCCTCCTGAATCCAGGGCTGATGCTCTATCCACTGCGCCACCTAGCTGCCTCCCTAAATTGTTTCTTAAACCCACCAAGAAAGCTCACAAACCTCCACTAGCTGAAATCCTCCACATCCTCCAAAACACATACTTCCCTAACCTACCCAGTTGGACTGATCTTTCTTCCTTTGAGCCTCAGAGGCAGTGTGGTACAGTGGAAAGAACACCAAAGTCGAAGATACAGAATATGGATTAGAATTGTGACTCTGCTGTATACCCCTCTGAGACCCTGGAGCAGTCACTTAACCTCTCTGGCTCTCAGTTTCATATTTAAGAGGAAGAGGTTGGACTAGATGACCACAAAGGGTCCTTCTATCTCTATTCATAGTACTTTCTACCTTTCATGCAGTTTTGTTCTATTGTTTTCATGTCTGGACATTATTTCCACACTAGATTGCAAATTCTGCAAGGACAGAAACTGTATCTTACTTATCTTAGCATTTCCCTTAGCATCTCAGAGGATGATCTGCATGAAGTCAATACTTAATCAATGTTTGTTATATTGTATGGAATTTATATCCTACTCTTTGGCACCATCCTGAAGCTTTTCAGCATTGCAAAGCCCACAATAAAAATTGTTATTTGGTCAGTCAGTGATACTCACCAAGTGGCCCCAGAATACACCTTATGACTCAAGTATCTTACCTGCTTTGTGGGGATTAAAACTGACCAACCTACAATAAAAGAAACTGAGACAGAGCTTTGATCCAAGGCATTTTATTAAAGAGTACATGGTTCCCTCTGATGAAATGCACCTCAAATCTTCCTTACAAAATGACATGTCCCCTTCTTCCAGGGCCTTATCTCTTTTTTTTCTGTTTAGAATTTTATTTTCTAAATTACATGTAAAAACAAATTTTGACATCAATTTTTTAAAACTTTGTGTTCCAACTTCTCTTCTTCCCTCCCTTCCCACCCCCCAACCCCAAGAACTCAAGCACTTCAATGTGTTATACATGAATAGTCATGGAAAACATCTCCACATTAGCTAGGTTGTGAGAGAAAACAGATAAAAACAAAACTTCAGATTAAGGAACTGCCAAAAAAATTATGCTTCAATCCATTTTCAGATACCATCAGTTCTTTCTCTGTAGATGGATTGCAATTTTCATAAGTCTTTCAGAGTTATATTGGATCATTGCCTTGCTGAAAATAACCACATCCTTCCCAGCAGATCATCTTACATTTTGCATACAGTACATTTCACTCTGCTTCAGTTCATGTAGGTCTTTCCAGGTTTTTCTGATAGCATCCTGTTCATCGTAACTTTTATATAGTACCTTAAACTTGACAAAGAATTTTCTTCACAATACTCCAGAAAAGTAGGTACCATAGATTTTTTTTTTTTTAGTGAGGCAATTGGGGTTAAGTGACTTGCCCAGGGTCACACAGCTAGTAAGTGTTAAGTGTCTGAGGCCGGATTTGAACTCAGGTACTCCTGACTCCAGGGCCGGTGCTCTATCCACTGCGCCACCTAGCTGCCCCCTGGTACCATAGATTTTGCCATTATAATCAATCATCATAACTGTTTCCCTCCATCCTATTCCTTCCCATGATATTTACTCTATTTTCTATCTTCTTTTACCCTATTCCTCCTCAAAAGTGTTTTGCTTCTGACTGTCCCATGCTGGCTCTGCCCTCCCTTCTTTCACCCTTCCCTCCTTATCCTCTTCCCCTCCTACTTTCCTGTAGGATTAGATAGATTACTCCTCCCAATTGGGTGTGTATGTTATTCCCTCCTTGAGCCCACTCTGGTGAGATTAAGGTCTTTGAGCAAATTCTGTGTTCTAAATTTTCTTCCTCCCTCCTTCCTCAACCCTCCCTATGAAATAAAGCAATTCAATATGTCATACATGTGCAGTTATGCAGAACATCTTTACCTTCCTCAAAAGTGTTTTGCTTTTTACTGCTCCATCCCCCAATCTGCCCTTCCTTCCTTCCCCTCTCCCCCCCGCCACTTATCTCCCACTTTCCTTCAACAAGAGTGGAGTGCCTCTAGTTAGCTTCCTATGATTAAGCAAGTGAACTTACAACCTGCCATTCATAGCTCTGAGGCCTAATATACAGGACTTATAATCACTCGCCCTATGGAACCATATCAAACTGATTAATACTGATTGGAATAGAGTAGGAGTCCAAATGAATTATTTCTCACAGCTTGTAACTATCACACATATGCTATTCCTGTAACAGAATAGTAATGTGATCATGGCAGCAGTAGATTACTTTCCATAGACACAATTTTGTTTGGCCATTCTTCTTCCTACTGTTTTTTGACAATCAATGGACATTTATCAAGTGCTTACTATGTCAGTCACAGTACTAAACTCTAAGAGTACAGAGAAAAAGCAAAAACAATTCCTGCCCTAGAAGAGCTTAAATTCTAACAGGGGAGATAACATACAAGATATATAGAATAGATTGAAGATTACCTAAGGGGGTGCCAATGGTAGCTGGTAAATGAGAACTCACTGGCATCTGGGATTTGTAGTTCAAATGTTCTCCTCTCAACTCTTAGTATAACTTGGGGTTATTTTGATATTTAAGCCGGAAAATGAAATTAAGTTACACTCCAAAATTCTTAAGGAGAAATACATAGTCTTCAAGACACAGAATAAGAGAAAGGAGCCAGGATTTCAAGAACTAAGCAGTAGTAGTAGTAGGGGAGAGGAGGGGAGGGGAGGGGAGGAGAGAATGCAAAAGGAGAAAGTAAAGATTCACTAACCACAAGCACCTCAGAACAGAAGACTTGATTTCAAGTTACCTATTGTACTTAACTCTTCAAAAACAGAGAAAAAAACAAAAGAAGATGATATTTTCCCCAACTCCCCACTCTCCATGTTTATCTGGCAAAAAGATATCCTAATATACTCTTCTCACTTAACAAAAAGTTTCTTGTATCCTTCATATTTGCCTCAAAGATAATAAAGACAAGGGTTAGCTTGGGATAAATGTAAATTTAAGTTAGGACAGAATCTCAAAATTCTGCCTGAATGTTGGGCATATTCCAAACTGGGGGCTCTGCGTGATTATGAGCTATTAATGTTTTGTCTGATATGAACTCCATTAAAGCAACATAGATGAGCACCCCTTGGACCTTAGGGGTCAGGCTAAAAATGGACATAACAGGGTATGGCTGATTAAAGCTCCAGAGATCAATGGGATAGGGAGCAGTGGGTGGGAACAAGTACCAGAAGGCCAACCACTGTTACCATCTCATCCTGTGTCAGCAAAGTCTCTTCTGGACCTGATTCCATTACCCCTCATGAGTTAAGATGTTCACCCTTGTTTAGCTCCAAATTACTGTTTCTACTCTATCAATTTTAATAACTCACAATTATTTAAATGAGAAATAGCTCTAACATGTAATGTTGGATAAAGGGTTGGTTAGCCTTCGAGTTTAAGTGCTAGGGGAGTGAGGAAGGGACAATACAGAAGCAAAAGACATGGTATCCCCCCACCACCACCACTTCAAGAAACTTACAATACATTTAGGAAGGCAAGACCCACACAGTTACAAACACATTAAGTCAACTATTTAGACAGATGAACAAATTATTGAAGTAAATTATCTCCAGCATAATTATAACTATATATTTCTAACTACCATCAACCCATATAAAAGAAGATCTGGAAGGTACCTCAAGGTCCTCTGATCCACAATCCCCTGCCCCCCATCCCCAGGCAGGGCTCCAGCTAAATGGTCTGAGAAAGATAAGTTGTCTAGTCTTTCATTAAAAATCTGCAGGGATGGAAACTTCAACAAGTTTCCATCCAAAGCTAGCAGTTGTAATGCCCTTGGTATCATTCAGGATGGATATATTCTGATTGTAAGCCAACCCCCTAAATCTTCTCCTATTTTTTAAAATACCTCGTTCAAAAAGACCACAAGGCAATCAACTAAAATGACTTGCTGGAAATGAATAATGTGAAACTCTGGGAAAGTGCTTTCAGCAGCAGGACTATCACAGCAAGAGCTAGCTAAAATTTCTCCTTGGAGGACTGGACAGCCAAGGTCAGACAACCTCGAAGGGTCTTAGGCCTTTGCCCAGTGACCTATATCATGATCTATATTTTTTTACAAGCATAGAAAGATAGGGGCAGAAACGCCTGGAAACTCTATCTGGTATCCTGGAAGCTTGGGAATTTGCCTGGTCTGCCATGGGAAGTTTATTCAACCCTGTCCCAAGGATTTGGGGAGGACCCAAGGGCTTTTAGCCCCTCTATCTAGAATCCAGTTTGGTAATGGCCAGAATGATGCCATCCCTTGGCTATGGAACAAACCCACTTTTCCCCTGACCCACATAGAAATTGCCAAAGATAGAAGTCTGGGCCAAAAGAGCAAAAACAGCAGCCCAGTGGAAGTTGAAACTCCCTAAAGAAGGCTCCAAACTGACCAAATACAAGGAACTTTATAATAGGAGTTATTAATTCTTCCCATATGATATAGTTAAATGTTTAGCTCACAGCTAGCTACATAGCCAGAATTTTCCATTTGCAATAAAGCTTTCCCTGTCTGAAAGTTTTAGGGGTTGGTTCTTAAAATATCTGAAAAAGGTCTAAAGTTACTGAAATCATAACAGCTTACATGTATGTAATACTACAGGCTTACAAAGTGTGGTTTGGGTTTTTTTTTTCATATTTGATACATATCAAAACCCTATGAGGTAAGTAAACCCAAGGTTGCCCACTGCATCATGGCCCATGGCTAGTCATCTTGGCCTTTGTCTTTCCGCTGAACTCCAATAACTCTGGAGGAGAGAGCGAGGCTGACAACTTTGAGCAACTATGCCTCACTCAAATGTAATTCACACGCATGTCATGACATCACACTGTGATACCATTAGTTCTCATTGAGAACAAAATATCAACAACAACAACAAGGGTTCTGCATGAGGTCTCTAAAGAGAGAAAATGATCTCTAGAGCAGGTGATGTGAATTAAACCTTGTCATACATATTTCTTACACATGTGTCTCATTATTATTATGGTCTGAGTTTAAGCCTACTCCTCCCACAGATGCTGTTCTTAGGAGAAGGTTTTGTATTAATTTTCTTTACTATGTTATCTGAAAGTAGTAGTAGCTTCCCTCTGGGGACACAACCTGCCAACTCAAACAGAAATTGGGAAATGCTGTTATTACTTCTTTTCTTTTCTTCTTTTAATTTTTAAAAAAGCTGGGACAATTTACTTTTGTCCTTTCATTTTTTACTTCTTGAAATATAGGTCTAGGGGGCAGCTAAGTGTCACAGTGGATAAAACACCCAGTCCTGGATTCAGGAGGGCCTGAGTTCAAATTTGACCTCAGACACTTGACACTTACTAGCTGTGTGACCCTGGGCAAATCACTTAATCCTCATTGTCCCCAATCTGTAGTGTTTTAAATGCAGCTTCTTAACTACACCTTGTACCTTTCTGGCTTTCATTGAATGGTCAATAATAAGCCCAGCCTAAACTCATTGTTCGGTATTGATGGCTTATCTAAGGGTCTTCCCCTCCCAGACTGATATCTCTAGGATGGGAAATTGGACCATCTTAATTCTAATCTAGCCCTTAGTCACTGAATGGGTACAGCTTCAGACAAACTGAGACCCGGAAAGACCTTGATTTAGAAAGGTCAAGATCACTCACTGCATCCCAGGCTACTACCTAGTCTTAACTTTTGTCTTGCCACTGCACTCTGATGACTCTGGAAGAGAGAGTGAGGTGGATACTTTGTTCACTCTCTGCCTCACTTAAATCCAATTCACCCACAAATCAAGACATCCCACTTATGATGGCATCGCTACTCCTTGAGAACAAAGGATGAGCAGCAACAAACTCTGTAAACTTACAAATGAGAAAATTGAGGCTAAGAGAGGTTAAAGGATGCATCTCAAGTCATAGCAAGTAAATAGAGCTGGACTTGAATCCAGGGCTTCTGACCCCTGGTACAGAGTTCTTTCCACTAGACTATAAATAGTTTAGCAGACAATACATTTGTTCTGGTTCTGCTCACTTCACTTTGCATGATTTCAAACAAGTCTTCCCAGGTCTTTCTGAAATCATTCCTCTCAGCATTTCTTATGGCATTTATTTCAAGGGGGCAGGGAGGCAGGAAAGAAGAAAGGAGGAGGAGAAGGAGAAGGAGGAAAAGGAGAGGAGGAAGAGGAGGAGAAAGAGGAGGAGGAGAAAGAAGAGGAGGAGAAAGAGGGGGAGGAGGAAGAGGAGGAGGAGGAAGAGGAGGAGGAAGAAGAAGAAGAGGAAGGGGAGAAGGAGGAGGAAGAGAATGGAAGGAGGTTAGAAGAGAGGGAAGGAAAGAAGGAAATGTAAGCTCCTTGTGAGCAGAGACCATTTGGGGGCTTTGTTACTCGAGAACATAACACAGCGCTTTGCACAATTCTGCTTGGCCACACTTGGGATTTCACCATGTCCTGAATGCTCTCCCTCTTTGTCTCTGCTTTCTGGCTTCCCTGACTTCCTTCAAGTTCCAGTTAAAATCCCACCTTCTACAGGAAGCCTTTCCTGATCTCCTTTAATTCTACTACCTTCCCTCCATTGATTATTTCCTTTTTTTATTATTATTTTTGGGGGGCAATGAGGGTTAAGTGACTTGCCCAAGGTCACACAGCTAATAAGTGTCAAGTGTCTAAGGCCAGATTTGAACTCAGGTCCTCCTGAATCCAAGGCCAGTGCTTTATCCACTGCGCCACCTAGCTGGACCCCCACATTGATTATTTCTAATTTATCCTATAGATAGCTTGTTTGTACATAATTATTTTCATGTTGTCTTCCCCACTTGACAGTAAGCTTCTTGAGGACAGGAAATGTCTTTTACCTTTCTTCGTATTCCCCAGTACCTGGTACATAGTAAACAACATATGACTGGGTATGGAGGGCTCTTCCTCCAAAAAAGCCCTTCTGGATGGAGCACCGGCCCTGGAGTCAGGAGTACCTGAGTTCAAATCCGGCCTCAGACACTTAACACTTACTAGCTGTGTGACCCTGGGCAAGTCACTTGACCCCAATTGCCTCACCAAAAAAACAAAACAAAACAAAACAAAAAAGCCCTTCACCAGTACAAATCTGCAACCACCCAACAATTTGAGGAGTCACCTGTTTCCCTCCATCCTATTCCTTCCCATGATATTTACTCTATTTTCTAGGGTGGTGAGAGGTCAAGTGATTTGCTCAAGGCCACCACTACTGCTCCAGATGCCACAACAACTGAACCCAGAGGCCAGTCTTCAATCCCTTAGGCCTCGGCCTCTGCCTCTAGCCTTTCACGGAGAAGGCTCAATATGTGTTCCATGAATTGAATTAAATTGAATTTCCTTCTCTGTGTCTCATTTCCTCATCTGCCAAATGGGCATAATAATTTCCCCCTCCTAATCATGTGAATATTTTATTAGCAAAATTAGAGCACAGCTATGAAAGGGTTTTTAAGTTTCTAGGGGCATGAGAATACAAAGAGACAATATACCTAAACTGATCCTCTTTCATTTGAGTTTTTAACAAATAATAATCATTGGGGGCAGCTAGGTGGCACAATGGATAGAACCTGGCCCTGGAATCAGGAAGACCTGAGTTCCAATCTGACCTCATACACCTACTAGATGTGCAACCCTGGAAAAGTCACTTAACCCTATTTACCTCAGTTTCCTCATCTGTAAAATGAACTAAAGAAGGAAATTAAAAACCACCCTTTGCCTAGAAAACCCCAAATGGGGTCACAAAGAGTTGAACGTGACTAAAAAACGGCAAAACAACAACAGCAATCATCCAAGTATCTGGCCTTTAATAATATGTTCTGCTACTGACAAGCAGGAATTCTTCCTCACTGGACGGACCCCAGACTGTGCATGTTTGACTTAATCAGTGGCCCATTCCACCCCCTCTCTACTCTGTCTCTCAGAGGGAAGCCGGACAAGAGAGAATACTGGCCTCTCAGGTAAGGTCGGTTCCTGTGGGACTGACTCAGTAACATTACCTGATCTTAATAGACTCTACTGTACCTCTCAGCAATAAATCTGTGGTCATGTGATCCTGATTCCGAGTTCTGTGTTCTTTCCACCATCCCAGGATCCCATTAATCATCACAATACCTCTGCGAGACAGGAAATGAGTCGGTATCGTTATCATTGTTTTTGTTCAAATGAGAACATTGTGAGGTAAGGAACCTGGGTAGCTACAATCATTTTCTTAAGAAACTGCCTTCATTGCATTCACTGCTTCAGTAAGTTCCAGCCCCAGGAGCCTAAATAGTACCCCCTGTGACCTAAATGACTAATGCATTTTCTAAAATGGAACTGCTGATTCCAAGAGAGTAGTTTAGGCACTGGGGAAATGGAGTTCATTAGATACTAAAGGGAGGCAGCCACAGCTGCCACTTAGAACGTCCCTCCTGGTACATCCTCTTCTTTCTGCCACATCCTCTCTTTCCCACCTAACAAGCCATTCTAAACATTTACTTCTTCATGGAATTTTCCCAGTATCAATCTTTCCAGGCATTTCAACATCCCTTCAGGCCTAGTGTAAATCTGAAAAGCTGTACCAAACAGTATCCATAAGGGTTACTCAAAAAGTACAACTCAGATGTTGTTGGATCTGAAAAGAGGAAGGAAGGGAAGGGAACAAAAATTTAAGTACCTACTACATGCCAGGTGGAGCAGTGGATAGAGCACCAGGCCTTAAGTCAAAAGGACTCATCTTCCTGAGTTCAAATTTGGCCTCAGACACTCCCTAGCTATGTGACCCTGGGCAAGTCACTTAACCCTGTTTGCCTCAGTTCCTCACCCATAAAGTGAGGCGGAGAAGGAAATGGCAAACTGCTTCAGTATCTTTGCTAAGAAAACCCCAAATGGGGTCATGAAGAGTCAAACATGACTGAAATGACTGAACAACATGCGCTAACTACTTCAGAAATATTATCTCATCTTCACAATGACCCTGCAAGGTATGTGCTTTTATTATCCTCATTTTATAATTGAGGAAACTGAAGCAGACTTAAATGACTTACTCAGATTCACACAGCTAGAAAGTATAGGAGGAGGGGGCAGCTAGGTGGTGCAATGGATAAAGTACCAGCCCTGGAGTCAGAAGGACATGAGTTCAAATCCAGCCTCAGACACTTGACACTTAACTAGCTGTGTGACCCTGGGCATTGCCCCTCCACTCCAGACCTGAGAACTCTGTCCACAGCACCACCAACCCAGGAGATTGTCCAGTCCAATTTCTAGCCCCTTCCCATTTTTTTCTAATTACTTGATAAAAATCAACACATATAAACATTTCTTAATAAAGAGGCCATAAAAAGAATTGGGTCTCTAATTATACAGTTTTTTAAGCACATATTAAAACTTACGAGGACGGCTAGGTGGCGCAGAGGATAAAGCACTGGCCTTGGATTCAGGAGGACCTAAGTTCAAATCCAGCCTCAGACACTTGACACTTTCTAGCTGTGTGACCCTGGGCAAGTCACTTAACCCTCATTGCCCCACCAAAAAACAATCAAACAAACAAACAAAAAAACTTATGTGGCATTGCCAGCACTGCCCTGCTTTCTGTGTACCTTTATGAACCTCCTTCACTTTTCTTTTGTGTATTCTTAAATGCTTTATTTCCACTCTTTTCTGTCTCTTCTTTTTTATATCATTATAGTTCCTATCCCATTCCCCCCAATACCTCTCCTCCCCTCCCCCTCAAAAAATAGCAGCCCTTCCTCATAGCAAGTTAAAAAATCTGCCCACCCAACCCCTAAGCCACCCTTTTACAAAAGAGACCTAAGGAGGTCAAAGGGCTTTACCAAACTCACACACCTGAGCTCCATAGCCAGTACATGAACATGGTTGGCTGTCCTGTCGAAAGTCCACTAAACTACACAGCCAATCACAGGTCATGTGGTTGGTTCAATCTAGAGCTCTAAAAATAGTCAAATGATTTTGTTAGTAGTGCAGTATTTTCACTTAGATTTTCTTTTTTAAACCTTATTTTGTTGCTAGTTTCTGTTTTTACATCACCTGCATTTCTGAATATATGCCTTCCCTAGCCAGCAATCCATTGTCTAAAAAAAAGTGGAAAAAAAAGAAAGGGGGAGGAAAACAATTCAACCAGCAAAACCAATCAACACATCAATTATGTCCAGTAGTGCATGCAATATTCCACACACATAGTCCTCCACCTTTGCAAAGAAGGGAAGGAGATGTGTTTTCTCAACTCTTCTCCAAGGTCAAGTTTGGTTATTATAATTATACAGCCAGTGTTTTCATGTGGCAGGCCAGGAAGCGAAACAACTTCTACAACTGCTCTTTTGACATTAGTGTCTAGATACATAGTTACAGAGCCAAAATAATGTACTTAGTAAAAGGAAAAGATTTTGAAAAGATATATTATTGTAGTACTGAATAATCACAATTAATACCTGATTCCACAATGAATTGCCCCAAATTCCTCCTGCATCCACATTATTTGCTTTCACTATTTCAAATGCCTTAAAAACTCCTTTTCTAACACCATCTTCAAGGCTGGTGACTTTGGTCTATGTCCTGCCTTCAATATATACTGACAACATACCTTAGGCAAGTAATAATATAACCTCTAAATGCTTCAAATAACTTTCTAAGACTTTCTGTAGAGGGTTTTCTTACCTGGGAGCTTCCTGCAACCAAGAAATCACAGATCCATCCAGACAAAAATTACTTTGTATTTATTTTTTTTAATTTGGTTATATGTATACCTGTTGCCTCCTCCAATAAAAGGCTAAGTTCCTTGAGAAGAGAGACTGTTATGGGTTTTGTTTGACTTTGAAGTTGGGGAGCAGGGTGGAGTGGTACACTTATGGATTTTTGTTTTATTAATCCCTATAACCTAGCTGAGGGCCCTAAGATTATTGGTACTTTTAAATGTTTGTTGATTGATTGGGGAAAAAAAGTACAGAAATATAGAATGGATAGTCCCAGACTCAAGAAACCCAGCTCCAAAACAGTACCTGGCACATAGTAGGTGCTTAATAAATATTTCTTCATATTGATATATAAATATTTCTTAAATTGAATTGCATTGATCCCCTGGCTAATGGAAGCTACCACAGAAGCTAGCCTGGGAGCCTTGTCCTTAAGGATGGTCTCAAATCAAGTTTCATTATGCTCCTTGAGTATCTCCAGGAACAAAAAATCTTTAGCCTTCCTTCCTATCCAGTGTTTGATCACTCTAATCAACTTGATAAAACTTGATCCACTACACACATGGTTTTTTTCTTTATTCCCAAATGAAACTTAACCAGCTTTTTTTTTTTTTTTGTGAGGCAATTGGGGTTAAGTGACTTGCCCAGAGTCACACAGCTAGTAAGTGTTAAGTGTTTGAGGTCGGATTTGAACTCAGGTCCTCCTGAATCCAGGGCCAGTACTCTATCCACTGCGCCACCTAGCTGCCCCTTAACCAGCTTTTATAGAAGATATCTCCCTGGGGCAGCTAGGTGGTACAGGGGATAAAGCACCAGCCTTGGATTCAGGAGGACCTGAGTTCAAATACAACCTCAGACACTTGACACTTGCTGGCTGTGTGATCCTGGGCAAGTCACTTAACTCCCATTGCCCCACAAAAAACAAAAACAAAAAGATATCTCCCTGAGGAGGTGTGGTTTGGTTTCCCCGATGACAGAGACATAACTGCTCAACATCCTAATTATCAAAGGCTGTGCTTAAGCAAACCCTTACTTTCTATTCTTTAGGCCAAAGAAACATTATTTTTTTTCCTGTTTCATTGTTATTTTTATTCTGAATTTAACACCCAAAAAAATGAGCATTCTTATATACACTATAGAACAGGAAAGGACTGACCCAAGGCAGAGCCTTGGAATATACCCACAGTTAGGGAACATGATATAGATGATGAGCAGCAAAGAAGATTGAGAAGGAATAGCCAGACAGGGAGGAGAAAAGCCTGAAAAGAGATAATATGGAGGAGAGAGTGGTCAATAGTGTCAACTCTCCATGAAGAGTCAAAAAAGATAAAAATTAAGAAAAGACCACTCGTCATCTTTGCCAATTAAGAAATCATTGGTAACTTGGGAGAGAGCAGTTCCAGGTGAGTAATGAGGTGAGAAGCCAAACTGAAGATAGCTGAGAAATGGGTGTGAGGGGCAGAAAAAAGGAATAGATGGGACATTTTCTAGAATTTGGACTAAGAAAGGGAGGAGAGATTTTTGATGATAACTAAAGAAAATGGTAGGGGGCAATGAAGATTTTCTTTTGTTTTAAAAGGGAAGAGGGAGCTTAGGCAGTGAGGAAAAGAAGTAGGCTGTGGTTACTGAAAGCATAATTAGGGGTCCCCTGAAAGTATCCATCACAAAGAAGGAGGGTTTGAGCAGTTGCCCGAGTCTTCAGCTTGTTTGGCATAACTTCTCTCAAGTCCAATTGAGCTCTGCCATTTTGTGCTGTATTTCAAAGGCTGTGGCATTACTTATGCAAAGGCATCTCACTGACCATTAACTACCCCCTCAAAGTAAACTGGGAAATGGGGAATACACGCAAAATTATCCCCAAACCACATCAAAGGATCACATTTTGTGGGACTCGCTCATTGCTCATGGGGATCAATTACTCAGTGGCTCGAGTCTATGTAAGAGGAAGGCAAAGTTGGTGAGAACTGGAGGGAAAAATCATCCTGCCACTTCAGGCTTCCAGCGTTGAGAGAGAAGATGCACCATTCCAACATCTCTTCAGGGCTCGGAAGGGAGAAAGACTGGGAAGAAGTCAGCATGTAAAGAAGCTGGTGATCTTTACCATGTCCCTCTCCTCAGCTTACCACCCTAGAGACTTTTGGGAATTGTGCCCTTGGGGGAGTTATCTCACTTCCAATGGGAAAACTCATTCACTCTAGTGTCTGGTATATATTCTCCTAATTATACTTTCTCTGATTTATGCTTTCCTATTGACTTGGATAAATGGGTATATTTGCTATTAGCCATGCTTTTCCTTTGTGGCACTAGCATTTGGTGGAAAGGGAAGGAAGCTTTGGCTATATAGTTTAGAGACTCGGGAGTCTAAATTAAACCTAAAAATTACTTTCCCTAGACTAATAATATATAAGAGCAGATAAATATAATTCTAGCCCCATGTATCCTCCTTCTTAAGAGAAAAGAGTGACCAACCTCTGGTCCTAACATGATAGATAGATAGATAGATAGATAGATAGATAGATAGATAGATAGATAGATAGATAGATAGATAGATAGATAGATAGACAGACAGACAGACAGACAGACAGATTCTTGGGTCCCTGCAAGCCACATCTAGACAGACCCACATGGACATATATAACCTACTTAAGCAAAACAACATAACACCCACATACCACACCAACCCCTTACACAAACACACACACATACACACACACACACACAAATATATATATATATATATACTAATATAAACATTTCAGAAAAGAAAGATTTGGAGGCCTGAATGATCAGGACTTTTAGAGATACATCATTTCACTGTGGATAGAATGCTGGATTTAGAATCAAAAAGTTGAGTTCAAATCTAGCTCACACATTTATAATCTGTGTGACCCTGGACAAGTCAGTTAACTTTTCAGTCTCCTCATCCATAAAGTGGGAATAATAATAGCACCTACACCATCCCCCTCAGAATTGTTGTAAGAATAAAATGAGGTAATATTTATAAAGTATTTTGCAAAACTCAAAGCACTATATAAAAGTGCTATCATTTATCATCATCATCATCATCATGGCACTTTGCAAACCTTAAAGACGTGTCCAAGTATCAGCTGTTATTATTTCCTCAGTTCTCTATTTCATTTGACATGGAGAGAGTATATACCCTGGAGATAATAGTTTTCTATAGGGACTGTCACCTTTCCAATAGCCCTTTCCTAGAGGATTATTCTCTATGTCCAGCTGTATTAAGCATAAGAGCTTGAAAATTGATTTTTCCAGTAACCACATTAGATAGTGAGCCAACATACTTAAATCTAGTGAACTCTCTAGCAATCATGAGATGTGCAGAAGCTCTAAATCCCTCCATGAGTGGAGGCCTAGCAAGAATAAATCAGTAGGCATTTGTAGAGAACAATGACAGCACAGTCTGGAAATTAGATCTTCTAGGAGAAAGAATGAGAGAGGGAATGAGCACTAGAAAGAGCAGGCAGATGAGAGAGAATTAGAAGACAATCGTTCCTTAGCTAATGGTCATCGCTCTTTGTTATTTCTTTTCTGTCAGAAAAGAAAAAGGAGCAGAGTTCAAGAAGGACTTTGTATGACCGTACAGATATAAATAAGTTGTATAGAACAACATGCTTTCATAGATAAGAGGGCTACACTTGAAGTTAGGAAGACATGGGCATGAATCCCACCTCTGATGCTTTCTAGCTATGCTTTCTTGTGCAGCATAACCTCTCTGTGCCTCAGTTTCTTCATCTGTAATACGAATCAGTTGGTCTTGATCTCCTCAAAGGTCCTTTCTGGCTCATAATCTATGATTCATGAACAAATGATGATTCTTTGATTATAGATAGAGAAGGGTAGAAACATCCATTTATATTGAATAACTGTTGTTATTGTTCAGTCATTTTTCAATTGTGTCTGAATCTCCATGATTCCATTTGGGGTTTTCTTAGCAAAGATTCTGGAGTGGTTTGTCATGTCCTTCTCCAGCTCATTTTACAGATGAGGAAACTGAGGCAAACAGCATTAAATGACTTATTCAAGGTCACAGAGCTAGGAATTACCTCTTTCTCAGAATCCAATCTCTAATAGTGACATCAATCAACTACTCAATTAACAAATATTTATTAATTGCCTGGTATGTTTGGCACTAAGGGTACAAAGACAAAAATAAGACAGCCCTTGCCTTCAAGTAGCTCATCCCTAATAAGACATATTGCATGTGGTCATAGTTGTTCTCCACAATATTAATTGTTGTCAATATAATGATATTTTACAAAAACCCTTAAATAACCTTAGTAACCCTCTGTGGAGCCAGGTTTTTCCTGAACCTTTCACACATTCAGCCTTTACCACTTCTTGGAGAGGTTAATTAGGGAGAGAGGGAAGTTGGATAAAAAAAACTCCATAACTGTGTTATATACAGTAGTATTTTTCATTTGTCCTCCTGTAAACTTTCCCTCTGAAGTTTGCCCTCATCTACAGACCTATGGGTTTTCCTCCCTCCTCCCTCAGTAAAGAGAGTGAGAAACCAAGAGACAAGGGACAGGGGTTGGGACAGGGGAATGGGGAGAGAAGTAACCTTAGATAGCTCCTGCTACATGCCAGGTAACACTGTGCTAAGTGCTTTCCAAATATTATCTCATTTGATGTTCACAACAACCTTGTGAAGTAGGTGCCATGATTAATTCCATTTTACAGTTGAGGAAACTGAGGCAGACAGAGGTTAAGTGACTTGCCCAGGGTCACACAACTAATGTCTGTGGTCTGATTTTAACTCAGGCCTTTCTGATTCCAGGCCCATTTCTATCCATTGCATCACCTAGCTGTCCAAAGAGAAGGGAATAAGTATTTATTACATACCTATGTGCCAGATATTTTGTTAAGGGCTTTACATATACCTCATTCATAAGTACTATTATTATCCCCATTCTATAGTTTAGGAAACTGGGACACACAGGTCAAATGAGTCACACATCTAGTAAGGTCTGAGGCTGGGTTTGAACTCAGGTTTTCCTGATTCCAGGCCCAGCCCTTTATCCACTGTGTTCTGCTTACTGAGCACTTAGAGAGAATTTATTAAGCATTTACTAGGTGCCAAGCACCGGACTAAGTGCTAGGGACACAAATAAAAGCAAGCAAGATAGTCCCTGCCCTCAAGGAGCTTACTTTCTTTATTTTTAATTTATTTATTTATTTATTTAATAAAGTATTTTTTCCCGTCACATGTAAAGATAGTTCTCAACTTTTGTTTATACAAGCTCTCCAATTTCAGATTTTTTCTCCCTCCCTCCCCCCTCCCCTAGACAGCAGGCAATCTGATATAGGTTATATATATACATATATATACATATATATATATAATAACATTAAACATATTTCTGCATTAGTCATGTTATAAGAGAAAAATCAGAGCAATGACAACAAACCTCAAAATAGATAAACATCAGAACCAAAAACAAAAGAAGTAGTATGGTTCATTCAGCATCTATACTCCACAGTTCTTTTTTTTTCCCTGGATTTGTAGATTCCCTTCCATCATGAGTCCCCTGGAACTCTTCTGTACCATTGCATTGGTGAGAAGAATATAGTCCATCACAGTAGGTCAACACACAATGTTGATGATACTGTGTACAATGTTCTTCTGGTTCTGCTCATCTCACTCATCATCAGCCCACGCAAGACCCTCCAGGTTTCTCTGAACTCCTCCTGCTCATTGTTTCTTACAGCACAATAGTATTCCATTGTATTCATATACCACAACTTGTCCAGCCATTTGCCAATTAATGGGCATCCCCTCAACTTCCAATTCCTTGCCACCACATAAAGAGCAGCTATAAATATTTTTGTACATGTGGGTCCCTTTCTCCTTTCCATGATTTTTTTGGGCAAAAGACCCAAAAGTGGTATTGCTGGGTCAAAGGGTATGCACATCTTTATTGCACTTTGGGCATAATTCCAAATTGCTCTCCAGAATGGTTGGATCAGTTCACAGCTCCACCAACAATGCATTAGTGTTCCAATTTTTCCACAGCTTCAAGGAGCTTACTTTCTAATAGAGGAAGATCACCCATAAAGTGGACCTGGAGATCCGGAAAGAAGGGAAGGTGGGTATATAGGAAAGTGTTGTGGCTAGAGAGGTCATAGATGGTATCAAACTCAAATAGAAACAGATACATGGGCTGCATTTGGACTTAGAAAACCACAAATTAGCATTATCTATGGTTTATGGTATTTTTATTTATTTTGTTAAACATTCCCTAATTACATTTTTTTTTTTGCAGAGCAATGAGGGTCAAGTGCCTTGCCCAGGGTCACACAGCTAGTGAGTGTCAAGTGTCTGAGGTCAGATTTGAACTCAGGTCTTCCTGAATCCAGGGCCAGTGCTTTATTCACTGTACCACCTAGCTGCCCCCTCCCCAATCATATTTTTTTGGTGAGGCAATTGGGGTTAAGTGACTTGCCCAGGGTCATAGAGCTAGTAAGTGTTAAGTGTCTGAGCCTGGATTTAAACTCAGGTCCTCCTGACTCCAGGACCAGTGCTCTATACACTGCGCCACCTAGCTGCCCTTCCCCAATTACATTTATTTTTTTTTTTTAAGTATTTTATTATTTCCCAATCACATTTTAATTTGGTTCAGGCCACAATGGGAGCTTTGCAGGTTTCATACAGCTGCTGACCCTGAGTTTGACACCTCTGTAAAGTGTGGTGGTAGCCTAGAACAGTGTATAAGAAGGTCAAAAAAGGGGCAGCCTCACCAAAAAAAAAAAATTTAAAAGGCCAAAGAGGACTTCTGAAAGCCCAGGGTGATTTGAGTGGCAGAGTCCATTCTCAGATGATGAAGAAGTAGAAATAATGTATTAAGTGGAACTGAATAAGGATGGCGTGACTGGAGATGTCCTGCAAGACAACAGTACTTGGCTCTCAATGTTTTGGTTTTTTTCCAACTCCTGCCCTCCTAGAATACTTGAGCCTCCAGGTTTCCCAACGTCTTCACTTCCCATAACCTCTGTCTACAATATGCTTCTTACCATGAATAGGTAGGGTCATGCCTCAGAACTACCTCCACCATCCCTGTCTTCAGCTCCAGCTCAAATGAATTGGACCCAGTTGCCAGAATTCCTAATCTTGCCTCTAACCCTTTATGCTTTTGCAAACTTCTATCATACAAAGTTTAGGCATCATCTTTTCAACTTTTTTTGGTCTATCTTTACATAGTAGTCACAATATGATAATCTATAGTTTGCCATCATTCATTTTTGACTAATTTTGCTACAAAGGGCCTCAGTTGCTCTGGACTCAGCCTAAAGTCCTCCTCTTTGTGATAAGGTACTCCCCATAGTTAGAAAATTATAGTCATAGGTTCCCCAGATACCATTTAGGAGAATGGACCAAAAGGGTCTTCTAACCTCTCCAAGAAGCCTATATCAATCAAGTGCAGCAAGTAACTGTCTCTGGCAACATGCAATTTCTGTAACACTCTGTACTCAACTCTCAATCAAATGCATCACTTATCTTCTCAGTGCCCCAGGCAACTCTCAAGAATAAGTCCCAGAGAACATGCTCATCTACATTAGTAGAAGAATCCTATCACAAGGGGCTCCATCCATCAATGAAATCATAGTTTTTCTTCCCCTCCAACACCTCATCATGCCATCACATTAACTACATTCCTTAAAACCTATGCTAGGGGCAGCTAGGTGGTGCAGTGGATAGAGCACCGGCTCTGGAGTCAGGAGGACCTGAGTTCAAATCTGGCCTCAGACACTTAACACTTACTAGCTGTGTGACCCTAGGCAAGTCACTTAACCCCAATTGCCTCACTAAAAAAAAAAAAAACTATGCTAGTGGGCAGCTAAGTGGCGCCACGGATAGAGTGTAGGGCCTAAAATCAGGAAGACCTAAGTTTGAATTCAGCCTCAGATACTTACTAGCTGTGTGACCCTGTTAACCTTGTATGCCTCAGTTTCCTCATCTATAAAATGAGCTGAAGAAGGAAATGACCAACCACTCCAGTATCTCTGCTAAGAAAAGCCCAAATGGGGTCATGAAGAGTCAGACACAACTGAAACAACTGAACAACATGCTAGTAGAGTGAAAGCTCAGTAGGTTCTGGCAAGTGAAGAAGGCTTCTAAAGGATCCTCACCAAAAGACTGGCCAACTGGAGATGGATTTTTTTTTTTTTGGCCACAACGATTCTTCATGACTTCCCACTAAGGCATGGAACATTTATGAGCAGTAAGGAAATAGTCAATCAACAAATATTTATTGAGTACCTCCAAAAGGTACTTAAAACACAGAACTTTGTGAGGCTTTACAAGGACAAAAATGAAACAGGGCTAGTCCTTAAGGAGAATACATTCTATTGAGGAAGACTCCATGTGCAAAAATAACTATATACTGAATGAAAACAAGATAAAAATAAAGTAAATCTATACTGGGGAAAGCACTGACTAACAATGGGAACATAAAGTCTTGATGTAGTAGGTGGCTCTTGAGCAGAATTCTAAGAGGTAGAGGGGAGGCAGTAGCACCCACTATGATGAAGTATTGAAGAAGAAAAGGACTATGTTTATAGTTTGTCCTTAATAACTCTGAAGGTCTTATGAATAATGCAGTCCATCTACAGAGAGAGAACTGATGGTGCCTGAATACAGATAGAAGCAAAAGATTTTTGTTAGTTCCTTTATCTGAAGTTTTGTTTTTTGTCTGTTTTCTTTCGCAACCTGGCTAATGTGGAAATGTTTTGCATGACTGTTCATGTATAGCTTATATTGAATTGCTTGAGTTCTTACAGGCAGGAGGGAGGAAGAGAATTTGGAACACAGAGGGTTTTTTTAATGGATATCAAAATTTGTATTTACATGTAATTTGGGAAAAAATAAAATTCTATTCTTTTTTTTTTTTGGTGAGGCAATCGGGGTTAAGTAACTTGCCCAGGGTCACACAGCTAGTAAATGTCAAGTGTCTGAGGCCAGATTTGAACTCAGATCCTCCTGAATCCAGGGCTGGTGCTCTATTCACTACACCACCTAGCTGCCCCTAAAAATAAAATTCTAAATAAATAAGAAAAAAATGCCCTTAAGTAATATTCCTTAAAGTATCTATTGTCTGTGTCATTATCAATGCAAGTTTCCAAAGGCTGAGAACTGTATTAATTGAACTGGCTTTGTAGAATTCCAGAATCAAACTGTTGTCTAGGACTTGAATCACAAGGATCTTACAAATCTATGATAGAGTAACTGCTGTATTCAAATGGGAGTTTAATATGATCTATTATCTAATTGCTTTTCAATATGTTTCAAGCAACTTATATAAGGAGGACTCAATAAATATTTGATTGATGGATGACTGATGAAGATTTCATCTTTATGTAGAACTTACATCCCAGTTTATTTTTATTATTAGCCAATAGCCAAGACTATGATAGAATCCCATGCTCATATTATAAGAGGAGTTCACAGTAGGAAAAGGTCTGACTCAAGACTTGTCCCTGATAGTTTTAATCTGATATTAGGAGAAAATGAAGCATTCTTAGATATAACAGTAAGGAGATTTATTTATCTATAGCAAGGATGGGATATTCCATGAAGACAGTGCCTCTATCCAGCTGAGCAGAGCTCTCCTGCCTTGTCCATAGTGGTCAGTCAGTCATCAGGACAGATGAAGCACCTTATGGTTTTTTAAAATTCAGATGGCCAAGAATAAATATCAATTGTTTTTGGTCAGAGGCCTATGGGTACTTTGGAAGGGACTCATCAAGGGGATCAGAAGCTAGGCTAACCTCTGGTAAGCAGGGCATGGAACTCGCGGGTCCTCTAAAGGGAGCTCAGCCGGGGGCATGAAGCTAGAGCAAGAAAAATGCCATCAATGGGGCATGAAACTAGTGAGATCTTTACCCTACCCTGTCAGAGCAGCAAAAGGGCACAGAGACATTCCTCAAAGACACAACCACATGGGAAGAAAGAGCTGGTAATTTCACACATCAAGTACCAAGAGGTAGAGCAAGAGATGTACTAGCTGAACAACAGGACATGCATTCTCCAGGAGACTTGCAAGAGGTCTTAGACCAGTAACATCTGTGACATCCAACTGGGGCCCATCAGAGCTACATGAGGGAAGGAGTCAACTCATAATTGTGGAGTATGCAAAGATAAGGAAATAGAAACAGGCCAAGTCCTGTACCTATACTGGGTCACCAGGAGATGCAGACAAAAGCCAGAAGTTGTGGCAGAGGGCAGGGTCTAGTCATGGCCACCCCATTCAGAACTGAAGCAGCAGAAATATCTACATTACAACAATAATAAAACTAAAGTAGGCCTTCCCACTTCATCCAGTTATACGAGATAAGGCCAATCCAAAGTCCCAATCCAATGAAAACTGATTCTATGATCTGATTCTGTCTCATGATCCATTTTTGGAATCACTTTTCATACAGTAGGCACTTAGTAAATTCTTTTTGAATTGGATAGAATTTGGTCAAAATTGCAATGGCTAACTTCTTTTTTCTAAAAGTAAGCATAACTTATTCCATGACTTAATAGAAGAAAACTATGAGTACAATGAAAAAATGCAATGGGTTAGGAGAAGACCAAGAGGTAATTCCAGGAGAAAAGAATAACCCTATAACAAGGTCATATAGGGCCTCCAGGAAAAGAACGGCTTGGCCATAAGGATTCCAAAAGTGACTGGAAAAAATGAAGAAGGAGATTTTTTAAATGAAAATAGAAATGAAATTATAATTCTTAAGGGGGAAAAAACAGAAGGAAAATAAATAACTTAGAACAGATGGTGGAAAACCTTACCCAAGTAATAGACTCTCCAAAAAACAGAACAGATAGTTCCATGAAACAAGATACATTAAAACAAAATCAAAAGACTGAAAAATTAGAACATGTTAAGTATCTACTATAAAAAGCAACTAACCTGGAAAATAAATCAAGAAGATATAATCTAAGGATTGTCAGATTTCCTGAAAACCATGACCAAACAAAAAAAAATAGAATACCATATTTCAGAAATTATAAAAGAAAATTGCTCAGGCTTATTAGAACCAGAAGGCAAAGTGAAGATAGAAAGAATCCAGTGATCACCTTCTGAAAGAAACTCCAAAGCAAACATACCCAAGAATGTTATAGCAAAATCCAGAGCCTCTAGGTCAAACAAAAATATACTAAAACTAGGGATAAGTCTTTCAAGCATTCCTGATGAAAAAAAAATCAAAGCTGGGTGGAACTTTAAAACACAATAGAGGATGCAAGAGAAACCTAGAAATATAAATGTATTTGCATAATTGGAAGGACTAAATACTGATTAGATGCTTACATTCTAACAGATAAATCTTCCAGAGACAAGTGTCCCTTCAGACTCCCACCATCTCCAAGGGTCACAAAAGGAAAGACAAACAAATAAGTTGGGATGATTATGGGATTTATTTTATTAGTTTTTTGGTTTTTTGCTCCAAATAACTAATAATAATAGAAATTAAAATTAAAAGAATTCTAATTTTCCATCTCATAATTTTCAGATTGGCAAAGATGACAAAAATGGAAAATCAAGTTTCTTGGAAGGACTGTGAAAGGACATTGTTAGTGAAGCTGAGAAGTTGTTCAAACATTCTGGAAAACAATTTGGAACTATACCCAACTAAACTGTCCATATCTTTTGACCCTGCAATACCATGACTAGAGCTAAAATCCAAAAAGAGCAGAACAGAAGGAAAGGATGGATGTGTACAAAAACATCTATAGTATCACTCTTTAGCAAAGAATTAGAAATCAATGGGGTATCTTTCAATTGGAGAATGATTAAACACATTATGGCATGTTGATAATACCACTTTGATATTTTATGGACTATTATTAAAAATAAAAAAGAGACAAATTCAGAGAAAACTGAAAATATCCAAATGAACTGATGTGCAGCAAAATGAGCAGCACCAGGAGAAGAATTTGTATAATGACAGTACTATGAAAGAGAACAATTTTGATAGAGTTACAGTCAATGCAATGACAAATCACAACTCCAAAAAATTGATGATGAATAATTCTTCTCACTTCTTGAAAGAGGAATAGTAGCCTAGAGATGCAGAACAGAATGTACATTTTCATACATGACCAACATATGAATTTGGGTTTGTGTCTATACTTGTTATATGTTGTATTTGTTACATGGAGGATTATGGGAATTAGTGATAAAGATACAAAGAAGAAAAGAAAGGAAAGAATATCAATGAAATATTTTTTAAATACACAGAAGAGAGTGAAATATAAGTCAAGAATAATGCTAAATTTGTCAATCTCAGTGACTGGGAGGGTAGTGGTTCCTTGAGAGAAATAAGGAAATTGGAAGGATAATGAATTCAGTTTTGGCAGTGGAAGGGAGAGAATAAGCATTTATATACCATTATGTGAAAGACATTGTTCTAAGCACTTTCCAAATATTATCTCATTTAATCCTCACAACAAGCAAGGTAGTTGCTATTATTATCCCTATTTGACAGTTGAGGAAACAAAGGCAGATAGAGATTAAGTGACTTGCCAAAATGTCCAAAGACAGATTTTAACTCGGTCAGGTCTTCCTGACTCTAGGTCTAGCACTCTATTCCCTAAGCCACCTATCTGGTATGTTGAGTTTGATATGCTTGTGGGACATCCAGTTGGAAATCCCATGTGTGGGTGACAATGAGAAATTGGTGCTCAGGATCAAGGACAGGGTCAGAGATATAGCATTTAGAATCCTTCACATTGTGATAATAATTAAACCAATAAAAGCTAATTAGTGCACCAAATGAGAGAGGGTAGACAACAGAGGCCAGAACAGAGCCTTGTGATAAATCCACCTTTAGGGGAAATGCTACAGAACATGAACCAGCAAAGGAGAAGAGGTATATATAGAGCCAACAACCACTATAATATCTCTAACATTTGTCCAAGTATACTCTTTAAGAGCTCGGTTTTTTGCACATTTCCATAAAATGATATCCATTCATTAAACTAAGAGAATTAAAACCACAACAAAAAGATAGCCACAAAACATGGGCATGGCACAAAAATCTATCACTCTACTCACAGAGAACTGGCTAAATGTAAGGAAACCAGTTTACATCTGGTCAGACAGATGTTTTGAGTCAGCCTAGTGTCTATGAAAACATAAACAACTGACAATGGCTATCACAAAATGAAACCATATCAAAATTATTACTCTTCTCGAGAAATTCACATAGCACTGTAACACAGATACGTAGAAGTTCTGCTAAATAGGGAGTCCTTCTTGCTAGAATGCAGATAAATCAATTTTCCCTATCCTGGAGTCAGGATTTTAATTAAAAGTTACTCACAACTGAACCCCTGAAAAGCAGTGAGAGTTTTTATCAATTTCCACCTCTCTTAAGGGTCATCGACTCCAAGTCCAAATACCCATTTCCATTTGGGACTGAGCCTAGATTTTATCCTGTGGGTAAGAATGATATACTATTTGGAGCCCAATTCATCAAAACTAATGAGCCCTCTGCACTTTATGTTTCTTTTTCTCCATCAGCAGATTACCACAAGGCACCCTGTGTAAGTCCTTCCCCATCCAACAGCCCTCCAGCCCAGATCCAGCATGGTCTCTTCCCAGTCCTTCCATAAGCATCTCCAGCATTTCAACACAGATCGCTTTGCTGAGAAACAATCCATCAGATGGTTCTGAAGTGTTTAATACAATTAAGGATATGTAAGCTGGAAGAGCCCAAAGCCCAGACAAATTATCCACTGTTTTTGTGTTGGATTTCAAAAGGAAATCAACCCAGTCCTCTTCCTTCAAATCTTTCATCACTGTATTTGCCAATGGCAAGAACAATGGCTAGCAAGGACATGGAAAACCTCCTCTCACCCCACCCTTAACTCTTCAGTGGCCATTTAGAAATAATGATAGGAAAGGAAATTTTCCTATAGAAAAATCAATTACCAGCCTTGTGTCCACCTGGTCTACCCATCCAACGTAAATTTGAGAAGTCATGGAGCCATATCATGGTGTTAATCTAGGATGTTTGTAGAGTTCAATGGATCCAACTCCATCTAATCTCAAAAAAAGAGCTGCGTCCTTTAGTGGTCTGATCTTTCAAACAGGGAGTAGAAGACATACTAGTGCAAAACAGAAGACAGACTCTTAGAGAGGAAGCAACATAGTATGGTAGGGGGGAGGGAGGAACATTGATTTTGGAGCCAGAGAACCTGGGTTTGATTCTTTGTTCTGTTGTTTACTATCTTTGTGACCTTAGCAGAATAACTTATCTTCCCTGGATTAATCCTATATGAGCACTCACTAGAGCCATTTAAACCAAATATATCATAGGAGTTGGAAGAGAAATTTTAAGATCATCCATTTTCCAGGTGAACAGATTGAGATATTGAGAGAGGAAAAGTAGCTTTCCTAAGGCCACTCATGTAGTTAGTGCTAATACTTGACCTCAGATCCCACTGTTTCAAGTCCAGCTCTTTTTACTACATGATAATGGTGGGGACATATGATTTCTAGAACATTATACCTGGGGGCAGCTAGGTGGCGCAGTGGATAAAGCACCGGCCCTGGATTCAGAAGTACCTTAGTTCAAATCTGGCCTCAGACACTTGACACTTACTAGCTGTGTGACCCTGGGCAAGTCACTTAACCCCCATTGCCCTCAAAAAAAAAAAAAAACAGAACATTATACCTGTTTGAGGGAGAGGGGAGAGCATCATTGGACCATAGATGTAGAGATGAAAGGGACCTTAGAGTAAATCTAGTCAGAGCCACTTGTTTTATAAATAAGAAAATTGATGCCCACAGAAGTTAAATGACTAGCCCAGGGTGATACAGGCAATATAATAGCAGAGCCAGGATTCAAAACATGGTCCTCTGACTCCAAATCCAATACTCCTCCCACTAGACCACACTGCCTCCTTATTCCATGTTAATACAAAATATTCCCTGGATTTTTCTTTAACTTTATGCAGTTGATAGTGAGGCACTTGGACACAGGAAGACCTGAGTTCAAATCCGGTATCAGGCATGTACTAGCTGTGTGACCATTGGCAAGACACTTACCCCTCTCTAAGTCTCAGTTTTATCATCTGTAAAATGAAGATAACAAAATTGCTACCTACCTTATATAACATGTAAGAATACAATGCTACACATAAAAAGCTTAGCAAATTTCAATGTGCTATATAAATATTAGTTATTACTATCATTATTGTACAGCTTCTCTTCCTTTGAAAGAGAGGCATTTATGGCCTCATAGCCAAAGAAGGAAATGGCAAACCACTCCAGTATCTTTGCCAAGAAAACTCCAAATAGAGTCACAAATAGTTGGACACAGCTGAAACCACTGAACAACAACAACAACAAGAAAGATTGCTAGCCTAGGAGCCAGAAGCTTGGTCCAATTCCCAGCTCCACCATGGGTGACCTTGAGCAAGGTGGTTCCTCCTGTCTGGGTCTCTGTTTCCTCAGGAGGTTGGATTAGATGACCTCTGAGGTCCTTCCCAGTTCTTCCTCTGATTTCCAGAATTCTATCATTCAGGTCCGTTTTTCTTCATGCACAAGAAAACAATGCAGCAAGTTTGTCAGCTTCATTTCTGCAGAGCACCTTAGCTTTCCCCTCCTGGATCTTTCCACACCTGACTTCTGTTCCTCAGCTGTTATCTCACCCTGGCACTTCCCTCATAGCTTGTGGCTCTCTTACCCTCAAACCTTCCTTCTCCCCCATTCTCCAAAAGGGGAGTTCCTCCTAAGGGAGCCAGTTCCACTCCCTTTTATGTGCTGTCTTCCTTAACTAGAATGTCAGCTCTTTAAGGGCCAGGATCATCTTTCTTAATGCTTGTATTGATAACCCCAGTGCTTCACACAGTGCCTGGCATATAGTTGGTGATTAATAAATGCTTGTTGCCTTGCATTGCCTTGAAACCCTGCCCATAGTCCACTTATCCCTCATTACCAGTCCTTCAATGTGAGCTGCTCCTAGTCAACTTTCTATTGCCTATAGTTGCCTAAATTCAAAATAGATCCTCATCCTCCAGTTGCCCCCATTCCCCAGAGGAACCTAGGAGAGGAGGGAGAGCAAAAGAGAAAAGGATAGATGGGTGGAATTGTGGAAGACAGGGGAAGAGGATCCAATTCCTACCATTTTAAAGGGCTTGTGATTAGCATCTCAGTCTGAATATGTTGCATTAATGAGTTTCTCCCTCTTTGTTTTTCCTGGTTTGTTTTTTGGAGCATGTGCTTTTACAAAACAGGGTGGAGAGGAAAAGACTTGTCTGATTGATTGCACAGTCAGATAAACACACTGCCCTCTTAATTCAATCCTGCAGAGAGAGAATTGGATTATTCTGATCAAGGACTGTTGTATTTCTTACTTGAGCAACTCAGATGCCAGACTATAATGGAGAGAGCAACTCATTTGAAGGCAAATAGGCCCCCATACGGCCTGTCCTCAAGATATCCAGATGGTCATTTCCTTTCTTATTCCCATGGGCATATACCTGTGCCCAAGGAGGGAACAAAGCAGCGGCTATCCAGAGTTTTTGTTACCTTGAATTCTGGTTTTATACTAAAGGTCACTTTTCATCATCCTACCCTGGAGTGGAACAAATTAAAATGTGTGATCTTGAGGGAGCTCTGTCCAAGTTTGGAGCTGCAAGTGCCCCAGGCTCTGTACTCACCTCCCATCCTGAGACATGATGTCTTTCTCTGTCAATCAGCATTCATACCATCTCTCAAACTTGTCCCCACTCCACATATTGTTACAATGACTCCTCAGCAGTTAGAGCTTAGAGTCAGAGGACCTGAGTTCAAGTCTTGGATCTGCCACTTACTACTTCTGTGACCTTGGGTAAGTCTGTGGGCCTCACTTTGCTCATCTGTAGAATGAAGTTGAATTGTATGACCTCTAAAATTCCTTTCCATTCCAAATCTATGATCCTTTGTTCCTATCCCCCTCATCCAACCAGGTCTAAGTTAAGTCAAATCAATAAGTATTTTGGAGCACTGTGCAAAGAAAGGTTAAAAAACAACAACAGCAACAACAAAAACAAGAATAAAAAACCCTGTCCTCGCCCTCAAGGAGCTTATACTTTTATGAAGGAAAAAACATGAAAATAAGTTGGTATGTTCATGATACATACAGAGAAGCTGGAAGGCACTCTTAGAAAGGAAGGCATTAGCAGCTTGGGAAATGGAAAAGTAGGTGAGATTTAAGCTAATTCTTGAAGGAAGCCAGGGAAACTAAAAGACAGAAGCTAGGACCCAAAGGATTACACATGAAAAAAGAAAATGAAAAGTTTTTCCATCATATGCACTCATACCATCTTTTTAGATGACCTCAATCTACTTTTTGCTGAGACTTCTGTCTATAAATCTACAATCCTATGAAGAAATTCAGGAGAGAGGTGAGTGACTTTCAGAACATCAATAGCTTGAGGGATAAGAGAAGAAATAACCTCTCCCTTGCGGTCTCCTAACCAGATTGGGGAAATATCTGTTCATCAGCCAAGTTTGAAGAATATTAAGTTCTACATATCACACTTATACATTTTTAAATAGAGCCCTAGCCCTGTGTTCAGAAGAACTTCACCCCAAAATATTTTGGAAAAGAGAGGAAGATATTAGGGAAGAAGAACAGACAAGATTTGTAAAAGAAGAGGAAAGGACAGTGGCACAATTCCTGTCATTCATGTTTCTGTCCTTCACTTCATGGTATAGTCACAAAACAGATTCTTCAACAGCGGTTGGGAGAGATTGTTCTGCTTTTTTGTGAGTTTTGGGGAAGCTTGGGGATGTCACAAAGACCTACTGGCTTCCAGTCTTTCTTCCCACAGAGGATACAGAACTGGATTGGAGTCAGGCAGATCTGAGTTAGAATCTCACCTCTGACATTTACTAGCAGGGTCACATCAGGAAAGTCATTTAATATCTCACTCCCTAAGTTTCCTCCTCTGTAAAATAGAGATCCTAGTATCTGTGTCACAGAGTTTGTGAAGGACAAATGAAATAAGGTATATAAAGCCCTTTGTAGACCTTCAAGAACTAAGTGAATGTTAACTATTTTTATTAATAATGTACTCCTCTCTAACCCATTCTTTTCCCAAGAAAGCTTTTAAAATCATATATTATAGAATTCTACATCTTATCCTCATAAGCCTGATTCTGCCCTTATACTTCCATCTCTGAAAGACCCTTTTCCATTTCACTCTCACTATTTCTTCTTAGTCACAACATAAATGATTTCTCTCCAGATTTGTTTATCTTTCCCTTTTCTTTCAACTCCTTTCTTCTAGGCACCCACAGAATGTTTTTCACCCCAAACAACCTTTCTTTTGCTTTCTCCTATGTACATGCATACTCATTTACTCTTTACTCACCCAATTGTTCTCTCCACCTGTTGCACTCTCCAGTCTGGTCCATTCAAAAACACCTGTCTGACACAACTAGTTCAAAGAAATTCCTGACTATAAAAGCTATGAAAAATAGGTAGATATACTTGAAGAAGAAGAATGAAGCTATTAGACATCACAACCAACACTAAAAGTCAGCCTCCCCTGGTACAATTCCATAACATTTTTCTACTGTTATTATTCAACAAAAATACTGATAAAAGTCATTGGGGTGATGAAGACAAATAATAAAAAGCAAAGAAAGTCTTCATGCGTTCTACCATAGGCTTGCTTCCAGAGATGAATGGGCAGTGTGCAGAAGGCTGGGCTTCATATGAGACCCAAAGGATTAGGTCCACTATATATTAGCAGATGCCTGGCCCTGGCTAGAATGTCAAAGAAAGACTGGAGGATTATATAAGAGGAAGACTTATCTGCCCCCTGAGAGTAGTATAGAGGTCAGCAAATCACTTCATCCAGCTCTAAATCTATGAGGTGTGACATTTTGGCTGACATGGAGATCTGCCTTATTTTCCTTTTGATAGCAACTCTGGACAGATTGCAGCCTGTGTCGCTGTATATATTCGGAACATGACAGCTTGGGAGAATGCCTTTCCCCAAACAACAAGGGCATTTTGAACTCCACCAAGCAAACTGAACCTAGGACAGTGCTTGCATTCAAACCTCACCAGAGAGCCTAGTGATGCAGAGCTTAGAAAAGTGCTGTGTTCTCTTCCACTGGGCTGGGGAAAAGAAGCCTTCTTGCTCTCCCTTTTGCCAGAAGTTTCACTTGCTAGGAAGGAGTATAGTCAGTAAAGAGCTTACAGCTCCAAGAATGTTGGAAATCAGTTTTAATTTCTCTGGGCCTCAGTTTTCTCATCCATAAAATGAAGTTGGATTGATTCAATGATATCCAAAATTCCTTCCAACTCTAATGTCTGTGCTCATCAACTTGCAAAGAAAGCTTCACAGATCAAAAATTATGACCCTAAGATCTATGAATCTGTCCTTGCATATGTATGAACAGAAGTCCTGACCTACCCATCATTAGGTGGGTCACTCTAGGAAGACAGGAGAATCATACACACACCTACATATATACCATGCACAAGAAAAACTTGTGCTGTTTTCCAAAAGGCTACAATGGTCCATGACTAATGAGTATCTATTTAGAATTCCTCAAAGTGATATTTACATCATTTAAGCACAATTTAATAAGCTGGTGTTCTGTTCTCTTTCCTTGAACTTTCCACCACCACCCTTTCACCTTTCCTCTCCCATTATCATAGGTTAAGGGGATAATCTTGTTTTGATTCAGTACAGGTTTGTTCCTGGAACTCTAGCATGAAAAAGACAACTTATTTACTCAATGAATATATCTGGGGTCCATTAATTATCTCTTCTAAGGCTGGGGTTATTAGTCCAGATATATATTCAATAAACATTGAGCTTGGGGGCAGCTAGATGGCACAGTGGTTAAAGCGCTGGCCCTGGATTCAGGAGTACCCGAGTTCAAATCCAGCCTCAGACACTTAACACTTACTAGCTGTGTGACCCTGGGCAAGTCACTTAACCCCCATTGCCCCGCAAAAAAAAAAAAACAAACAAACAAAACAAAACAAATAAACATTGAGCTTTTTCCAACAGCAAGTTTCTTGGGTGTAACTCCGTACTCTGTTCTTTATCTAGCCCTCTGGAAGAAATGGTCTTTCTTTATGGTCTTTTAGAGTAAAGTTGGTGTTGAAGTATAGGGTAAGGAAACCAGGACAATGAAAGGCTTTGAAAGAACGGGATTCACTGAAGGAACTGGGACAATCTAACCTAGAGAAGAGAAGATGTAATTATTTTCTTCAAATATTTGAAGGGTCATCATATAGAACAGGAATTAAATTTGTTCTGCTTGGCCCCACAGAGCAAAACAAGGAGCAGCAGATGACAGTGATGGACAGACAGATGTAAACTCAACATAAGGCAAAACTTCCTAAGAATTAGAGCTGTCCAAAGTCCCATTCTTATGAGAATTTCAATCAAAGATTGACTGACCATTGTCAGGGATATTGTAGTAGGAATTTCTATTCAGGTACACTTCGGAGCATGTGACTTCTGACATGCCTTCCACTTTGACATTCTGTGATTCAGTGATCTGCATCTTTTGGGTAGTGTGGAAATCATGTAGTGAGTTGTGTTCCCCATTAGAATGTAATCTCCTGAAAGGCAAGGAATGTCTTTGCTTTTTTAATCATATCCATTAATGCTTAACACAGTGCTTGGGACATATAGGCAATTAATGAAGGATTTTTCATTCATTCATCACATAGCTATGTTAATGTCACAAACCAGTACATGTTCTAGGGTAGTCACTATCTATGAGAAAGAATCTCAAAATCCCTAGAGTGTGCTCTTCCAAAGGTCTGATTGACCTTCAAATGAAAGATTAAGAATTGATGACTAGATGCAGAACTATGCTCCAAATTCTCATTTTTTATTTTAGCCTTATTCTGTAGATAAAATAAAATCAAAATCAAGACAAGCAGTCATGACTAAGACCTTCAACTCTCTGGGCAATGCCTGGGTTCAGTTTTAAGATTAAAGACAGCATTACTGGCAACAGAACACCTCTGCAAGAGGTGTATTTAGGTGATAAGGACTCAGGACGACATACCAACTCAGTTGCCCCCCACATTAAATAGACTGTTTCCCTAGACATTGTCTAAATTGGGGAACTTATACAGCATATGGCATAATAAAGAGAGTGGTGGGCTTGGAGTCAGCAAGTCCTTGATTGAAATCTTGCCTGTGGCACTAGCTGTGTGAGCCTGAGTCAATCACTTATCCTCTATGTACCTCAGCAACTCCCCAGGAGTAATTTGCTAAATCAGACAGGTTGTCCATTAGCTTGGGTGGAGGGAGTTCCTCACTTTGCAGTACTAAGAGACTATTCTTTTGTAGAACTTGAAAAGACTTTGTTTTTTTGTTTTGTTTTGTTTTTTGACACTCTCTCTTTTTTTTTTTTGCAGGGCAATGAGGGTTAAGTGACTTGCCCAGGGTCACACAGCTAGTAAGAGTCAAGTGTTTGAGGTCGGCTTTGAACTCAGGTCCTCCTGAATCGAGGGCTGGTGCTTTATCCACTGCACCACCTAGCTGCCCCAAGACTTTGTTTTTAAGAAAGAGTTCAGGGGGCAGCTAAGTGGCGCAGTGGATAAAACACCGGCCCTGGATTCAGGAGGACCTGAGTTCAAATCCGGCCTCAGACACTTTACACTTACTAGCTGTGTGACCCTGGGCAAGTCACTTAAACCTCATTGCCCCGCAAAAAACAAAACAAAACAAAAAAAGAGTTCAGACATTGTGAAGGAGAACAACTTGGTAAAAGAATTATTCAAAATTAGAGGCTCAGGATAAAGGTTACTGGTCTCTTTTAATTGAGCTAACTGTCATTGTACTCAAAGCCCAAGGGCAACAGGCTTTTCATCTCCACAATCCTTCAATTTATTGGAGCTGGCAGCTTTTCAAGCCTTCCACTTGGCACCGAGAGATTCCTACAAGGTGGAAGAGCTTGACCATGACAGAGAAGAGAAAAAAAAAAGTCCAACTTGCCCTTTAATGGCTCCCAAACTAAGTTTCTTGGTATTTCTCCTCAACCCTTATCTTCTCTCTTTAGATTAAAATAGAGAATGCACTTAAAAGTAGAAAGAAATAGAAAACAAAATTTCACAGCCGGTTCAATGACATCCCTATTAGCTTACAAATATCCAGAGTTTTCCCCATGGTGGGCTCCCATTGGAAGCCATTCCCAACACTACTTGGCTAGAACTTTTTCCCTTCTTCTCATACCAACCCCACCCCCCACCCCCAACTCTTCAATCAAGCAAAGCACTTTTGTGGGAAAACAGCACTATTTCCATACCTAAGCAGAACACTTTTATGTTTTCCCCTATTCTTAGCTGTGTGACCCTGGGCAAGTCACTTAACCCCAATTGCCTTAAACATCCAGGACCATCTCCAGGCATCCTGATATATATCTTGCCATTGAACCCAGATGACTCTGGAGGAGAGAGAGTGAAGTTGGTGACCTTGCACAGCCCTCCCTCACTTAAATCCAATTCAGTGCAAGTCATGACATCACCCCCATGTCATGGTCTCCTTTGAAAACAAAGGGCAAACAACAACAACAACCCCAACATATCTCCTCTCTTACTTCCCTGAAATGTTTAATGGTTCTTCTTTATCTGAAAGGAAAGAGGCAGATACCCATTCAATAGTCTCACAAAGGGACTTTACCTTTACCAGGGCAGGAGAATGACAGACTAAAGGACTGGAAAAAGACTATTTGTATATTTTATGCTACTGTGGGTATTAATGGGCACCTGTGATTCCTTTGCATGTCATGTGATTTCTTCAATGAAAGAATTAAACTATGCAATACTTGATTTTTTTTTTAATGTTGAGGGCAATGATACCAAGAACCATGGGCCCTTGGGTTAGATATGGTGTATATGCTATACATATCAAGAATAATATTTTTGTCAAGAGACTGGACAACTTGCTAAGGAAGTTGAAACTGAAATCTGGCAGGGATTGGGGAATTAAGGGGGGAAGGAAGAAGAATGGGGCCAGATGTGCAACATAGAAAGAGGTGACACAATGGAAGTCATACCTGATAACTCTTTTTTTTTAAGTGAGGCAAATGGGGTTAAGTGACTTGCCCAAGGTCACACAGCTAGTAAGTGTTAAGTGTCTGAGACCAGATTTGAACTCAGGTCCTCCTGTTGGGATAAAATACTTATGTCCTAAGGTATCTATTTGCCAAAGACAGAAAGTTTAGGTAACAAGCAAAATGAACTTAAATAAGATTTTATTTGCAACTGAGAAGTGGTAGTATGACACTCATTAAAAAAATATAGCAATAGAAAAAAAAATGTTGAGAGGTAATGGTGGAAGGTCTGTTGGGTTGTGTAATGATTGGAATGACGCCACCTGCTGGAGACTTAATGTAGAACTCCGCCATGAGGTGAGGGCCTCTGAGGGCAAGCCATGTGGTCAAGGTCCTTAGCGTCAGGAAGTGACGTTTGTTCATGGGTACTGTCTATCAAGACTACCAGCCTATCAACTTGAGGAGCCTCCCATTTCTGGGAGGGGTACATGAAGTAGGAAGCAGATGCTGCAGAGGGGTTCTGGCTCTTTTTGGTCCCTGACCTCACCATGGTAGGTTGGATGATAGGGTCTCTTAGAAATAGTTAGATTGTTACCTTTCTCTCTGATCCTAATACTCTGTAATGTAATAAATACTTAAACACTTAAATACTCTTGCTAAAGCTTATAATTTATTGGCGACCACTCATTAGATTTTATATAGTATAGCTAGAATTTTAGTCCCTTACAGTTGTTGGGGGTGGGGTTTGTTGTTTTGTTTTGTTTTTTTTTAAGTTATGTATCTGACTGAACTATTGCATGACAATTTATCCTAAATAGGGGTTTCTAGGTCATTTTATAGTTACAGAGAGATTTACAATCATTATCTTCATTTGTTCACTCATTTCTAAGAAATGGGAAGTACTGCTGTCCTCCCTATACAGACAAAGAAACTAAAGCAGGAAGCAAATTGTTATTTCCCTAGAACCAGAGGGAAGGATATTGGCAGATAAGGAATAAAAGTCAGGGTCTGATTCCCAGTTTTTTATTTAGCCCACAAAATATTTTTCAATCGCTTAATTTATATTCATCAATCAATACTATTTGCAAATGAATTTCATTCAGTTGAGGGTACATATTCAGTCCTTTAAAAATGAGTTCTCCTATAGAAAAAGCAACTATCAGCACTTATTTCCAATAAACTCTCACCAAGAGACAGGCTAAATAAAATAGCTGATGTTTTGGCTTGTAGATTAGATTCAAGAACTACTGGTCCTTTCACATGAGTGAGGAAGCCAGAGATCTCACCTTGAATATCCCAGGGAGGGTCAAGCTAGGAATTGAGGAGGCACAATGGAACGTTGGAGTTTAAAGTTGGAGAGGACCTTTGAGAGCTTCTGGTTCAAATTCTGCATTTGACAGATGAGGAAAATGAGGTGCAGAGAACTTAAGTGACTTTCCCAAGGGGTAGAGCTACAATTTGAACTCAGCTCTTCTGACCCTATGTCTGAGGTTTTTACTACTCCACTTTACCAGCTGAAGCTATTCAATTCCAATCCTCTGACATAATTTGAAGTGTTTAAAGGGAAGAAGAATCCAACTTGTTCGGCTTGGTCCTGAAGAGCTAATTCAAGATCAGTGGGTAGAAGTTGCAAAGATGCCAATTTAGGTTTGATGTCAGGACAAACTTCCTAACGATTCAAGTTATCCAAAGGTGAGATGGGCTGCCCTTGGAAGACAGTGGGCTTCCTGTTACTAGAGGTCTTCAAAGGGAAGCTGGGTGAGCAGTTATTAGATATATTGTAGAGAGACTTCTTGCTCACATGCAAGTTGAACAAGGTAGGCTATGAGGTCTCTTCCAATTCTAATTACGAAAATTGGAGGACAGACAAAATGTAATCAATCAATAAACACTTACTAAGCACCTCCTGTGTGTCAGGCACTGCTCTAAGTACTTAGGAATCATAAAAAATTACTGTTGGGGGGGGTTAGTAAACATACAAAAATTTATAGGTACAAATTAATATGATCTCCTTTAAAATAGTTTCCTAGAGAAGTTATTTACTATTATAACCCCTGGGCTTACCACCTGAAGCTCTAGACTTATATGGGCTGGACTCAATATTGGGTGGCAAAAAACAAAACAAAACACTTTCTTTGACTTGACCTCCCTCATTCAGATTTGCCCCTGGGAAATTTAAGGATACATTTCAAATATGCTTGGTCTAGGTCTCTGTGCATATAAGAAAGTACCCAGCTTCCATACAAGCACTGAAGGTAACAATGAATGTATTGTGTACAGGACACCCTTTATTCCACCCCATAAAAAATGGATTAATAATATTTGCACTATTTATCTCACACAGTTGTCATAAAGAATAAATTAAATATCTATCAAGTCCTTTATAAAGTTCTACATAAATGTAAGCTATAGTATAATTACTGTTCCTAGAATAAGTTTTTAGAGGGAAGGGGAACTTACAGAAAATCTAGTCCAACTCCCTCTTTAGACAAAGAATCTTGGTTTCCAAAAAGTGAAGCGACATGCTCAAGATCATAAAGACATAGTAAAGATTCAAGCCTAGTTCCTGTGATTCCAAAACAAAGGCTCTTTCTTTGGACACACCCCTCCCCCCCATAAAACCAATCTCCCAATTTCTATTCAATAAATATTTATTAAAGTCTCCTGTATTCATATCACTGTGCTTAAGGCTAGAAGAGATGTATTTTAGTAAACCCACGACCACAGTAGAGTACAGCCAGATGGAGCAGTGGATAGAGTGCTGGCCCTGGAGTAAGGAAGACTTATCTTCATGAGTTCAAATCTGCCCAAAGACACTTACTAGCTGTGTGACCCTGGGCAAGTCACTTAACCTCATCTGTCAAAAGAGCTGGAGAAGGAAATGGCAAACCACTCCAGTATCTTTGTTTTGGGGGGGGGGGGTTGCTGGGTCATGAATGACTAGCCCAGGGTCACACAGCTAGTAAATGTCAAGTGTCTAAGGCCAGATTTGAACTCAGGTCCTCCTGAATCCAGGGCCGGTGCTTTATCCACTACACCACCTAGTTGCCCCCCACTTCAGTATCTTTGCCAAGAAAATCCCAAATGAGTTGGACACAACTGAAAAATGACTGAATGATAACAAAAGACTACAGTTGGGAGATACATGTACATATTTGTAGTAGCAGTGGAGGCTATATTATGGTGTTGGTTATTAATCCTTCCCAACTGGAGGTGCAATTTGCTCTTTAACCCTTTCCTCAGTACCATCCCTCTGAAGAAGTGGTTCTGCTTTGAAGCCAGGCTGTGGAAATAGTTGCTATCTGACTCAGTACCAGCCCAGCCAGTTAGCTAATCAGCCCCTGTTGCTGTTTCATTTGCCCAGAGGAAACCCAGTAAATGTATTACCTTTTCCCTGGGATATAATGAAAAAGGAGTCGACAACTCCCCTTTCTAGTTCCAAGGCCCCAGTAGAAATTTCCATCTGGCAGAGCTAACTTAGAGTTGATAGCAATAGCCCCAAAATACTGTAGTTTCACACGATTGTCCCAATTCACACTGCATCCAACATTAGCACATACATTTCTTTTTATCTTTAACATAGAAATATTTACTTCAAGAAGTATAATCATGAAGATACGAATTTACTCCCACAAGACATGGGAGGCACAATCCCCCTTGGTGTGCACTATCTCAGTCTCCAGGGAGAGGAAAGATATTAGGTTCACAGTTTAACTTGGTTCTCAGAGAGCACAGTCCCAGGTCCAAGTTCAAAACCCTCTGCAGGCTCAATTCCCATGTGCCCTGGCTTCTGAGGGCTTCCATGCTAGGCTAGCACATACATTTTAACAGCTAACCATGGTTTTTATTAGCATAGAGATTAAATCAACAGAGATAAAGAAAACAACCAAAGATACATTGCTTAGCCAACAGCAGAGAGACAGCAAGTTTATTTGCTTTTTCATGGAAAAAACAGAGGTGGAGAACCTTTGTGCTGTGGGCTGGAACAATCCCCTTACCATAAGGCACTCATCAGTAACTGTGCTTAATCATCCATTGCTGCTTGTGTGTGTGTGTGTGTGTGTGTGTGTGTGTGTGTGTGTGTGTGTGTGGATGTGTGTGTATGTGTGGATGGATGGATGGATGGATGGATGGATGGATGGATGGATGGATGGATGGATGGATGGATGGATGGATGGATGGATGCACTGGTCCACTTAAAAATATAGCTTGGTTGACCACCTAGAAAAATAACAACAAACTTTATACAGTGCTTTAAGGTTTATAAACTAAACACAAGAGAGGTGATGTTGGGCAGCTAGATGACACAGTAGATAAAGCACAGGCCCTGGATTCAGGAGGACCTGAAGAGCCTCAGACACTTGACATTTACTAGCTGTGTGACCCTGGGCAAATCACTTAACCCCCAATGCCGAAAGAGAGGGGGGGGAGGTGACGTGATTGCCAGGATCACATAGTTGGCAAGTGTCTAGAACTTGAATTTGGTCTTTCAGGGTGCCTCTTAATGTTAGTATATTTCCTCTGAGATTATCTCCAATTTATCCCATATTCATTTTGCTTGTACATAGTTGATTGTAAATTCCTTGACAGCAAGAACTATTTTTCCCCTTTCTTTGTATTCTCAGTGCTTAGCAATGAGCCTGGAATATAGTAGAAACTTAATAAATGCTTGTTGATGCCTTTTTGACTTTGTCTTATTTGATTCCAAGTACATTGTCCGGTTCAAGTCCTAGCTAAAATCCCACCTTCTGCTAGAAGCTTTTCCCTGATCCTCTTTAAGGCTGGTGCCTTCCCTTTGTGACTATCTACAATCTATCCTGTATATATCTTGTTTCTACATAGTTGTTTGCATGTCATCTTCATTAGATTGAGTCTTGAGAACAATAACTATGTTTTGTTTTTCTTTGTATGCCCAGTGCTTAGCACAGTGCCTGACACCTAGTAGGTACTTAATAAATGCTTGTTTTCTTGATGTGACACTTTGCCCCTTGGCTCTTTTCTTAACTGACTTTGAGACCTTGGAAAAGTCCCTTGCCCTCTTGGGGTCCATTTCGTTATCTGTAAAACAAGAGGCTTGACCGAGGAAGGAGAATGAAACCGTAGGGAAAGTCAGGTTCTGGAATCAAAGGATCCTCATTTAAATACTTACTCTAATGTGATCTTGAATAAGTTAATTTAATTATCTGGGCCTGAGTTTTCTAGTTTATACAATGAGGAGGTTAGCCAAGATAGTGTCTGAGGTCCCTTCTTCCTCTAAATAGCTGAACCTTGGAAGATCACAGAAAGATTCTTCTCTGGGGCTTAACCTATCTTTTTCAGGTCATCCTGGTTAACCTTCTTCTACAGTTCTCTTTTCTTCACAGTCCAACCCTTTCCTCAATATGATCATAACATAGAAAATTGTGATGTAAAAACCTTCCTGCTTGGGACAAGAGGCAAGAAGGAGTATCATAGAAATGGTCTTTCCATTTGCAAGCTCTCAAAATTCAGGAAACAAACTTTTACAAGCAATTTGGTAAAAACCAGCTTTGGACCCAGGCCTCACTCATCATTATCATCTGGAATTCTCCTATATGCCAAAAGACAAATGGCAGCTAGGCTATCAGCATCCCATCCAATAAGAGAGTTGGCAAATGAGCATTTTAGCCAGAAGGCAGGGCCCCTACAAGCAACATTTATAGAGTAGGAATAACTTGGCTATGAAAAGAGACAATAAACTTTCCCTTATTCCATCAAGTTTGAGGGAGATATTTTAGAAATATAATCTTGGGGGCAGCTAGGTAGCACAGTAGATAAAGCACTGGCCCTGGGTTCAGGAGGGCCTGAGTTCAAATCCGACCTCAGATATATGACACTTACTAGCTGTGTGACCTTTGGCAAGTCACTTAACCCCAACTGCCTCACTAGAAAGAAAGAAAGAAAGAAAGAAAGAAAGAAAGAAAGAAAGAAAGAAAGAAAGAAAGAAAGAAAGAAAGAAAGAAAGAAAGGTCTTGCACAGGAGAGATATGCTAGTGTATCGCTGACTTTTTTCTAAAGATCTTCTTTAGAAGAGCTTTCCGTCTCCGGGAGTAGCCACGAGAGAGAGCAGCCCCTGCCGCCGCCATGTCGGGCCATCTGCAGTGGATGGTCCTCTGGAACTGCTCCAGCTTCCTCATCAAGCGCAACAAGCAGACGTACAGCACCGAGCCCAACAACCTCAAGGCGGGAAACTCCTTCCACTACAACGGGCTGATCCACCAGAAGACGGTGGGCAAAGAGCCGGCTGCAGACGGCAAGGGCATCATGGTGGCGCTGAAGCGCCAGGCTGGTCAGAGGAAGCCTGCCACTTCCTATGTGAGGACCACTATCAACAAAAATGCCCGGACCACGCTCGACAGCGTCCGGCACATCATCCGCAAGAACAAATACAGGAAAGATCTCTGCATGGCCGCTCTGCGCCGGGCCAGTGCCATCCTGCAGAGTCAGAAGCCAGTAGTGGTGAAGAAGAAGCGAATCCACCCACCCAAGAGTACTTAGGGGGGGCAGACCTACCTTTGGCTAATAAAGTCAAACTGTCGACCTGTCAAAAAAAAAAAAAGAGGCAGAGAGGTGAAGAAAGATGGAGTCCAAGATCAAGGAGGGGTCAGTGGCTGAGGTGAGGGTCCTCTTTAGATTCTCAGGCATTTGTCTTCTTCCAATACTCATGCCAGTCTAGCCAAAGGGAGATAGCTTCTCCCCTACGCAGACCTTTCAATATCAAAACCTGAACCAGTCTGACAAAGTCTTTAAGATTGTTGGGGACAACAAAAGAGCACCTGAGTGGAATCCATGGGATCTGACCCTGCCATTGACTAGCTGTGTGACCTTGGGCAATCTCTGAACCTCAGTTTCCTCTTCTATTAAATGAGTGGGTTTGACTATTGTCTCTAAGGTCTCTGATTCTATGCCTATGATTCTAATTTAAAGAGAAATGTTAAGACAGATTTCGGTACTTAATGTTCTATGACTAGGACGGGTCAAATACCTAATTTTCAATCATACGGAATTACCAAGGGAAAATAAGGAAAGAAAACAAGTTGGGTAAATAGGGGTGGGAAGGGGAGGGAAGGGGAGAAAGATTTGAAACCCAAATAATTAAAATCCACAAACAATCCAAAAGCCTTATTTTTGCTAGTTGTTCAGAACCACCAAGCCCTTCATCCATCGAAGCAGCTAGTAACTAATTAGGCTAGTTAAAGCTTCATTTCCTGTCACTTAGCCTGTCTTCCCCTAAGAGGAGGCACTAATGAGTAGTGAAGTGATTCAAAGGCAAGCATTCAGATAAGTAGAAAGAAACAAAGAGCCAAAATAATCCACAAACAAAGGGCCTAAATTGTTATCTGACCCCCAGGGAATAATGGAAAGTTGATTGTGCCCTCTCCCAAAGCTGCGTCTGAGAAATAAACATTCTTTACCTTGTCACAGCTTTGAAAAGACAGAACCATTCATTATGTCACACAATATCACACAGAGATCTCCCAAAAGTCCTATTAGAACCAGGAAACCACAGCAAGGGACCCAGAGTCCTCATCATTCTACCCTATCCTTCTGCCTCTGGTCAACACCCCTCCTCGGACAACCCAGAAAAGTTACCCTACTCTTTTAAAGACCTCTGGAAATAAAAGGTCTACCTTCATCAGGCGACATACCCCTTCCTACTTCTAATCCTTATCCCCAGAAGGAACAGAAAGGGAAATACAATAGAGTCCTTTAGGGTCAGAAATGAACCTAACGTCTTCAAATTGAGTCAAGTGCAGCCCAGTGGGAAGAGTATGGGATTTAGAGCTGAAGGACCCAGGTTTGAAATCCTGCCTCTGTCACTTACTACCTGTTTGACCTTGGGTAAGTCATTTAACTTTGGGGGACTCATTTTCTTTACCTACCAAAATGAGGGGATTAGACTAGATGCATTCTAATGTCCCTTCCAGATCTAAATGTATGATGCTATGAAGAAGGCATAAAAGTAAACTGGAGAGAGTTGTGGTAACTACCCATAGGACCAGGTGTTAATTGTGATTATTAACAGTAACTGAGGGAGCTGGGTATAATGTATAAAGAGCCAGCCTTGGAGTCAAGAAAAGCTCATTCAGGTCCTCACTCTGATACGTACCAGCTATGCAGCCAGGAACAAGTCTTGAACTTGGACCAACTCTTGGTTTTCCAGGAAAATATAGAGCTATAAGCATCAGAAAAGTTGCTGATGACCATTGGTAGAGAAAGTTACATCATAGGAGACTAGACAAAAAAAAAAAAATCCCACTAGCAGTATGCCTTTACATATCCTTTTCCATCAGTAACTATACTTTCAGCCTTAGAACATAGCTGTGATAACAATGAGATTCAACAAACGAAGAATGAAGACAACTAAAAGTCTGAGCACAGCTAGAGAACAGTAGTGAAGACAGACAGGGCAAATCTACATTCATCTCCCTGGTCTGCAACATCAGAAAACTTGCTTAGCACAGCTTGTTAAAGGGGCCCAATGCAGCCAGATATGCTGAGACTCCTTCTTCAAAGAGAGAGGATAAAATTGCCAACCTCCTCCCATGCATCGTAGTAAAAAAGCGAAAAGGTAGTTGAAGGAGTCTTGGACTGTCATTCAAAGGACTTGAGTTCAACACTTGCCTCTGCTACTGGCTACTTATATGACCTTGGGGAAAGTCCCTAAGCATGTTAGACACTCAGTGTCCTCTACTGTTAAATGAAAAAGTTGGATTAGACAATCTCCATGGTCCCCTCTCTAGACGGACATGGCTTCAGTTCTGTCTTTCTTATTCATACAGACATTCAGATTAGAGCCATTACTAAATTAAAAGTGAACAAATAGTTCTAGAAAAGTTAAAAAAAAAATGTTGACAGACCAGGAAGCAACTGCTATTTTGGCTTTAATATCCAGAAGCACAGCTATAGAGACAAAATAAGGTACTCTGCAAATGAAAGAGATTTTGCAGAGATATATTATTATGGACCAGACATGTAAATTCATTAGAGAGCTTCCAGGTAAGCAAGATCCCTCTACCAATGCAGATCAGCACTTAGTCTGCAAATTGCTGTCTTACAGAGTTACTCAAGAGTTACTGTGCCCAGGGTCACACCTTATATATGATAGAGGCTTCCAGGCCAAATCTCTATCCACTATACCAGGGCTTCTTAAACTTTTTCTACTCATGACCCCTTTTCTGAGAAATTTTTACACGACCCCGAGTATATAGGTATTATAAAATAGGTATACATAACCTTTTCCTGTTGTCAAATTTTTCATGACCCCACATTCAGTTACATTACCCCATATGGGGTCATGAGTCACATTTTAAGAAGCTAGACGCTAAGCCACAGTTCCTCTAAGTCTTCATATGGTGATCAGTAATCATAATTATACCAAATCAATCCCACAGTGAATTGTCACATCTTTGCTCCTACTCCCACCGCCTTATCTTTGCTCTTCTTGCCCCCATCCCTAGAATTCCTCTCCCTACCCCCAACCCCATGCCATCTCCACCTGTTGAAAGTTTATTCATCCTTTAAGAGCCTATTCAAATACCGTATCTTCCATGAAACCTTCCTTCATGTCCCCAGTTAGTCACCAAAGTTACAGACCATGCCCACAACAAAGTCATGCTATCCAGCTCCAAGTAGGCCTTCATTGTTTCTTGGTAAACCTTTTATTTCTCTACTGTTAATTCCCAGAAGCACTCTTTACAATACTTCTTATGCTATGCAAACTTCTTATGCTATCCTCGGGCCTCTAGACTCCATCACTCCCCCACCACTCTCATTCTTAATATAGAATCTTCCCTTCTATTTAACTGTGAAGATAAAGGCTATCTGACCTAAATACCCTAAGTGTACTTCTCTCCACACTCTCTTCCCTCATCCATTCACTTGAAGAATTTCTCTCCTGTTTTCAAAATCTAACTAAGCTTTATCCCCTCTTGCTTCTCCCAGGGCCTTGCTCCCTCAGTGATTCCATCTTCCCAACATCATCAATCTCTCACCCTCTCTCTGAAGCCTTCTCCCCCTCTATCTTTAAACATGAGTGATTTTTCCATCTAATGGTCGGATAATGTTTCCCCAAGATGACTGAGCAAATTTATTCCCTTTTCCATTCAAGAGAGAAAACGATCCTTGCTGTTTTCTGTCACTGAAGATGGCATGCAACAACTTGTATCTGTAACTATAATAATTAATTTATACATCACTTTAAGGTGACAAATTGCTTCCTTTGTGGCAACTCTGTGAGCTGAGTAGTACAATAATATTACACCCATTTTCCAGATGGGAAAACCAAGACTCAAATTCTTAAAAGATTTTCCCAGGGGGCATTCAACAATAAAGTATCAGAACTGGTATTTGGATCAAGGTCTTCTCTGATCTGATCTTAACAAAGTCCAGCATTATAACTTACAGTGACTCTGGTCCTTTGAGAAAGAGAGACACAGAATCAAAGAATTTTTTTAATTGGAAGGAATCTCAGAGATCTGACAGTCCCCTCTACCACTTTGCGGACAAGTGGTCATCTGGTTTTTACCGTAAGGCTACCATCAAGGGATGATCTACCTTATCTGAAGAGGGCCCACTTCCATTTCAGATAACTCTAGTGGGAGAATTTTTTTTTCTGAAATCAAAACTAAAATGTGCCACTTGGGGCAGCTAGGTGGAACAGTGGATAAAGCACCGGTCCTGCATTCAGGAGGACCTGAGTTCAAATCTGGCCTCAGACACTTGACACTTAGGAGCTGTGTGACCCTGGGCAAGTCACTTAACCCTCATTGCCCCACAGGGGAAAAAAAAGTGCTCCAAGATGCCCTCTGAGGCCAAATAGAATAAATCTAATCCATCTTCCACTTGGCAGACATTCCAATGACTGAAGATAATTTGAATCTTCAACAAGCATTTATTAAATACTTACTGTGTCCAAGGCACTATAGTAAGCATTAAGAATACAAAGAGAAGCAAAATGAAAGATTATCCCTGCCCTAAAAGAGTTTATTCTCTAATGTGGACATTCCTATCTAAAAAGAAGCTAAAAAGGTAGGGCAACTCCCCTGAATCAAGACCAGAGCCCAAAAAGGAATGAAGCAGTGAACATGGCTGGCCTCTGAACAACTGGAGCTACCAGGAGAAACTGACCAGTCCAAGGAAGGGGCCACAGGGGAGAAGAGACCTTTAGGGTGCAGGATTATGGTCATAGACACCTATCACATTCCCAATCTAAGATAGGCAGGTAAGCCCAAGAGCCCTGGGAACACCAGCAATGCTCAGACAATAATTCTTTCTTCCAACCTGACCCTGGCGACCATAGACCAGGAAAGTAGTCCTGATGGAGATGCAATCTAACATTCACTGCAAGCACTAAGCCTTGCCTCCACCACAGCCACATCTACTAAAGACCAGGGGTAAGGCATGGCTTCTTGCTATCAAAATCCTTGGCACTGGTGGAGCCAAGATGGTGGAGGAAAGGCAGTGAGCTCCCGAACTCATGACACAATCGCTCCAAAAAACATCCAAATAAGGTCATAGGAAAATGCCCAGAGCAGCAAAACTAACAGAAGAATGTGCTGAAATCATATTCTAATCAAGAACGGCTTGGAAGATCAGAAGGAGGGAGCTGCTGCGCTGATACAGGAGTTGGACCCAACCCCACAGTCACCCTGACACAGATCCAGTTTCAGGAAGTCCTCACCAGAGAAGGAGATCCCCAAAGCCTCTGAATCAGCTGAAGCAACAGTGTTGTCTGGAGCTAAGCTCACAGTCTGGAGAGTGGGCTGAGCCCTGGGCAGGGGAGAGACTACAGGGGTCTATGCTGGTGCTAAGGCAGAACTTGGATTTTACACCCCTACTGAGAACCAGGTGGTAGGCTCGAGTAGAAGTGGCCCAGGTTGGGAAGGGGCACAGGCTCATCAGAGCTAACAACCACAACACACAAAGCTGGTTGATTGGCAAGTTGGTCTGCGGTCATCTAGGACCAGGAAACAGGCCGGGCAAGGGAAGAACCTGATTCTCCTTAAATCATACCACCTGGGACTTCTTAAGCTTGGGATACTGCAGCCTGGAAAATGCCCCCACTTTAAAAGCCTACTAAAAGAAAGGCAAGAAGAGCAAACAGAGAAAGGTGAGGACCATAGAAAGTTTCTTCAGTAACAAGGAAGACCAAGGGGCACCCTCAGGGGAAGATGTCAACATCAGGGCCCCTATATCTAAAGCTTCCAAGAAAAATACAAATTGGTCTCAGGCCATAGAAGTGCTCAAAAAGGACTTTGAAGATAAAATTAAAGAGGTAAAGGAAAAAATGGAAAGAGAAATGAGGGTGATGCAGGAAAGACATGAGAAAAAAATCAACAGCTTGAAAAGTCAAATGGAAAAGGAGGTACAAAAGCTCTCTGATGAAAATAATTGCCTAAGAATTAGGATTGAACAAAGGGAAGCCAGTGACTTTATGAGAAACCAAGACACAATAAAGCAAATCCAAATGAATGGAAAAAAAAATAGAGGGCAATATGAAATATCTTCTGGGAAAAATTGCTGACCTGGAAAATAGGTCCAGGAGAGATCATTTGAAAATTATTGGTCTACCTGAAAACCATGATCAAGGAAAGAGCTTAGACACCATCTTCCAAGATATTCTCAGGGAAAATTGCCCTGAAATTCTAGAAGAAGAAGCTAAAATAGAAATTGAAAGAATCCACTGATCACCTCCAGAAAGAGATCCCAAAAAGAAAACTCCTAGGAATATTATAGCCAAATTCCAGAGCTCTCAGGTCAAGGAGAAAATATTGCAAGCGGCCAAAAAGAAAGAATTCAAGTACTGTGGAGCCCCAGTCAGGATAGCACAAGATCTAGCAGCTTCTACATTAAAGGACTGGAGGGCATGGAATATGATATTCCAAAGGGCAAAGGAAATGGGATTACAACCAAGAATCACCTACCCAGCAAAACTCAGCATTATCTTTCAGTGGAAAAAACGGGACTTTAATGAAAAAGAAGACTTTCAGATATTTGTGATGAAAAGACCTGAACTGAATGGCAAATTTGACTTTCAAATACAAGACCCTAGAGAACCATAAAAAAAAAATTGGAGCTGGGGGCCATACCTGGGGTCGTACAGTGGGTGACTGTCTTGTGTCTGAGGCCAGGTTTTGGCTGGGATCCCCCTGGGTCCAGGGGTGATGATTTGTCCACTATGTCACTTAGCTAGATGATAACATCTTTAGGGTTAAATTGAGGGGTAAAGGGAATTCACTGGGGGAGGGGGAAGGGCAGAAGTGAAATCCTACAGGAAAGTAACAGGAAAAGGCTTGTGGAGTAGGGGAAGAGATGGGAGAGGATCAGGGCAGTAAATTAATTTTATACTCATCAGAAAAGGCTCAAAGATCTTAAACTCATCAGAGCTACCTCAAGGAGGGACTAACAGACACACCCACCTGGGTGGAGTAATCTATTTAATCTGGGCAGTAAATGGCTCAAAGACCTTAATCTCATTAGAATTGGCTCAAGGACAGAATAATGTACACACTCAATTGGGTGGAGTAATCTCTATAACCCTGCAGGAAAACAGGAGGGGAAAGGGATAAAGAGAGAGGGGCAAAAGAAGGAAGGGCAGAGTGGGGGAGGGGACAGACAGAAGCAAATCCCTTTTGAAGAGTGATAGGATGAAAGAAGATGGATAATAGAATAAATATCATGGGGAAGGGAATAGGATGGAAGGGTAACAGTTAACAATAGTAATCATGAAAAAGAGAAAAGGGGGAAAATTGTACAAAAATATTTATAGCAACTCTTGGTGGAGGCTAAGAATTGAGAATCAAGGGAATGTCCATCAATTGAGGAATGATGGAAAAAGCTGTGTTATATGATTGTAGTGGAATGGACTTGTGCTACAGGAAATGACAAACAGGATGATCCCCGAAAAACCTTGAAAGACTAATGAACATCGATGTATAGTGAAGTGAGCAGAGCTGAGAGGACATTGTGCATAGTGACAGCAGTATTGTTCAGTGAGTAATTGTGAATGACTTAACTACTCTCAGCAGTGCAATGATCCAAGACAATCCCAAGGAATTAATGAGGAAGCTTACTATGCACCCCTATAGAAAGAACTTATAAAAAGAACACTTGTGGATTGTACATGTATAACCTGGTTGCAATCTTGTGGAGGGGGGAGGAAAGGGAGGGAGGGAGAAAAATTTAGAACTCTAAATCTTATGAAAATGAATGTTGAAAACTACCCTTACATGTAAATGGAAAATAAAATAAATGTTTGTTGAAAGAAAAAAAAAATCCTTGGCACTGTCCAATAGTTCAATATCAGAAACCAGTAAGGTTTTATTAGTGGAGATAACATCAAGAAGATGTGTTTCGTTTTGTGGTAGCAAAGAACTAGAAACAAAGTAGATACCCATTGATTGGGGAATGCCTAAACAAATAATGATACATATATGCAATGGAAAATTACTGTTCTGAAAAAATACACAATATTTTGAAAGCAGAGAAGCATGGAAAGACTTCTTTGAACTAATACAAAGTAAAATTTCCATGAACTAATACAAAGTGAAATAAATAGAGCAAAGATAAACAGTATACTAAAATAACTAACTCAATATAAATGGATTGAACAACCACAAAACAATAAAAAATAAATGTTGAAAAGTTACAAAGAACAAGCCAGGCCCCAAGGAAGAGATATAAGAAAACACTTCCCCAATTCTGTTGCAGAGCTGGGGTGTGTTCCATGGGTATAGAACATTGTATAAATTGTCACATTTACTGATTGGTTGGGTTTTTTAATGAATTTTTTTACACATTTTATGGTTTTACTGACTTTTTTTCTTTTTTCTTTTTTTCTCTTAAAACTAATTCTGCAGGACAGCTAGCTAGTGCAGTGGATAAAGCAATGGCCCTGGATTCAGGAGGATCTGAGTTCAAAATCCCCCCTCAGACACTTAACACTTACTAGCTGTGTGACCCTGGGCAAGTCACTTGACCCTCCCTACCCTGCCCCCCCCAAAAAAATCCTAATTCTGTGTTATAAGGTATGGTTCCTATATGGTTGGGGGGGCGGCATTTAGGTAACATAAGGGCAAGTCGAATCAACAAAATTAAAAAAAAAAAAAGAAGATACATTACCATCTACTTTGACAACATACTCTTAGGATCACTGGGCCTTTCCAACTGACTTGTAGCTAAATTTTCTCTATGTATTTTCTCTCCCCATTAAAATGAGTTCCTTGAGAGCAGGGGCTGTCTTGATTTTCTATTTATATCCTCCACCCTTAGCACAATGCTTTGTATTATATTAAGGAAGCACTTAATAAATGTTTTTTCATTCATTCTCTTCTTCAGGCTAACCACCATCACCACCACTTTCTTCAGTCCATCCTCATATGGCATGTTTTTCAGTCTCTCATCATCCTAATTGTTCTCTTTTAGACTCTTTCTAACATATCAACTCAATCTTTCCTAACATATCTTCTACATTTAACTTTCAGCCTTTGAGTTACTGTTGAACTGCTGCTGAAGGGCTATCGATGGACTTTATTACTTTGTTAAAGACCTAAGCTACAATTTTAAAGTATAAACCACTGTAAGATCATTTTTAAGAAATCATTGTGGTATGGGTCCTAGAATCAAATTCCACCTATTCTACTTGCTTCTGACCTTAAGCAAGTTACTTCACCTGTCTCCCTCAGTGTCATCTGTGAAATGAGTGGACTGATTTCCTTCTAGCTCTAAGATCTAGCTTTGGATCATGATACCATGATCCAAAAATGTTGTTGGCTGATTTGAAAAAAAAAAACACTTTGTATTATACAAATTGTAAACTTCTGTAAAAACGGGGAACCCTTTGGGTTCCACATGCATGTTCATTTCTCTTATAATAAACCTGGTTTTCACAAAAGTATCATGGCATTGTGATTACCTGTTGGTACCTCTAGCCTTTCCTGAATTACCTTCATAAAACATTGCTTTTCCAGCTCTGGCAGCAAAGAATTGGAAATTGAAGGGATGTCCATGAATTGGAGAATGGGTGAACAAGTTGTGATATATGATTGTGGTGAGATACTATTGTGATACAAGAAATGACAAGCAGGATGCTCTCTGAAAAACTTCAAAAGACTTATATGAATCAATGTAAATTGAAGTAAGCAGACCTAGAAGAACATTGTACACAGTAACAGCAATATTGTTTAATGATCAACTGTGAATGACTTAGCTATTCTCAGCAATACAAGAATCCAAGAGAGTTCTGAAAGACTTATTATGAAAAATGCTATCCACCTTCAGAGAAAAAACTGATAAAGTCTGAATGCAGACTGAAGCATACTTTATTTTTACTTTATTTTTCTTTTAGGTTTTTTTTGGTCCATGTTTTCTTTCACAACATGGCTAATATGAAATATGTTTTATATAACTAAACATGTATAATCCATGTCAAATTGCATGCATTCTCAAAGAGGCAGGAGGGAAGGAGAGAATTTGGAAGTCAATTAAAAAAAAAAAATGTGAAAAATTGTTTTTATATATAATTGGGAAAAATAAAATTGAAAAATTGAAAAAAAATTTAAGAAATAAAACACTATTTTCCCCAAAAAACTTTCATCTGCTCCCTATCATGCACAGGAGAAAATCCAAAACCTTTAACTCAGTATTCAAAACTACCAAACTATTTTTACAGCCTTATTTTCATTACACCTCTTCTCTAATCAATTGGTCTACTCACCATTCCCATGTCATTCAAATTCTTGCTAGTATATCTTTGTCCAAGTAATTTCCCATAGATCAAGTACCTTTTACACATATCAGTGATCCTAGAGTGTATTTAGGACCCAGCTTGAATGTTACCTTTTCTACAAAGCATTTGCTGACTGGTCCATAGCACAGTGATCTCTCCTGAACTCCTAGGGTACCTATTGTGCCACTCCCTTGACTCTAATCAGATCCTGCCTTTTATTGGTCTGGCATTTCTCATGTTATATGTCTTCTCCTCAATCCACCCGTAACTTTCTTCATAACAAGCACTACATTTTAAGCTATTTTGTCTCCCTGCCTCCTCTCACCATCAAGGAGCTCATGTATAATGGGAGAGAAGCCAAAACAAATGTACAAACAAATTATATATAGGATAAATAAGAAGTAACCAACAGAGGAAAGACAGTAGATTTATGAGAGGTTGGGAAAGACTTCTTGTAGATGATGGGGTTTTAATCAGTACTTGATAGAAGCCAGGGGAACCAGAAGATAAAAATGAGGAGGAAGAGCATTCCAATCATGGAGGACAGCCAGAGAAAGTGCCCAGAGCCAAGCCATGAAATGACTTGTTCGTGGAACAGCAGGAAGGCCAGTATAACTATTTTTAAGAGGGGAGTAAAGTGTAAGAAAACTATAAAGATGGGGAGCAGGAATAGATCATGAAAGGCTTTGAAGGCCAAACAGAGGCATTCTATATTTGATCATGAAGGGGTTAGGAAGCTATTGGATTATATCGAGGGGTAGAAGAATTGGCATGGTCAGACATACACTTTAGGAAACTCTGGACTTGTATGATTTTATTGACGTGATGAACTCACCATCAGAGATTGCCTCCATCAACATTAAATTTGTCTATAAAAGAATATATTGCACTCTGAGAGGTAGGGTGATTTACTCACAGTCAAGAGTTTGCAAATGTCAGAATATCTTATTTAGATACTCCACCATGCTATTTCCCATATATGATAGGCACTGAGGGAAAAAGATATTGATTAACTTATTGATTGATTGATCCTATAGAATGTGAGCTCCCAGAGGGCAGGGACTATTCTATTTTGGTTGTTGTGTATTAAGCACCTAATAGGAGCACATAGTAGGGGCTTATTAAATGCTTATAGAATGAATGAATGCTTTAAAATTTCTTTAGTAGTACTGACATGGTCACATGAAAGGAATCCAAGAAGGAAAGAGTCAATGGCCTATTGGGCAAACAAAGTTCACAAAGGAAAATGTTCCAGTGTTCATCCTACAGTTGCAGCCTGCAACCCAGACAACTTCCTTTCTTTTTGTTGTTGTTGTTGTTTTGTTTTAAAGTATTTTATTATTTTCAAGTTATACACAAGGATAGTTTTCAACATTTGTTTTCACAGGATTTTTAGTTCCAAATTTTTCTCCCACCCTCCCTTCCCTCCCCCCTCCCCAAGACAGAAAGCAGTCTGATATAGGTTGTGTATGTACAATCACATTAAACATATTTCTATATTAATCATCTTGTAAAAGAAGAATCAGAGCACAAGGGGAAAACCTCAAAAAAGAAGGGGAAAAAACCAGTCCAAAAGTAGAAACAGTATGGTTCAATCTGTATTCATAATTCATGGTTCTTTTGTCTGGTTGTTGAGAACATTTTCTATCATGAGTTCTTTGAAACTGTTTTGAATCGTTGCACTGCTAAGAAGAGCCACTTCTACCAACATTGACAACTTCCTTTCTTTGAAATACCTAATAAAAGAGAGCTAAATGTGGTTTGGCCATGGTTAGTGATGGGTAGTGTGGCTAAGGAGTTTGGAAATCAGAGAGTTTTCAGAAGAAGACATTTATCTTGGAGAATCATGCCAGACCCCAGCCTTTGAAAGAGACAATGGAAGAGACTGAAGATCTGGACTCAGAAAGATGTTGGGAGACTGTTCATTTTTCCCCTACCTCCCAGAAGATGAGTATTCAAGTCCTAAGAATCAACCTAAGAGGCCTAGTTCAGTAGCACTGTGGTTAGAGATCTGGGCTATTATACAAAAATGGGGGGATAAGGGGATTTGGAGAGGGCAAATGCAGGTTAAACAAGGCATAGTTCCAGCAATCCTGAATCCTCCAGATGTATTGGCAAGTTTCCCAGCAGACAGAGGTTGTTTCATGAATTCATTTCTGGTCATTAGAAAATTTGCTCTGCAGAACACCCAGCCAGGACCCTGGGTTATTTATAATGATAAATTTATGTAACTTGCATAATACAGACTAATTTTCTCTGCATGTAGATATGCATGTACAGAAGTAGCATGAAGGAAAGAGAGGGGAGAATGACACAGTGTCAATCTATGAATTTATAGCAAATTATCCAAAGCAATCTGTAAGTACTTATTCTCTCTAGCCAAAAGAAAAAAAAACTCTCCCCTCTGCTTCACAGATGAGGGGACTGACTAATTGCTGACCTGCTTGAGAATCCTAAATTCTAAGTGTGAGTCAGATTACTAGAGAGAAAAAAGATAAATGCCCTGAGACCACACTGCCAGTCAGAGCCCTGCTGGCCAAATGGTCAGCAACAAGTATCCCAGCAGGTCTCAACTCTAGAAAGAGAGGAGCATCTTTAAGGTTTTTGTTGAAACCTTCTCATTCTCTTGTTTCAAGGGTACCTTAGAGAACCAATCTTCCTCTGGGAGCCCTATGTGGAAAAAAAGTCTATCTCATCAACAGGGTCTAAGTACCAGGGTCACATTCCAACTAGTGGAGGAAAGGGCTTCTTGCTGCTCATAAGGGAACCCCTTCTTTGGGAGTCTTTGCTTAGTTAGCAAGTTAGTAAGATAAACCAAACAGTGAAACCTGTGAGTAGAATTTCACTGGGTCAGAGAATAGCATTTCTATTTTACCCTCTAATTCTAGAACTTCAGGGCAATTTTCCTTAATAATTTCTTGAGTCTAGGAGCAGCTAGGTGGCATAGTGGATAGAGCACTGGCCCTGGAGTCAGGAGGACCTGAGTTCCAATCTGACCTCAGACACTTGACATTTACTAGCTGTGTGACCCTGGGCAAGTCACTTAACCCCAATTGCCTCGCCCAAAAAATAAATAAATAAATGAATTATAATTTCTTGAGTCTAGTGTGTAGACTCTTTTTTTAATGATAATTTTCTGGCAGTCTGATAATTCTTATATTACCTCTACTCAATCTGTTTTCCATATCAGTTGTTTTGCTAATGAGATGTTTGACATTCTCTTCTATTTTTTCATTCTTTTGCTTGATGTTTTAAGAAGTCATTAGCTTAAAAAAAAAGAAAAAGAAAGAAAAAAGAAAAAAAGAAGTCATTAGCTTTTGCTTGCCCAATTCTGATGTTTAAGGAGTAATTTTCTTTGGTAAGTTTTAGGGTCTCTTTTTGCAACTGGTTGACTTTCTTTTTGTAATTTTCTTTCTTTTTTTGCATTGTTCATTTCTTTTCCCATCCTCTCTTATTTGACTTTTAAAGTTTTTTGGAGCTTCTGACTATTTTACATTTTTCTTTGAAGCTTTACAGGAAGCTGTTTTGTCTTATTCTGAGTTTGAACTTTGATCTTCTCTATTACCATAATAGCAATATATTATTGAGTTCTTTTTGTTTTACATTAATTTTAATGGACTATTTCTTGGCTGGTAGCTTTATGTTAGAATGGGGCTCTGCTCCCAGGGTATGGGGGATAATGTCTCAGGTTTCAGGTTTTTTGTAGTATTATTTTCTGAGCTCTTTTTGGAGGGGGGGTGGGGCTTTGACTTCTTGCTACTCACAGTATTCTATTGTCCAGGGCTAGGTGTGATCACTGCTCCTATAGCTCATGCCTCTCCACCTCTGAACCCCAACCAGGGCCCCCAGCACAGCTGCCACCATAAATGTTCTTGTTCTCTATTGTTCCTCAGGTGGCTACAAGCATCAGCTCACCCCTCTACCCTGGAACTGAAACCAGGGACACCACAAGTGACCACAACCAGCAGAGCCCAACCCTTTGGCTACCACATTCATCCACAGCCACTACCTGGAACCCTGTCTGGTCAGTATACCTGGGTTTTGAGTCCAGCACTAGCAGAGGGCCCCGGCAATCTTCCCTGATTAGCTACCTAACCCTCACTATTTCCATGGGACAAAAGTTCCTGAAGTTAAGGCTACAACCAACATAGCTGTCCCCTGTTCTTACTCTTTCCAAGTTGTCTTGGACTTAACAACTGCTTTACCCTAGCTTTTAATTATTTCTGCTGTTCTAAAATTTACTTTGAGGCATTATTTTAAGTTATTTGTGGAGGATTTTGAGAGAGCCAGGTAGTTTCCTGCCTTATTCAACAATCTTTCCACAATTCCCTCAATCTACTTAGTTCTGAAACTCCTGCCCTAACTTACCTAGCCCACCATGTCTAGTCAGGCCCAGACTAGACCATGTATCCTTTCCCATCTAACCACCCACCCTGGCCATCTACCACTTGCTTTGGATCAATTAATTAAATCAGTATGTGACTGTTTCACAAAAGGGCATATGAAGAGACTGCCATATGAATCAATTCACCATCCCTGTGACTCAACAGACTAAAACTCCCCTCACTAGAGACCATTCTCCACTGTTATGTCACCTTCTGCTGTGAGAATGAATATATGTTCTTGGAGGGTGGGGATTGTTTCACCTAGCCCCATAGTAAGCACGATTGCTTTTTCATTCATTCATCCACTGGTGTGCTAAGCACCCAGGCCTATTCAAAGGGGAGAGGGCAGTTCAGACTAAGCATATGGCAAATTAACCCACCACCTCATCACCCTGGCATAAGGGTCCAGAGAGGGGCTTGAAGCAAGAGGAGACTGTGTCTGGGTGACACTTGTCCCTGGCTCTCTCCTCCTATGTCATTACAGAAAAACAGCAGTGCCAGATCCCTCCCAGAAAGGCTGGGCTCAGATGGCTTTCATTCTCTAGTGAAGTGCTTCCTGCTGTGTGGTTTCATTTAATTGTGTATTTTTATCATTGGATCTGTGGTGGCCAGAGGCCTGTGGGCAGTGAATGTCCTTTTCCAGCAATGTGATGTACTTGCCATGATGATACTTGCTTCACTGGACAGCCGTATTATTTTAAGAACAAAATCTTCTTCAACAACCTCTCCCTCCCCCAATTCTTTTTTTTTTTTACATATTTTTTAGTCTTGGGGTGTTGTCCTTAGGCACTTAGTTCTCCTATAGTCAGAGGACCCCTTTAATATTATATGATACCGCCACCTAGTGACCACTCAGTCAACAACCTCCTCAACAAATTACAGTATTTGTAACTGTAACTTGCTAGTCCAGCACACTTTCCTGGTCTCATTTAACAGATAAAGAACCTGAGGGGAGAAGCAATTGAGTCACTTGCCCAAGAAGACTCAAGCAATGAGCATCAGAGGCAAGACCTCACCTTCGGTCTTACTGACTCCAGAACCACTGCTCTTTATAGTATACCAAACTGCCTTCCTAAAAGAAAGTTGTGAGCTAAAAAGCAGTGATATCATAGGTCATCAATTCCTACCATACTCAATATAAACTGGAGCTGAGGAAAAATATACATTGGAATCAAGATTTAAGTATGAAAGGATTACTGAGTTAGAAAGCCATGGAGCTATAGGGAGCAGTTGGTACTGTATAGTAAAACCTGAGTTCAAATCCATCCTCAAACACTTATTAGTTATATGACCCTGAGCAAGTCTCTCTCTCTGTCTTTGTCTCTGTCTGTCTCTGTCTGTCTTTCTCTATCTATCTATCTATCTATCTATCTATATCTATCTGTCTATCTATCTATCTCTGTGTGTCTCTCTCCATTATTGTCTTTCTCTCTTTCTCTGTCTTTCTCTACCTCCATGCCTTTCTTTGTCTCTCTGTCTCTGTCTCTCCTTTCCATCTGTGTGTGTGTGTGTATGTGTGTGTGTGTGTGTGTGTGTGTGTGTGTGTGTTGGGGTGGGGTTGCTTCCCTCTCTTTGTTTTTCATAAAGTGTTAACACTCTGGCTAGGGATTATGGTCTCTACTACACTTGGACAGTCCAAAAGATATTTCCAGTACACAAACAGTACTAAAAACATTCCATTCCTTCCAAAGAGGACCTGGAAGATATAATTGAGTTCTCACAAAATAGCTCTGTGATCCTGAGAAACAACAGTTCATCCATTTCTTTCTCTTTGTTTGTTTGTTTATTTTATTGTTTATTAATTATTGTTTCATTTTGATTTTCAAATTTTCTCTCTCTGTCTTGTCCCTTCCCCCACTCACTGAATGATATAGATGATATAGATGGCAAGCATATCTATATCAAAGATAAATGAGTGAAGATCCAATGACCTACAGAAGGAAGCTGAGTAAGTGTTCCTTGGCTCCCTCTGTTTCATTCTTTCCTACCACAGGGTTAACCATTTATAAAATATGAGCTCAGCATTCAAAAGAATTAAACCACCTTACAGCTTACCCATAATATACCCAAGGAGTTTGTCAGTCACCTGGAGGACAATGATCCAATAATCCTATATTTTATGGGAAAACATTCATCCAAAGATCTCTAAGTACTTGATATACAGAGAGTAACCTCACAACCTCTTTGACAGATATAAATCTGAAAGATAACAATTATCCACCATAGTAGAAACATTGACTTTGGTGGGAAAATGGTGAAAAGTGTTTCCAAGGAGAGAATAACAGTGGAGACAGTTAGGTTTATTTCCTTCCCTAGTAAGGAGGAGGCAGTTAGCGCTACTGTAACAGGGACTGATTTAGATAACCTCTAAAGTCCAGCTCCAAAATCCAGCGTTTCTATGATTCAATCTCAGCTGATACCTCTCATTTGCAAGATCTGGCATTTATAGAATGCTTTAACAGATGCAATGCCCTTTACACAGATTTTCTCATCTGACCAAACCAATTCTGGGAAATATTATCATATTCACTCTGCAGATGAAGAAACTGAGTCTTTGAAAAGTTAAATGAATTGCCACAGTCACACAACTCCTAAATATTAGAGATGATTAAAAACCAGGCCTCTTGACCAGCACTCTCTCCACTCTAACAAATTGCATGTCCCCATAATGCTTATTTTCTATAAGAAAATCAATGCTAACCTTAAATTTAACATCAGCCTGTATTTAATAAGATTAAATTTAATAGAGATAAATATAAAGTCTTGCACTACAGGTTCAAGAAAATCAGCTCCACAAATATAGGATGGGTAAGACATGGCTAGATAACAGTATGTGCAGGGATGTGTTGCAGCCAGCTTGAACAGCTCAGGATAGCCAATTATTTTTTATTATTATTGATTATTATTATTGTTATTATTATTATTTCAATGTGAGCATCTACACCTCAGAAATCACCAAATACTACAAATCAGAGTTTAACTTATTGTTCTGCTGACTATTTAGGCTTAAGAAACTGATGGAAAAAATTTAATAATGCAGATTAAATTTTAAAATGTCTCCTGTACATTTTTTTTGGAGAGCTGGTTGTTTAACATTTACCAGCACACCCCTACATACATACATACATACATACATACATACATACATACACATACACATACACACATACACACACACACATACACACATACACACATGCACACATATATAAAATGCCTGGGCATTTTTTGTTGAACTAAAACCACAATATGAGTCAAGAGTGTAATGTAATACCCCAAAACACAGAACAAGGGGGTCTTAGTACCATTATACTCTTTTCTAGTTGGACCACACCAGGAACACTGCTCAGATCTGAGGATAAAATTTTAGGAAGACATGAACAAGCTGAGAGCTTTCAGAGGAGGAGGACAAGAGAATTCAAAATCAGTTCATATAAGATTTGGTTAAATGAAATAGAGATATTTCTTCAGTAAAAACAAGATATCGTCTATATCTTCAAATATCTGAAGATTTTTCATGTGGAAATAAGATTAGATTCATTTAACATTGCCCTTGAAAACAGAATCAATAACTAAAAAGTACAGAGAGGTAGATTTTGTTCCAATAAAAGTAGAAACTCCTTAAAGAATTAGAGGGCGGGGGCAGCTAGGTGGCATAGTGGATAAAGCACTGGTTTTGTATTCAGGAGTACCTGAGTTCAAATCCAACCTCAGACACTTGACACTTACTAGCTGTGTGACCCTGGGCAAGCACTTAACTCCCCATTGCTCTACAAAAAAAAAAAAAAAAAAAAAAAAAAAAAGAATTAGAAGGGTCCAAAACTGGAAGCAACTTACTTATGAGGTAGTCTAGTCACATGAAAGGTCCAGGTAGAGTCAGGATGACCATTTGAAAAGACTATTTTAGGAAGAGATTCATTCTTCAAATATAGATTGAACTTAAAAGCCCTCCAAAGTTGCTTCTAACTCAGATTCTAATTTGATTTCCAAAGGAAACATTGGTCTTGTAGGAATGGACAAAGCTTTTTTCACAGTATCCCTACCAATCTGAGTGATGGCCCTCATTCCTATAAGCCAATAAGACTTTAATGGGAGGCCTTTTGGGACCCTTATGTTAGCATGGGGGTGGGGAGGTGACAATCATGAATGATTAAATCATTAATGAAGCCTGGATTTCTTATCCTCTCCATTACTAGACCATCCCCAAATCCCAATATTCCTTCCAAGCCTATATTGGACTCATTGGGTAAATTCTTGGCATCTCTTCCACCATCAAAAAGCCTTAAACTTCCCCCCAGTCACTCCAAGCTAGGGCTCCCCTTTGAGAAAGGAGAGGGAGATGACAGGAGACAGCTGCCTAAACAGAAAGGAAACACTCTTCTTGGGTGTGTTGAAAGCTTGCCCTGTCTGAGTTTAATAAGGTTAATTCTAATCCGTTGTCTTTCAGGAGGTGAGAAAGGCTCTCCTTTCTGAATATGACTCACTGACTGACTCATGTTTCAGATCCCAAGAGAAAAGTGATCATGTCTCAAACAGCAAGCCCAGCAGGTGCCAAACAAAGACTGGCTAGGCCCCTTCCAACTCTAGGGTTTCTATCACTATACTGATGTATCACAGACTCTGGAGCTACTTTCCCAACCCCCACTCCCACAGGTCCCCAGAGGGAAGCTACTATGTCTCAGGGTTCTAGGTAAGGGTGGCCCTACAGGGTTGGAGGTGTCTTTCTTTGATATGTGTGTATAATTTATTTATTTTTACAAGCAATTATTATCTCCTCCTCCCATTGCCCCACCCCTAATCAAATTTCATTTTTAAAAACCTTACAATTCTGTTATATACTATAACAAAGCAAATTGGCCATATCCAAAAATGCATGTCTGATTCAGGATTTTAAATACATCACCCCTCTATCAGAAAGTGAGTGTTATGATTCATCTTAAGTCCTCTGGACTTAAGGTTTTATCATTTAATTTATCAGAGTTCTGGGGACAGCTAGATGGCGCGGTGGTTAAAGCACCGGCCCTGGACTCAGGAGTACCTGAGTTCAAATCTGGCCTCAGACACTTGACACTAGCTGTGTGACTACTTAACCCCCATTGCCTGCAAAAAAAAAAAAAGAATTTATCAGAGTTCTAAAATCTTCTAAAGTTTTTTATATATAACGTCATTATGCAAATTGTTTTCCTAATTCTGCTCACTTTACCCTATATCAGTTCATAAAGATCTTCCCTGTTTCCTTTGAAAGTGTACATTTTATTATTTTTATAGTACAATAATAGTCCATTAAATTAATATGCTACAATTTTGTTTTTGGTTTTTGGTTTTTGGCGAGGCAATGAGGGTTAAGTGACTTGCCCAGGGTCACACAGCTAGTAAGTGTCAAGTGTCTGAAGCTGGATTTGAACTCATGTCCTCCTGAATCCAAGGCCAGCGCTTTATCCACTGCACCACCTAGCTGCCCCAATATGCTACAATTTCTTTAACCATTTTCCAATTGCAGGGCCCAAGGGTTATCTCATGTGTCCCCATTGGTGTACTTCCCCCAGTGTTTTTCAATTGATGGAACTTAGTCACCCAGGCTTAATTTTAGAAAAGGTGAAGTATTATACTATGTTGGTATAATAGCAATGGTTGATACAAAATATCCTTCCAAAAGTCTGTGACACACACTTTTTACCAGTCAAGTAGAAAGCAGGTTCAAGCTTAGAGAAAAGGGGGAAAGGGGGGTAACTCACAGTTCCTTGAAGTCTTTTGCTGAAATTCCTTTTCTCCCCTTCATGACATCTCAAATACATAAGCATGGCAGAGCTATCTGCTGGGCTCCTTATAGAGCTCCGAAGCTGCCTTTTTTTCAGTGTGTCTAATTTGTCATCAGCTCCCAATGAAGACACTGCCACCAACCACTGTAATTCCAGCAATACCACTAGAATGCCACTGAGGAGCCTTGCCTAGTGTTGGGTAGACCAGCATAGGTCAAAAACAGAGCAGATCATAGATCTTGTGCTGATCAGCCATGGGATAGAGCCCATGGATGGCCACCATACTTCTAGCCTAGGTGAGATAGGGAGATCCAGTCCCCCCCAAAAAAAGAAATTTGCTTCTATCATTGTGATAGCCATATAGTATAATGGAAAGAACACTAGATTTAGAATAGAGACTTGGGTTTGAATCCCACTTCTGACCCTAGTTTTCTGACCATGGGCAAAACACTTAACCTTTCTTGTTTCTAAAATGGAAATAATATTATCTATAGTATTTACCTTGCAGAATTGTTTTAAGAATCAAATAAGATGTTCTATGTCAAGTGCTTTGTTTCCCTTAAACTGCTACCCAAATGCCAACTACTATCATTTTTAAAAGGACTAAAGTTTAAAAAAACTGAAGTTTTAAAATTTTAAAGTTTTAAAAGACTAGAGTTTGAATCTCAGCTCTGCTATTTAATATCTGTGTGAACTAGAATAAGTTGCTTTATCTACCTGGACCTCAATTTCCTCATCATAAAATGAGGAATTTAGACTAGAGATGATTCTAAGGTCACTTCCAGCTCTGACACTCTATGATGCTAGAATTTTTAATATGGAAGAGAAATTAAATTTTCTCTCTCAAGACCTAAAGGGAAGAATTCAGAGCAATGGGTCAAAGTTGCAAAGAGGCAAATTTAGGCTTAATATAGCAAAAAATTCCTCTCAATTAGAGCTGTCTGAAAGTGGAAATAGTGTGCCTTCAGATTGTGATGGTAATCTTTCATTTTTCCTTTTATTATATTTTATCATGCCATTTCCTGTTAATATTAACCTCACTTGGCTAAAACCTTATTTGTGGAATTATAGACTTAAGGGAAGACTTTTTGACATTCCTCACACAAGAAGTCAAAGGGGAGCTTGAACTTCCCAAAGTGATTTAGCTATTTGTGGAAGAATTCCCCCAGCTAATTATTTATAAGGATTTCCCTGACTCTAAGTTTTTGTTATATCTGTGACCTGTAAATCTTCCCTCAATCAGCCCATTGTGAACCTTCTAAATGTAGTAAATCTGTAATCTGACAGTTTACCTTTAGAGTCTGTTTAATTAGGTTTGTTTTTTTAGAAGATGTATGAGATTATGATTCTGCTTAACCAATTTTGTTCAATTTTTATGGCCTAAAAGGATATACTAGATTGCTGTATGTAAAAAAAAATTTTTTCTCTGTCTCTGACATAATTTTGTCTATAAAAGCCTCATTAGAATCCTAATCTTAGCTTACATTTGTTTTTCTACCTCCTGAACTAAGTATAATATAACCTATATAATATAACCTATAGCCTAAGTATAATATAACCCACTATAATTTCTGTGTTGTGGTGGATTTATTCAGCAGCAATAATCTTCCTCATGAACTCAAAGAGGAGACATTTCTCCCATAACGAGAGGTAATGGCTTCTTTCTCCTTAGAGGTCTTCAAGCAGAGACCCACTGATCATTCATTGGGTATGTTAGAGTGAAGACTCTTTTTGTGGATTGGACTTGATGGATGCTAAAGTCCCCCCACCCAGCATTTCTCAAATTCTATGATGTGATTCTGATTCTGAGTTTCTTTCTTCTATAACAGGACCCAAACTTTCCCTTGAAAGTCTATCACAAGTCCATAGCAAGAGCAATTATAGCATACTTTAAGAAACAGCCTAGGGGCAGCTAGGTGGCACAGTGGATAAAGCACTGGCCCTGGATTCAGGAGGACCAGAGTTCAAATCCTACCTCATACACTTGTGTGGTAAAATATGAAAGTTTTTAACAGTCGGTTAGGATAACTGAAAGACGCCAGTTTTTCAAGGACCACCCTTTTGGGGAGGAGATGAACAGTCTGCCTGCTGCGCATGTCAGACTGCCTGCCGGGTACAGTCCGCCTGCTGCGCATGTCAGACTGCCTGCCAGGTACAGTGCGCCTGCTGCGCATGCCAGACTGCCTGCGGGGGTTTTTTGGACTTCCGGGGTGGAGAGAAGGGGAGGAGCCCTTTTGCCTGTTTGGCGGGACTCCTGACGGCGCGGCACAGACTCTCTCTCCAAAGGTGGCCTTGTCGGTTTGGTGAGTTGTTATAAGGAATATAGACTAAGCTTAGACTTAAGACGATTTGTATTGTGTTTCTACTTTCCTATCCTTCTAATCAACATCACCTTGTGACTATCATAACTATAAATAAAAAGGTCTATCTAGAAAACCAAAAGCTGCTTCCATTTACTAGTTTGGGAGATAAATTAAGGGAAAGGTTAAGTAGGGGAGATTTATGATCTAATATCCAATTTTAAATCTCACACTTGACACTTACTAGCTGTGTGACATTGGGCAAGTCACTTAACCCCCATTACCTCACTAGCTAGCTAGATAGCTAAATAGGTGAAAGGAAAGGAAGGAAGGAAGGAAGGAAGGAAGGAAGGAAGGAAGGAAGGAAGGAAGGAAGGAAGGAAGGAAGGAAGGAAGGAAGGAAGGAAGGAAGGAAGGAAGGAAGGAAGGAAGGAAGGAAGGAAGGAAGGAAGGAAGGAAGGAAGGAAGGAAACAGCCTAGAGGTCAGCCATCCAGACATCAAGGTCTGTTCTCCATCTATGATGATCTCCTGAAAATTTAAGGAGATAGTAGAAAGAACACCCCAACTCCAAACCAAAAGGGAGAGAACTCCCACTTTCCTCCCTCCACAGTCTCCTCACAGACATCACTCCTTCTATCATCTCAAACTGTCCCCTATGCCATGCCCTTATTCTCCTTAGGGACCTAGCCAGATCTGCAAGCCAGACACCTCTCTCAGGGCTTGAGTGAGCTTTCCTAATGTGAGTGAGATTTTCCCTATCCCTTAGATACAAGTGATTTAACAGTAGTACTAAGCAGTTTATAGACTACAAACTGTGATATTCTTTAGTAGCTTAAGAAAATAATAATGAAGATAGAAATTGAAAGGAACTATGGAAAATGCTAACTTGTCTATTCTATAAGCCTAACCAAAGATTCAACTATCTGACTTCCAATTGTGGTTAGGTATAGCTACCAATCAGCTTAAAGGTCAGATACTTTAAAATAGCTACTTCTCAGATAAAAGGGACCAATCGGAACTGGTGAGGAGTTGGAAAGCCAAACAGCCAATATGGTGGAAATTCTTGATATTAGGAAACAACTCAGAGGAATAGAGATAAGAGAGGCTGCATCATTTATGGCAAAGGTTCAATCTAGTACATGGCTTCTTATGTTATGAGCCTGTTACTTAGTAACAGGGTTATTTTAAGTAGTATATATAGAATGGTAGGCTACTATGCTGGTATCCGACTGGTGGTTTCTTTCTTCCTGTTCCATACTTATTATATTTGTACCTCTTGAATTATGTTAAATTATGGAAGGAGTCATCATGTATAAATATCCATGGATCCTGAGGCTCAGGGTCTTTGGGTCCTAGACCTGAGACTGGCTTTATTGTGAGAAAGGATCCCTCTCTCAATAAACCCATTTTCTTTGGCTTGGGAAACTGGTTTTTTTCTTCATCTAACACTGTGACTTAGAAACCTTTACAACACTAGTGTATCAGCCTTTCAGGTGTTCATATGGGTGAAATTCTGAGCACAATGGGAACAATTAAACTTATCTTCAAGTGTTGTTTTGGCCTGAGACCCACAAGGCCTCAAGCTAGAGATATCTATCTCTATGCTCCAATCTTCCTTCTCATTGACTTGAGCAGCCTGACAGCTGAGTAAAAAGAGAATTCAGATGGATCCACTGAGGAAGGAGATAGTGAAAATCAAGCCAGCCAAGTGTCAAAGCTGTTAAATCAAAGACTCTTTTCCTAACCTGCTACTTAGATTCATAGAGCTAAAAGGAACATGAAAAGTTATCAACTCCAAGTGCCATCGTCCTCCTCAGTATGATGACACAGGTCCCTGCAGGAGGGACTTCCATTTGTGTTCTTCCTTAAGTCTGCTGAAGGGGTCAAACCAATATGCTGAGAACCTTTCTTTCATTCCCTTGACACTGTGTGAATACCAGTGGCACACACAGACTGTCTGTTGGTTATGAACTGGTCCCTCAAATATCTGGCTCATTCATCCAATGTGTCCAAAGTTCAGTCTGTTTGCTTTTTAAAAAATTATTTCATAGAAGAAAACTAAAAACCCAAATTATTGACTTTTTTCATTGTTCTAGACCTAAAATTGGTATAGGGAACAGCACATGAGGCAACTCTCTCTACCAAAGCAAATCAGCAACTGTTCTGTGATTTGGAGTCTTAGAGAGTCATGGATCACTGAGAAATCTAAGTAACCAGCCCATGGTCAGATGGCCAATACATGTAAAAAGCAGAGCTTGAATCCAAGTCTACCTCACTCCAAGGTTATCTCTATCCTCTGCCACAATGCCTCTGGCTTGTTTATTTATATATGTGTGTATATGTATGTGCGTGCGTATTGTATGTATCTGTGTCTATGTCTATGTACACACATATATACACACATGTGTGTGCATACATGTATTGTGTGTTGTATGTATCTGTGTCTATGTCTATGTACACCCCTATATACACATATGTGTGCATACATGTATTGTGCATGTGTTGTATGTAGCTGTGTCTATGTACACACGTGTGTGCATACATGTATTGTGCATGTGTGTTGTATGTATCTGTGTCTATGTACATATATACACACATGTGTGTGCATGCATGTATTGTGCATGTGTGTATGTGTATTGTGAATTGATTGGCTGTTTAGATGTTTTAGGATCACAGATTTAGAGCTGGAAAGAATTACAGAGGCAATATAATATAGAGGAGGAAATTGAAGTCTTATAAGGTTACATAACTTATCAAAGGCCACAGGTAGTAAGTGGAAATGGCAGGACTTGAACCCAAGACCTCTAAGGCCATATCCAACCCCCTGCTATATTACACTACCTATCTCTACACTATAAGTATAACTTAACCACAGAGTCAAACATTGGCCTAAGTAAAAAGGAAAGTCAATATAAATCTGTGCATACCCTTTGACCCAGAAATACCACTCCTAGGTCTGTATCCCAAAGATATTTTTAAAAGAAAAGGAAAAGGACTTATTTGTACAAAAACGTTTATAGTTGCTCTTTTTGTGGTGGCAAAGAATTGAAAATTGATGGAATGCCCATCAATTGGGGAATGGCTGAACAAGTTGTAGTATATGAATGTATAAGAAATGATGAACAGGAAAACCTAAAAAGGCTTATATGAATTGATTCAGAGTGAAGTGAGAAGAAGCAGAACATGGTACATAATAACAACAATATTCTACAATGAACAACTGTGAATGACTTATCTATTCTCAGCAATACAAACATCTAAGACAATGCCAAAGGACTCATGATGAAAAAATGCTATCCACCTCCAGAGAAAGAACTGATAGAATCTGAATACAGACTGAAGCATACTATTTTTCTTTCTTTCGTTTTTTAGTTTGACTTTTCTTCTGCAAAATGACTAATATGGAAATATGTTTTGCATAACTGCACATATATAACCTACATCAAATTGCTTGCCATCTCAGGGAGAAAAAAGGGGAGAAAAGAAAGGAGAGAATTTTTTAATGAATGTTAAAAATTGTTTTAAAATGGAATTGGAAAAAATAAAATATTATTTGAGAAAAAGGAGGAAGAGGGAAAAAGGAAGAGGAGGGGGAGGAAGAGATGAACAAGAACAAGAACAACAAGAACAACGAGAAGACAGGAAAGCCAGGTTTGCCCTGGATCATCCCCAGTGGAGCCTCATTTTGTTCTACTCTACTATACATCCCATCTCCCCTACTCCCACCCAAGGGTTCAGGCCATAAGGAAAAGAGGCCCAGCTTGGTAGAGTACAACCCTGGGTCACCCTGTGCCTCTCCAATGTATCCCTGAATCTTCAAGTTCTCAAGATCACCATGCTCCCCAAATCCTGCTGATAAGAGCACTTTTACCTTGCCCTCCCTCACTCAGGAAAATTCTAGGTTGGCAGGTAAGCCAAAATGATTTTTGACCAGTCTTGGGGAGAAAATAAGTCAAATTGCCACCACCTGTTGACTCTTTCCCCTCCCCATGCCTATTTGTATATATTTTGCTAGAATTAGGGATCTATTTATTTGGTGTTACAAAGTAACTTCTTCTTTTCCTGGGGAGAAAAGTGATTGTTTTTTCTATTCTATTAATAGCCAATTATTAAGTTAGGATTGAGGGGTTTTCCCCCTTTGTTTCCACATTCAGAAACCAGCCCCTATAGATCAGTCTCTGAAAAACAAGGCTGATAGATGAGATTGCCCAAATCCTCCAAGTACATGCTCTGTAATCTTGGGTGGAACCCCACCCAACTAGATACCTTACAAACAGAATCTAATGTAGGTGAATTCTTGCCCTTGGGAAATAAGCCCATGTCATTGTACCCCTCCATTAGAGAGTAGGGGAACCCATCTTATGAAGGAGCAAAATAACCAGAGTAGTTGGAGTAGAGATGGATTCCTTTGTCTAGATTGCTGGAGGTGGCTGAGTCTCATGATTAAGTCATGTTCTCAGCAGGAGGAGCTGAAGACTTTTAGCCTACCTCCTCATTAATATGTCCACCCCCTCATTAATTGTTCACCAATCAGTGTTGATTTTCACCTGTCAGGGCACCTTCTTTTCCAAAGGCATTCAAGCATTCAGGGATTTCCATGGTTTTGTTTTTGGTTACCAAGAGAGCCCACTGATCATCAATTTATTGATTATCAGCTAGTCAAATTAATAAATTGATTATTAATAATGCAGAAACTCTGTCTCTTGGACTTTTCATTTGTTTCATTAGCTCCTACTCCTTTCCAAGTTGCCTCAGCCTCTGCTATCTCTGAGGAAGCAGAGGAAGGGAAGGGAAGGGAAGGGAAGGGAAGGGAAGGGAAGGGAAGGGAAGGGAAGGGAAGGGAAGGGAAGGGAAGGGAAGGGAAGGGAAGGGAAGGGAAGGGAAGGGAAGGGAAGGGAAGGGAAGGGAAGGGAAGGGAAGGGAAGGGAAGGGAAGGGAAGGGAAGGGAAGGGAAGGGAAGGGAAGGGAAGGGAAGGGAAGGGAAGGGAAGGGAAGGGAAGGGAAGGGAAGGGAAGGGAAGGGAAGGGAAGGGAAGGGAAGGGAAGGGAAGGGAAGGGAAGGGAAGGGAAGGGAAGGGAAGGGAAGGGAAGGGAAGGGAAGGGAAGGGAAGGGAAGGGAAGGGAAGGGAAGGGAAGGGAAGGGAAGGGAAGGGAAGGGAAGGGAAGGGAAGGGAAGGGAAGGGAAGGGAAGGGAAGGGAAGGGAAGGGAAGGGAAGGGAAGGGAAGGGAAGGGAAGGGAAGGGAAGGGAAGGGAAGGGAAGGGAAGGGAAGGGAAGGGAAGGGAAGGGAAGGGAAGGGAAGGGAAGGGAAGGGAAGGGAAGGGAAGGGAAGGGAAGGGAAGGGAAGGGAAGGGAAGGGAAGGGAAGGGAAGGGAAGGGAAGGGAAGGGAAGGGAAGGGAAGGGAAGGGAAGGGAAGGGAAGGGAAGGGAAGGGAAGGGAAGGGAAGGGAAGGGAAGGGAAGGGAAGGGAAGGGAAGGGAAGGGAAGGGAAGGGAAGGGAAGGGAAGGGAAGGGAAGGGAAGGGAAGGGAAGGGAAGGGAAGGGAAGGGAAGGGAAGGGAAGGGAAGGGAAGGGAAGGGAAGGGAAGGGAAGGGAAGGGAAGGGAAGGGAAGGGAAGGGAAGGGAAGGGAAGGGAAGGGAAGGGAAGGGAAGGGAAGGAAGGGAAGGGAAGGGAAGGGAAGGGAAGGGAAGGGAAGGGAAGGGAAGGGAAGGGAAGGGAAGGGAAGGGAAGGGAAGGGAAGGGAAGGGAAGGGAAGGGAAGGGAAGGGAAGGGAAGGGAAGGGAAGGGAAGGGAAGGGAAGGGAAGGGAAGGGAAGGGAAGGGAAGGGAAGGGAAGGGAAGGGAAGGGAAGGGAAGGGAAGGGAAGGGAAGGGAAGGGAAGGGAAGGGAAGGGAAGGGAAGGGAAGGGAAGGGGAAGGGAGGGGAGGGGAGGGGAGGGGAGGGAAGGGGAGGGGAGGGGAGGGAAGGGAAGGGAAGGGGAGGGGAGGGGAGGGGAGGGGAGGGGAGGGGAGGGGAGGGGAGGGGAGGGGAGGGGAGGGGAGGGGAGGGGAGGGGAGGGGAGGGGAGGGGAGGGGAGGGGAGGATCAACTATATAGTGCCTACTATGCATGTTCCAGGTACTGTGCCATCTCAAGACATAGTGGATTTTCCTCTACTTAGAAGTTTTCAAGCATAGACTAGATACCACATATTTGGTATGTCATAATATGAAACCTCCCTCAGACATTTACTGAGTGACCCTAGGCAAGTGATTTAACCCTTTTGCCTCAGTTTTCTCATCTTTAAAATGAACTGGAAAAAGAAATGGCAAACCACTCCAGTATCTTTACCAAGAAACGCCCACAACTGAACCACTGAACAAGTAGGGAACCCCACCAGATCAACAGGTCAGGGAATCCATTGGTTGTGTTTTACCTTAATGTTATATCACTGGTCTCAAATCTAGCACTCCTGGAAAATGATGCTTAGGAACCTCCATCTAGCTTTCTCAAATCCACCTTATAACTATGTTCCTTCATGTTTCCAAGACAAACTCCTGCCTCCAATCCCTACCCCATTTTCTTTTCAAGTGAATCTGGCTCTTTGGGAACAACAGATAGCTTTCTCTATTATTTCTGTATGCTTTCATTCCCTGATCTTGTAACTAACAAATTAACCATGAATATAACTTTATAAAACAAAGGCTTAAAGAAGAAAAGGTCTTGGGTTGTAATTTAAATTAAATTGGGGGGATGGGAGAGGGGTGGAAAGAAGGAAGATGGCAGAATGAAGGATATCATATGATGGTAACTGGGGAACAGGGGAATATGGGTGCCAGATGACAGTGTCAGGAGAGGGAGGGATATGGGGAGGGAAGAGATGATGGTGTTTAATTCAGTAAGAAGCACACCTGCTAGGAGACACTCCTCACCAGAGTGTTAGAAGTTTCAAGCTAATGGAAAGTTTGAATAGACTTGAAACTCAAGACTTAAGTATTACCCAAGGGTTGATCATGCTCCCACACCTCCCTCTGGTGACCAATTCTGAGAACAGCAATAGTTGTATTGACATGGGAAAACTATCTCAGCAAAGGCTCAGGATGAAAGCAAGGAGGAAAAATGCTGATGAAAACATCCCAAAACTTCTCCCCTTTCTACCAAACCTCAGATGCCCCTGTGGTGCCAAGATCTCATTGATGCAGATGCAAAGCAAATCACAGCCCTTCAATGCCTACCCATCCTGTGTGATTCTTATCCATGTTCTCTCATCAATCGCCAAAAGGGGTTTCCACCTAAATATCCATATGGACCTTTTTGTCATTCTTTTGATATTGTGTGGATCAGAACAAATCCTATCAACAATGTGTGAGGCACTGCTCTGGGAAACAGGTTCACAAGTACGAAGAATAAAACAATCCCAATTCACAATAAGCTTACATTCTAAAATAAGTTATCAAAATATATTCAGTATAAAGCAAATAGTAGTTTGGGAGGAAGAGAGGGCACTATTAGTTGAGGTGATCAACCAGCTGCACACATGGGTTGTCCACTGCTTGGTTATCCTTCCTCATTCTCTCTAAAGGACCAACCCATCCTTTTGTTTCCAGTCCTACATTTCTCTGATGATATCATCACTTCAGCGTCTTCATATCCATTATAGTCCTTAAAATGAGCCTATTGTTGTTATTCAGTAGTTTTTAGTCATATCCAACTCTTTGTGATACCATTTGGGGTTGGTTTTTCGTTTTTTTTTTTTAGTGAGGCAATTGGGGTTAAGTGACTTGCCCAGGGTCACACAGCTAGTAAGTGTCAAGTGTCTGAGATCAGATTTGAACTCAGGTCCTCCTGACTCCAGGGCCAGTGCTCCATCCACTGTGCCACCTAGCTGCCCCTGGGGTTTTCTTGACAAAGATACTGGAGTGATTTGCCATTTCTTTCTCCAGCTCATTTTACAGATGAGGAAACTAAGGCAAACAGGGTTAAGTGACTTGCCCAGGGTCACACAGCTAGTAAGCTCTACCCACTGGATCACTTAAGCTGCCCCAAAAGTGAGCATAGGATTCAATTAATCAGAGTCTGTGGTATATACCATGATATATAGACAAATAGTATCAGGAAAAGGATATTTCATGTTTATATATATATATATATATATATATATATATATATATATATATGCCTTTATTTCAGAGAGAAGCCTGGGGTTTAAATAACTGTAAGGTTTCCCAGAAGTAATCTAGCCAGTGTTCCCCTCCTCCCCAGCCCATTCAGTTCTGAGCCTGCTTCATTGCCTATTTGATGTTCGTCTCAGATTTACGTCCTGAACCAGTACATGTACAGATAGATGAAATGATATGTGTATCAATGAACAAGCTTAGGATGCCCAACCGGGCATCACAAGTATAGACCAGAGGTCTCAAGCATTGTGGGTCACAGGCAGCCCACAAAACTTCCAAGTGGAGCCTAAAGCAAATTAAAATGTAATTGGGGAGGAGCAGCTAGGTGGCGCAGTGGATAGAGCACCAGCCCTGGAGTCAGGAATACCTGAGTTCAAATCCGGCCTCAGACACTTGATACTTAACTAGCTGTGTGACACCTGGGCAAATCACTTAACCCTCATTGCTCAAAAAAAAAAAAAAAGTAATTGGCAAGTGTTTAACAAAATAAATAAAAAATACAATAGAATGGTTAATTTGTGATATTCTAAGTCAATATGTGACCAGAACTTTTTGATCTCAGGGCTCTTTATTACTCTTTTTATTTTTCCCTTGTGGGGCAATAAGGGTTAAGTGACTTGCCCAGGGTCACACAGCTAGTAAGTGTGAGGCCGTATTTGAACTCAGGTCCTCCTGAATCCAGGGACAGAGCTTTATCCACTGTACCACCAAGCTGCCCCCCTTCCCTTTATTACCCTAAAAAATTATTGAAGATCCCAAATAGTTTTTGTTTATGTGGATTATATCTATTGATATTTACTATATTCAAAATAAAATCTCACAAAGTTTTAAATATGTATTTATTAATACATTTTAAATGACAATAATGAACCCATTACATGTTGATATACATGACATTTTTTTATGAAAAAAAATTATAGTTTCCAAAACAAGAAAAAAATTTAGTGAAAATAGTGGCATTATCTTACATATTTTTTTGCAAATCTCTTTGATGTTTGGCTTAATAGAAGACAGCTGGATCTTTATATCTACTTATGCATTCAATTTGCTGTCATATGATATTTTGTATGAAGTATATGAAGAAATCTGGCCTCACACAGACATGTGGTTGGAAAGGGGAGGAGTATTTTAATAGGCAAATGACATCTTAGTATCACTATGAAACTAGGTTTGATTTTACAGAACCCCAAAATGGTCAAAGGAATCCCCCAGGGGTATAAGGACCATACTTTGAGACCCCTACTCTAGACAATAAGCATTCTTTGTTTTTTACTATTAACATTCTTCATCTACTTTCTTTTGAATAGGCAAGCTCTTTTTTTCTGTGTAAATAAGGATCTTATGTAGATCCTTCTTACAGCAACTATTTAAAATGGCAAAGGTATTTTATTAGAATTTAAATTCCGGGGGCAGTTAGGTGGCGTAGTGGATAGAGCACCGGCCCTGGAGTCAGGAGTACCTGAGTTCAAATTCGGACTCAGACATTTAACACTTACTAGCTATGTGACCCTGGGCAAGTCACTTAACCCCAATTGCCTCACTTAAAAAAAAAAAAAGAATTTAAATTCCTAGATAGTGTAATTTGAACTCTAGTAATTGTCTCATTTTTTTCATGGACTGTGAGATAGACATAGGCAGCTGCTAACGGCCCAATACACAGGAAATCCCAATGAAGGGCATTTTTTATTATCATTTTATTGTCAACTTCAAAAGATATGAGTACCCTGAACATTGGTTTCATGAGTTGCTACAGCAAGGGAGGGTTGGGGGGGGGGGGGGAGAAAGAAAAACCTAGTAACTAGCCTTTAGGTATAATTAACCTTTCTCAATGTAGCCTCTAAATAAGGATGTAAGCTATTCCTCAAAAACCAGTGTATTTTGAGGCCCTTACTCAAAGACTTTCTAGCTTGGTGGTACCTACCACCACTGCCCACATAGCAATGGAGAAATAATGGTCACCTCTACACCATAATGATACAACAGAGTATGGCCGTAGGCATATATGCAACTGGGTTGAAACACCCTGGACCAAGAATTACCATTGCCCATTCCTTTGAGGAGAAGGGCTAATGGTAATGCTGGCTCCAGGGTGTGCTGGAATACTGGGGAACACTCAATGTACACCTATGAAAAGGATTGTAGGGGGCAGCTAGGTGGTGCAGTGGATAAAGCACCAGCCCTGGATTCAGGAGTACCTGAGTTCAAATCCAGCCTCAGACACTTGACACTTACTAGCTGTGTGACCCTGGGCAAGTCACTTAACCCCCACTGCCTTGCAAAAAAAAAAAAAAAGAAAAGGATTGTAGTGTTTTCATATTACTTTTTATAAATGTTTAACCACTAGGAGGCACTGCTAACTATTATCCTGATCCTATTCACAGTGAAAACCAAGCTTCCATTGTCCTATACCAGACCCAACACCAGAGGGAGCTCCAGGGAAGTGTCGAGTTTCCATGATTCTCAGAACACTGGCTATCCAAACAGCATTACTGCCTTCCTGTGGAAAGCAACACTAGTATCACTCAAAATGATGTTATTACTGCAGATTTATCCAATTAAAATAGCTCTCAAGTTTGAAGTCCACTGGGAAATCTCCCCTCTCTTCTAGCCATTATTCTTCTGGCCTATCACTTATCTTCAGCTGTGCCTCCAGCCTCTCTTGTCTTGCTGATGTTCTCATGAACTAGTTCCTGCTCAGAGACTTCCATAGGCTTATAAAAGAAAACCAATGGCTCTCACCTCTTTCCTTCTCTGTCCTTGAAAAGCCCAGTCACTAACTCCCCAGTCCCTACCATGACTGCTTCATTCCCCTACCTACCCCCTTCTTAGATCTTCCTGCAGCACCCATTCTCAGAGGCTCCATTGGAGTTCAACCCAAGACATGGAACTTAGCCAGCCCCTCCTCAACCCCACCATCCATAGTCATAGCAAAAATAACGGAGCTGGAGCAAGGATGCTTTAAAAAAAAATACATATAAAATCCACTCTGTGTGGCAGCTAGGCATTCCTTTGGTGGAAAGTCAAGTCTCCTGGGACAGTGAAAACTCAAAGTTTCCAAGGCACAGGAATATACAAGGGGCACAATTTTCAAAAACTGCCAATGGATCGCCAGTGGTTCTGCTACCTGGGTTTTCTTCCTCTTCTTCCCAAGTTGCTGCTTTTCTCAGGGCAATTGACTTGCATTTCCAAAATCTGTTCTGGGATTTTCTCTTGAAATGGAAGTAGGAACTGGAAAAAGTCACAGGGAAAGCATGAGGTGAAGCTGAGTGAGAACCTATGTTTATTGAGAGGACTTAAGAAAGAAAGGATGATAATTCCATAATAGAAGACATAAAGTATTCTGGAATTTTTTTGAGGCCTGAATTTAATTCCATTTAGGTGCAGGAGAAAAACCATTCTGGAAAGCCTCAACAACATTCCTAACCTTTCTCTCCTCTTTCTACCTCTTGTCCTCTCCTCCAAGAAAAGGTTTTAGGAAGATGGGTTACCAGAGTTAGTGGGAAAGAGTAGGAAAGAACCAGTTTCTTTTTTTTTTCCCTCCACCTCAAGCCCTAATATCATCCTAGCCAAATCCTTGGAACTGAAAGAGTGGAAGGAGGTCACTAAATTAGTACACTTCAAGAAAGCACAGCCAGAGTTCAAATCCTGCTTCTGACTTTTTACTAGGTGTGTTAACATGAATAAATAACTTCATCTCTGTTTCCATTTCCTAAAGTGCAAAATAGGAATAAAACCTACTTCACTTGCTGTTGTGAGGGCCAACTGAAATAAACGTATGTAAATGTAATCTATGGTGGGGGGTCCCCAAGCTCTAAGTTTACACAGACCTGGCTCAGTCTTGGGTACTTCCCCCAAAATTAACAACTCTGGCTTATGATGTCCCTACCCCAAAATCTGCGCTTGTTAAACTCCGAATAAACGTTGTGGGTAGGTCTCCAAAATGTATTCATAGATACCATACAAGTACTCAACGTAACAGTGAACACAGATTAGATTTCTAATAGCCCATGAACAATCCCTCTGGTGATTGCTTCTTTCCATGGGTTCACATTCAGTCCCCAGAATCATAGGGCCACCCTGTGATTTGCTCCCTGGAAAGGAAATTGCCTCGGGGCTGCTAAACAGACAACGCCTCAACATTATCCCCTCTAGTTATTCATACAAATATTTTGCTTTATGGCTTTGGACTTGCTTTATGGTCTTGGAGTCCTCAGAAGGGAAATGAAATTACAATTGGTAGTCTGTCAATCTCTGAAATTCTAGTGAAATCAGAGAGACCTTCTGAAGATTTTAACTCCCCCAGAAGGATAACACATCTGTAGCTACTAGACATTCAACCTCCTCCCCTCCCCCTTTCCCATTCGACCCAAACCATGGAATACCCGGCTGCAATAGTGAACTATAAAGTCCAGTCCTTTGCTCCTACATACCGTGGCTTCAGTTATCTAGCTGCTCTTCATCTAACCCCCAGGGCCACGTGCAAGGTCCTTTTCTCCAGCCAAACACGCAGCTTAGAAAACTCTTTCTCTCAATAGAAGGCCAGATTCCTGAACTCTGAAACTTGGGATTTGGCTGGAGCTGCCGAAAAATTTCCCTCTTCCCAAGCTAGAAGAATGGATTCTGGCATCCTTTTGCCAAGGAAATCCCTTTTCTCTAGCTAGAAACCTGAGAAATCCTCACTACATGGTCACAAGGTTCTCTTCATAACTAAGCAACACGTAGGACCACGGGCCACGTGGCCATTTTTCACCCTGGCCATTTTCCTCATCGCCTCCACGGTTGCTCCTGCTCCAGCCCCCAGAGAACCTGTCTACTAGGAACTGAGTCCCTTAGCGCTGCACTGGCAGCAACCAAACACCAAACATCTTCACTTTCACTCTAGTCAATTTATTCCCTGCCACGGCATCTCACCTGGCCCCAGGCCCTGTTGTTCACCTCTTGCTCAGAGAATTGTAATCCAGCCAACGCTAATTTTGTCTCTGGAAAGGGCGCGTCAATGGACTGCCCTTCCTGTCCCCTAACCGTCGGTGGGACTTCCCAGATCAAAACGCTCTTCTTCGATCCACCCTTCCACGTCAGTTATGTCTCCCATTAAAATGTAATCTCCTTGAGGGCAAAGGCTGTCTCATTTATATATGTGTGTGTGTGTGTGTGTGTGTATATGTATATATATGTATGTATATGTGTGTGTATGTATGTATATATGTGTGTGTATATATGTGTGTGTATGTATATATATATATGTGTGTGTGTATATATATGTATGTATGTATGTATCCCCAGGCCTGGCCCAGCGCTAGACCCCTAGTAAGCACTTAATAAATGCTTATTAATTGATTGAGGATTCCAGTAGTGCAGCATTTTCCCCAAAGTGCTTAATGGTTTCAGGATGTGAACTCTGGAGAGTCTGTAAGCCACGGCAACAAGAGGGTGCCTTGTTTCAGGGTGTGGAATCATTCCAACCCAACGTAAACTACAGGCAACCAACTGTAACACCCCGTTGCGGTAATTAACTTGTTTAATTAACTATGTAAATTGGCAGGGAATTCGATGGAGCCCCGCCCCTAGGTGATATTTTGTTTTCCTAATTCGTTCTTTTAAGTTGCAAAAGGCAGCGAAACATCTGTAAATTCTACTTGGCGCGAAAGAGAAGGGTCACTCCTGGGGGAAACGATGCTCATCAAAACGAAGTTAATAGAAAACGGAAGCGGCTTAAAGCTCGCTATCATTCAATTATATTAGAAGGGATGATAGGTGGCTCCATAGCTCAGTGGTTAGAGCACTGGTCTTGTAAACCAGGGGTCGCGAGTTCGATCCTCGCTGGGGCCTCTCTTTTAGTTGCATTTTTTTTTTCTTCCCTCTCAAAATATATTTTACAGGTTCCAAGAAACGGAGGCGCGGTTTCCGAAAGCGTCACTTGCAGCAGCTCGAAGAAACCCTTCTCTTTACAAGGAGACAAAAGCGCCGCGATGCTTAGGGCACCTTAGGCGGGGCCCGGAAGCGAAGCAGCAGCTGCTCGGGAGGAGGCGAAGCGCTCGGGCTCTGGACTGCCGGACCACGGGCACCTGCGGGGACGCGGGCGGGGGGCGGCGGGGGGCCCCCGAGTCCTCATTGAGCGCACTGCATTAAGCGAAAGGCAGTGGAGGCGGCCCTGCGCGAGACACCAGCTCCCCAGGCTGCACTGAGAGACGGCGCTGCGGAAACCGACGGAATAACTCCGCGCGCCTGAGAGTGGCAGGGAGCAGGGAGCAGGGAGCAGGGAGCAGGGAGCAGGGAGCAGGGAGCAGGGAGCAGGGAGGGTGGGGCCCGGTAGGTTCGGGCGGAGCCAAGGCCGCCTGCCGCTCCTCCGTGCAGCCGGCAGGGGGCGCCAGAGGCGTGGGGGCTTGGCCTCCGCTCTGCCTGCAAAAACAATGACACGTGGCACCTGGGAGCCGGACCAGGGCTGCAGAAGGGGAGGGGCGGGGATCAGGTATCAGGTCCTGCCTCTGCGAACGTACAAAGACATGCTGGGAGGTGTGGCCTCCGCGCAGCCTCCGCTTGGCCCGGGCCCTCCCCCTTCCCCTCCTGTCCCCCAGCTATGGTTCCAAGGTGCGAACCTCGCTGCACATAGTAGGGACTAAATAGATGGGTTTTAGTTGATTGATTGTCCTGGAGAACACAGTAGCGGGTCTAGAATTCAAGCTCAGGTTCTCTCGTTCCAAATGTAGCTCCCTCGCGTGCATACCTATGCAACTCTTTTCTTATTTCTTTTAATTCTTTTTATTTAGACTTAATAAGCTAGGTGAGGAACTCCGTAAATCCCTATTTAATTGAATGAACATCAGCAGTGGGGCAGCCCCAAGTCTTTCTATCCAGCATTGCTTTAAGCTGGCTTCTATTTCATTCCTTGAATGCCAAGTCAGAGTCTTAAAGTTGGAAGGAACTTCAGAAGCCATCCAGTCCACCCCATACATGAACAAGAATCCCCTTGATAACAAATAGTCATCCGACTTTTGTACCTCTGCCCTTGCTGGTCAATAAGTTTACAGGACTAGGACAGGGGCCTTTTAGACAAAACCAGGAAGACGTAGGGGACCTTAATGCAGAGTGAAGAGAGCAGAACCCAGAAAGCAACTTATAAAATAACAAAAAAAAAAAGAAAGAAAGAAAACTAAAGAGGGAAAATGTAAAGAAAAACTAAGAAATATATGAGAACAATGAAATGACCAACTATGTTTCCAAGGATGTGTAATAATAAGTGTAAACACACACACACGCACTCACCTACTGGCAGTGAAATAATAAACTTAAAGTGCAGAATGAGACATTTTGCAGACTTGGCCAATGTAGGGATTTGTTTTGGAAGACTATACCTGCAAGGATTTTGTGCTTTTTTTTTTTTTCAATTTGAGATGGAGGAGTGTAGCAACAAGATAACCAAAACAGAAAAAAACAAATAAGAAATGGTTACTGAAATATTTTTAAATGCATAAAAGACAACAGGAGGAAAGTCGATAGGAAACAGAGAAACAGGGTAGCTTTTAAGCCATGTTGGATTTGTTGTCTATTTGGAGAAACAAGTTCTGTAACATGAAGATTCCCTGCTGTATGTGTAAGCCTCTTTTCTGCTTTGTATATGGAAATGCTCATCTTATTTGGTGTTTGTTCATTTCTTAATGAAAAATTAATTTTAAAAAACAGTCTGCAGAATTGGGAACTAAATCTGAAAGCCAAGAACCTCTGACCCTTTAAATGACCTTCAAGCTAAGTCATATCTATTTGCTTACCTATTATCTATCCATTGCTTACCTGCTAGAATTGTTGTAAATGTGAAATAAGCTCTAAAGTAGTGTTCCATAAACTAATCTGGCCATGAAATTAATTCTGGGCCTGAAATAAACTGAGAGAACTATAAATGCTGGTCTAATTTTTTAAATGAAAAAGCAGGTTCTGAGAAATGTCTCTAAAAAATAGGGGAGGAGGCAGCTAGGTGGTGCAGTAGATAAAGCACTTGCCTTGGATTCAGGAGTACCTGAGTTCAAATCTGACCTCAGACACTTGACACTAGTTGTGTGACCCTGGGCAAGTCACTTATCCTTCATTACCCTGCAACCCTCCCCCCAAAATAGGGGAAAATAAGGCATTTTCACCCTCCCAAATGTGATTTATGCATGATTTAATGGAATGTGGGGGGGGGAGGCCATCGCTAGCAAGTAATTTTTTCATGTAACCCCTATTCATATCACATAGAAAACTACGGTTCCATGCACCATAGTTTGGGAAAGCATGCTCTCAGGAGCCATCCTCATATGGACCTATTAATATATATCTACCACTTGGCATCCATGCATTAGGAAAACTAGGAATGGTATCCTGCAAGGGAAGGAAATAAATCAGTCCAAAACACTTTCAGATCTTCAGGTGCCAAAACATAAGAATAAGTATCCTGGTTATGTTTTCTTCAACTGGCAGAACTAATAAGGGGGTTGACTTTTCTGCACCCACAAGAGATGCTTAATAGTGTGTTGTCAAATTGTTGACACCTTAACCATATCATTTGCCATCAAGTCCTTTCTCCCCCAAAAGCCTTCTGTTTAGAAAGAGAAGGCACTGGTATCTAAGTGTGGTGTTTTTTTTTAATATAATGTATTTTTTCAAACCTTGGGGCTATAAAAAATAGCTGCATTTGTTTTGGCTCCCCAACAGCCCAAGGATTTCTTTCAAATAGAACTGACATCCTCCATGAATAGCTGGCACCAGCAGGCTTTGCTCTCATCGTCCAGAAAAAAAAAAAAGATACTCTACCCAGAAAGCAACATTCCACCTCTATCCAGCCAGCTTCCAATCTAACAGTTTAAGGCCAATCTTTCAGTTCCTTTCTCTAGATACATCACTTAGCTTATGAAGAGACTAAAGCATGATGTTCACGATGCCCTACTTTGTATCGAGTCCATTCCTACATTTTTGAGAAATTAAAGTTCATTCCCAGTTTACGTACCTATATCCAGAGTAATCTTGACTAGATTGTCTTACACTATACATTTATGAAGTCCCTCTTCCCCATGGGATTCAGAACACAAGATATGAAGAGTGAAAATATGGGGAAACAAAGTCAGGGTCATCATTCTTCTAATCCAGGGATTTTTCATTCTATCATAGTCAGGCACAGGATTCCTAGCCTCCTGACAGAATCCAAATTCCTACAACTAAATCTAAAATAAGAACCCTAAGGAATAAATAGGGGGACTTGGGCAAGGAAATTGTAGATGTTGGCTAATCATTGAAGAGAAAAGGCCAGAAGATCTGTCAGTTTGAGGAAATGCTGTTTTATTCATCAATTCAACAAGCGTTTATTAAGCACCTAATTATAGGTACTAGAGATATAGAAGCAAAAATTAAATAAATCCGATCCTCAAGGAACTTACATTACATTGATATTTGCCTGGATGTTTTGACTCAATTAATTCAAAAAGCTTTTCTTGCATGTCATGTATGTGCTAAATATATAAAAACAAAAAGGAAACAGCCCCTACCCTCAAGGGGCTTATATCAGTTTGAGGATATCATGGGAGTTTTGAAACAAAGCCAGCAATGCCAACTGGGGTTCCAGAAAAGCAGTAACATGCATTAGCATGCTTGTGTGCTAGTAGCAAAATCACCACCAGTGGACTGAGTCATGGATGGATAAGGACACTCAGATGAAGAGGAAAACCAATGTCAGCCCCAGCTCTCCAATAATCATTCATACCATGACTTCTTTTTTTTTTTTTTGGTGAGGCAATTGGGGTTAAGTGACTTGCCCAGGGTCACACAGCTAGTAAGTGTCAAGTGTCTGAGGCCGATTTGAACTCAGGTACTCCTGAATCCAGGGCCGGTGCTTTAACCACTGCGCCTATACCATGACTTCTTAATCTGGGGCTGGGGCTGGGGCTGAGTTTCTGAGATGGGTGCCCTTCCCCTTCAGTCATTCTCCTCTGCTGGCCATCAGGACAAAAAAGATAGAGGGAAGTCTCCTACCAACTGTGCCTCACTGTTGGCTGCCTTTGATTCTTGTTGTGCTGGTTCTTAAGGTCCTTATTCTCTCCTCCTGAGGTCTAATGGACAGTCTTCTGGTGCTTGTCTGGTGTTTGCCAGATATTCCAGGAGTCTTCTTCCTTGACCTGGGCCCAGGCCCGAGCCTGGATTTGGCAGGATATTTCTGGGTGCCTTTAGGGGAAGCTGGCTTCTTAGAGGAGGCTTTCTGAGAAGATCCCCTGCTTCGAGTATTGGAAGCTGATGTTTCTTTGGACAATTTTCTAGCAGCTTTCTCTGACCATTCTTTTAGCAGCTCCAGGACAGTCTCTGAAAAAACATCATTTGTATAATAAGGTGTGTAAGTAATAGAAAACTGAAAATACTCAAAATTACTACTACTAGTAATTTACTACTTCCATTAAAGCCCCACCACCTATGAAAGTCACGAAGGTTTTCCATTCTCTTCATATCAAGCCTCTGAGTCAGTTATCCCAAATCCTTGAACAGAGAGCATCCTTACTATTGGGATGCTCACAGGGAGAGGTGTCCCTGGGAAGTTTCTCTTATTTCTCTCAATACCAAAAATATTATTTTTTATTGTTGTAAATAATTTTAAAATATTTTATTATTGTAAAAAAGTAACATAACCAATAATACAAAAAAAGACAAAAGATGAACATATTTTAATTATTGTAGATACTTAATAAATCCCTATTCAATGAATGAATGACTGCAGTAATGAATGTAGGATTCCTACTCATTCACCCAAAAGGCATTCATTAAGTGCCATTATATGCCAGGCACCCTGCCAGGCACTGGGGATACAAAACCAAAAATGAAACAGTCCCTGCCTTCAAGGAGCTTATAGTCTACTAGATGAAATCTAGAGCAGAAAAGGTTAAAAACAAAAATATACAGTCACTTCTAGATGTTAGAGAGAGGGGACAAGTTAACTTTTAATGACAAATTACAAGATTAAGAATATCAAATTCTAAACAAAAAATCATCGATGTCCTTTCTGAAAGAACATTGACAAACAAGTAGCATGGAAGAATAATAGAGTGCTGGGTTTGGAGTTGGGTTCAAATTCTACCACTGAGAAGAAGTAGACCTATGACCATGGGCAAATCACTGCAATTCTCTAATCCCCAATTTTCTCATCTGTAAAATGGGGTAAATGATATAGAAATTACTAGAGACGTCATGAGGCTCAAATGAGATAATACAAGTAGTGTTTTGCAAATTTTAAGGGCTACATAGTTTAGTTATTATTTAAAAGAGGGCACCTAAATGGGGACCAAAATGGAGATTAAACCCCAGTAGGATCACTTAAAGAAAATGGGGATGTTTAACCTTATAGGGGACTTAGACTTAGGGAAGCTGACTTCATTATATGAAGGGCTGTTACGTGGAAGAAAGACTTGATTGCTTTGCTTGACCTTGAGGGATGAAAGGTACCAGGAGGTAAATTTTGTCTCATCCTAAGGAAAAACAGCTTCCTAATGTTTAGAGCCTCCCAAAAGTGATGGGCAGGGGCAGCTAGGTGGCACAGTGGTTAAAGCACTGGCCCTGGATTCAGGAGTACCTGAGTTCTAATCCGGCCTCAGACACTTGACACATACTAGCTGTGTGACCCTGGGCAAGTCACTTAACCCCCTTTGCCTGCAAAAAAAAAAAAAAGTGATGGGCAGCCTTGTCTTGACTTGTATACGTGAGTTCAAAGAACCACATACTCATCAATATAGAGCTAGAAGGAAACTTATAAGGCAATCAAGTCCCATCCCCTCATTTTACAGATAAGAAGACTAAGGGACAGAGAGGTCTAGTGACTTGTACAGGGTTGCACAACTAGTAAATGTCTGAGGCAGGATTGTACCTATATCTTCCTAATTCCAAATCCAATGGCCTGTATACTATACCACACTGAGTTTCTGTGGGCATGGGGGCAGAAAAACCATCCAGGGAAGCCAAAATGCCCACTTGTCGAAGATGTTGTAGAATGGATTAGTGCTTTGGATTCATGGTCAACGAATTTATGATTCCGCAGGGAAAACAAAACCCCTGAAATAGAAGCCAGCAGAGCCCTATGGAGAACAACAGCAGAGGGTAGTTCTGATCCCACAGGTGCCCAGACTATGAAACTCAAAGACAAACTCACTGGCAAGAGGCCTGAAGGGGATCATCTTGCTCTTGGTTTTGACGGGTGCTGGATTGTATTTGCACTTGCCTGGGGGTGCTCGCCTGTAAAACAGAGAGAGAGAGAGAGAGAGAGAGAGAGAGAGAAGGAGGGAGAGGGAGGGAGAGGGAGAGAGAGAGAGAGAGAGAGAGAGAGAGAGAGAGAGAGAGAGAGAGAGAGAGAGAGAGAGAGAGAGAGAGAGAGAGAGAGAGAGAGTACATATAACCGGGAAACGGAAATTAGAGAGCTTGGCTATCAGTAGTCACAGAGGAACCCCAGCAGTTTCCTATTGCTTCTAGGTGTAGGATAAAATAGAAAGCCCTCTGCTGAGCTTTTAAAGCCCTTCACCACCTGGTCATAATCTCTATTTCCAGCCTCAATGAACATTACTACCCCTCTGATGCAGCCAGACTGACCTTATCTCTGTTCTTCATCCATGACACCACAATACCCATGTCTGTACCAATGCACTGGCCACCACCCTGCCCCCATGCCTGGAATGCACTTCCTTCTTACCTCCTACCCATCAAGTTCCTCTCTTTAAGATGCAACTCAAGGGGCAGCTAGATGGCGTAGTGGATAAAGCACCGGCCCTGGATTCAGGAGTATCTGAGTTCAAATCCGGCCTCAGACACTTGACACTTACTAGCTGTGTGACCTTGGGCAAGTCACTTAACCCCCATTGCCCCACAAAATTAAAAAAAAACAACAACAAAAAAGATGCAACTCAAGCAGTATCTTATGTAAGAAGTCTTTCCAGATTCCCTCCTAGTGTCTTCCCTCCCAAACTACCTTGACTTTACTTTGCATGTATTTATTCACTTTATATGTATACTATGTGTATTTATATATGTACTCGTCTCTCCCATTAGAATGTGAGCTCATTGTAGAAAGTTTCATTCTGGGAGCAGCTGGGTGGCTCAGTGGATAAAGCACCAGGCCTGGATTCAGGAAGACCTTAGTTCAAATCCAGCCTCAGACACTTGACACTTGACACTTGCTGTGTGACCCTGGGCAAGTCACTTAACCCTCACTGCCCAAGAAAAAAAAAGGGAAAAAATACTTTCATTCTTTGAACTTGTATCCTGAGCTCCCAGAACAGTTCCTGGTTCATAAGGAGAATCTTAATAAATGTTTGTTGACTAAGTCAACCATGAAGAAGACTGTATAATTACTGAAAATCTAAAATATTCCTAGGTTCTAGTTGGTGTTCATATATAGCCTTGAAACCAATGCTGTGGAGACCAAAGTCCATAAATCATAGATTTAGAGCTGGAACTGACTTTAAAGGCCATCTAGTCCAAACCCCTCACTTTACGGATGGGGAAATTGAGTCTGAGAGTGGTTAAGTGATTTGCCCAATGTCACACAACTAGTATCAGAGACAGGATATGGATCCAGGCTTCACTCACTCCAAGTCCAGCATTTTACTGACTATACCCTGCTGCCTCTCTGGACAACCTCTTGAATAGGTTTTAAACATTTCTGCCTAATAAGCCATGCTAAGCCCTGGGTTCAAATCTCACCTTTGATACTTACTAGCTGAGTGATCATGAACAAGTCATTTAATCTCTTTGAGCCTTAGGTTTGTTATCTAAAAATTAGAATAAGACTTCTCCTACCTATCTCACAGATTTTTGTGAGATTCAAATGAGAAAATGTATGTAAAATACTCTGCTGACCTTAAAGTACTATTTAAATGTGCATTATTCATGTTACAACTACTTCCAAGCCACTGGATAGAACTCAGAAAAGGAGTTTGAAAGGTTGGGGTTCCTCTCATGGGATGTCACTTGGGAAAGGGAAGAGGGAAGGGCTGGAGCTTGCCAACTAGTCACTACTGCTTCCTGCTTCATCCCTTAATATCAGCCCAACCCCAATTCAAAAAATTTCAACTCCTCCCTGCCCAACCCCAGGCTAAAATTGTCAGATTCTGCCTTCAAATTAGCTCTCCAGCCAAAAAACAAACAAACAAACAAAAGTGGCTTACTATTTGAAGGTAAGCCTTGTGATGAGAGATTGTTTCATTCTTCCTATTGTGTATTCCCAGAATTTAGTACTGTGACTGGCACATAAAAGGAATTTAAGAAGTGTTTATTGATGACTGATTGATTGATTGATTGATTGATTGATTTACCTTCTAATGGGGTAAGACAGCAATCTGGATGTAGGAAAGGATCATTCAATCCTTAGTGACCAGGGCTGGACTTCGAGCCTTTGTTAATGAATCAGGAAGAATAGGCAAATAGTCTACATAGATAATCCTCAAAAGAATAAGAATCTCTCTAACACTTGGCAAAGAGCCTTACATCTGTTTTTTTGAGTCATATCTTGTGGTAACTCTTAGAATAGTTTTGTAAATTAATCTCAATGAATGTTTATAGATCATAGAGGTTAATCATCATAGAGAATAAAAGTATTTATCAACACCACCCAGTTGGTGAGACAGGATTAGGGCTCCCAGTCCAAGGCAGTCCAATTTCCTATTTTTCTTAATTTTTTTTTTTTTTTTTGGTGAGGCAACTGGGGTTAAGTGACTTGCCCAGGGTCACACAGCTAGTGTCATGTGTCTGAGGCCAGATTTGAACACAGGTGCTGCTGACTCCAGGGCCAACACTCTATCCACTGTGCCACCTAGCTGCCCCTGAATTTCCTGATCTTTAAATCATTCATAGATCTGACCAATAGGTAGAAGAATCCTTTTCATACTTCTTTGCAGTCCCCCAGAGTGAGTGTGAAGATGTGGGGATAAGGGATGAGATAGAAGAAGTCCAGGAATTTTTTTTTTTAAAGCAAAGCAAATTGGGGCAGCTAGGTGGTGCAATGGATAGAGCACCGGCCCTGGATTCAGGAGGACCTGAGTTCAAATACAGCCTCAGACACTTAACACTTACTAGCTGTGTGACCCTAGTTAAGTCGCTTAACCCCAATTGCCTCACCAAAAAAAAAAAAAAAAAAGCAAAGCAAATGGGTTGGATACCCTGTAATCCCAGAGGACCCACAAGACTTCCCCAAATATAAACTTCAAGATGCTGCCTTCTACACTACCTAGCTGTGGATACTAAGCCCTGTGAATCTCTTCCAAGAACTTTTTGTCAAAAAAATGAACCAAGCTGCTTATTTGTTGAGAGTGTAAAGTTTATAATAATAATAATAAAAATTTAATAGAAAAATAAACCAAGAACCCCAACTTGCCAAAAGGAAGGTTAGATGAGGACTGCCACCTCTCCCTCCTCCAGTTTTCCACAACTGGAAAGGTAAGTGAAGCTTGAGTAGTACTGGTCCATCTGCCACATTTGGTACCAGCCCTCCTTACTTCCCAAGTGAAAAACTAAGCATTTCTCTATCATTCTGTATGGAACTAGGGGGAATGCTGGTATAGCCAAGAGAAAACTACCAAGTGTTTTTGTTTTTCCACTTTGGGTGGGGTGGGGAATGGAAGGATAAGCTTTGATAGGGAGAATCCTAGAAGTTTGTCAAAGGGTAGGGGTTCCAGAACCTAAACCAGTCAATTCTAGCCCAGTCCAAAACAGGCAGTCCCATCTCTAGGACTGCCATATTCTCCAGTTTCCAAAGTTTCCAGAGAAGCATTGCTCTAGATTTGAATTTGCTCAGCCCTCAGTTCAGTTTAGGGTAGATATTCTGATATGAATCTGGACAGATTTTGGCATCATAGATTTTAAGTTTGAAAGGGACTTCAGAGACCATCTGGTGCAATTCCTCTTTTTACAGATGAGGAAATTGAAGCCAAGAAAGGTTATGTGACTTGCCCAAAATCACACAAATAGACCAGATTTTAACTCAGACCCTCTGACTCCAAAACTATTGCTTTTTGTCTCTTGCCAATGGAGTGCACCAGTAGTAAATGTACAAAACCTGTGTGCTGTGATTTTGAAAACATCTCCCCAGTAACAGTAGCCTTAGAGGCTAAAGAAATATAGCCTTCAGGTTTGTATAAATAAAAACAGACTCTGTTTGATTGTATCTCAAAGGTAGACTTCCATGATCTTAGTCCTATATATTAGGGGCTTGTTTTTGTTTTTGGTTTTTTTTTAGTGAGGCAATTGGGGTTAAGTGACTTGCCCAGGGTCACACAGCTAATAAGTGTTAAGTGTCTGAGGCCGAATTTGAACTCAGGTACCCCTGACTCCAGGGCCAGTGCTCTATCCACTGCGCCACCTAGCTGCCCCAGACCTATATATTAGGATGAAATTAACTGGAGGCCTCCAGCCCCATCAAGATGTTCTGATGAAATTAACTACAGGGAACACCCCTACAGACCTGATCTTGGATAATGCCGAAGTTACTTCAAAATCAAGATGTCCTCCCCCACTTTTCCAAATCGCCCAACATCCTGTCCCTTTTACTCAGCCTCCCAAATAAAGAAAGTATCTGAGTACTATTAGGTCTTTTTCCCAAAGTGATCATAAAAAAGGGAAAAGGACCCACATGTACAAAAATATTTATAGCTACTCTTTTTGTGGTGGCAAGAAATTGGACATTGAGGGGTTGTCCATCAATTGGGGAATGGCTGAACAAGTTGTGGTATATGAATGTAATGGAATACTATTGTGCTGTAAGAAACGATGAGCAGGCAGATTTTAGAGAAACCTGGAAGGACTTGCATGAACTAATGATGAGTGAGATGAGCAGAGAACATTGTACACAGTATCATGAACATTGTTGATCAACTGTGATAGACTTGATTCTTCTCAGCAATACAACAGTACAAGATAGTTCCAAAGGACTCATGATGGAAAATGGTCTCCAAATCCAGAAAAAAAAAAAAGAACTGTGGAATATAGATACAGATTGAACCATACTATTTCTTTTGGTTTTGGTGCTGTTGTTTTTCTTTTCTGACGTTTTTCCTTTTTGCTCTGATTGTTCTTTCACAGCAAGACTAATGCAGAAATATGTTTAATGTGATTGTACATATATAACCTATATCATATTACTTGCTGTCTTGGGGAGAGGGGAGGGAGAGAGACAAATTTGAAACTAGAAATCTTATAAAAACAAATGTTGAAAACTATCTCTACATGTAACTGGAAAATAATAAAATACTTTTATAATTAAAAAAAAAGAAAGTGGCTGAGTAGCCTCAGCAAATAGGCTTCTTTTGCTGGCTGCCCTAAGGCTATAAAAACCGTGTGTGTGTGTGTGTGTGTGTGTGTGTGTGTGTGTGTGTGTGTGTGTGTGTGTGTGTGTGTGTGTGTGTGTGTATGTATCTCCCTGGGTTCTTTGGAGTTTCAAACCCATCATGCTAATTCACCTTTCACCTTTTAATCTTCTGGCCTAGTCTCTAGATCCAAAGGCCCTACAGGTGGGAGGAATTACTCTCTGGGAACATCTTGGGAGGAATTCCCCAAGAAAAATAAGAAGAGTTCTTACCTTGATGGATCAACAAATTTGTAGATGGATCCATGTGGTGCATAGGCACTTGGATAAGAGGTGGCCAGAAAATACAGCTCTCCTAAACAACCAAAAAATAGGCAAGACAGCAGGATTTTAGTTTTGTCAAAACAAAATCACCCAAAAACATTTCCCAGAGATTGCAGATCACCTGTAAGAGGTCCAGTCTGCAAACAAAGAAACTAAGACTAAGCCTTTCACTTATCACAAGTTTCAAGACTGAAGCACAATCACTATCATTAGTTGCAAGAACAAAAACCAAATAAGGGCTTTTAGTCCTTCCCAAAGGCTTTACTACTCTCAGAAATGGTGTACTGGACTTCACACAGTTCAATTCAACAAACCTTTAGGGACTACCTACACAAAGATAAAAACAAAACAGCTCCTGCCCTCAGTAGCTAACATTCATATAACACCTACTATGTGCCAAACACTAGCTTTTGCCAATATTATATCGTTTGATCCTCACAACAACCCTGGGAGGTAGGTGTTATTATTATCCATTTTACAGTTGAGGAAACTGAGGCAAAAAGAGGTTAATCGACTTGCCCGATATTACTCAGCTAGTGTCTGAGGCTGAATTTGAACTCAGGTCTTCCTGAATCTAGGCCCAGCATTCTGTTTACTGTAACTCCTAGCTGCCTTCAAGAAGCTTGCCTTCCACTGGGATATGAAAAGACTCAAAATGTATATAAATAAGTACAAGGAAAACTGAGGAGAATGAGAATCCACATTAGCAGCTGGGAATGATGGCAAGGAGACAATCACAGAAAGCTTCCTGGAGGATTGGCTTTCTGAGCTGAGCCTAGACAGAAGATAAGGATTCTGAGAGGTGGGGATGCTGAGAGTGCTTTGGACAACTGGTTTTTACAACGAAGGCGGATCAAGTCCAGGGAAAAGCTAATGACCCAGTTTGTCTAGAACATAGAGATCTTGAAGGTATGTGATATGAAATCATAGTAATAATGGCTAGGGGCAGCTAGGTGACACAGTGGATAGAGCACTGGCCTTGGATTTAGGAGGACCTGAGTTCAAATCCAACCTCAGTCACTTAACACTTACTAGCTGTGTGACCCTGGGCAAGTCACTTAACTCCAATTGCCTCACCAAAAAAAATAATAATAATGGCTAGCATTTATATAGCATGTTTAGGTTTGCGTAGCACTTTCCATATTCTCACTCATTTGATCCTCACAACAACCCTAGGAGATGGCTGTTCTTATTATCATCATTTTGCAGATGAAAAAAAGTGAGGCATATGGAAGTTAAGGGACTTGCTCTGGGTCACACAGCTAGTAAGTATCTGAAGGAGGTATTTGAGCCCAAGTGTCCCTGACTCTAAATCCCCTTTGCTCTACAGGCTACACCAGGGCTTCTTAAATTTTTTCCACTTTCAACCCCTTCTGGCCCAAGTAATTTTTACTTGACCCTAGGTATAGAGGTATATAAAATAGGTATACATAACATTTTACTGTTGCCAAATTTTCCCCAACACCCACATTCAATTACCCACAGTTTAAGACTCGAGGTACCACACTACAAAGTTTAACACATGGGCTGCCTAGTTTACCCCAGTAAGGCTGGGTGTCTGTGTGTGTGTGTGTGTGTGTGTGTGTGTGTGTGTGCATGCATTCAATACATACAGAATATAATACTTTAAAAGTTGGAAGGAACTTTAAAGGCTATCTAGGCCAACCTGTTTCTGAATCAATAATCCCTTTTATATCCATAAAAAGTAATCATCTGGCCTCTGCCTCAAGCCCTCCAGTAAGGAAAAAGCCACATGACCTCCCCAGGGAACCCATTCCACTTTTGAAAAGCTCAAATTAGAGGGGCAGCTAGGTGGCGCAGTGGATAGGGCACTAGCCCTGGATTCAAGAGGACCTGAGTTCAAATCTGGCCTCAGACCCTTGGTACTTACTAGCTGTGTGACCCTGGGCAAGTCACTTAACCCCAATTGCCTCACCAAAAAAAAAAAAAAAAAAAAAAAGAAAGAAAAGCTCAAATTAGATGGAAGTCTTTCCCAATGTTAAGACTATCTCTCTATCTACTACTCCAAGCTGCCTCTCTTACAATAATATATTTATTTATATTATATCATATTGTAGTAACATAATAAATATTTCTTTATTATATATGTTATATATATTGCATTATATAAATCTATTCATTAACTATATTAATATATCAAATACAACTCTATTAAATAAATATATTGCAAATATAAGCATGCTGATACATATATTTTATAAATATAATATTGGTAAGATGCATATTTATATAAAATTTTATATTGTACATATTTCTATAGTATAATATATTTATAAATATAAATGAATATATCTAATAATAGTAAAACTTAGGAAATGTTATGTTTTAAATAACTGTGATGATGTGGATGTATGTAACAAGTGCACTTCCTGAGTTTCACCACCACCCCGAACTCCCAAACATATATATCCTGAGTTAAACCTGACCTTGTCAGTCTTGTCTGGAACATGGACCATGGTGCTAGCAGAGTTATCCCAGGGAGGTAAGAGACAGTGCTTACTTCATGTGATGGGCTGGTTTATTATCTCTCCTCTTTGTATATAGTTCAAAATTTAAGCAATTCTCCACTGAGAACAAGTTTTCGTCAGAAATACCCTAGGTCCACCCTAACTTGGTAAACAAGCCTGGGGAGTCCTCTCCACCAAACCCCAGCCAAAGATGTTTTTCTTTGCCTAAGTTCTGTCTGGAAAGATAGCTTGTTTTTCCTATAAGACTCATCTGCAGGCACAACCAAAGCCAGAGTATTGGCTTAAGCAATTGAGTCAGGGAACAGTCAGCAGCCCACAGATGCCCCAGGCAGACAGGCTATCCTTGTCTCCAGGGTATTCAGGGGCAGATTTACCACCACAGTCTGTGGCATTTTACATCATCTGCCCTGCACTGATTGATCATCCTGTGGTCCCTCTTATTTTTTCATGTGTTTGGGTTTTCTGTTTGGAACTCAGTGGCTTTTTTCCCTTCAAAATGTTTAGTTTTCCAAAACAACCTAATGCTACAAAATGTTCATCTGAAACTTTTAGCTTTGCAAAGTGGCTGGGTAGTTTGCTGGGGCACTTCAAAGAGTGCTGACATTTTTGTTGCGTCAATCAATCAACAAGCCTTTTCAAGAGTCTGCCATGTACTAGATTCTGGGATTAAAAAGACAAAATTGAACCATCTACCTTATTACTCCAAAATGTAAGGCAATTGAAGCATTTAGGAAGTCCCTACCATGTCACCAGATTGGAGGGCTTAAAGCAAACTTCATTGGAGAAGAGGAGAAGCAGAGAGAGGGGAGAGCAAATGTTAACTGAGCATCAGAGGGATTTAGGGCTTGGGGAAGGACATAATCTGATGTGGGGGTTCATTGAGTAAATGAATGTGTAGGCATCATCTAGTTTGCAGAGTTTCTGGTGCTGCAGCAACCAGAGAGCTCTGATAAGCAGAGGTTACCTGCTTCATCTTCAGCAAAGGAAATAATGAACTTGTTGTAGGTGCTGATCAATCCTGGAAAGGCACAGGCCTTGGTGTTTCCAATGCAGATGTCTTGCTTTTTCCATGTATTTGTCCTCTCATCTTCCTGCAAAGCCATAAGTCGACTAGATGAAAAGCAAAACCTTATATTTTAGGGATCCATATGTCCACTGTGCAGGATTCTTTTTGTATGAAAAGTACAGAATCTTAGGACTAGAGAGGCCCCTTCTAATGAACGAGAATCTCTTCTACAGTATTCCCCAAAGTGGTCATTCTGCCTCTACTTTTAAATATCCAAGGAAGAGCAACCCATCTTCTGAAGAAGCCATGCTTATTTTTTGGACAGCAATACTTCTCAGGAAGTCTTCTCTTCTATCAAGTAAAGATCTGCCTTTTTACAACTTCAACCAATCAACAGACACTTATTATTAATCTACTATGTGGCAGATGCCATACTAAACATTAGGAATACAAATAAATAAATGAATGCATAAATAAAACTGGCCTTGAACTCAAAGAGTTTACATTCTAAAGAGGGAGACAACATGTAAATACATACATATGTCCAAAACACATACAAATTAATTTTGTGGAATAACTAGCAGCTGGAAGGATCAGGAAAGACCTCACGCAGGAAAGGATATTTGAGCCGAGCCATCAGGAAACTAGGGATTTGAAGAAATGGAGATGAGGAGGGAGTGCATGGTGGGATGAGGGACAGCCAGTGTGAAAACACAGACAGGAAATAGGATATCATATGTAAAGAACGTCAAGAAGTTCAGTTTGGTAGGAACAAACAGTGCACAAAGGATAATAACATAAAATAGGTCAGGAAAGGCGGGTTGGAAGCAGATTGGGAAAGGTTTATATACCTTTTTTTCTTTTTGGTGAGGCAATTGGGATTAAGTGACTTGCCCAGGGTCACACAGCTAGTATCTGTCAAGTGTCTGAGGCCAGATTTGAACTCAGGTCCTCCTGAATCCAGGTGCAGTGCTTTAGCCACTGTGCCACCTAGCTGCCCCAGGAAAGGTTTTAAATACTTAATAGAGTCAATAAAGAGTCAATAGAGTCAATAAAGGAGCCATAGTATATTATTGAGCAAGAGAGTGATTTGGCAAATCTGTGTTTAAGGAATAAAACGTTGGCAGCTATGAGGAGGAGTGGAAACAAGGCAGGGAGACCAATTAGAAGACTACTTCAATAGTGGAGGAGAGAGGTGGTAAAAGTCTGGGCTAGGGTAGTGACTGGAAAAGGAAATAGAGGCAAGAAATGTGGAGAGAGAATACAGAAGAATTATCAACTATTGGATATGTAGGATGAAGAAAGACAAGGAATGGAGGATGGACTGGAAGGACAACGATTCCCTCAACAAAAATAGAAAGTGCAAGGGCAGTTAAGTGGCACAGTGGATAAAGCACTGGCCCTGGATTCAGGAGTACCTGAGTTCAAATCCAGCCTCAGACACTTGACACTTACTAGCTGTGTGACCCTGGGCAAGTCACTTAACCCCCATTGCCCTGCAAAAAACAAAAACAAAAAAAAAGGTAGTGAGTGATACAGGCCTAGAGCTAGGGGGATAGAGAAAAGCTGGATAGATAGATATGGGAGTCACCTGTGTAGAAATGATTGTTGTATCCATCACAGCTGATGGGGTCACTGAGTGTACAGTGAGAGGTGGGAAGGGGACCCAGAATAAAGCCTTGGGTACACTCACAGTTAAGTGTCTATGTCCACTACTACCCCTTATTTTGTCCTTTGGGGAACAAATATAATTACTTCTCTATGTGCAACTTTTTCAAGCACTTGAAGACAACTATCATGTCCTCCTTCAGCCTTCTTTTTTCCAGGCAGAACACCCCCAGTTCCTTCTTCTGATCTTCATATGTAATAACATTGAGACCCTTCATTTTTGTATGCCTTATAAATGTCCTTTCTGAACTGTGGTACCCAGAATTCAACACAATAAATAAAGATGTGGTCTGATAAAGGCATAGTACAGCAGAATGTTACCTCCTTAGTTCTGAGTCCTCTCCTAACGAAGCTTAAGATCTTGGTAGCTTTTTGGGCTGAGATATCATATTACTATTGCCTCATACATACTGAGCAGGTAGTCCACTAATACCCCCTAAACTTTTTCAGATGAACAACTATCTAGTTACACCTCCTTTATGTTGTACTTCTATAACTGACTTTTGTGCTCATTTGTCAAATTTTACACTTATCCCTTTTTTTCTTTCTTTTTTTTTTCAGGGCAATGAGGGTTAAGTGACTTGCCCAGGCTCACACAGCTAGTTAAGTGTCAAGTGTCTGAGGCCAGATTTGAACTCCTAAATCCAGGGCAGGAGTTTAATCCACTGTGCCACTTAGCTGCCTGTTTTTTATACTTTTTAAACTTCATTTTATTATCACTTCCTGGTCATCTCCTCATTATGCTGCCTGTACTCCCGCCATCATCCTCATCTCTTCCCCGCACTGCCTCAACCCTGGACTCTATGTCTGGGTCCTTAAGCTCTACTAAAGGAGCTTTCACCTATCTTGTCTGGAATCAGCATCTCTCAACACTTCCTAGTCCTCACTGCACCAGCCTACTACATGTTCTCTCACACACACTTTCCAGCTCCCCTTTATAAAGTGTCTCTTCCCATTAGAATGTCAATTTCTTAAGGGCAAAGATGAGAGAGAGAGAGACTTGTACATATACATGTACATTATAATATAATGTAATATAGTATAGTATAACATACCATAACAAGTATAACAACATAACAAACATAACATAACATGATATATTACACACATGTGTATATAATACACACACACACACACACACCCTGTATCCCCAGGGCTTAGCAGAATATATAGTACATAGTAAGCACTTCACAGATGTTTTTTCTTTTTTTTCTTCCTTCTTTCCTTCTCTTCTTTCTATCTGTTGATCTGTCTGTCTATCTATATTTCACCTATCTATCATAGGTATTTCCAAGTATTTTAAGGACTGTCACTCTTTGGAAAAGGGTTTAGTTACTCAGTTTGACCAAAGGGTAGAAGTAGGAGCAGTAGGTGGAAGTTAACGAGAAGTCTACTTAGCTTCCATGTAAGTAAAAAGTTAACATTTATAGTTGTTCCAATATGGAAGGGTTGCTTCTGGAGGAGGTACTGGGACCCTTCCTTTAAGCAGAGAGGTTGGATAACCACAAACTGGGGGTGTCATAGAGAGGATTCTTGTTCAAGTACCAGTTGGACTAGATAGTGCCCGGTGCCAACTTCCAGTTCTAAAATGTGTGATTATATAGTACCTCTTCTCTTTTAGACTCTATTCATAATTCCAGTTTTACTAAATTTAAACTTTTTTTAATTTAAACTTTAAAGTTTTAGATTCAGATTACAATTTAACACAAAAAGAACTGAGTGAGAGCAAATGCAAAGGAGCTATAAAAACAAATAGAAAAATAATAAATTATTTATAAAACTATTTTTATTGGAACTCCTCAATAGCTGGGAGCTAGGCAGCTTCCTAATGGAAATTAGAGCTGCCTCTCCTAGTGAGCTACCTTCAAAGCAAGGAGTCAAGAAAGCAGTCTACCCACACCAGGGACTTCGATCTTTTTTAATGATCTACTTCTGGGCACAGGCTACCAAAAGAATGGGAGTTAAGCCTGAGGGGGATGAAAGTGAAAAACAGACTTGAGAGCCACTCACACTGCTGAATAGGTGAGAAATCTGACCATCATCCTTATTTCCCCTAGACCCTTTCTTCTGCCAACCAAAACCTTGGACTCTGCCTCTGGGTTCCCTGGTTCTGATTTGTTAGCTGTCACCTTATTTTGCCCAGATCCAGGCCACCCCACCATCTCCCTGCCATCCATCTCCACATCATACTGTTGCAAGTTCTCACCACCAGCTCCCCTTTATGTGTTGTCTACTCCCTTTAACATGTAAGCTCCTTGAGGGGAGGGACCATTTTACTTGCTTTTTAATATATGTAGCCCCAGGGCTTAGCACAGTATCTGGCCCATAGTAAGTGCTTCATCAACGTTCATCTAGCTATCTAATTCAGCTCAATATTCTAGCCTGTTAAGATCTTTTTGAATTCTAACACTCCTCCTCTTTCCCTATATACCTCCTTCTCAACAAATAATTTATCAAGCACTGACTGTGTATGGCACTATGCTAGGCATTGTAGGTATTAAGACAAAAACAAAAAAAAAATTCGTTTCTGCCCTCAAGCAGCTTACATTTCACTTGGAAAGGGGAAGGAGGGTGTTGTAGGAATAGAACATGTACATTAAAAAAATACAAAATAGGGGGCAGCTAGGTGGCGCAGTGGATAGAGCACTGGCCTTGGATTCAGGAGGACCTGAGTTCAAATGCGGCCTCAGACACTTGACACTTACTAGCTGTGTGACCCTGGGCAAGTCACTTAACCCTCATTGCCCCATAAAGAAAAGAAAAAAAGAGAAAAGAAGGAAGGTATCTGTAGAAAGGGAAAGTGTGTGGAAGAGGTAAAATAAAACTGCCTGCCTAAAGAATGTTTCTTGGAATTAGAAAAGGAAACATGAAGAATCATATGATCAGAAACTGAGAGCTAGATGGGACCTCATAGGTCATTTGCTCCAACTCCTTCATTTTATAGATAAAGAAACTGGGAGCCAGAGAGGTAAGAGATTTGCCCAAGATGACACAGGAAATAAGCATCCTTACCCACTCATAAAATCCCCAAAAATGTAGAGGCCATTTAGGTTTGGGGATTCACAGCCCCTGTAGACATATCCTCCAGTAACTGACTTTCCCACCAAATGGCTGTAAGCATAGATCGGCAGGATGTCATCTGTGAAGAAACAAAAGGAGAAACAGCTAGGTTTATAAACTACAAGAATTGCCAGGTGATGTAGAAGAAATTGACATATGATAGCAGGGAAGAGGCAAGCCGCTTTGAAAGTGTTTTTTTAAACTATTGCAATACAGGAAGCAGGCATGGTAGTGTTAGAAAGATTAGCAAATCCTTCTAATGATAGGCATGCAGAGTTACAACAGTGACCCTGGAAAAACCTCAAAATACAGAAAGGTACAGTACCTAACATATCAAAGGAATTAGAAATGCACATTTTTAGCAAGGGATTGTCTCAATCTGTGTCAAGAGCACCCAAGAAAGGAAAAAGAGCCTATTAACCACCAGATGAGACAGATTTGGTGAAATGTGATTTACTTCTGGGTGCTTGGTGATGCAGGCAAGAGGCTGGTTTTTCTGGTCAGATCAAGAGAGCATTTTTATGGCCTTCTCCATTTCTAGCACCCATAAGGTAAGTAGAGGGATAAATGAATAACATTCAGCAGTCCAGAGAATGTTGAATTCAGACATGCTTCTGTTTTAAGCAATATCCCCTGGCCCTCCCCTCTTGCTCACTCTCATGCGCGCATACACACAAACCCCAACATGATGTAAGGACACACAAGCAGTATGTTATGTGTGTTAGTGATAGAACCTGAATCCAGGTTTTCCCAACTCCAAGGTTCTCTCTGACTCTCTGATGCCATACTATCTCTCACTCCCCACCCATTTGCCCCCAAATTTCAGGTTTTCTTGCTTACCTAAAGAGGCATTATGACAGAGTTTAATGTCATAACATTCAAAGCCTTCCTTAGCTCTCCAGCCATAGTTCCCTCCTTTAACAATGAGGTCCACCTCTTCAAACCTGTTCTGACCAACGTCACCACAAAATATCCGGCCTCGGCCCTTCTGGGTTGTGGGGTCACCTCGATCAACTGCACAGCGCCACATGTTCCTGACCCCATAGGCGTAGATAGCGGGGTGAGCCCCAGGCTCAGAGACAAAGGGGTTATCTGGTGGGATCCGATAACGCTTGTTATCTGAGCCTGTCCGGTTTACATCTATCCTCAACACTTTTCCCAGCAGTGAACTCCTGGAAAAAGAAAAAGAAATAATAATAATAATAATAACAGCAAGGAAGAAGGCAGAAGAGGAAGGAGAGTTAGCAATGCATAAGAAAGTAAAATAACACAGGTGACTACAAATTCTGGGATGGGGCAAATGCCACAGAACAAGCCTGGGACAAGCAGCACAGTTGGGAGGAGTAGGGAGAGACTTCAGACTCTAGAGCATAAAGCCCTGTTAAGGGGAGAAGGAAAGAGAAGACTCAGAACTGGGAAGGGTTGGGTGGGAGGTGGAACATTAGATGCCCTGGTTTATCAAGAGGCTTTGCTGGGGAAGCAGTTATTCAGGGAAGTAACAGGGCAAGACAGCACTAGGAAGGAGTTCTGGAAGGTTGGGGAGGGAGAGGGAAAAAGAAGCATGTCATCTGTTAACTTCTCACTTTAATTCTTTCTAAGTGCTTAGCTTATTGTTTGTGCCTACTTAAGGAGTACAAATGCTACCAGAAAATATAACAAAAATGGAAAATATTGGATGTTGGAGGGGATGTGGGAAAACTGGGACGCTAATCCACTGTTGGTAGAGATGTGAAAAGATCCAACCATTCTGGAGAGCAATTTCAAACTATGCCCAAAGGGCGATAAAACTGTGCATACCTTTTGATCCAGCGATACCACTGCTAGGTTTATATCACAAAAAGAGAAAAAGACCTATTTGTACAAAAATATTTATAGCAGCTCTTTTTGTAGTGACTAAGAATTGGACATCAAAGGAATGCCCATCAATTGGGGAATGGCTAAACAAGCTGTGCTGTATGATGGTGATGGAATATATATATATATATTAGTGAGGCAATTGGGGTTAAGTGACTTGCCCAGGGTCACACAGCTAGTAAGTGTTAAGTGTCTGAGGCCGGATTTGAACTCCAGGGCCGGTGCTCTATCCACTGCGCCACCTAGCTGCCCCCTATGGTGATGGAATATTAATGTTCTATAAGAAATGGCAAGCAGGATGATTTCAGAAAGGCCTGGAAAGACTTGTATGAATTGATGTACAGTGAAGTGAGCAGAACCAAGGGAACATTGTACACAGAGACAGCAATATTGTTTGATGAAGAACTGTGAATGGCTTAACTATTCCCAGCAATACAATGATCCAAGACAATCCCCAAGAACTATCAATGAAATGTACTACTATACACTTCCAAAGAAAGAACTGATATTGATTGAACAGACTAAAGCATGCTATTTTTCACTTTCTTTCATTTTTTTCTTTTATTCAAATTTTCTTGTACAAAATTACTAATATGATAATGTTTTACATAATTGCGTGTGTATAACCTATATCTGATTGCTTACCACCTCAGGGAAGGGGTAGGGGAGGGAGGGAAGGAGGGATAAAATTTGGAACTCAAAACTATAAATAAAAATGTTTATTATTTTTTAAAATGCTGCCAGAACCTTATACATTTTGGCACTCAGAGAAAAGCACCAGTTCCCTTATCCTAGTTACAGTTTTTGCTTTGCCTGCCTAAATAAGATACATTTTGTTGTAGGTTATTATATGGTGCAATAGGATTGTTTAAAATGGCTTGCTAGGGGCATACATTCTGTTTTCTATTACATTTCAATCCATCCAAGGTGTTATGATTGTACATGCTGAAGTTCAAGGAATCCTTTCTTAAGTATTTATTAAGTACCTACTATGTGTAAGGTACTAAGATACTGTGATAAAGATGCAAAGACAAAAATGAAACTATTCCCTCTGTTATCATTGTGAGAAGATGATTCTGTATCATTTTTATTGATCCTATTTACAGTTTATTTTGTCTTGTAACTGCCTAAATCACGGTTTTTTGTCCCTGGATTTAGTGAAAATTCAGCTGGCCTGTAATGAGTTAAGTTTAGAGATCCAGTTCTCCTTAATCACTGTCCTATTCTTGCCTCAAGGAAATCTGCTATCCTTGGGGGAATGTGGGTGGGTACCAAGGAGTCTGGTCTAGTATCTTTATACTGCCTAGCTATCATTCAAGGATGTCTGTTTGCTATCCAAAGAAATATGGCCCCCTATCTCTAACCTGGTAGATAGACTTAAACAACGAACTTTTCTTAATCACAGGAGGGAAGGAGGGGATTGTTGCTAGTCCCTCAATTACAGTTTCCAACCAGTCATGTTGGTCCCCCACCACCTCAACTCTGTAACCAATCATGTTGTCCTCAACCCCATGATGCTGACAACCCTGTAACCAATAATAACTTGTTTTCCACCTACAAAATCCTGTTCTTTGTTCTGTACTCCCCAAAAACCATAAAAGGGAAGCTTTTCTTCTGCGTGGGGTCTTTGGCTTAAACTAAGGCAAGTCATTGATCCCTTCATGAAAAGGTTCACATCCTTTTAATAACTGTTACCTTGCTCGGAGAATATGTGCCTCAGTCTACCTTTGTTGAATTTCACTCGTGACACATTTGCCCCTGATTTCACTGTGTAACCCTGGGCAGTGTTCCTCCTTTCTCAGCACTTTAGTTTTTCTATCTAAGAAATAATAATGCCACTTCTCAATCTCAGTGAGGTATTAGGAATATAAAAAAGGACATGGGTCCCATTCTTCCAAATGAATTCAAGATGAAAGTTGACTTTTACCCACCTTCTCAAGTCCGACAACAAAAATTTATTAAGGATTTATTTATGCCAAACACTGTGCTTACGTACTGGGAGTACAAAGAAAGACAAAAACACAGTCCCTGCTCTCAAAGAGCTGACGGTCTCACTGAGAAGACAACTTGTAAATAATTAGATACATGCAAGATAGAACATTTTCAATGGCAGGTAACCTTAGAGGAGAAGGCACTAACAACATGGGGCCTCAAGTGAAAGATGAGAAAGGCTTCCTGCAGAAGGTGGAATCTGAGCTGAGTTTTGAAGAAAGAAGCCAGGGAAATGATGAGTCTTGGCACTGAGGAAACTGACTGGTTTATAGGCATGTAAAGTAAAACAATCAAAGGTGCAATGGGAATCCAAAAGCTTAATTAACCAAACAAGGCACCCTGTTGAAATCTGGAATTTGAACACTGAAAAGAAGCTCAATGGGGCTTCTCCACAGGATCACCTCATGCAGTGAGGGGTGGCTAAGCAGCAGGCATTCATTTCATAGCTACAGCAAAGTGAAAGAGCTTTTGGTCTCTACCTCCGGAGAATATGCCTTATCTTGGCTGCTGTCCCTACCCAATAAGTACTAGGCATGAACAAATTGAAGCCCAGCCCCACCCCACCCCCAACTTACTTGTTCTGGGCATTTCCAAACTTGCCAAAGGGATCTCCGGCTTGTCCGCCATCCCCAGTGAATATATACAGGTAGCCGTCAAGGCCAAAGAGGAGTTGGCCCCCATTATGATTGGAAGCTGGCTCTTCTAACTCCAGGATGACCCTAGAAGAGAAGGATAAGCTATGCAGATAGCCTTGACTCTAACTGAAAATCTCAGATACACAGAAATAATTAGTCCTTTAAGGCAGCCAAAATACCCTATGTTTCCCAGGTCCAAGCAGCTTAATATTTTCAGCTAACAATCAGTGCAAGTACGTGTTCTTAATCAAATTCTTTCCCTGATTAGCTAGGAATTCACCTAGGGAGTGTGCTGGTCTGATGGCCTGGGTGCTAAGTTGGGTTTGGGACTTTGCTGAGTTTGGTAAGGCCTCCAGGAGGAATACCTCTGTGAACGTGACCTCCGCCTGGGATTCTGAACCACATTTTGTCTGGTTATTTGCAGGGCTGTGTTGGGAAATGTTTAACAACCGGCTCAACTCAAAAAAAGAAAAACACATGCAATAAATACTTTTAGGTTTCATCCACATTATTAACATTTTCTTCATCTTCTTAAGTCTAAACAATCAACAAAACAGTAAATCGGGCACCTAGGTGGCGCAGTGGATAGAGCACTGGCCCTGGAGTCAGGAGTACCTGAGTTCAAATCCGACCTCAGATACTCAACACTTACTAGCTGTGTGACCCTGGGCAAGTCACTTAACCCTAATTGCCTCACTAAAAAACAAACAAACAAACAAACAAAAACAGTAAATCAAGCCTTGATCTGCAGCAAATTTCCGAGGTATAAATGCTCACCCTAAAAATTTAACAAATGTTTCTCCATCTGGTACTCACCAGCTCCAGCACACCCCTGTTAATTCTCTGATAAATAATTTTAACCTTTACCTTGCCTCAGTTGAATTAGAAGAAGGACTTTAAGGTTCAGAATTAGTCTAGTGGCAATGAGAAAAATAGATGGATAACTATGGTCCATAGGAAACATGTGGTGCCTCAGAAAGAGGCTGGATTCAGAATCAGAGGACTTGTCTTTGAAAACCAGCTCAGGGGGTGGCTAGATGGCACAATGGATAAAGCACCAGCCTTGGATTCAGGAGTACCTGAGTTCAAATCTGGCCTCAGACACTTGACACTTACTAGCTGTGTGACCCTGGACAAGTCACTTAACCCCCATTGCCTCACACACACACAAAAAAATAGCTCAGCTACCACTTACTGCCTGTGAGGTCTTGGGCAACTCATCTTTTAGCTCTCTGGTCCTCAGCTTCCTTAGCTATAAAATGAGAGAGTCTAAGGTCCTTTCTAAGCTCTAAATCTATGATCTTAAAATGGCAAATCTTTCTCTGGCAATAATTGGGGAGTTCAATCATTGAAACTTTTCCCTATAGCCAGTATTCGGTTGGAGCTAGCACTTATTGGCTCCTAAGAACGTGAACGTTAAAGTTTCAGCATAAGCATAGGCACAACACTGCCTACATCTTTTGTAAATCTAGTAGGTGTTCCACTCAATAAGTGAGTCCCCATAAGAGTCCTCAAGTAAAGGGGACACATTATAAGGGTCTACTCTGAACATCCACATTATTTGGCAATGCCTCTTTGGAAATAGGATGAAGCACAGAACACAGTCAACCAAAGGTGTTCTCATTGGTCATCAAAAAGGACAGTCTCTGCCACTCGTAGAACTCCTTACCTTTCGGAGTTTATATCAGCCTTATTGATATCAGCCTGAGAAACCTTCATCTCACTGATACGAATTTTCTCTGCCTTCTTTTTGCCCAGGCACGAGTAGTAAATATAGAACTTGCGATTGCGTCGGAATTTAGGGTGGAAAGCCAAGCCCAAGAAGCCTCTCTCATCACCTATCCACGGGGTTGTCAACACCAAGCTCTTGAGGTCCAGAAAAGGCTCCTCCAGTCGGCTCCCATCTGGCAAATAGACCCACACCACTCCAATCTGCTCAGCAACAAAGAGGCGATGAGTGCCATCCCCGGCATGGACCATGGACACTGGGTTCCTCAGCCCATTGGCCACCTCAGTCAGACAGAGTTGCAAACATCCCTTACGGTCCTCCACCACAGCTCCAAGATTGCGATTGAGGTTGTCATTCCTTAGCACATTGGGGAAACAGTAGTCCTGGTCTGGAAGATTTAGGAGGTGGCAAAAGTGGGCTCCATTATTCTCCTGGGACTCCCGCACACGGTGGTCATTAGTGAGCAGAGAGATTGCAGAGTGACAATTGGAGTGGAATGCCGAGCAGTAGTCAGAGCAAAGGCCTGGGAGATTCCGGAGGGGTGTCTGAGGGTTTTCGGCATCATAGAGGTGAGCTGCATAGGGTGAACACTCCTAGAAAAAGGTAGGGAGACTGGTCAGATGACTGGAGTTTGGCAAAGATCCTTTAAGTCAGGGTTTCTTAACCTGGCATCTATGAACATTAAATATGTGTGTCTATGTGTGTATTTGATAAGCATATTTCAATATAATTGGTTTCCTTTGTAATCCTGTTTTATTTAATGCATTTTACATCATTATTCTGAGAAGAGGTTCATAAACTTCTCTAGAATGCCAAAGTGGTTCATGATGGAAAAAAAAAAAGTTAATAACCCTGCTTTCGGTGTTCGATCTATCTAACCACTTAGGAAGGTCATGTGTGAGGTTGGGCTCCAGTATCCTGTGATACCTCACCTTACCAACCACACATGCTCAGTTGAAGGCTAATCCTGCTGGGCTATTATTATATGCCCTCTCTGAGCTTAGGCTGTTCTGGAAATGCTCCCAGGGAGTTGGCTACCAAAACTACCTTAGCAGCTATGGCTTTTCTCACAGTGCTGTTTGACTCACATACATAAAGGAAATGAACCCGGGGGCATAATTGGTCTGTTCTTTTACAATGTTTATTAATATGAAACACATGGGCTTTGCTCAGCTCAGCCTCCGGCTTAGCTGAACAAATAGATCTTTCATCTCTAAAAGGAGGATATCACCTTCAATAACTGTACATCAATAAAATATTTTCTTGGTCAATGGTTTATCACATTTTAAAGGCTTAGCAAGGCAAAGTGAACGTTTAGGAAAAGGCCCAAACTTCCACCAGAGTCCTTAGGTTGATGTACACACACACACAGAGGGAGAGAGAGAGGGAAGGGAAGGGAAGGGAAGGGAGGGAGGCAGAGAGAGAGAGAGAGAGAGAGAGAGAGAGAATATGGAAGCAGGGGGCTGGGATTAAAATGAGAAGATAACAATAAAGGAAGCAGTCCCTAACACCTGTGACCCTATGTATTTGAAGCAATTGGAGAAATGTGATCCTATCAAAGGGATGCTAGATACTCCATGTCTTTTCACTGGCTGCCCGCCCCCCGCCCCCCCCCCCACCATGTACTTTCTCTTCATATTTACCTTTTAGAATACCTCAATTCAAATAGCAGTTTCTACATGAAACCATTTCCATAGCTGCTACTGCCAAGCTTCCTGTAATTTCATTGTATTAATTTTGCATATGGGAAGGCACTAGAGGTTTTCTCAATAGAAATAGGAGTAGAGCAAGGATGCCCCTTCCCCTGCAATTGTGTAATGTAGTTCTAGAGGTACTAATAATAGACATGAGGTAGGAAAAATAGTTATCCCTTCCACATCGCAACTTTCCTCATCACAGTTTCAATATGTCAGGGATCAACATAAGAAATTAAATGAGAATTTTTAGGCAGTTTTGTGAAAAACAAAAAAACATGCGAAGGCCAACAGACCAAAAAAAAACAACAGAAAAAAGTTTAGAAACACAGACATGCATAAAACATATGTATAGTATTGTATAATATCAACATGTTTTATCTTTTAATACCATAATAATTCGGACTTCCTCTCTGATACAAAGGGAGGGTCAAAAAATATACACATGTTTTCTAGATCACAGGGGCATTGTACCCCTAACCCCCATGATGTTGAAGAGATAACTGTATATCTGCCTATATAAATTCATATCTATCTATATGGAAGACTGACCCATTCTCATCCTGAGCCATTATAAGCATGATGAGGGACTGGCCAATGAGTCCAGTCCTTATAAATATATATGGATAGTTTAGTTGATATAATTCCCCAGATGGCCTCTGCAGCATGCATAGACCTTCTGTCCCTAGCACTGGTCTGCTAACTGTGGTAAAGATCCTCATTCAAAATAAGTTACTTGGGGAGCAGCTAGGTGGCACAATGGATAGAGCACTGGCCCTGGATTCAGAAGGATCTGAGTTCAAATCCAGCCTCAGACATTTGACACTTACTAGCTGTGTGACCCTCGGCAAGTCACTTAATGCCCATTGCCCTACCAAAAAAAAATTACTTGTCCTGAGTCTGATCCTTCTCTTTCTAAGGACCTTCATCTAGCCTGGTGGCATTCCAGTGAGAGCTAATATTATAAACAGGGAAACTTTGGTTCCTCCCCATCTGGCCAAGCATTGTCTGTGAATATTGTCCTTAATTATTTCCCTTGGTATTTATTTAAAATGAAGGAGACTGAAAGCTAAGATGCTGTGAGTTTCAAAAAGGGCCAGAAGTCAAGTCCATGCTCAGTTTGGTAGCCACCATGTCTAGCTTTGAGGCTCAGGAGACTGAAGAGAAATCTTTGGGACCTAGAGCAGCAATAGCAAGAGAAGGGCTCATATAGCAACAGTGTGAATTTAGTGGGACTTAATGCTATACAGAAAATGTGTTTAAGTCTGAGCTTACTTTCCCCAGGGATTAGAGGCCCTGGATTCAGGAGGACCTGAGTTCAAATTCTGCCTCAGACACTTGACACTTACTAGTTCTATGACCCTGGGCAAGTCACTTAACCCCCATTGCCCCTCAAATAATAAATGAATGAATGAATGAATGAATGAATAGATGGATGAATGGATGGATAGATGATGAATAAATAAATAAACAGATAAATGAATGAATGAATAGCTAAAGAAATAGATGAGTAATTGGATAAGTGGACAAATAGATAAATTTTTGTTGATTGATTGATATATGTACATGTTTCCAATAGAATGTAAGCTCAATAAGCTCAGTAAAGCTTATCGTTTTACTTATATCTTTGCGTTCCCTGTACCTATCACAGTGCCTGGCTCACAGTAGGCCCTCAATAAATGGTTGTTGATTGTTTTAGGCTCAGGATACAAGGGTCTGAGTAGATAAATCTCATCTAGTGCATTCCTTACATTCATTTAATCTTTGGTCCAGACCTATGATTTCACTATTATAAAGTGTAGTTTGAGGAAACCCTCTTTATCAATGCAGATCAATGACTGTTCTGCAACTTAAAGCTTTGGAGAGTTGGTTGGGGTACTGAGCATTTAAGTCATTTGCCCATGATCATACAGCCAGTATGTGTCAGAGGCAGAGGCCTGACTTGGATCCTGTCCCTTTCTTTAATAGGTCTCTCTCCTGCTACATGAAAATATATTCAACAAATGCATGATTATTAGTTACTAATTAAGAAATGATGCTGGGCCTCAGAGAGCCTTCTGTTGAAATGAAGCACAGATTTCATTAATATAAGGTCTGAAGATTTCATTAACATAAGGTCTTTAGAAACTAATATTGAAAATGAAATTCTGTGGTGAGTGGGCATATGCTTATTGCTTGATTTTTCAGTCATCAGTATTCGTTAACCAGGTTAGTGTCAGGCTAACGAGCAGTAAAACAAGGAACATGAAAAGCCCAAATGTTAGTATTTTAAAATTATATCTTGCCAGTTCCTTCCAGCTATATAGGCCTAGGGCCTGGTGACCTTTGTGAGCTGAAACACATATTCCCTTTTAATAGCCTCTTGGAAATGAGGACTCATTCCTAGATTTCTTGAAAGCAAAAATCACAGCCTTTAAACCCATCCCAGTACAAACAAAATCTAGTAAACATACTGCCACTCCTTCAGCTATGGAGTTGGTGAGTTTTATTTTCAAATCTTCTGTCCAAAATTTGAAGCCAATTCTTCCTCTAGGACTGCCATTTGAACTCCCCAAGAATTACTTTGGGAAGGGGTACTGGAGTCCCTGACAAGCAACAAAGTGGCCTTAGAGGTGTTCTTTCCTTTACCTGTGAAGACAATGCCACTGACCCTCTGTCCAGACTATATGCTTTTCTTGTTGGGATGAGAGATTTTCACCAATTCATCCACTCTCAGCCAACTGTCCAAAGATCCATAAAGGATATGGTTAATACCCAGAATATCAGCATTAAATTCCTGACTTCTGATTCATTAGCATTATACTCTAACCAACTAAGCTAACTTTTCTCAGTTGAGTAAGACTGCTCAAAGTGTTCCCCATCTTTGCATTTCATAGGCCACCTTCCAATGGAAGTTCCAAAGAGCAATGAGATGATCCAAAGAAACAATGTGTAGTAGGCTCAAAAAATAACACAAACATTGGTTAATCCAGAAACTGAATGATACCTTAGTTAACTCAAAGTTATGACTAACCTGATGGTCCCCACACCTATGACATCAACTTGCCCTAAGGGGGAAGGAATGGCCTAGAACATATTATCAACTTAATATTCTTATTCCATAGTCCCTAGCACAGTGTCTATCCAGATCATAACTGATTGTTTTTTGTTGAATTGGAAGCACTTTCCACTTGGTTATTATTCAGTGAAGCCAACATAATTGAACAAAGGAAAGTTTGATGTGATGGAGGCAATGGGAATTGAAAAGCATATCTAGAGATGACTGATACATAAAAAATAAAACTTGGTTAAATTAAAGGAATAAGAAGTATCAAGGAAACTTGGACACCAAGAAAGGAGCCAAGGCAAAAATCAGAGAGTTGCAACAGGTTGCCCAAATCAAGAACATACAGACATAAAGAAACCAGGAGCTAAAACCAAGAAAACAAACACAGAGAAGTCATTCAAAACAGAGCTCAGAACAAGGGGCTCTTATTGTGCCAATGGCCTGTATGCATGCCCAGAATTTGATTCTCTGTAAGCTATTCTTATATGCAAGAACCACCATCTGCCTACCTTTGGGTTTCTTGCTCTTCCCTGGCATCTTCTAATTGGGGAGAGGGAATACAGGGAGAAGGAATAAACATTTATATATCACCTACACTGTTATGTGCCAGGCAATATGCTGAGCATTTAAAAAAATATTACTTAATTTGATCCTCACAACAATTCTGCAAGGTAGGTACTATTAACTATCCCCATTTTACAGTTGAGGAAACTGAAGCAAACAGAGGTTAAGTGACTTGCCCAGGGTCACACAGCTAGTAAATGTCAAGTGTCTGAGGTCAGATTTGAACTCAGGTCCTCCTGAATCCAGGGTCGGTGCTTTATTGACTGTGCCACCTAGCTGCCCCTGAACATAGACTCTCAGTGCTCACCTTCCTCACTTCCACCCTTTCCTGATTTCCTTCAGGTCTTAACTAACAAGAAGCCTTTTCTGATTCCCCTCGCTTTTGGAAGCTCTAATTTTAAAGAAGCTGGTTTTCCTCCCCATGACAATATTAACAATAACAATAACTGATATTTATCTAATGACTTGTCCCCTAATTGACTTGACACAGCCAGTAGGTACTAGGAGAAGATCTTGAGATTAGGTCTTCCCAATTCAAAGGAGCTAAGCCTATAAATTGGAGAATTGCATTAGAAGTTCCTTAACAGGTTCTCATTACACGGATATAATCATGGATGTGGGAGAGGGGGGAAAGGACTAAATGAAAAGGGGGTTTCCTAGCATCTGTGTACCAGTTGGCTGCATCCTCCCCATATGTGACTTTTAGGAGGCACATATCTTTCTCTTTCAACAAACATTTATTTTATTTTCCATTTACATGTAAGGGTAGTTTTCAACATTCATTTTCACAAGATTTAGAGTTCTAAATTTTTCTCCCTCCCTTTCCTCCCCCCTCCACAAGATCGCAATCAGGTTATATATGTACAATCCACAAGTGTTCTTTTTATCAGTTCTTTCTATGGGGGTGCATAGTAAGCTTCCTCATTAGTTCCTTGGGATTGTCTTGGATCATTGCACTGCTGAGAGTAGTTAAGTCATTCACAATTACTCACTGAACAATACTGCTGTCACTATGCACAATGTCCTCTCAGCTCTGCTCACTTCACTATACATCGATGTTCATTAGTCTTTCAAGGTTTTTCGGGGATCATCCTGTTTGTCATTTCCTGTAGCACAAGTCCATTCCACTACAATCATATAACACAGCTTTTTCCATCATTCCTCAACTGATGGACATTCCCTTGATTCTCAATTCTTAGCCTCCACCAAGAGTTGCTAGAAATATTTTTGTACAATTTTCCCCCCTTTTGTCTTTTTCATGATTACTATCATTAACTGTTTCCCTTACATACTATTCCCTTCCCCATGATATTTATTCTATTACCCATCTTCTTTCATCCTATCACTCTTCAAAAGGGATTTGCTTCTGTCTGTCCCCTCCCCCACTCTGCCCTTCCTTCTTTTGTCCCTCTCTCTTTATCCCTTTCCCCTCCTATTTTCCTGTAGGGTTACAGAGATTACTCCACCCAATTGGGTGTGTACATTATTCTGTCCTTGAGTCAATTCTTTTTTTTTTTTTTTAGTGAGGCAATTGGGGTTAAGTGACTTGCCCAGGGTCACACAGCTAGTAAGTGTTAAGTGTCTGAGGCCAGATTTGAACTTAGGTACTCCTGACTCCAGGGCCGGTGCTCTATCCACTGCGCCACTAGCTGCCCCCTTGAGCCAATTCTAATGAGATTGAGGTCTTTGAGCCAATTTTGATGAGTGTTAGGCTCATTTACTGCCCAGATTAAATAGATTACTCCACCCAGGTGGGTGTGTCTGTTAGTCCTTCCTTGAGGCAGCTCTGATGAGTTTAAGATCTTTGAGCCTTTTCTGATGAGTATAAAATTAATTTACTGCCCTGATCTTCTCCCATCTCTTCCCCTACTCCACAAGCCTTTTCCTGTTACTTTCATGTAGGATTTCACTTCTGCCCTTACCCCTCCCCCAATGAATTCCCTTCACCCCTCAATTTAACCCTAAAGATGTCATCACCTAACTAAGTGACACAGTGGACAAATAATCACCCCTGGACCCAGGGGGATCCCAGCTAAAACCTGGCCTCAGACACAAGACAGTCACCCACTGTACGACCCCAGGTATGGCCCCCAGCTCCAATTTTTTTTTTATGGTTCTCTAGGGTCTTGTATTTGAAAGTCAAATTTGCCATTCAGTTCAGGTCTTTTCATCACAAATATCTGAAAGTCTTCTTTTTCATTAAAGTCCTGTTTTTTTCTGCTGAAAGATAATGCTGAGTTTTGCTGGGTAGGTGATTCTTAGTTGTAATCCTAATTCCTTTGCCCTCTGGAATATCATATTCCATGCCCTCCAGTCCTTTAATGTAGAAGCTGCTTGATCTTGTGCTATCCTGACTGGGGCTCCACAGTACTTGAATTCTTTCTTTTTGGCAGCTTGCAATATTTTCTCCTTGACCTGAGAGCTCTGGAATTTGGCTATAATATTCCTAGGAGTTTTCTTTTTGGGATCTCTTTCTGGAAGTGATCGGTGGATTCTTTCAATTTCTATTTTAGCTTCTTCTTCTAGAATTTCAGGGCAATTTTTCCTGAGAATATCTTGGAAGATGGTGTCTAAGCTCTTTCCTTGATCATGGTTTTCAGGTAGACCAATAATTTTCAAATTATCTCTTCTGGACCTATTTTCCAGGTCAGCAGTTTTTCCCAGAAGATATTTCACATTGACCTCTATTTTTTTTTTTTATTCATTTGGATTTGCTTTATTGTGTCTTGGTTTATCATGTCACTGGCTTCCATTTATTCCATTTATTCAATCCTAATTCTTAGGCAATTATTTTCATCAGAGAGCTTTTGTACCTCCTTTTCCATTTGGCCAATTGGACTTTTCAAGCTGTTGATTTTTTTCTCATGTCTTTCCTGCATCACCTTCATTTCTCTTTCCATTTTTTCCTCTACCTCTCTAATTTTATCTTCACAGTCCTTTTTGAGCACCTCTATGGCCTGAGACCAATTCATATTTTTCTTGGAAGCTTTAGATATAGAGGCCCTGATGTTGACATCTTCCTCTGAGGATGCCCCTTGGTCTTCCTTGTTACTGAAGAAACTTTCTATGGTCCTCACCTTTCTCTGTTTGCTCTTCTTGCCTTTCTTTTACTAGACTTTTAGCTCCTTAAAGTGGGGCATTTTCCAGGCTGCAGTATCCCAAGCTTAAGAAGTCCCAGGTGGTATGATTTAAGGAGAATCAGGTTCTTCCCTTGCCCGGCCTGTTTCCTGGTCCTAGATGACCACAGACCAACTTGCCAATCAACCAGCTTTGTGTGTTGTGGTTGTTAGCTCTGATGAGCCTGTGCCCCTTCCCAACCTGGGCCACTTCTACTCGAGCCTACCACCTGGTTCTCAGTAGGGGTGTAAAATCCAAGTTCTGCCTTAGCACCAGCATAGACCCCTGTAGTCTCTCCCCTGCCCAGGGCTCAGCCCACTCTCCAGACTGTGAGCTTAGCTCCAGACAACACTGGTGCTTCAGCTGATTCAGAGGCTTTGGGGGTCTCCTTCTCTGGTGAGGACTTCCTGAGACTGGATCTGTGTCAGGGTGACTGTGGGGTTGGACCCGACTCCTGTATCAGCACAGCAGCTCCCTCCTTCTGACCTTCCAAGCCGTTCTTGGTTAGAAGATGATTTCAGCACATTCTTCTGTTAGTTTTGCTGCTCTGGGCATTTTCCTATGACCTTATTTGGATGATTTTTGGAGCGATCATAGGAGGCACATATCTTAACTAGCTGCTACCCCTACAAATCAGAGGCAGCTAGGTGGCTCAGAGGATAGAGCACTAGGGCTGGGGTCTGACCTTAGACACTTACTAGTTGTATGGCCCTGGACAAGTCACTTAACCTCTGTTTGCTTTAATCCACTAGAAAAGGAAATGGCACTCTAGCATCTTTGGCCAAGAAAAACCTAAAATTGGGCCACAAAGAGTTGTATACAACTGAAAAACATGCCCCCTCCCCCCAAATCACCCAAAGCAAGATGGTAGATAAATGGCCCAAGCAATGGCAGTGGATGTACTGAGTCTCTGGTCACAGTCTTTTCCTGCTGACCATACAGTAGGAGAAGGACACAGGAAGTCAGCTCAACTTGAAGTCTGCACTGCTCTGCATGGTCAATCAATCAACATATACTAAGCATCTACTATGTGTCAGGTACCATATTCAGTGCTTATCTTATGACCCTAGCTTTCAAGTTTCTTCCTTCTCTTCTGGCTGTGGGATTGCTCATCACTCACCCCCTGGTGATAGATATCTCATGCTTTGAACCCCACATATAAACATACTCCTCCTATACATTTTTTCTTAACTGTTGAATAGAACAAACTGAAGTCTCTTCTCCTCAACTGTCCAGTCTGTTAGAGATTAGGGTCAAGAGGAAAAGGATGGCTGTTAAAGAATATTAATCGTTTGTAATTACAAAGAGGTTTTCAAGTTTACAAAGAACTTTCTTCTCAACAGTCCTGTCAGATAGGTACCATAATTCTTACTATTCCTATTTTACAGATAAATAGACTCAGAGTGGTTAACATCTCACACATGGTAACACAGCCAATAAGTAGAAGATGTAGAACTCAAACTCAGGTCATGTGGCTTGCTATCTATTGCTCTTGCCATCACAGTTTGCTGCCTACTAAGAATGGCAAGGAAAAGAAGGAAATGATAGGAGAAACAAGATGGCAGAGTGATACACCTGCCTTTCCTCATTTCCCAGGTATTAACACTCCCTCATGAAATGTATTTGTGAACCTGTATATATGTTGTTTCATCAGTTGTTGGGCAGTCATAGATGAGTTACAATCTCCATCATTGAAAGAATGCCCTGGGGCAGCTCAGTGGCACAGTGGATAGAGCACCAGCCCTGGATTCAGGAGGACCTGAGTTCAAATCCAGCCTCAGACACTTGACACTTACTAGCTGTGTGACCCTGGGCAAGTCACTTAACCCCCATTGCCCCGCAAAAAAAAAAAAAAAAAAAAAAAAGAATGCCCACATTGATGAGATCAAAGTTCTATTGAAATATTTGACTCCATGTTATGTCACCCTATGGAATGTAAGATCCTTGAGGACAAGAACTGTTTTCTAGCACTGTTCCTTGTACATAGGACATGCTTAGTAAATGATTGTTGAGTTGAATTGATCATCAACTTTGCAAAATATACTAGTTAATTATTTTTTCATATTTGCCTTATAAAACCCTCCATAAATAATGGCTACCAATACACTTAGGTGAAACTGAATTGGCCCACCAGCTCAGTTCACTGGCTGTGGAATAACATCTTTATATATTTGAGGGTGGGATGGGGATAGGTTAGTAGCATTATCTGAAGAAAAATATATCTCTGCTAAAGTTTTCTGTCCTACTTACACCCACTTACTGTATCTTTGGGTGGTAACAATTAAGGATGGAATGAAGTTCCCATCCTTTCCAGTCATAACAGTCTATTAATGCTAGATACAAACTGTCCCCTATAGGAGAGAAGAAAAAAAAGAATCACAGGAAGTTAGAGCTAGAAGGGACCAGCCTTAGTTAGCCTTGTTATTTACAGATGAGGAAACTGCCCAGAGAAATAAAATTACTTGCTTGAGGTTACACGGTAATAGGCAGAGTCAAGACTCAGTGTCTAGGGGATTATAAAAATAGGGATACTAATGCACTGTTGGTGGACTTGTGAACCAATCCAACCATTCTGGAGAACAATATGGAATTACAGTTATACTTTCCATATTGTGACTTTTCCCATTGGGGTTTTCTATATCATGGGTCAGCATAAAAAATTAAATGAGAATTTTCTGAGAGTTTTGCAGGAACTGCAAACAACATGCAAAGGCCAGCAGATGACACAGAAAAAGTTTAGAAACTCTGAAAAGCATAAAATATAGTTGTCCCTTCTACATCTTAAAGATTAGGGGCACGGGGCCCCCACAATCTGGAAAATCTGCAAAAATTATTTGGCCCTCCCTAAGTACCAGAGAAGAAGTCTGAATTATTATGATATGAAAAGATAAAATATATTGATATTAAATAATACTATAATATACATGCATAGCATATACAATACTATATGTTGTATATACATAGTATATGTACTATAATATGTATTATGTGCATGTATAATATATACAATACTATAATATGTATTGTATAATATCAATATATTTTATCTTTTAATACCATAATAATTCAGACTTCTTCTCTGGTACAAAGAGAAGGCAAAAAAATTTTACTTGAATTTTCCAGATCTCAGGGGTGTCCCACCCCTAACCCTCAAGATGTGGAAGGTATAACTATAAGGACTATAAAACTCTGCATACCCTTTGACCCAGCAATATCACTACCATGTCTGTACCCCAATGGGATCAGAGAAAAGGAAAAATTTGTACAAAAATATTTATAACAGCTCTTTTTGTGGTGACAAACAATTAGAAACTGAGGGAATGCCCATCAGTTGGGGAATGGCTGAATAATTTGTGTTATATATGATTGCAATGGAATACTATTGTGCTATTTTAAAAAATGAGCAGGGGGGCAGTAGGTGGCACAGTGGATAGAGCACCGGCCCTGGAGTCAGGAGGACCTGAGTTCAGATCCAGCCTCAGACACTTAACACTCACTAGCTGTGTGACTGTGGGCAACTCACCAAAAAAAAAAAAGACAATGATCCAAGACAATTCCAAAGTACCCATGATGAAAAATGCTCTCCTCCTCCAGAAAGAGGACTGATGAACTCTGAGAGCAGACTGAACCATACTTTTACATTTTTCTTTATATTTCTTGTGTGTGTGTTTTTTGCTTTTTTCCCCAACGCAGCTAATATGGAAATAAGTTTTGTATGACTTCACATGTATAATTGATATCACAGGAGGGAGGAAGAGAATTTGGAATTTTTTTTAAATGTTAAATTAATGTTAAAAGGAAAAAGAAAAAAAAAAGGAAAAAGAAAAGAAAGCTGTGTCAGCTGACACACACTTGACGTCTTCCCAACTAAATAGAAAGGGGTAGGGTTCTTTTAGCCAGGAATTGACAATACAGCCTTGGGCCATAGATATCCTTCCTCCTGGCTTCTGAGTCTCTCACGTCATGACTCTCTCCAAGAATTCTGGTAACATTAACCTCGTATGGTCAGAAGTAGATGAGTGTTGTTTTGTCTCTGGAGATAGAATGTACCTTCTGTTTCCCTTAGAGTTGTTTGGGGTGCCAAGATATTAAGTGACTTTTTCAGGGATACATAGTCAGTATGTGACAAAGGTGAGAAGTGGATCCAGATCTTGCTGACTTCGAGTCCAGCTCCCTACCCACAATGCCTCTCTTAATAGTCAATGACCAATCATTTTTCCCAGTGAAATCAGCAATCTCATCGGTTTCCTGATGCTACTCCATCTTCCTGCCTAAATTTCCATCCCACCACATCCTAGCACTCTCAAAGTCAACATGCGTTTTCACAGTTGGTGCCTCTCTAGAATGTGGATTTTGGCTAAATCCAGGACAGCAACTAAAAGCAAAGCCTCCATGACTCACACAGTCAGCAGCATGGCATTTACTGAATCAACTCCTGGAATCCTGTGGAGCCGGGTCTCTAGGGACAGAAATGCTCTCTCTCCCACTCTCCCTCCTGTCCCTTCCCCCCCCCCACACACACACACCTCCCCATCTCTACCCTGGCACTGAAGAGAACACCCAGGAGAGACTGAATCCCTGGATCCCCCAGGGGACCCAGCAAAGATTGGCCCATGCCTTCCCCCTCTAAGACTGTAGAGAGGATACAGGAGTGCCTACAAGTCCCAAGAGGTCCATCCCCACCCACCTTTTACCCTCTTGCCAAAAAAAAAAAAAAATCCCATCAGGAAATTACTTCAAGTTCCTCTGGACTCTAGAGAGAGGATACAGATTCAAGAAAGAATCCCCCAAAATACAGCCATTTTTTAATCTTCCAGAAGACTGAGAAAACTCCAAGGAGGGCAGCTCCTGTCAAAGTCCTTGTAGCCTAATCCTATACACCTCTGTTCTCCGTGGGTATCCCTGTCTGATATAGGCAGTACAGAGGAAAGAGATGCTGTTACAATCAGAACCAGGGAGGTTTGGCTGCCGAGATAAATGTAAGCTCCTAACCAGCTGGGGAGCACAGGATTAGGGGCAGCCCTCGTAGATAGTGAGTTCCTCATCACTGACAGTCTGTAAGTGGAAACTGGGGTGACCCGTGGCTGGAAATTCAGAATTAGGAGCAGGTTGGAGTGGAGAGACCCTTCCAATTCTGAGATTCAGTGATTGAGGGGAGAGGAATGGCTTTCCCTTCACTACTGCCATCCATCCTGGCACCCACCCCTAGCAGCTAAGATCACGGACATACCTGTTTCTAAAGTCTCCATCCCTTTACTGCCTCATAGCCGTCATGTTCATCCCTACCTGGCACAGGATGTCCTTGATATAACCACCACACAGCTCATGGCCTTTCAGGTCTAAGTACTCCACGATATCCCAATAGCGGGCAGCAATACGGCGGTCCTTGCTCTGATCACAGCAGCCAAAGGTTTCATACTCAGAGCAGAACTCCAGGTGCACAGGGGGCTTGAAGGGGGGCCCATAATCCAGGCATTGCGGATGTCCCTGAAGAAAAGCAGCCTGGTTTAGGAAGAGCAAGAGGCAAAAGCAGGAAATATAGTGAGATTTGGGGAGCTGGGAGCCAATTCTAGATGCCGAGTTCCTTGGACCACTCCTAGGGACAATCCCTCTCAGCATCTTGGCCTGGGGAACACTCAAACTGCTGTTTACCCAGGTTGGCTTCCCTGCTTTCTACTTAATCCCTCCCTCTCTTTTCCTCCTCCTCTCCCTCCTCCTTTTCCCCCCTCCCTCCTCTTTCTCCATGAAGTTTAATAGCAATCTGCTGGACAGAACTTTTCCTAAAGGGTGGAGAAATCATTCTCCCTGTGAGTTCTCCCCATCTTCATTTGAAGGAGGGAACAGGGAGCAACCTAACCACAACTAGACATGAAACTGTTAAAGTACAATTCCTTTATCTCTATTTACACACACACACACACACACACACACACACACACACACACTCACACACACACCAGTGCTGAAATGATTATGATTGATCAATTAGAAGAGTAAAATTGTAGTCATAGTAGTGATTTCTAAGGTTCATTCTGGCTTTAAGTTCAAAGAATCTGTAACCCTAGTTCCAAAGTTCATTGGTAGGGGACTCTCTCCTTACTGACACACCTTGGACTTTAGGACTGGGAGTTATTATGTTCATGTCAAATGCACAAGACTCTCATCAATGCCTGGAGCAAGAATAAGCGGGAAGTCATAATACCCTGCAGTTAGGACACCCACTTTACAGGATAAGGAAGCAGCATGATCCTAACACTGCACATGGAAACCCAATTCAGTGGGGAGGATCGTAAAAACACTATTTTAGTGTTATTTCAGGCATCACACAGAACTTGGGAGTTGGTAAATTAGGCCTCAAATAGCTGAATTTGGGAGACACCAAAGCATAGGAAGTGGTAGGAAGTGAATGTAGGGAATCTTGTACACAGGACCAAAGGTAAGGCAAAGTGAAGAGAGAGGCCTGGTGAGCTCCATGAAATACCTGTGAGAAATGTTTGGGGAGGTGGTGGTTACTGTGGTTGTTTGTCCTTTATTCTCAAAGGATACAAATCCATAGGCATTAAATAACCCCAAAATATTGGTGAGCAATCCATAAAATAGGAGAGTGTTCACTCCAGCACAATTTGGGGTAAGGATCATCCTCCTTTTTTTTTTTCTTGAGAAGCCAATGGCAACTGTTTTCATTGGCTGGATTTAGGCAGGTGGGGTTTTTTGGGGGCGTTTGTTTTTGGTTTTTTTTTTAGTAGGCAGGGTTTTTTTGTTTTTTACAAATATTACCCAACTGAAAGAAAAGTTACATTATTCAGTCATGTCTGACTCTTTGTGAGCCCATTTGGGGTTTTCTTCTTGGCAAAGATACTGGAGTAGTTTGTCATTTCCTTCTCTAACTCATTTTACAGATGAGGAAACTGAGGCAGACCGGTTAAGTGACTTACCCAGAATCACACAGCTAGTAATCAGACTTGGGTCTTTCCGACACCAAGTTGGGTACTCTAACAACTACTCCACCTGATTTGCATTTAAATATATTAGTACTTTAAGGTTGACAAAGTGCTTTACTGATACCTCATCCAATCCTCACAATGATGTCAGGTAGGAACTATTATTATCCCCATTTCACAGGTGAGTAAACAGGCCTAGAAAGGTTCAGGGACTTTTCCAAAGCTAATTAAGTTACTGAGGCAATATTTGAACTCGGGTCTTCCTGACTGCACATATGGGCCTCTAACCACTAAAAGATAAGGTTTACCTCATGCTTCTTGGGCTAGAAAAAGTCTGCAGGGCCAGGACAAGGCAACTGGGCTTCTAAGTCAGGGTTTGATGTGCCCCCTATACCACTGCTAGAGGTTTTGAGCCTTCGCTGTAATGTGGGTAACATGAATTGCCTTTGTGATACAGTGTGGAATCTTCTGGCATTAAAATGCTGGGTTTTAGAAAAGTCCTAGCACTCTGCAGGGTAGGTCTTACCTCTCGTCTCAGCTCTGCTGATTCTCTCTGACCTCCATCACTGAAATGCTATTGCCACAAAGGCTCATCTGAACTTGGGAAAGGTAAGATTGACTAGGTCAAGTGATACTTGTTGGTCATTTTTAATCAGCTTATTTGATTTGATTTGGACTACACCTATAGTTTCATTGGTATGGGGAATTTCTCTTGAGGAGTGCCAGTAATTCTATGTAGGGTAAATGGAAATCTTTGGAGATACTAGAGCTGGCCAGTGCAGTTAACACCGAGAAGTACAGGGTTCTAAGATGAATGTAAACGACTTCCTTCCTAGTAATGGAAATGAGGCCAAAGTATTTTGCTACACCGGTTCCCATTAGAGTAACTGCATGAGGCCAGTGGGGAAGTCAGATGACACCTGGAAGCTATTAGTGGACTATAGAATGTTGAACAAAGCTGTCGTTCCAATTATTGAGACTGAGACAATTGTCATGATTGTGACAGACCAGTTAGCTTAGGCCCCTGCTAAGTGGCATGGGGTTTTGTTAACCTTGCTAATAAACACATTCTTCATTGCTGTAGTTGAGATTAGCAATTCCCTTTCACCTGGGAAAGGAGTCCACTACAGCTTCCCCAGGATTACCATAACTCTCCCTTCTACTACCACAGTGGGCCAGTATTAAGCTGACCCCATTTCCTGAGGGTATTGCTATACAGCCCTACCTTGATGACATAATGAGGCCATCATGATGGCAGAGGCCTTGCGTTGGACAGCTGCCCATCTGAGGGATAAGGAGATGGATGGAGATTAATCAGAAGAAAATCTAACCAACTACGTTAAGGTTAGAGGGAATGTAGTGGAAGGAATGAGCCCAGATAACTCTGGACACAATGCAAAATAAGCTACATTCACATCCCCACGGTCTAAATAGAAATGGTCCATTCAAGATACTTGTCCCCTGTCTCTCCAGTGATGACATCTTTCAGGAACAGGTTTTAACTCTGCCTAAGGCTGAGGCTTCTAGTCCCTGCCCTGTCTTGCCTCCTCTACTGGTCCAGCAGACCCTCGCCTACAAGGACCTAGCTTCTGAGGAACACTGTTTTGCCTGGTTCACCAGCAGCTCTGACTGCTATGATTGACAAAATGGATCTCAGAAACCATTGACCCAATAATGGAGGACACCCCGAGGGATGGGAGAGTCCACTGGTCCTCTCTGACTGGCCTTGAGAGAGCTTTGAATTACAAATCAGATGAGATCTTCACCTATCCCAGTGGTGGTCATGGGTCAGAGGACTGGAGATAACAGTTTGGGAGAAACAAAGGCTATCTCCTTCAAATCCGGACCAGTGAAGGGATTTTTTTGGATGCCTCCTGCTGAATGTTGTTTGTAGAGTGTGTCACCACTCTGCTAAAGTAAAAATGGCACAAAAATGATCAAAGTTCAGAAACAGATCAATTGCCAATCTGGATGTGGGAGCTGTGAAGTTATAATGCACATGCTGGGTCTCGGAATATATGATCCCCCTAATTAAGGCTGAAGCAGCTGCTTCTGCCCAGCAGGGTTCCCTATGCTTATTGAAGAGCCCATTTATCCTGGGTGGTCTTGGACCCCCGCCCATAGTAAATGGGCCCTCTTCCCCTTTCTCAGGACAGAGGTTTTTCTCTGCTAAACAGCAGTGTGATTTTGATGACCTTATCCCAGTCAGGTGTGTTTCACCTCCCAGCTGCTATGTCCAAGATGAATCAATGCCACCATAATTTGGGGGGGGTTGAGGAAAATCTGTTCCATTCGTGGCTTGGATTCAGCCTCCAGAAGGATTTATCTGACAAGACACTGATTGTGGCCATAGCTCTGGTTGACCCTCTCCAGGATTTTCTTATTCTCTCTCTAGAACAGAGTCACTGAAGTCTTGCAATCTCTGACCCCTCGAAAGACTCCACGTATCTAAGGGATGTATCTCAGGTTCCGCCTTCCCCTGGGAAATTCCTCAGAAATGGTTGGGAAGTGACTTGCTTACTAGTGACACAGGGGAGGTAAGTGTGCATCACTATAGTAAATGTGTATTTACTTAGAAAAGGGATCCCCTAGTTGACTTGATGGCACCAGCCAGGATAGCCTTCTCTCTGGTACCTTCATCAGGATAATAATAGCAAATCTCTACCATTTTAGATGTCTCTGCTAAGAATCTTCCTCCAAGGCTAAGGACTCTCCATCACCATCCAGGAATAAAGGATGGGTATCATCATAATAGGATAATATGCTATGGAAGATTGATGGAAAGACAGAAATTCACTGCACAGAAAAAGAAAACGTCAGTGGATTTCAATTTGTACCATTGAAGAGATAATCCCAATTGATAACAGAGCCAAGGGAGCATTGTAATTTTCCATGTAGTATTGTCCCATATGGTATAATTCTGTAATATCACTGTTAATACATATAATTGTGACCAAACCCTATTCTTTAGTCATTCTGGAAAGTGGTCTTCTTCGCTGTCTATTTAGAGAAGCCCTCCACCCTCAGAATACAAGTGCTCAGAGTGGCCCTGGAAGGTTCTTAACCATTACCATACGGGAGAGTTTTCAGCCCAGGAGAATTTCATCTGTCCCTTCCCCCTCCTGTTTGAATCTCTTATAGCCCAAACTGGAGCTGTCCAGGGACAGGTCTTTCATTTATAACATTTTCACTGACCACCCCCTGTAATGTTATTTCAATTAGCAAACTGATAAAATTTATAATACCTAGAATATTTGCTTACTCAAAACACATGCAAATGACCCCAGATGCTTGCACTCCTTCACACTGGAAAAACCACCTCATTGATGGTTCAGTTATTTTGAAGAATAACCCAGATGAACCAAAATGGCATCCAAAGTTCATTTTACCCCACACAGACAGCACTGATAGTGCCTCTTGGGTCCTTCTCTCAGCTTCATTCTTAGGAATGCACCTCCACTCAGTCTATGAGAGACTCCAATGACCCACACTGCATCTTACCACCAGATACAAAGCATGGGCTCACTTCACAGAGAGATCATTCCTTCATGAGTGAATTATTTTATTATTCCATAAAAAAAGTTAGAAACATATAACAAACATTATAGTTACAGTGAATACAGTTATGCTGAAAAAAGGGTTTTTTGCAAAACTGTTTATAAGAATTTTAACACAGAAAAATATTTTTTCCTGAAAATCTGGACTGACTTCTTTTTAACAGAAGTACTTTGTATACACATTTTTATCATGCTTTACATTCATAAAGTGCTTTCTTCACAATCATTTTGCAAGGCAGGCAGAGGTGTTATTTCCCCCATTTTATAGATGATGGAACTGAGTCTCAAAGCGGTTGAAAGTTTCTGAAGATTACACAGATGTCAAAACTGGGACACAAATCCAGGTCTTTTGACTCTAATTCCAGTGATCTCTTTGTTACACCACAATTCTATAACACTAACATTCTTCTGAATCTAAGATGTTGTGCTTCATCACAAATTTCTTCATTGTTTTAATACTTTTCTCTTGCACTTTATGACCTTGTTTAGAAACATACATAAAATATCTGCAACCTAAAAGACAAAAAGTAGAGAATTTTTATAATGTGATACAAGACTCTTAGCCAGTATTTCTAATTTGTTATTTTATTGTAACCTAGTTTTATTATCTATGCCAAGAATCTCAATACCACAGACCACCCAACTCATATTACATTGACCTTCTTTATCCAGAGATATAAATGACCCAATTCAATTTGACTAGGATTTACTAAGTGCCTACTATGTGAATAGGAAAACAAAAATGAAACAGAAGATCATATTCTCCCGGAGGTAAACAATGTATACACAGATGAGCATATGCAAAATATGTCAGAATAAATACAGAGTGCTTTCCAGGAAAGGGGAGGGATACCAAGTGGGAGGACCACTAAAGGCCTCCTACAGAAGGCAGCACATGAGCTGTGCTTGAAGGAGGCTAGGGATTTAGGAAGGAGAGTACTCCAGGCTGGGGAGACAGTCTATGCAAAGCCATGGAGCTGGGAGACAGACACACATACAGACAAGTAAGACAGTTTGGCTGGAAAGGAGAGCTTGTGGGCAGGGAAGTAATCTGCCATCAGTCGGGAAAGATAAACTGGAACTAGAGAGTCAATGACTTTAAAAGCCAAACTGAATAGTTTGTGTTTTGTGCCAGATGAGGAACTGAGGCTTCTTGAGCAACAGAACAACATGATCTGAAGTGAACTTTAAGATGGTCACTTGGTAGCTATGTGGAGGATGTTTGGAAGTGGGGGGGGGGGGAGACCAGAGGCATGAAGACCAATTAGGAGATGACTCCAAGAGTCCAAGGAAGGGGCGATCACTAGGGCCATCAATTTGTGTGGTGAGAAAGAAGCAGACACGAGACACTGAGGAAACTGATAGGACTTGGCCACTGGTTGGTTATGGGGAGGGGGAAAGGTGAGAGAGTGAAGAGTCAAGGACACTGTGGTAATGAACCTTGGTGACGAGGAGGATGGAACCCTCAACAAAAATGTAACATCAGAAGTAAGAGGAGTCAAGATTCAGGGCTGGAGGGGGGGGCAGGGATAATAAATTCTGTTTAAAAATACTGATTTTGATAGGCTTATGGAACACAATGAGGAGAAGTTCAGCAGGCAGCTGGTGATGCAGAATTAGTGCTCAGGAATGAGATGAGGACTGGATATCTCATCTTGGTGAAGATGAGTGAACATATGGGAGGGAATGAAATCAAGCAGAGAGAAAGTGCAGTAGACACAAAAGAGATCAGGTCGGGGCAGCTAGGTGGTGCAGTGGATAGAGCACTGGCCCTGGAGTCAGGAGTACCTGAGTTCAAATCCGGCCTCAGACACACTTACTAGCTGTGTGACCCTGGGCAAGTCACTTAACTCCAATTGCCTCACAAAAAAAAAGAAATGAGGGCCCAGGATTTCACTTCTTTGTGCAGAGATGGATGATGATCTAGCAAAGGAGAATAAGAAGTAAATAGAAAGGTGGGAGGAAGAAAAGGAAAATTCAGTGTCACAAAAACCCAGGTAGGAGGGAATGGTCATTAGTGCAGAAAACAGAGTAGAAAGGATAAGCACTGGGGCGACCAGGTGGCGCAGTGGATAGAGCACTGGCCCTGGAGTCAGGAGGACCTGAGTTCAAATCCGGCCTCAGACATTTAACACTTACTAGCTGTGTGACCCTGGTCAAGTCACTTAACCCCAATTGTCTCACCAAAAAAAAAAAAAAAGGATAAGCACACTGCCTCTGGAGTGAGAGGACTTGGGTTCAAATGTACAACCTTGGGCAAATCATTTAACCTTCCTTCCTGTGCCTTGGTTTTCTCATGATAGAATGAGGCATTGGATTAGACAACTTGGGACACTTTTTTGCTTTAGATCTAAGATCTCAAGAACTGAGAAAGTCCACTCGATTTAGCAGTTAGGATATCAAGAGAGCAGTTTCAGTTGAGTGGTAAATTTCAAAGTTATATATATTACAAGAGAGTAACTAGTGAATGGAAGGAAAAGAAGAAAAGGGAGCAAAAGTGTTTAGATTATTCTATGGGTTTGGCGATGACAGGGAGGGGAGATATAGGAGGGAGCTTGATAGCATAGCAGGGTTAAGTGAAAGCTTTTATAGATAAGGATTATCTTGACATGTTTGTAGGCAATAGAGAGGGAGCAAGTTAATAAAGAGAAATGAAAAATTATAACAAGAGAACTGATGTTCAGTGGGGTATAGTCTCAGAGAATATGGGGGGGGTTGGTAACAAGGACATAGGTAAAGGTGTTTAGCTTTGGCATGGAGATAGACTACCTCCTCCTCTGAGGTATGAGAGAATGGACAATGATTGTGAGGAGATGTGAGATGTAGGTATCAGAAGAGGGAGATCTTGATAAATGGTCTCAGCTAAGTCTTTCTGAAGAGAAATAAGATTTAGATAGAAATACTGTGAATATACTAGAGATATAAATGTAAAAAAAAATCTGCAATTTGAGTCCAAGAGCAGTGACTATACTATTGAATTAAACTGCTTTCCAAGATTAGTAACTGATATAATGTGCTAAAATTCATATGCTATGGTCATGCTTCTAACCCAGCATCACTAAGGTGTATCCTTTTTTATTTTAAAAAATTCAATACATTTATTAAACTGTTTCAGTGATGATGAATATGTCTTTGCATATATATAATATATATGTTATACATGTTATATATGTATATATATATATGGCATTTGATCTGTGTTACCCAATCAAAACTATACCAAGCACCAGTAAAATATCTAAATTTTCTGTGACCCACACCTTCCTCTGTATCTTCTTTTTTTGGTTTGTTTTTGCTTTTTTTTGTTTTTGTTTTTGCAGGGCAATGAGGGTTAAGTGACTTGCCCAGGGTCACACAGCTAATTAAGTGTCAAGTGTCTGAAGCTGGATTTGAACTCAGGTACTCCTGAATCCAAGGCCAGCACTTTATCCACTGAACCACCTAGCTGACTCTCCTCTGTATCTTTTGCACTAAAGGTCTTAATGGTTTCATGGAGCAAGGATTAAGAACCTGGGGTGGGGGGGTGGGGACAGGGAGAGGAGAAGAAAAGGATACCAACAGATTGTCTATCAGTATGTATATGTGAGATGGAAAAATGGAAAAAAAAAAAATGGACAATGATTTAGGCCTAGAATTAAACAAAAGACTGAGAGTGGGATAGCTTGCCTTTAGGAAATCATAAAATTCCTTTTATGACTCCAGGATTCTCCCAAAAACAAAGGCCCATATTTTTAACATCAAATTCCACTGGTACTATTATATGGCTATGAAATATGAAACACAACAGTCTCCAAAATCCTGAAAACTGAATATTACAGAGAGCAATGGAAAGGTACATGGTAGCTATGAGCATTGCAAAACCAAAAAAGAACTTTGAAGAATAATGGGAATAAAGAAGTGTTCAGGGAAATGTTAGGAGGAGATGATATGCTGATGGTATGATCAAGGTGAGAGATGCTGTAACGATTGGAATGACGCCATCTGCTGGAGACTTACTGTAGAAGAGCTCCGCCCATGAGATGAAGGTCTTTGAGGGCAAGAATATGTGTCTTTTCTTTGGCGTCAGGAAGTGACGTTTGCTAGTGGGAGGAAGAAGGAAGAGCCTGGCGCTCTGACTGGGGCTCTTTCCTGAGGACTCCGGCAGAGAAGGGAGCTAGAAATGTGCTCTCCCTTTAATAGACAGATGAATGTAGGTCTTTCCTTCTCTCTTTACCAAATTCTTATTCTCCTTAATAAATGCTTAAAAGTCTAACTTTTGCTAAAGCTTGTAAGTTATTGGCGACCACTCATTAAATATTTTAGACAGTTTAGCTAGAATTTTAGCCTTTAACAATGCATATCACTCATGTACCCCTGATATCCTTGCAGTGTCAGGAGACAGAAATGTTAACTCCTAGAGCTTTTGAGTAGACTCCCTGTGGTGGAAGCCTATAAACCCCTCCTCAGAAAAAATGTTCTTAAGTGCAGAAAATAAAATACACGGGATTGTGTAGGAAACCAATTATGTTGGAATCCAGTTGTCAAACTATTTTTAAGAACAAGTTCCCAGAGCCCAAGTGAAGAACCCTTGCTCTAAGATATGAATAAGGCCAGCTCTGCCTTGGTTGTTGCCTTCCATTCATAAGAATTAATCAAAGACTGGTGTGAATTAAATTCCTATAGCTTCAGAAATATCCACATTGAGATTTAAATACTAGTTTAGCAAAGTAAGATTTGAGTAACAAATTGCATATTTGGAACCACATTTCTTTAAATGACTTGGTTATCGTGCCAATATCTGTTCCTTTTCATTAAGACTTTATATATATCGATATACATATACATCCACATGTGTATGTATGTATAATATACATATACTTATATGTATTTGTTTTCTCCTTGACAGGGAATCTTATTCATCAACTTTGAAATTATATCAGCTATAATTATAATTATTTCTCCAAAGTTGCATATGTCTACAAAGATAAATAACATGGTTTTGTGAACTCTTATATATGCTTTTATTAAGTTTGACTATATTTCATATTTGTTGAAGCTTATATTTCATAGATCATATTAAGTAAGCTATAATAAATATAAAAACATGTAAACATATGAGCTATATTAAATATAAAAATTAGTTCATAAAATTAAGCTATTTATTCAATAATCATTTATTAAGCTATATGACCATTTGTAGTAATAATTTACTGTTTTAAAAAGCACTTTCCTCATAAGTCCGTGAGAAAACTGAGACCCAGAGAGGTTAAATAATTTGCCCAAGGTCATTCATCTAATAGGGAGGGGCAGAGCTAGGACTCAAATGTAGGTCTTCTAACTCTAGAATTTACAGTTCTTTCTTGATGTCTAACTATATGAAAAGTAAGAGGACATCATAGGGATGGGTGGAGGAAGGGTGGGGGATGTTGGATTATAAAGCAGAGTAGAACTGGAATCAGGGAGACCTGAACTTGGACCCTCTCTCTGATACTTACTAACTATATGACAACAGACACGTTGCTTAACCTCTCAGTTTCCTCATCTATAAAAATTAATGATATTAATATCTGTGGTATGAATAGCCTTGTAGTGTTAAAATTGGTGTTCAGTTATTTCAGTCCTATCTAACTCTGCATGACCCCATTTGGGGTTCTCTTGTCAAAGATCCTGGAGTGGTTTGCCATTTCCTTCTCCAGCTCATTTTACAGATGAGGAAACTGAGGCAAACAGGGTTAAGTGACTTGCCCAGGGTCACAAAGCTAGTAAGTGTCTGACATCAGATTTGAACTTTGGAAGACCTGACTCCAGACCCAGTGTTCTATGCACTGTGTCACCTAGCCGCCCTGGAACGTTAATACCTATAATATCAACAGGTAGAACTTGTATTATTTATCCCTCAAGTCTGTTGTATGGATAAAATGAGAAATGTTTTATAAGCCTTAAAGGGCCATAGAAATGGTAGTTATTATAATTAATCAAAATAAATCTCTCATAAACTGAATTATGGAATCCAAGCAGGGGCAGGACCTCTTCAGGATACTTTTACACTCCAGAAGACAGATAATTTAGCAAACATCACTGTGAGACTCTCATGTTGCCTCTTTGACCAGCCTCACTACGTGTTTTGCTAGAGGTCACCATTAACAATCACTGCCCAGCACTTATTCCAGTGCTATCTAACTCTCCACACTGAAGTGGTATCAAGAGAATGAGAGTTTTGTCAAGCAGCCAACACAATTCACAAAGTAAAGGCTGTTTCCTCTTTTCTCTTAGGCGAGTCTGTTTGCTGAGCTAATAGACATGGTTTATTTTTTTCTTTACGGAAGAGATGCTGTCTTTTCTAGGCTGGAAAAAACCCAAATCTCTGCTGCTATTATTACAACATGGCTAATAAAATTATATTTTTGATCCCCTGACTGGAAAAAGTGGAGAACCCAAAAAAAAGTTTCAAGCTAGCGACAGATCATTCAAGACAGTGGACTGTTTCCAACTTCATCCTACACCTCAGAGTCCCATATTATGGTAGTGGAAGTAATACTTTAAACCAACAGACAACAGTTCATGTCACACATGATCATCCACGTAAAAATACATGTGGCATTCCCTAAACAGGAAGACCTGTTCCCCAGTGATTCTTGCCAAGTAGATTATCGGAATCTCTAACCACTTCCCCATCCTGCTTGGTGGAGAGCAAAAGACCATCTATTTGCAATATACTGTGCTCAACACCACCTGTTTATTAACCAAGTCTAAGAGTCTCTAGAGCATTATGTAACTATTTGGTTCAAACCCGTATGTCTCTGGCCACTGAATAACTTCAATTAAAGCAGCTATCCAGATAGCTGCTTAGAAGTTGAAATCAACAGTAACCCCTCACACTCTCACAGTGACACACAAGACATAGAAGAATAAAAGGCACGTACCTTTTCCTAACAGTATTCCAGATGTGAAAGCTTTTTTCAGTGCCAGGATCTTATTTTCCTTCCAATTCTTTTTTGCTAGATAGTAGCTGAAGTGAAATGTTGGCCACCAGTCCTTTCTAGAACTCCACCCCTCCTTAACCCAATCTAGGTGCTTTCTAGAGGAGAAAATGGGGAGAGGGAAAACAGACTAACTTTAGTAAAGCATATGAAAAGTTGAAAGGAAAATGTTTTAAAATTAGCACCACTTATGAGGAAGAACATTGTGGAAATAAATCATTTTATTAAATGTCTACCTAACTTCATCATTTTTCAATCATCTACTCAGGAAAAATTTTACTCTGGAACCTCACTTAATGAGTATATGTGCCAGCAGTACAATTGTTTGATTTGTCTTTTGAGGTAAGCAATCTAACATACCTAAGGTTTTGTGAGACTATTATTATTACAGGGGCCCCCTGCTGTATGAGCATGTGACCACCCTCAACCAATCAGCTTGAAGCAGTGTGTAAGGCAGTTGGTTTGGGGAACTGGTGGTTGGAACGTCATGGGGTTGGCAGATGAACCAGGAATGGTTGAGGTGGTTAGGGTTTTCCTGTTCTTTCAGAAACACTTGTTCTCTCTTTGTTAACCTCTAATATATTTTAATAAATGTTTAATACCTAAACTGTTAAACTGTTATCCTCATTAGCTTTCCCCACAAGGGGACAAGTAGGGTGACCACACACATTTAGTTTTACCCATCACAGTTTTGGCGAGCCAGCCAGGAGAGCTGAACACCCTCAATCTTCTGATCTTAACGTTGGGTAAGAAATTTTCTCCTATTTCCATGTACCTGTCCCTTTAAGTTTTCAAATGGATCTCTTCAACCTCCTAAGTACATTAGTCTGGTTAATCAGACAAGCTGAGGTTAAGATCATGTTTAAACTTGGTCAGTTTGAATTTGAATATTCTATTCCTATTTTTATTTTTACCTTTTTTTGTTTTGTGGTAAGGAAAGTTTTGAATACCAAGGAGAGGATTAGAAATAGCATACCCCAGGACTCCCCATTAGGAAAGCTAACTAGGACAACAGTTTAACAGTTTAGGTATTTAAACATTTATTAAAATATATTAGAGGTTAACAAAGAGAGAACAAGAGTCACTGAACGAATAAGAAAATAGCAAACCCTAACTACCTCAACCACTCCTAGTTCAGCTGCCAACCCCACGAGGTTCCAACCACCAACTCCCAAAACCAACTGCCTCACACACTGCTTCAAGCTGATTGGTTGAGGGGGGGGGTCTCATGCTCATACAGCAGGAGGCCCCCTATAATATTAATAATAGCTTAGTTTTATATAGTACCTCAACACATCACATGCTAGCAAAGGATTAGCTACTAATCCTCAAAGAATCAACATTTCGACATTTGGTTAAATGTACAAAACCAGGTAATTATCTGATCACTGAAGAGCAATTCCAGGAAAAAAAAATTAACCTTCTCACAAAAATGTAATAGATGTGTTTTTTAAAACTACACAGGAAAAAACATATCTAGATGTTTTCCTTCCTCTTCACATACTGGCATGTAACAAAAGGAAAAAAAAAAAAAGAAAAAAAGGCAAACAGGAGGAAACCCATTTTTCTGAATATGCCACCAATGGCACATGGCCAAAGATATCGGGATTGGGGCCACCCTCTAGTGAGATGAGTCATGAAGGAAGATGGGGGGAAAGTATCCTATTATTATACTATTAGCATGAACTTTTCTCTCCTTCAAGCCTAGACCTTGGAAGAATTATTCTGCCAGATTTTGAAGTTATAGAAAGATGTCACCATTCACATAACAAGTCAATTCCTTGCAGTATGCTGACATAAAACTAGAATGTTCACTTAGCAGTCCTTATTCACTAAACTCAAATTAAAGCCTGAAATGCCCAACGCACCATATTGCTAGGATAACATACTCAGTTGGATAGCATGGCAACCTCTAGCCACCCCATAATAATAAACAAAAGGCCTTTCAGCTTAGGCTTTGTACTTCATGACGCTGAAAGGCCCCAAAGAGATGCTAAAGAACTGGTGGAGAAATCTAAAGTATAAGAAAGGAGAATCTGTTAAAATTGGCATGGCACAGAATCTCTTACCCTTTCAGCATCATTGGGACTACCCAGAATCCTGGGCCATTTTGTTTCCACTGTCTCAGCTATGTAAGATGCTTCATACTTACTCCTTAATTATTTGTTTCAGGTATTTTGTCAAGTAGTCCCAAGCAGTTATGTTCTCAGTGCAACCAGAAAAATCCAAGACTGCAAATATCACTTCTAGCCCCAGCTTATGGTGTTCTTCTTTTTCTGCAATGGACATACCAGGTCAAGTTAATGTACAGCATTGAACTGAGAGAGGCACAAAAATTATAGGTGCTGGCTACTAAATATTCTGATCTGGTTCACAAGTTTGAATAATACATTGTACTAAGCACAGCTTGTGATGTGCATGGTTAATTGAACTGGTTAGTTTACTTCTAATAAAGACAAGGCTGTGGGTTTGATACCTGTAAATTCTCATTACTGAAAAACAACTCAGAGCAAAATTTCCAGTAATGATAATACTGAAAGGAGAGCAAAATATTGTCAGGGTGATAGAAAAATATGGATAATCACACATGGGTAGTTCTGATGTCTTAGCAGAAGTCAACTGTTCCAATCTCCTTCTCTTTAAATCTTTTTCCTGAGTTTCCCAGAATTTCATTTCCTTTCCTTTCTCTACCCATTCTGATAGAATAAATAACGAATAGTGAAATGGTCAAAAGGTGAGTAGAATTGGAGAGAGGACAAAGTTCCTCAATACTATAACCAGTTTCCTACTCAATGAAGGTCTTCAGTTTTGTAGAGGGTCTTGGGACAGCTGTGCTTGGAAATGGCAACTAATTTATTTCCTTTCATTAAGAAGTGTATCTTTTTAATTACTGAAATGGAGCCTAGCAGTGATTATAATGGATAGGTTATATAAAGTGAAAAATAACCATGCAGCCATTTCCTTCACTAGCTTTTCCTGACCATGGCAAAAATCTGGCTAGCCTGCAGTTTGTTTACACAAAGGGAAGAAGTTGTTCACTGAAATTTTGACTTACTTGACTTTCTAAGTAATGTGTGAAATTCTAGCATAATCGTATGAGAAGGCACAATCTGGTGCAAAATCTGAAAAACAGAATGGGGCTTATTGTTATTACCATATTAGCGGGTTATTTGTAAGATTTTATCTCATTTCAAAGAAATTTTTCCCCCTCTTCTTCAAAAAAAAACAAAAACAAAAAAAAACAAAAAACTTTTTCTCTAAAAAAGAAACACTTCGAAGATGTTTTGCTTCCAGCCTATTTTGGCTGCCCCAACATGTGTCCTTTATGATATTGCAAAAATCTTTCCTACAGATAATAAATCAGCTTGACTTTTCTACCAACAAAATCACCCAGATGGCATCACAAATTACACTGATATTTTCTCTCTTCTTTTTTTAAAATCAATACTGATGAAAACAATTGGCAGAATTTTTCAAGGCACAAAAACTAACTTAGGTTAATTTCTAACAGTTATTGATTATAGGAAGTTATGTAATGTTCACTTGGAATGAGAGTTCCCAGAAGAGAGAAGGTAAGGGCTTTGGGGGGGGAGGTTTTTGCATAGGCACATAGGGTCTTGCCAGGTTGTTCGATGCCTTAAGCATTTAATATCCAATTTGCTGAGAAATACAAGGTGTTACAAAAAAATTAGAATAGCCTTTAACATAAGCAGCCTGGTTTGGTAGAGGGTAAACCCCAAACACAAATATGAGGTTAAGGGCACAGTGCCTAGCACATATTAAGGGTTCAATAAAAAGCAGTGGGTGGTGCCGCACGTGGAGGCTGGACCAGGAGTCAGAAAGGCCTGAATTCTGTGGGGCTCAATTTTATCATCTGTAAAACAGGGATAATGCTAGCACTTACTTTCCAGGGTTTGGGTGAGGATAGAATGAACAGATTTGTATATATATATCTAGAAAGTACTTTGGAAACCTAAAAGCACTATATAAATGCTATTATTATATTATTAATAAATGCTCATTCATTCATTCATTCATTGTGACATAGGGTCACATCTTTATCAGTCCTTTGCAAATCACTTAGAGAAATTGAAGCTCAGAAAGGTAATTTTTTAAATGAAGATAAAAATTTCTGCTCTATTGACTTCATGGGATTGCTGAGAATTAAATAATGTACATAAAAGTAATTTGGAAACTGTAAAGCACCATGACATTATAGGTACATATTTGAATGTATATGTAAAAATATATGAATAAAACTACATAGTAGTATTATACATTGCATATGAAAAAACTAGAATTTCAAGAGAAAATAACATTTTTGCAATCCATCTACAGAGAAAGAACTAATGGTATCTGAATACAGATTGAAGTGCAATTTCTTTTGTTCTTCTTTCTAAAGTTTGTTGTCGGTTTTCTTTCACAACCTGACTAATGTGGAAATACTTTGCATAACTACACATGAATAACATATTGAATTGCTTGCGTTCTTAAGGGGTAGGGGTGGGGAGGGAGGGAGGAAGAGAATTTGGAGCACAAAGTTTTAATAATTGATGTGAAAATTTGTTTTTACATGTAACTTGGGAAAATTCAAAATAAAGAAATATGGAGAAAATAACATTTTTCTCATTTCAATATACTTAATACAAGAAATTCTTATTTCAGGTTTTTTTCCAAGTTCTCTTGGTCCTACATTTTCTTAATAACAAAATATTTATTAAACATATCCAGCCAATTTAATTACATTGAAAAGATGCTTACAAGCTTGTTTAAAATTCCAAACTATGAAAACATATTACTTTCCAAGATTATCCTACAGATGACCTAAAAGAAAAACATATGTTATCACTAAACAAGTTTAATGAATGTCTCTCCATCTGAGGTAAGAAGATACTAGAAAAGAACATTAATGAATAGTTTTGGAACAAAAAATAATTCCCAACTCAATTTCAAGTCTCAATAGAATGATAATTGAAGTTTTGGTTTTGGTTTTTACACAGTAGGCAGTAAGTCCCACTTTTTTTTTTTTTGCAGGGCAATGAGGGTTAAGTTACTTGCCCAGGGTCACACAGCTAGTAAGTGTCAAGTGTCTGAGGCCAGATTTGAACTCAGGTCCTCCTGAATCTAGGGCCGGTGCTTTAACCACTGTGCCACCTAGCTGCCCCAAAGTCCTACATTTTCAAGGAAATTTTCAGATCACAAAGCAGTCAATTTTGTGTTTGTCTTTTTTTAAAAATCTGTATTTTTAAAAAGCATACCAAATATCATTAAGGGTATTTTTTTAAACCATATCACAATTTGAGCAGTTGCTAAGGAAGTCAGTCTTATTAGTCTTGTGAATTTGGAATAACAAAAAAATAAACTGAGATTCTAATTCTTAAAAAAAATAGTCTGCTAAGAGATAATTTGTACCCTATAAAAAATTGATTTTTGGTGCCACCAGGTGGCTTTAATGACCAATACTCAGGATACAGAAAGTAACTAACTACTAGACATGGCAATAAAGGAAGATTAAGGGGGCAGCTAGGTGGCGCAGTGGATAGAGCACCGGCCCTGGAGTCAGGAGTACCTGAGTTCAAATCCGGCCTCAGACACTTAACTAGCTGTGTGACCCTGGGCAAGTCACTTAACCCCAATTGCCTCACTAAAAAAAAAGAAAAGGAAGATTAAAAAGGGAAATTAATATGAAGAAATCAATTAACTAAAACTGAACTAAAATACTGATTTTAAAAGTACCAGGTCTTTCTGTTAGCAGAAATCCCTGGGACCCCTACTCAATCCAGACTCGACAACATTATTTCTTATCTTTTGAGACCACCAGAGATTAGGCTTTCCACAGCCATCATCTGTTGGTTTCAAATAGGATTTCTCTCCTCCCCTGGCCAATGTCAGAACAGAATATAGTCTAAGTTTTTCTCTAACCTCCTGTCTCCAAAACAAAGTCCCTATTCCTCTGGAGGTCTTTGAAAGACAACAAAGGACAAAATGGTTCAATATCATGTTGTCCCTACGATTGTCTGTTTTTATTTTTATCTGATCCTATAACACTGGTTAACTTTTTCTGCACCATGAACTTTGGAAGTCTGATGAAGCCTTTGGGACCCCATCTCAGAATAATGCTTTTAAATGTATAAAATATATAGCATTACAAATGAAAATTACAAACGAAATCAATTATACTGAAATTGAGTTATCAAAATCTTAAAAAAAAAAAAGTTATTGGACTCGGGGCATTAAATCCAGCTCTGTAGGAGAAAGCCATGTAATCGTGGGTCCTTGGATATATATACACAGCCTCAATAAGTTCCCTAAATATTTTGTCATTAAGAACAAGCATAATGGAGCAGCTAGGTGGCGCAGTGGATAGAGCACCTGCCCTGGATTCAGGAGGACCTGAGTTCAAATCTGGCCTCAGACACTTGACACTTACTAGCTGTGTGACCCTGGGCAAGTCACTTAACCCCAATTGCCTCACCAAAAAAGAAAAAAAAGAAAGAAAAGAAAACCAATAAGCATAGGACCTTTGGGGAAGGTCTTAGAAATGTAACAGAGGAGATGAGAGAGGACTAAGACTTCTATCTACAGACTACTGCTAACACTCTGATAGGGGGAGAAAACAATAAGTAAAAGCCCCAGTGTTTTACTCAATCCTTCTCTTTGCAGTCACTAGTTTAGGCAGCTATACATGTTCCTTGGACTAGAATGGGAAAGGAGAGAAATGGAGGCGATGGTTAGTGTGGAGGCCGGTCCAGGCACAGGCAAGAAGAAATTAAAAGGGAAATTTTAAGCAGCAAAAACTTGAAGGAAAGGAAAATATAAGTAGCCACTGTCTAGGATAAATTTCTTTGGTTGTCATTCACATATAGGTTGAGCCTACGTAAGTGAGGGACCTCTTGCAATGACTACTCTATCAGCTATCATTAGAGATTTCTCTCCCCATACTCAGGCTCCTACTCTCAATCAGAAAAATTAGAATTATAGGTGCTTACTTTGAGGGAGGTATGGAAGAAAAAATATTTATCTTGCATTTGTATTTTAAGTCTCTAAGAATATCATATTTTGAGTCAAATGTGAATACAAGTTTTTGCTAATATCTTTTGGCAAAAGCAAAAGAAAACTACTTAAGAATTTTTATCAATGTTCAAGATCTAGTTGAAATTTTAAAATGTTATACCTTAAGTACACTAATCAATTTATCTTCTGGTGCCTTTTCTTTCTTCAGAAATTTGTATAAGTAGATGTGAGCATTTGGATTAGATGGAAAGTTGTTATCATAGGCATAGTCAGTGAGCACCTGCAGGGCTCCATCTTGATCTCCATAGAATTCTAGCATCTATAAGGAAATGGAAGTCATACCAAGACACTAAGTCAGAAACATTAAGGGCATATCTATAACAGTAAAGTTAACTAGATTTCTAAAGACCTTATTATTGACTCAGTAAAAGACCATAACATACTATTTGTTTCATTTGGGCACATTACCCCCAGAAAAAGAATACAGTACAGATTGCAAGAAATGTTGCAAGTTTTGCTTTCAATGGACTTTTACTCTGCAAAAGTTCCCTTTGTGGTAGAAGAAATGCTATACTAAAGCCTTAACCACCCACACAATTTTCATTCATTCCAAGCACTATGGTAGGAAAGACTGCCAACAATAGGCTGGATCATAAGGTCACTCGCTCCTAAAGGTCCCAAAAATTTCAGTGGGAATCTTTAAAATGGGGGAAGGGAAGTGAATAAGGATTTATATAGCGCCTAGTACATGCTAGGCACTTTTTAACAAATATTGCCTCATTTTATCCTCACAACACCCGTGGGGGTTAGGAGCTATTATTATCATCCCTACTTGACAGTCAAGGAAACTGAGGCAAAAAGAGGTTAAGTGACTTGCCCAGGGTCACAGAGCTAGTAAGCATCTGAGGCTGTATGTGAACTGATTCCAAGCCCCAACCTGCATCTCCAGAAGCTTCCTTAAGGAGCAGAGAGATTCAAAGTAATATGTCCATGTTTAAAATTTCACATTCTCAAACTAAAAAGAGAACCTCAGGAATCCTCATTCTTTTTCAGGGGCCCAGCCTTCCACCCAGGCTCATTGTCCACCATGTTTGGTGTGGGTGACTGCCCAACTGCTTCATAAATGCCATTATTATCACCAAGAATCAGTGACATTTGTGAGTCTGGAACTCAATAGTAACTTTCCCAGTTCATCACCATCCACTTGGCCTCACTGCCAAGTACCTCAAGCACTTGAAAGACTCCATGGTGCCACAGCCCTTCATCAACAATTAAGTGGTGAAAAGTCAGCATCAGTCTGTTGAAAATTAACCACAACCTTCTCATGGTATTGACAAAATAACTCCCTTCCATGCTGTAATTCATCATTCTACTGTGATCCTGTTGTCAGGTGCTTTTTTACTGATGCTACAGTTTCCAAGGTATTAAAAATCTGCTTTTTCTCACACTCTCTAACAGTAACAAAGAAGTGGGATGTGTCCTGGAGAAGTGGAAAGCAGGTTGGATTTGGAGTGAAAGGATCTGGGTTTTAAATCCTAGCTCAGCTACTTAGTATCTATGTAACTGTGGGCAAGTTATTTCACTGAGCTTCAGTTTTCTCATCTGCAAAATGAGGAATTCAGTCTATTATTACTTCTAGGTTTCATTGTAGCTCTAAGCCTAAGCTCCTATGAATCGGCATCTACAATTTAACCACTATTTGAGTCTTGATAACCAAGAAAAAAAAGAATCCTCCATTTTAAATATCTGGTTATAAATAAGTTATCAAACAGTGAAAGTAGATGATAGCATATTAGTAAAATAATAATTAGTGAAATAAATTATACAGATTCAAGAACTCAATGCTATAATATTTATTTTTTTGTATAATCTTCCTTCTGGGCTATTATAAAGAATTAATTGTTATTTGAAGGTTTTATGCCTTGTTGCGCACTGTCCTGGGGCTCCGCAAACCACACAGTGCTCCACCCACTGGTTGTAGTTGTTGCCATGGTGCTGGCACCTCACATCATCAACACTCGACGCCTACATGGGCCTGGCAAAATTATGATTGGAAGCCTAGTGAGGGCAGTCATGTGACTGTAAGAGCAGCCATCCAATGGGCTGGGGCCTGGGGGGGTTTCTGGGATTGGGGGAGGAGAATTCGCCATTCTAGCTGGAAGCTGGAAGGTGACAGGAGCAGGGCTATGTATTCTCAGCTGATTCCTGGGTGGTAGTATTTTTTCAGGTTTTATAATTTCCCTTTCCCCATTTTATTTCCTTTCCCTTGATCCTACTGATCCTGTTTGTGGTGTTTTTTTTTTAAGTTTGTTCTTGTTAAAATAAATCCTGTTCTAGGCACAGCTAGGTGGCGCAGTGGATAAAGCACTGGCCTTGGATTCAGGAGGACCTGAGTTCAAATCCAGCCTCAGACACTTGACACTTGACTAGCTGTGTAACCCTGGGCAAGTCACTTAACCTTCATTGCCCTACAAAAACAAAAAAACAAAAAAAAAACAAAAATAAATCCTGTTCTGTTTTGAGGGAGGCTGCCTGTCTCTTTCCTTGCCCCAATATTGTGGCAAGCCGCTTAGCTAACACTCCCCAATTAAAAATTGGTCCCCACACTATTAAAGACTAAGGAAAGGGAAGTCTTTGAATAAACTTACAATAGAAAAGGAAGAAACAGTTAAATTTTGAGCAATCTGCTTACCTCTACATAACTCTTTACAAAAGGGTCCCATACTCCAGGGATTTTAATGATCTCATGAAGATTTACTGATGCCTGTCGGAAATAGCTGTGCATATCCTGGGTTGCTGCATTGATAGCATAACTGTCCATATCTGCCCAAAGATTGAATGTAGAAAGTTCGTTAGCCAGAAGCAAGAGCAATCAGGGAGACATTACCATCCCATAAACCAAAAAGAAGGGAAGCGAAGGTCTCCCAGTACCAGAAAGCAATTTAGCCAGTGACAGTGTAGACTTAGCAACAACAAAAAAAAACAACCAACCAGCAGACTAAGAAGTAACATGAAAAATGCAAACAGATGATCTACATGTCCTTTGACTAGGATAGAATCAACAACTGAATAACAAATTTATGAAGCCCTATGCCAGCAGCAAAGTATGGCAAAGAGGTAAGACATTGTCCCTGAGCTGATGGGAGTTTACAATCCAGCAGGGGAGATATGGAATATATACAATTAAAATATAGAACAGACCACAGTGAGCGCCTAAGAGAGGGATTAAGCCCAAAAGGCTAGTGTAAGTTTGAGGAAGGAAAAGCTCTTTTCAGTTGGGGAGAGAGAGGACTAGAGAAAGGCTCAGAAGAAATGATGCTTGAACTAGGTCTTGAAAAACAAGATTTCAGCAGAGATGGAAAGGAGGGGCAAGTGGGAGAAGAAGACAGGGTGGTAATTCCAGGCATGGGGGGTAGTGTGAATAAGCAGGAGAGCAGAAATACCGGAGCTATGCATAGTGAGTAGCCTAGGCTTCACTGAAGTACAGAATGTACTACAGAAAGTATGATGAGCCACGACTACAAAGATAAGTTGGCATCCTCTACTGCAGGGCCTTAGCTTCCAGACTAAGGAATTTGGACTTTACTAGGCAATAGGGAATAATTGGAAGGTTATAAGGAGTGACATGGCCAGAGATGTGCAGAAAGAAGACTAATCTGTGAGCAACATGAAGATGGGTGGTATGATGCAGTAACTGGGATTTCATGCTGCCAGATACCCCAGAACACGGCAGTTTAAAGGCCAAAGAAGCCAGGAACAATGATCAGATAATACTTGCAAGGCCAAGCATTTTATTTCTTTGCAAATTATACAAAACTTTCTGACCACCCTTTCCAAGGCAGTCAGTCATTTGAAGCTAAATAAAATCTGAAAAGCTATATATACATTTTTCTAATTTTTCATTTCTCTTTGCTAAAGAACAGAGCTATTCAGCTGTCAGAGAAAGGCCAGAAGAATCCACGGTAGTGAAGGGGTTAGTGTTGAGTACCAAATTCTCCAGCTGTCAAATATTTACTTGATCTTTTATACAGAAAAGGGTAAGAAGAAAGGGAAATATTGACTTAAAATCTGACCGTAATCATTTATAGGTCACTGAGTGTTTCCTAGGCATCAAATGTCTTTTGTGAAATGCTTTTTACTAGAGTCCCTGTCTTTTGAAAAATGTATAGACTAACTGGGAAAACTGAACTTACATATATGAAACAATGTAACAATACAAGGCAACAGCTCAACATCTAATTCATTTAATACTAGCTGTATGTGTAGAGGACACGGAACAAGGGAATCATTGTGGGGGTTATGTAATTAATGAGGGAAGCTTCCTGAACATAAACCTCTAAAATCAAGCATGTATTAAGGGACTACTGTGCTAGGTACTGAGGGAGATCAAAAGTTTACAAAGGATATAAGCCCTACCCTTATCAAGCTAAGTCTTTTAGGGAGATGTGACACAGACACAAATAATTAGAGTAGTAAAAGTAATTGTTCATATTTATATGGTATTTTAAAAGTTATAAAATGCTTTTCTAATAACCTTGAAGTAGATAAAGCAAAATATCATCTCTGTTTTATGGATCATTTAACTAAGAATTAGCAAAGGGATTACCCCCAAAACACATGGCTAGTAGAACAGATTTGGGGACTCTAAAGGCCATTTAGAATATATCACCCTTGTTGATCTTTGAAACCAGAATTTCAATAGAATGGTGGAGACAGAAGGAAGATTAAAAGGCACGAAGAACAAAGTTAGTGGTGAAGAAATAGAGGCGTCTTAAAATAACGACTTTTCTCAAGACGTTTAGCCATGAAGGGGTGGGAAGGAGATGGGATGATAGATGGATATGTTGGAAAACATTTTTATAGAACTTAAAAAAAACATTTACTTGGAAGGCATTTACAGCAATGGTAAGATTGAAGGTGCATGAGGGAGGATAAAATTAGTGAGAGACAGGACCCAAAGCTAAGGATCAGAGTTAGAAACAATAGCCTGGTGAGAAACAGGGATAGACTTTCTTCTGAGTCAAGAAACAAACCACAAAGATTTATTAAGTACCTACTGTGTGCAAGGCCCTGTGTTAGACCTTGGGGTTACAAAGACAAAATGGAACAGTGTCTGCTCTAAGAAAGGAAGGAGGGAGATGTGAAAAGGGGAAAATATTAACTTTTAAAAGATGTGGAGGTTTTAATAGACCACAAGCTCAATGACTCAATAGTGTGACATAGCCTCCAGAAATAGGAAGGTGACAGTCCTGAGGTACTCTGCCTTCATCACACCACATGTGGAGTGTTGTGTTCACTTTTCAGTGCCATCATTTAGGAAAAACATTAATAAGCTAGAATGTATCTAGTAGAAAACTAGGATGGTAAAAGCTCTCAAGGGTAAACAAAATGAAGATCACTTGAAAAAATGGGGAGTATTTAGCCTGAAGAAGAGTTAGAAGGGTTAGAGGCAGGGGGAGCATGTTCTCTTCCAAGTAGGTGAAGGTCTGTCATATGGAAGAGAGGTCAGATTTATCTCTTTGGTCTCAGAGGACAGAACTAGGAAAACTGGGGAGAAGAGCAAAGAGACAAATTTGGGCTTGATATATGGAAAAACTCCCTAAAAGGCAGAGCTATCCAAAAGTGCAACAGGACACCTCAAGAAATCCGAGGTCCTTGGTGGGGGGAGAGTCTTCAAGCAAAGGTTAGACATCTACCTATCACATATATTGTACAGGGATTCTTTTCGGACGTGGGTTGGGTCAGATGGCCACTGAGATGCCTTCAGACTCTGAAATTCTGGGATTTTGAGTCCGGAGTAGAAGGAACTCCTGTCAGATGGCTGAGATCTGACCAGGAGGAAGTTAAGCCATTTGCTCTGTGAGAGATATGCTTGGGAGTTGGAGAAGAAAAGAAATATTTTAGAAGTCACTCAAGGAAAAAGAGATAGTGGAAGGACTTCCAAATAACAATGAGGACTCAGCTGTGGTCATGCACCATAAATTTACAGTAGGTGAAATCAGCTGGATTTCATGACTTTCTCCAGTGACTCTTAGCAGTCCAGAAACAGTAGATACATCCAATGGTGGGAGCTATCCAAGAGCTGAGGATTAGCAGACCAAGAAGAGCAGAAAGATTTGAGGAAAACGACTGTCATGAGGACTGATAGGCAACAGTGGATTCAAAACTAAAATCAAAATAACTCCAAAGGACATAAACCTAGAAGCTTGAGGGTGCGACAGTCAGTAACAGGGAAGTTAGGAAGTTGTGCCAGTTTAAAATGAAAAGTTGAGATGTGTTTCACATGCCAGAGGTTGTAGAAAATAGGGAAATCACACTTGAAATTAAAATATAAATGTTGGTACACTGATTCATAGGAGAATCACTTGGGTTTGAGAGAATTTATCTGGTACTGTTATTTACATGTATTAGTCTTACAAAATGAGCAAAATGGACTCATCACAAACATGCACTAAGGAAAATCCACATCTACAAGTCACTACTAAGTAAAAGACAAATCAACTATTAAAAGCAGTTGGATTTTTTAAAAAACCAATGACCATGGGGGCAGCTAGGTGGTGCAGTGGATAAAGCACTGGCCTTGGATTCAGGAGGACCCGAGTTCAAATCCAGCCTCAGACACTTGACACTAGCTGTGTGACCCTGGGCAAGTCACTTGACCCTAATTGCCCTGCCAAAAAAAAAAAGCAATGACCATAAAATAACTGACCATTTTATGGATGCCAATGAAGCTTCCTATCTAGAAGGGTTTTGAGACACTAGAAACTGTACCAAAGGAAATTATGTAATTTCCGTTGTTGGAGGTTTTCCTTCTCTGCAATATACAGAGAATGTCTAGGGATGAACAAAATAATCTCATGATGTTCTTTCCATTCCTAGATATCATAAGGTAAAGCCTGAATTTCACTCACCAGATTGGGACGATTCAGTCTTCTTTTTAGACCAGGTATAATAGTCCAAAAGCCCTCTGTAGGCCTGGATAAGCTTAATTAATTTTTCTTGGGAAGTAGACATTTCACCGTATCTCCAGCTCTCTGCCTGGTTTAGGTTCCTGTAAGCATCTTCGACCATTCCCTTGTGCAGAAGGTATAATGCATGTTGTAAGGAGATCTGCAACAGATAAAAAACACCCTGGGTCACGGGTTCCAAATAGAAGATTCAGAGACTAGGAGATAGAAAAGTGGCCTCAGAGCAGGCAAACATGGATGCAAGTACTACCTCTGACACATACTGACTGAAAGACCCTATCAAGTCACATAATCTCTTGGTGCTTCTAAGGCAACACTCAATTCCAAATTTTGCTTCAATAGTAGGAATCTCTTTACTGGGAATTCCCTACATTAAGGAAATCATAAGACTGGACCAAAATGAGACACAGGAACTATAGGAATATATAAAAAGAGGTTGAGACAGGGTCCCTGATGTCAAGAATCCTAAATCTAGTTGGAAGACAAGATTAATGTTCATGAAACAATGAAAGAACAATATGAGATATAAATTCACTACCTCAAGGATCTAGAATCTTTTTGATAAAGGCACTCAGTTCACTGTTCACTGACAGAGACTGTAACCATTTGTAACTTAGTAGATGATCTTTTAGTGCTTCTGGGGCAGAAAAATTAATCACCCTGCAGCCACCTTCGTGATGAACCTGTCCAAAAATAGCCAGGCTTCTCCATAGGACAAACACACAATCAGTCAACTACTGAGCCCATACTTAAAGCTTTTGCCTGACAGATCCTGTCAGAGTTTGCATTCTGCTGGTATAGCCTTTACAAATCTCCACCCTGGAGTGAGGGACCAGAGGAAGTCTTTACTGAAGGAAGGTACTAAGAGTAAGTGCTGAAATACAAGAAAGAGTCACTATGTGAGCTCAGTGCAAAGGTGAAATCCCCACAGAGCCAGAACCTGTGATGTGTGAGGAGATAGAGAGGGGAAGAGATGGCATCCCAGAAAGAGGGAAGAGCATATGTAATGCAAGGGCAATGAAGTACATCCCAAAGAAATAAAAGGAAGCAGGAAATTACTTATATGTAAAAAAAAAAAAATTAACAGCAGCTTTTTTTGCTGTAGCAAAGAACTGAAGATGAGGGAGGGAGTGCCTTTCAGTTAAAGAATAGCTCAAAAAATTATGGGATATGCATGGGATGGAATATTGTTAATATTATTGAGAACGACAAAAGGAACAGATTCAGAGAAACTTGGGAAGACAGATAAGCTGATACTGAGTGAAGTGAATAGAACCAGTTAAACAATTTATATAATATTACAACGACAACTACCCGGTAAAGAAAACCAACTTTGAAAAATTTAGGAAGTCTGATAAATGCAGGGAACCACAAGAACCAGAGAACTAAGATGATAAGATGTGCTTCCCCACTCTGAACGGAGAGGTAATGGACCAGAGGTACAGAATGACATAGCCATCATGTACATTTGTTTTGCTTGATTACACTTACTTGTTACAAAAGGGCTCAAATGAATTTAGTTCATTATCCCATAACCGCAACAATAGAACACACTCTCTTTGACACCCTTCTCTGGAAAACTGGGAAAAATTCAAACAAAGGAGTCTCAGTATTTTCCTTCTGAAAACACTCAAGGGCCAGAAAAAGTCAGAGAACATGAAAGGATAGTGTAGAGAACTAAAGAAACAGTGAGGCCGGTAGATGTTATAAAGCCAATCTTCTTGAAGCACCCTCTTGTTCATTTAGGGGTATCATTGTCCTTTCCTATCCCCTCCCATCAATTTTTCATCATCACTGGGATATCAATTCCCCACTGCCCAATTATCATCATGGTGCAGGGGCTAGAGTACCACACTTGAAAGTCAGAAAGACCTGGGTTCAAATTCTGTTCATCACATTTATTAGTTGGGTGACCCTAGCCAAGTCATTTAACCTCTGCTCTGAGAGCCTCAGTTTATTCATCTGTAAATGAGAGCATAGTACTAAATGGCTTCTCAGTTTCCTTCTAACTCTAAATCTATGATTCTACAAAGCAGGTCCTTCCTTACCTTTAAATAATTTTGGACACCGATATTTTTCATCCGGTCAGCAAAGGTACTGAAGGTTTCAATGTTGCTCTTGGGATGATGATATAAAATTGTACTGCCCAGTTTCCAAATGTTCTGTCATGTTAATGTAGTGTAAAGAGAAAAAGAATAAGAATCAAAATGTTAAATTCCTTCCTGTTTTGATTCCTACCTGAAAAAAAAAATTAAACCCCACTATTTACTTAATAAAAACTTTATAAAACATTAAACTACCAAAAAGCTAGGACCAGTAATCTCCTCTAAAGTGGATGGAGCATGTGGAAAATGAAAAATAAACGATATTTAAATTGGGGGGGAGGGGTTATCAGCAAAAGGTATCATAAAACTAATGGAAAAAATCTCTTCACTTAATTAAGCTTAATTTTATATTATTCCCTCACCACTAATATCTGGGATTAAGAGTTCTCCTTTCTGCTGGGCTTACTTCTTTTGCCCCCCCCACCCCTCCCACACACACTTTCCTTCTCTGATTTAACTACATAATGTTCACTTCAAGGAAGATTTAATTGAAATTTTGATTTAAATCACTAATCAGGAAAAAACATAGACTTGACCTACTCTGAGCTCCTTCCCAGGGCATGAATCCTCCCTATAACATTGGTGACAAGGTCATCCAGCCCCTCTGTGCTCACTGGGAACTCAGCGCATTATGGCAGTCCATTTTACTTTCTGAAAGTTATAATTAGGAAGATTTTTTTCCCTTATATTAAGCTAAAACTTGCTTAAATTTAAATAAATCTTGTATATTTAAATTCATTACCTTCTGTCCTGCCTTTGCACCCTAAGGATCATGGACCTTTCCCTCCCACTCACAGGAGAAACCTTCTTTATGTGCTGTTTTCTCCCCATTAGAATGTTAGCTCTGTAAGACCAGGACTCTCCTCATTTCCTATTTGTATCCCCAGCACTTATCACAGTAAGCGCTTAATCAATGTTCTTTTCTTTTCTTTCTCTCAAAAAAAAAAAAATCCAATCGAATCCGAAAGCATTTATAAACACCTGCTGTCTACAAGGAACTATCCTGGTGCTGGGGATGCAAAGACAAAAACAGTCCCTCTCCTCAAAGAGCTTACACTCTAGTGCAGGAATAGAAGATGTAAATAGATAAGAGTATGCATTAGGGATAGGAAGTATGAGGAAAGAGTGATCACTGGGATCCGGAAAGGCTTCCCCAGAGATGGCACATTAGCTGAACCTTAAAGGAGGGTAGAGGCAGACATGAGGAGGAAGAGCCTCCCAGCCAGAGATGACAGCTTGGCACACAGACAGGAAATGGAATGTCTCACCCAGGGGACACCTCTCTGGATGAAACAGAGAGAGCATGAGGGGAACGATATGCAATAATAAGCCTAGGAAGGTAAGCTGCAGCCAAAATATAGGGGCTTTCTTTGCCATACTTAAGAGTTTGGGGTCTTTGTTCTAGATGAGATAGGGAGTCAATTAAGTTTCCAGAGAAGGGGAGTGACATAGCCAGATTTGTATTTTTGGCAGTTATGTCGAGAATGGACTGGAGAAAAAAAAAAGAGGCTGGAAGCCAATTAGGAGACTGGTGCAATGGGCCAAGTAAGAAGGTCTGAGGGGCTGAACCAGGGTGGGGGCTACATGGGTGGAGAACAAGATTTGAGAGATGCTGTGGAGGTAAAATGGCTAAGATGTGACAACTGACTCGATGAAGGTGGGGGAGAGGAAAGAGTCAAGAAGGATCCCACCACATTTGCCAGATGTGTCCTTTTGTTTGGCATAGCCTAAATGCTCATTTTTCATAATTCTGAAGCTAATGTTTGCTTCAATTGTAGAAGGCAGAACCATAAAATCAAAGAATTTTAGAGCTAGGCCTTAGAGGTTTCCCAGCCCAAATGTTCTTTTGGAGAGATAGGGAAATGGCAACCCAATGAGGTAATTTGCTCAAAGTGACACGGATTCGTTTTGCAAATAAACAAATAACTGATTATCTATTTTATTAACAATTGCCAAAGGAAACAGAAACCTATGAAAAGTCAAATGAAGGGTAATCGTGATGATCACAAATTGTAAAACCGTACATTCAAACCACCCTTTTACTTTTTAAATTCCACTTCATCAAAAACACAGAAACTATAGAGAAGAAGCCTCCCCTCATTCATGCACATAACCTTCAACTGAAGCTGCTTCTATTTAAAATACTCTTTAAAATATAACAAAGACATCTTGACTAAAAATCTTGAGTCCTGAGAAAATTACTCCTCAGTGAAGGTGAGGATGAAGGAACTCCTCAGGATCCCTCTCATTCCCATCATTAGCTCACTTGCCTCCAGGGCCACCTGCCGTCTCTGGCTGTTGATGTCCTCCAGGGTCTGGAGATAACACTTCAGGAACTCGGAGGCTCGCTGCCATTGGTGCTTCAGCAGGGCTTCTTGTATGAAATTGAAACAAATACTTGTCGTCTGAGCAAAATTTGTCCCCTTATCGCCACAGTTCACTTTAAAAAATAAAGTTAAGCAGTCACCACAGAGCACAAGGAATAAGTAATTTTGCTAGTCAGTACAGCTACTCCCTGCCTACGACTGCCTTAACCAAGATTATGTCATAATAACATCATTAATACTTTAAGAACACCCCTCTCAGGTCTGGAAACACTGATGTGACATAATTCAGCTAGTGACCCATTTATAATATTGTGGTCTGGGGGCACAACCAGAGAATCAAAGAGTTAGACCTGGAATGATCTTGTCCTATCTCCCATCCCATTGTACAGATGAGGAAATTGAGCTTCACAGGAATGAAGTGACTTGTACAAAAATGACATAGATAATTCCCAAGGCTAGGACTAGAACTGGCTATCCTGGCCTCCAGTAAGTGCCTGGTCATTACACTGTGCTTTGGCCGACAATAATCTACTTGCTTCAAATGCTTCAGTTAATGTCACTAGGGAGGGTTATGTGCCTGCACACTATGTCAGTTACCTCAAGTTCTTGCCAAAGTTGGAGACTGAGGCCGTTTTACAGTCACAAAATCTCAGAATGGAAAGGAACCTCAGGGATTGTTCAACCCAATCCTGAAAAACATCCTCAACAACTGGTTACGCAGCTCTCTGCCTGAAACCCTCCAGAGAGAAGCACTCTACTGAGCCTGAGGCACTGCAGCACGCTGGACAGAACCCAAAAGTATGAAATCGAATAGGCAGAAATGTAGTCTTACATCTGGATTTTAAAAAATCTGTTTCACAAGTCCAGGATGGGAAGGCAGAACTGGTTAGCAATTTGTCCTAAAAACATCTGGGGATCTTAATGGACTCTAAGTTCGAAATGAATTAGCAGTATGATACGGCAGCCAGAAGTTTAATTTTTAGAACTATTAATAAAATAGTTAGAAATTTTAATTGGAAAAATTAATCGTTCTTCTGCACTGCGCCCTGGCCAGATGACATCAGGAATATTATGCTTAATTTTGGTTACCATGGTCTAAAAAAGATACTGGAAAGCTGGAGGGCAATCCAAAAGAGGATGAACAAGATCCATACCCTATAAAAAATTATTGATACTGGAGGTGTTTAAAATGGAGAAGAGAAGCCTGGGGGAACAGGCAGGCTGTTTCCAAGTATTTGAAGGACTCTGAGGTGGAAGAAGGGTCCGGCTTGTTCGGCTGGTCACCAGAGAACAGGTCCCTAATCTAGGGCTGTGGTCAAAAGAAGCCTCCTACCAATTGTGGAATGTGCTGCTTTGGAAGGGAGGGGCTTTCACCTCCTTAGATGTGTTAGGCTAGAAGTCCCTTTCTAAAGGATGTTCTACTCTGGGGATTCTTTTTTAGGTACCAGTTGAACTAGGAGAATGCCGAAGTCCCTTCCAATTCAAAAATTCTGTGATTCTGAAACTAAATTGTTTATATCCTTTGACCCTACAATCCTTTTACTGCACATGTGCCCCAAGGAAGTCAGAGATATGAACAAAGTTCCCATATATATCAATATATTTTACAAACATATTACAGATTGTGCTTTTTATGGTTGAGAAAAAAACTAGAAACAAAATAGGTTCCTACTAACTGGGGAAATCACTGAACAAATTGTGATAAATGAATGTAATAGAAAGATTATCACTATACCACAAATGACAAAGGTGAGGAATTCAGAGAAACATAGAAAGACTTACATGAATTGATGCAGATTTTTAAAATTAGAACTAGCAGAACAATATAAACAATGACTACAATAACATAAATAAAAACACTAAAAAGTATTTGAATTACGATTACTTGTAATAACTAATCTTGACCATAGAGAACAGACAATGAAACGTATTTCCCTGTTCTTAGGAGCATTTGCTGTTTGTCTGCTCTGTTTTACTTGCCTGGTTTTTTTTCATTATAAGGGAGGGTTCAAAAGTAAAAGACTGAATATCAGAAAATGACTGGGATGTAAAATAAGAAGTATCCAGAAAAATGTTAAAGACAAAGACTACTAGGGGCAGCTAGGTGGCGCAGTGGATAGAGCACCGCCCCTGGATTCAGGAGGACCTGAGTTCAAATCTGACCTCAGACACTTGACACTTACTAGCTGTGTGACCCTGGGCAAGTCACTTAACCCACATTGCCCTGTTAAAACAACAACAACAAAAACCAAAGACTACTGGGGTAACCACCCTGTTTTACTACTTTAGTGACTGAATTTCTATAGGAGAGACTCTATACTGTGCCTACAGAATTACCTACCAATTCTATCAAGAAAATAAGATTACACTGGCATGACCTGTTCTAAGTGAACCCATACTATATGCTAATAATGATCACTTATTTCCTTTCTAAGTATTCACAAATCATAAATTTATGGTAACTCTCTAAAATGCCTCTAGGTCAATGTGGATGCATATCAAATATATCCATCAGCCTGCTGTTCATAGAAGCCATCTTTTTCTCCTTTTTGAAAACTGGGACATTTGCAGATTTCCAGTCTTCAAGCAACTCTTTCATCCTCTATGAATCCACAGAGATTACTGACAAAATGTTGTTAATCTCATTGGCATCTTCTTTCAGTAACACAGAATGTTATTTGCCTGGAACAGGTGACAAGCTTAGTTACTGCAGCCAGGCATTCTCTTACAATCTCAACTATTAACCTACCTCCCCTTCCAGTCTGAAGATCATTATCCTTGAAGGAAAAGATAGAAGCAAAATAGTTGAGTCCTTCTGCTGTCTGTCATTTTTTAATATTCACACCATCTGTCCCAAGCAATAGGCCTATATACCTGCCTTGTTCAGCTTGCCCAACACATAACCTTGAAAAGTCTTCATTATTGCCCTTGATACATTTTGGGAGCGTCAGCTTTGTCTGAACTCTGGCATTTCTGACATCATTCTTTTAGAAATCTATGTCAACCTCCTTCCTTGAATTTTTCAGAGATGTCCTCTTAAATTCTGAGTTCAGAGCACTATACATTTAAATACATCTTTTTAGATGTGTCTTCCTTTTCTTCCACATCAGAATTTCTGAAGATTCTGGAGGTTTTATTGTCAGAATTTAATGCTGAGGTAATAATATCACATAACTTGAGAGCTACAGGGGACTTGCATAGTCATCTATTCTAACCTCCCATCCCAAAAACACTACTAAGACCTATCTGAAAAGTCATCATCTATCTTTCAGTGCTTCCCACTTCCCTTAAGCCATTTTTATTTTTAGAATCATGATTCTCTAGATTTTTGAAATCTGCTTTCCTAAAGCTTAGAGCATATTTCTAACGAGGTCCACCATTCCCTTCTTTATCTATCATGAACCCTGAAATGCATCACTTTCTTCCCATGTCACTTCCATATCTGCAACCAATTCTTCCTAGTTGGTCAGAATTAGGTCCAAAGTATCTATTCCCTTTGTTATTTCCCCTATTTTTGTAAGAGAATGAGCAATTTAATAGATTGCTTTTAGTGATTTTTCTAGAGAAGTGAAGTCTCCCACCACTGCTATACTTTTATTCTTTGTAGCTTTCATGATCTATATCAGGAAAGTGTCATCTATAGTCTCCACCTGGCCAGGTGATGTATAAGGCTATAATGACATCACCTGTGCTACTTTACTGCTTCTCCTACCAGTCAGTTCTTTGGACAAATCATACCTCTCACAGTGTGTCCTTAGTGTTATTTCTTGTTCTCACTCTCACCTCACATAGTCAATCAGTAGCCAGACTATGTCCATAACACCTATCATATCTGACTCATTCTCAGTAGCCCCGACCTTGGTTCAAGAACTTTTCACCTCCCTCCTGCACCACTATAAGAGCTTTATACTTGGTTTCCCACATCAAGTCTCTACTTCGTCAATCCCACCTGCACACAGCAGCTTAAATGATTTGTCCTTAAACACAGATCTCTCTCCTAAATGCCAATGGCTCCCTATTGCCTCTAGTATAGAAGCTTTTTGTTTTGTGTGTTGGAACCCTCTGGCAACCTGGTGAAATTTAAGAATTCCTTCTCAGAATGTTTTTAAATGCATAAAATAAAATATATAGGTTTACAAAAGAAACCAATTATGCTGAAATACAGCTATCAAAATATTAAAAAATAAAAAACCAAATTCACAGACCCCATATTAAGCACTTTTGCTCTAGGAAAAAATGTAAAATCCTTTGTTTGGTTTTTAAAGCCTCTCATGAAATGTTGCCAACTTTTTCCACTCTTATTATTTCCAATAGGCTGAGAATCTACTGTGTAGGACATAAAGAATAACTCCAAGTTTGAGTAGTTACCCATAGGCATTTCAGACATTTAATAATTTATCCTTTGCTATCTACTCTTAACAGAGTTGGCCAAATGGATGTCCTGACAATATTTCTCAAGAGAACTTTGAATTTATAAACAAAATGAAGTCATGTGAGTCTGTGTATAATTGGGTGGATTGACTTGGATACCATTCACAAGACTAATTCTTTTGGAAATTAACATAGAAAAACGTGACAAATTTAGCTTTTATTGTGGACTACTACTCTACTTTGTGGAAAAGGCACAAATGCAATTACTTTAATAAACTAAAAGCCAGAGTTAAGAGCATTTTCGATTTGTAATTATGGATGCAAAACCAAAGAATGAAATTTTTTTTTTAATTTATCTTCCTAGGATTTTTGTGAGTATGCATAACTCAACAGGTATATTTAGCATATAACACAACAATTCCATTTCAATTGTCTTGAGAATAGTAATTCCAGTTTGTCTAGCTTACATGTAAATAAGCCATAACACACATAGTCATGCTCTAGAACTTAGTTTCTTAAACTGTGGGTTGAATAACTGAATATGGGCGTCACAAAAAATTTGGCAACAGCAAAGGGTTATGTATACCTATTTTATATACCTATATACTTGGGGTCATGTAAAAATTTCTAGGGTGAAAACGGGTCTCTAGTAGAAAAAGTTTAAGAAGCCCTGCTCTACTTAATTGCTGTGTGACCCCGGGCAAGTCACTTAATGCTCACTGCCCTGCAAAAAAAAAAAAAAAAAAAGCAAGCCCTGCTCTAGAATGACAGAATGGCTTATACTATAACATTTTTTTTTTATCCCTTGTTCCTAATAGGCATCATTTCCTTTTTAAAAAATCATCTCGGGGCAGCTAGGTGGCGCAGTGGATAGAGCACCGGCCCTGGAGTCAGGAGTACCTGAGTTCAAATCCGGCCTCAGACACTTAACACTTACTAGCTGTGTGACTCTGGGCAAGTCACTTAACCCCAACTGCCTCACCCAAAAAAAAAAAATCATCTCTAAATGGATACCACTGTAATGATTGGAATGATGCCACCTACTGGAGACTTACTATAGGAAAGCTCTACCATGAGGAGAATGCCTCAGAGGGCAAGGCCATGTGGCTTTTCCTTGGCATCAGGAAGTGACGTTTGCTCATGGGTGCTGTCTATCAAGGCTACCAGCCAATCAACATGAGGAGCCTCCTATTTTCTGGGAGGAGACAGGAAGGAGGAAAGAGGGCCTGCGCGGAGAGCTCTGTCTCTTTTGGGTTCCTGACTTGATGGTGGTGGTGGCGGCTGAGGACTTCACAAGAAATTTGAGGAAAGATAGGAATGCCAGGCTGTTGGAATTCTGTTCTCAATCTTTCTCTTTCTATTTTTCAATAAACCCTTAAAAACCTAAACTCGTTTTATCAATGATTTTAGTCAGTTTCCCGCAAAACTGGGGGAACAGATTAGAATCCACATTTAGAATCTTAAATTACACACCACTAAGTTATATACTAAAATCTAGTATGCTATATAAACAAAATAAGTTAAAATCTAGTGGCAAAGGTGGACATGATTTTTAAGATCTCAAAGAACCATTGGATCTTAATGGGGAAGAGACCTTTAAAAGTCATCTGGTTGATTGCTCTGCAGAAGCTGACATCAGGAGTCCTTGGCTTTGTTCCATCTACCAGACACCAAACCTCATCACCTTTGTTCCACTGTCACCCCCAGCCCAGATATCTAGGGCCACAGCCAATCTCATTGTGTTCTTTGGCATTACCACTGATACCAAACCCCTGGGCAAAGTTACTTTTGAACACTAGACAGACAAGATTCCAAAGGCAACAGAAAATTTCTATGCTCTGGGCACAGAAAGAAGGGATTTGGTTATAAGAGATTTTGCTTTCAAAGAATTATTCCTAGGTTCATGTGCTAGGCTGGTGACTTCACACACACTAATGGTGCTTGGGGCAAGTCCCTCTTTTATAAGAACTTCGTCCTGAAACACACTGGTCCTGGCATCTTGTCCATGACAAATGGTGGGCCCAATATAAATGACCCCAAACACAAATGGCTCCCAGTTTTTCATCGGTCAGTACAGATGAAAACACTGATTGGTTGGATGGGAAGCATGTGGCTAAGTGAAAGAATGTATGAACATTGTGGAAGCCATGGAGTGCATCAGTTCCTAGGATGGCAAGACCTGCAAGATCACCGTTGCTGACTGTGGACAACTCTCATAAGTTATGAGGTTTGGGATTTTTTTTTTTGCTTTTGTCTTAACCACCAAACCATTCCTCTGTATCTGGGAAGAGTACCTTCAAACCCTAACCATTCTCACCATGCTACAGTTGTCTTTGGACTCCTTCCACAAGTCTGGCTAGACAACAGAGTTAAGTTTATGATTATGAAATAAAAACAACTACAAACCCCCCTCATTTTACAGATGAAGGAACAAAGAGATAAACGTATCTACCCAAGTTCACACTGACAGTATTTGGCAGAGTAAAGTCTAGAGTCTAAGTCTTTTACTTGACTCCCATTCCAAAATATATAAGCCAGAGTTAAGCATATATGCTATATAGAATATATATGTGTGTATATGTGTGTCATGTTTATATGTGTTTGTATATATATGTATGTATAATATATATCATATATGTGTGTGTATGTATGTGTATATATATGTATATATATATATGTGTGTGTGTATATATATATATATATATATATATATATATATATATATATATATATATATATATATATATATACACTCCCCTGCTGGGAGGGATATAGTGAGCTCTGGCCTGAAAAGAAACCATGTGACTTTAGCATCCGGAAGTGACCTTTTCTGGGGTTTTGAAGGTCAGTTCGGCATCAGGAAGTGATGTTTGCTCGTGGATCTTGTCAATCAGAGCTACCAGCCAATTAGCTTGGAGCTGTGTGTGTGTGTGGATGGCCCTGTTTCCAGTTTGACAGGAGGCTTCAGGGAGAAGCTGAGAAGGGAGCAAGGTCTTTGGGTTCCTGACCTCGGCTTGGCGGGTCTGATGCTGGGCTCTCTTAGAGCTGGCTAGATGAAGTTTGATTTTGACCTCTCTCTATATATATTAACTAACTTCTGATGCACTTTAATAAATACTTAAAAGTCTAAACTCTTGCTAAAGCTTCTAATTTAAGGCGAACACTCATTAGATTTTAGACATCATAGCTAGAATTTTAGGCCCTTACACTAGGCAAGCATACTTCCCTAGAGCCCTAAAAGGACATTAGGCCCACCTCAAGTGAAAGAACAAGATTTATAAGGAAATCGTCATATGGTAAACTCTTATTTATCTAGAACCCCAAACAATCAAGAAGCTCAAATTACTATATTTGTTTTTTACATTCTGTATATTATACCCACAGGTTAGCTCCACTTACCTGTACTCTGGATGTGCTGTGAGAGCCAAGGTAAATGAATATCTGGACCAGAGCCTATTGATGCTTCTACTCTATCATCTTCTTCCACAGATGTCATCCATTCTTCACTGAAAGAATCCATATCTACTCCAAATGAAGAAGAATATTTACAATCTCTGCAAATAAATTTATAGCTCTTCTATATCAAATTAAGAAAAGCATTTTTAAAAAATTAACATAGCACACTTCTTCTTAGCACCATCTTGTTGATTTCCACTGCTCCATAAGAGCCAAGTGGAGGAAGAAGCAAATGCATAGGCTGAAACACAAAAGAAGAAAGATGAGGCAGAGGTCCAAGTAATCAGACCATGCTGAACACTGAGAGCACAGGAGCAGAAATGGAATGACCCTTGGTGACATTCTCGGGAAGGCAGAAATCATCTGGAAACTTCATCTCCCTATGAAGCACTATGCTGCTAGCTCTACCATCTGACAAAGGACTCTCACCACCATTTGACACTTCCCTGACAAAAGAATATGCCACCTCTTAATGTAGATTCCACCTACCTACTTCTTGATTTTATGCCATGGGACTCTTATCATTCCGGACTGATTGTTCGTTGTGGCTTAGTGTAGCACACCTGTACAATAAATCCTCACAACTTTCTTGTTTGGGGAAAAAAAAAAATTAGCATAACATGGGGCAGCTAGGTGGCACAGTGGATAAAGCACAGGCACTGGAGTCAGGAGGACCTGAGTTCAAATTTGACCCCAGACATTTAACATTTACTAGCTGTGTGACCTTGGGCAAGTCACTTAACCCCAATTGCCTCACCAACCCCGCCCCCCAAATTAACATAGCATACACTTCAATGTGCCTGGAATATCCTTTAGTTTAAAACAAAATTGATGGGGGGCAGCTAGGTGGTGCAATGGATAGAGCACTGGCCCTGGATTCAGGAGTACCTGAGTTCAAATCTGGCCTCAGACACTTGACATTTACTAGCTGTGTGACCCTGGGCAAGTCACTTAACCCCCACTGCCCTGAAAAAAACAAAAAAAAAAGTGTGCTAAAACAAAATTGATGATGGACAGTTGCTTTGCTTCCAGTTCATTGCTACCACACACACAAAAATACTGCTACAGGCCTTTTTTTTTTTTACACCATAGTTAATAAGTTCCCTTGATTCTTTGACCCATATACTCTCCCTATTAGCACCTATATCTTCTAGCCAAATTGTTGGGGTAAGTCACATCTGTAAAAACTCATCCCCAAAAGAAGGATAACTAGCATTTCATAGGGTTGTTGTGAGGATATAATGAATGTGTGTAAAATGTTTGGCAAATTTTGTTTGAATATCAATTGGTGGTGATAGTCAATATATGACTGAAATGAAGTAAAGATGAATGTCATGGAAATTGCAAAAATTGATAAACTGAAAAGATAGCAAGATATCAGGGGGCATATATCAGTGGGTATTAACATGTATATTGACATCTCCAAGTATGAAATAAGTATGAAGGCAGAGGTAAGGGCAAAGAGGAAAACTGTGATCATACCTCACTACCATTATACTTTAAGAGTGAAACCACTTTCCCTAGGGAGCCTTAGAAAGCAATGCATATGCCTTTAACATTTACATCAAATATCAAATTCAGCAAGAGCCAAAAAAAAAAATGCCTGATAAAACTTTCTGGCATGCAGTCTCATTCTGATTTTCTCTCATAAAATGAGCAGCTTAATGACTATTTGTTAATAGCCTCTTCTCAACAGTCTTCTAAGTTGTCTATAAAAGAGAATTTTTTTTTAATTCTAAGTGCATGTCATGAGAGGTCATAGAAATGTTTCTTAATATTAAAGTTTGATTGTAGAATCTTCCCAAAAAACCCCAAAAAACTAAATTGAGTTGTCAACAGTAGTTGAAATGAACCAGAAGGTAACTTCCATATAAATCAATTCAAAAAACATTTATTAAGCACCTACACTATGCAAGCAGCTAGGTGGTACAACAGATAAAGTGTTGGGCTATCTTCCTGAGTTCAAATATGGCCTCAGACACTTGCTAGCTGTGTGACCCTGGGCAAGTCACTCAACCCTGTGTGCCTCATATTATATAATATGACATAATATAGGTTCATGGAATGTTAGAGCTTGATGAGGTTTTCAAAATCAATTCAACTTCCTCATTTTCAAAGGCTTAATCTCTAGGCACTTTAGTTTCTTTATTAAAAAGTGGTAAGTCATATTCTGTCAAAATAAGATAATACACTAAGAGCAACAGGGACTGGATCTGTCATTTCACTGATATGGGAACTCCTAAATGAGAAAACTCCCCCTACCAATGTTGTTACATCTTCTGTAACTCTAAAGCACCAAGTGGTTAAGTGACTTGACCAGGGTCACATAGCCAGTAAGTATCAGAAACTTGAACCGGGTCTTGGCCCAAGGATAGCTCTCACTACATCACAACTGACCCTTAGAAAGCATAGAACAAGTGCTGGACTTGGATATCTGTGTGAAGCTAAAAGATACAATACTTAGAGTACTGGACTTGGAAGTCAGGTAAACATGAGTTAGAATCTTAATGCAGCACCTACTTCCAGGGTTGATTGGAGTATCTCATGACATAGACTATGTAAAGCCTTTTGCAAAGCCCTAAATGGATCTTTATATACTAGCTTTTAAATCCCTACTTTAAAACTTACCCAGATAGCTGTGTCATTTAGAGCAAGTCACTTAAAAACACTCAGCGCCTCAACTTCTCTCGGGTTCTGGCATTTTCTCTGCCTAATCTATCCCTCCTCTTTCTCACTACTAACTTCCCTGGCTTCCTTTAATAGCCAATTAAAATGCCGCCTTCTACAAGAAGCCTTCCCCAACCCCTCTTAATTCCGGTGCTTTCCCTCGGTTCGTTATTTCCTATTTACCCTGTATATAGTCTGCTTTGTATATATCTGTTTGTATATTGTCTCCTCCGTTGGATTGCAGGCTTCCTTGAAGGCTGGAACTGCTTTTTGCCTGTTTTTGACCAGCGCTTAGTACAATGCTTGGCACATACTGTAGTAAGTACTTAATGGGAATGATGATAGTTGTACAACCAACCTCTCAAAGGGTTGTCATGGGGAAGGCATTTTATAAGCCTGCTGTAGATATCAATCAAACAATCATCACTTCAGGGCTATATAAATGTATGGCACGGTTTTCATAACGAGCTTGACAAAGTTTAAAACCACAATTACAGAAAGGTTTTGTTAACTGGGATGAGTCGGTAATTGATGAGGGCAGCGACCCACCGACCACCGCCCCCTCCTCAGCTTAAACTCACGAGGCTGAGGGTCCTAGGTCACCACCTTCCTCTCTATCCTCCCTACCTTCCCTTCCCAGTTACGCGGTAGCCATGGCAACTAAACCTCGCCTCACTGGACGTAAGGAAGGGGAAGAAAAGAAGAAAGGAAGGAGGGCCATAGTGACAAGCCATTAACAAAAAATAAATAAATAAACACACCCAGACGGAAGAGGTCATCCGAGATGAGGCTCAGTGACGGTTTGCACCTCTTGAATTTGTGAATTCTCACTCCCGACACTTACCCGGCGCTCCGGTCTGAGTTAGCACCACCTCTTCTTAGGACCCAGCGGAATCCCTGCGGAAGTTCAACCAGCCCGGTAGCAAGGAGTGAGACCCACGCGGCGCACGATTCTACAGCGCGTGAGCACTACCCGTGTGTCGCCTTAGAGAGCTTACGTCACTTCCTTTGACCCCGCCTTTTCGTCGCTTCTGGCCACCCTGCTTCCGGTCTCTGGGGCCTTCGCATTCTGTTACGGCCGTTTACTTTTATCGGTGCTGCTGACACTAGGATCCCGCATTCCGGAACGGGCTTTCCCCTCCTCATGCTTTCGGATCCGGAGGATGAGGGGGTTTTCTCCGTCAAACAAGGAGAGTGAAACACGAGTTCTTGGCAGCCGAATAACCCCTGGCCTCTGGCTCTTGGGGAACCCTTGGCTGCGGCTTTGCGCGCAGCCGTTATTGATGCCAAGAAGAAGCATGAGGACCAACTGTTAAGAGCAGTGGTGCCAGAAAAGCTCACGCCAATCTACGTCGGTCCAAACGGCCCACTTATTTTGGCCCGAAAAAGAATAAACCGAGAGGCGAAAATCATTATTAAGGGGTCTAAGTGTATCTAGTTACGAACATGCCCGTGTAAATCTATTCGTAATGCATGCTTCTCCTTTGTCTTTAACTTTAAAAGGGGATTCTCACTTTGAGTGTTGGCTGGAAACGGGCCGTCCCCTGGTTACAAAGACGTGACCTTGAGCAGCAAGCACACCTGGGAAGGAGCCAAGCAGAGGGAAAGCACTTGTCCCCTGTCTTAGGTTTCAAGCCTCCTGCGTCCAGAGACATGCCTGATCTGAAATAGGGTACAGCCCAAGGAAGATTTAGTGGTTTTTCAAATGGAGGAGAAATGAAGACTATTCTGCTTCGACTCACGAAGCAGAATGAGGCTCAACAGCTGTCCGAGAAGGGCAGACCACTTCGATGTGAGGAAACATTCAGAATCTAGAGGGCAAGGGGCAGCTAGGTGGCACAGTGGATAAAGCACTGGCCTTGGATTCAGGCGTACCTGGGTTCAAATCCGGCCTCAGACACTTGACACTTACTAGCTGTGTGACCCTGGGCAGGTCACTTAACCGCCATTGCCCTGCAAAAAAAAACAAAAACAAAAAAAACCCCAAAACAGAATCTAGAGGGCTTTTGAAGTAGATGAGACAGACATCTCAGAAGATAGAGAGTGTACCTCATCGGAGGTCTTCAACAAGATGCCACTTATTTATAAGGGATGTTTTAGAAAGTATAGTGTATGGAAAATGCCCTGAATTTGGTAGCTTAGGACCTGGGTTTGAATCCTGGATCTGCTACATACTCCCTGTGTGACCTGGAGCAGGTCCTTTAATCTCAGGGCCTCATCTCTAAAGTAGAAATTTGTGTAGATGACCTCTCAAGTTCTTAACAGCTTTAAATGTAAGATCCTAAGGGACTCTTGTTCATGTGTTGGTTGGACTATATGATCTCTGAGGTCCCTTCCAACTCTGAGGCTGACTTGAGAGTTTCTGAAGGCAACCTACTTGGGAAAACCAACCCCCTTCAGGCCATACTGGGAGAATGGATCCAGGGATTCATCACCCCATTACATTAATGCGGGTATGGAAAAAGTAGAGGTAGAAAAGTGCCTGAGCTTGGTAAGGAAACTTTACAGAACTGCAGGCATCACATGTATAACATCAAATTGCTTGCCTTCTCATGAGGAGGGGAGGAGAGGGAGAAAGAGAATCTGGAACTCAAAAAAAATTTTAATGTTTAAATACATATATATATATATATATACACATATACATATACACACAAGTATATGTATATACATACACATGTATTGGGGGAAAATACTAAATTTTTTTAAAGCTGCAGGCATCACCTGAGGATTTGGCTGATAAAACCTTGGGATGAAATAATTCGTTTATAAAAGAATTTAATTCAACACATTGATGGCTGCTATGTACAAAGTACTTTTCTAAGCCACAAAAATATAAAAACAAAGTACATGGAGCAGCTAGGTGGCGAAGTGGATAGAACACCAGCCCTGGATCCAGGAGGACCTGAGTTCAAATCCAGCCTCAGACACTTAACACTTACTAGCTGTGTGACCCTGGGCAAGTCATTTAACCTCAATTGCTTCACTAAAAACAAAGTACATTCATATGATCATAGAATTTTGACTGAAAAGGGCTTCTAGAACTCATCTGGTCTAACCATACAATTTTACACATAAGAAACTGAGGGCTTAAAAGTAAAGTGACGTGTAAAGTGACGCTTAAAGTGACTATTATGTAATTTAGAGGTACAATGAATCTTTGAAATAACTTTATGGAGGGGCCCAGAAAGGTTGAATAATTTATCCAAAGTCAACATTGGTAATAAGTAGGAAAGTCTACCCTTAACTTCCAACTTAGAGTCCAGTCTTGGAAAATGAGGTGAGCTACCTCCAGACTATGGATAACCCCTAGACTTAAGTTTTTCATTCCATCTTTCCCATATCTGAGAATTTGATCCATTATGGATCATTCACTCATCTTTAGTTATAATCTATCTGTAAACATGCTTAAGTCTCCCTTCTACTAAAAAAATTTTTTGTCATTGATTCTGTTATCCCTTCAAATTATCTCATATCTCCCCCTTCAGTATTCAACTTCTAGAAAGCCTAAACTTACTGCTTCTGTTTTATCATCATTCACATCAGACCCCTGCAGTCAAGTTTCCATCTCTATCAGTGATAACCCCTGCCTTCTCCCTTGACCTCTGTAACAGCTCTCTCCTGGTTTCCCTACTTATCTATTTTTTTTTTAGTGAGGCAATTGGGGTTAAGTGACTTGCCCAGGGTCACACAGCTAGTAAGTGTTAAGTGTCTGAGGTGGGATTTGAACTCAGGTCCTCCTGACTCCAGGTCGGGTGCTCTATCCACTTCACCACCTAGCTGCCCCCCCTTATCTAATTCTTAATGGTCTCCTTTGGCCACAACAATGGTCAACAGAAACTATTGTGAATTAGTATGGGGAAAAGTTCATCAATAAACCTATTTGAGTACCCACTATGAGTCAGGCACTGTGTTAAGTGCTGGTATATGAAAACACATAGAAATATATACAAAGTAAATACAAGGTAATATTGGGAGCAGAGGAGGTACTAGCAGGTAGAGAGATACACAAAAACAGTTCAGAAGAGAATACAAATGTCAATTTTGTTACTATCATGTTAAATTTGATATGCATTTTTAAAAAAACTTTATCAAATTTACATACATGGATAGAGCATTTAGTAAATGCTTACTACTTGTCAAGCTTTCAACACAAAAATAAGACAGTGCTTACTCTCAAGGAACTCATATTCTGTTATGGGAAAACAAAATATAAAGCAGCCAGTATGGAAGTGGAACAGACCAGAGAGTGAGCAAGAAGGAAATAAGCATTTATAAAGAGCCTACCAGAGGTTAAGGAACTTGCCCCAGTGTCACACAGCTAGTAAATAAATGTCAGACTGGATTTGAACTCTGGTCTTCCAGATTCCAAACCCAACAGATTATTCCCCATGAGATTGTGAGCCCCTTGAGGACAAAGACTGTCCTTTGCCTCTTTTTGTATCCTCAGTACTTAGCACAATGCCTGGTACTTAGCAGGCACTTAATAAATGTTTATTGATTGATTGATAGCTCTTAATCCACCTCACCGAGTAGCTGTAGAGTGAACAATGTGCCTGACCCTCATATGACAGTTCCAGGCAAAGTGCAATGATCCACCTTGTATTAGACTTCCAGTCCCTAGGGAGGGGTAGCCAGTTTGGAGGTTGTGTACATGTATATGGTAGTGGAGCAGGCCAGAGAGTTTCATATACAATCATATAATACTGTTTCATATACAATCACTTTTATTCTTGTGGTACATTAAAATGTTTTGATTATTAAGTTCAAAATTAAAATATTTTCTTTTTATCTAAGAGTAAGTTAGATAAATCAGTAGAGAATTGGATTTAAATACAACTGAGTCAAGACAGAGCATCATATTTTTGGTTAGAATAAAGCTTCAAATCCTAACTTTGCCATAACTACCTTTGTAATCTTAGAAAAAAACATTTCACTCACCTTTATCTCAATTTCCAGATCCATAAAATGAAGATAATAATCTGCATAATGATTTAATGATCATCATTATGAGTATCAAATGTAATAATGTGTTGCTATATAAGTATTATTTGATAAATATCAGATCCACCCTTCCTAGGTCTTTTCTGACTTCAAATACAGCAATTTTTCTATTGAGTCACCATATTTTCTTTTTCTTTTCCTTCAAGGCCAAGATTAGGTACTACCTACTTCATGATGAAAATTTCCCTTATGCTGCCTAGTGATAAGATTACTCCCCTCCCCACAGATTTTCTGAATTTGTCTTGATCTCTTCCTTTGCCCCTTTCACATTCTACCTTGTATCTGCCTACATGAGGTATCCTCCTTATTGAATGGCAAACTTCTTGGGCCTGTGATGCTTTTCATATTTGTATTCTGTGTCTACTCAGTTCAGTGTATTATATGTAGTAGGCACATGATTGCTTGTTGAGACTTGTAGAACAGGTTGGAGGTGGAGCAATGAACGATTGCCCCTGCTACCTCCAAGGAAGAGGACATGAGATCAAAGAACATGGGATTTTAGCATTGGGAGGATCCTTAGAAAATTTTCTAGGTCAGTACCTTCATTTTACAAATGAGGAAACGGATATAGGGAATTAAATCAAATTTATAAGAATCCAAGTCATTCCCCAATTGAGAAATGGTCAAAGGATATGAACAGGCAGTTTTCTGATGAAGAAACCAAAACTATCTATTCCCATATGAAAAAATGCTCTAAATCTCTAATGATTAGAGAGATGCAAATTAAAACAACTCTGAGGTACCACCTGACACCTATCAGATTGGCTAAAATGACAAAAAAGGAAGATAATAAATGTTGGAGAGGCTGTGGGAAAATTGGAACACTAATGCATTGTTGGTGGAGCTGTGAGCTGATCCAACCATTCTGGAGAGCAATTTGGAATTATGCCCAAAGGGCGATAAAGCTGTGCATACCCTTTGACCCAGCAATCCCACTTTTAGGTCTTTTGCCCAAAGAAATCATGGAAGGGGGAAAGGGACCCACATGTACAAAAATATTTATAGCTGCTCTTTACGTGGTAGCAAGGAATTGGAAGTTGAGGGGGTGCCCATCAATTGGGGAATGGCTGGACAAGTTGTGGTATATGAATACAATGGAATACTATTGTGCTGTAAGAAATGATGGGCAGGAAGAGTTCAGAGAAACCTGGAGGGTCTTACGTGAGCTGATGATGAGTGAGATGAGCAGAACCAGAAGAACATTGTACACAGTATCATCAACATTGAGTGTTGACCTACTGTGATGGACTATATTCTTCTCACCAATGCAATGGTACAGAAGAGTTCCAGGGAACTCATGATAGAAGAGGATCTCCAAATCCAAGAAAAAAAAAAGAAAGAACGAACTGTGGAGTATAGATGCTGATTGAACCATATTATTTCTTTTGTTTTGGGTGCTGTTGTTGTTTTTTTCTATTTTGAGGTTTTGCATCACTGCTCTGATTCTTTCTCTTGTAACAGGATTAATGCAGAAATAGGATTAATGTTATTATGTGTATATATATATGTGTGTGTATATATATATATATATATCTATATGTATATGTATAGAGATATATAGATATAACCTATATCAGATTACCTGCTGTCTAGGGGAGGGGGGAGGGAGGGGAGAGAGGGAGAAAAATCTGAAATTGCAAAGCATGTATAAACAAAAGTTGAGAACTATCTTTACATGTAACGGAAAAAATAAAATACCTCATACATTAAAAAAAAAAAAATGAGGAAACGGATTTCTATGTCCCAGAGTTGTGAGGGCAGGTAGGTAGCACAGTGGATAAAGCACCGACCCTGAATTCAGGAGGACCTGAGTTCAAATCCAGCCTCAGACACTTGACACTTACTGGCTATGTGACCCTGGCCAAGTCACTTAACCTTCATTGCCCCACAAAACAAACAAACAAAAAAACCCCAACATTGTTGCATTACTCTTACAATCCTTTAATTGGGCTTTAATAAAAAATAAAACAAAAGATTTTAATAAAAGCTTTAATAGAGCATCACTACACCTTTGAATAGGCAGTAAATAGAATTTATTTCTATTTTGTTGATGGATAACATCAAAGACACAAAGAAAGATGATTCTCCCAAAGAGAAACAACAGATGAGTAGAGGTTAAAGATGGAAGTTAAACTCGAGTCTTCAGATTTCTGGTTTCCAGTTACTGTTAGAATTCTAAGTTTTATACAATGTTATTCATTCATTGGTTGAGCATTTCTTAAGGGCCTACTCCCTGCCAGGTACTGGGCAAGGTGAGGGAGATACAAAGACAAAATCATTCCCTAATATCGAGGAATTTCTATTCTACTACGGGGAACTCTTAGTTATGTAAACTCCTTGATGACAGGACACACAAAGATATAAGCCTGTTCTTGACATGTTAATCGTGTTAGCCAGAATTGGCTTTTTTCCCTTCCCTTTCTGGTATCGCAGCACCTGAATATAGCCAAAGTGAGGGATGGGAAGTCTAGTACCTTTTTTAGTCCGAAACTGAAGGTGACATTGTACATGCAGTCTTGAGGAACATCCTCCATTTTGATCCTAGGATGGTTCTGTGATTTGATCTCTGTGGCTGCTCCCTTAATATAATCAATCCAGCCCTTTTCATTCTGTTTGCGTTTATCCTTGTTTACATTGCAATGGGGATCTGGTCCATGTGCAGATGCCCATCAACTTGCTCGGATGAAGTCTCTCCACATGGAGGGTCCTGAAGACGTGGCCTGGGACAGTGGTATTGATGTGTAAGGGAAGTGTGTGGAGGAACTGGGAAACATTCACAGACACTGTTGCAGGTTAATGTGAACTAACCATGTGGTTAAGTGGAGACTCTAATTGCCTTTGAAGTATTCAAAAAGGTCTGCGTTTAGCTGTTCCAAAGTGTCAGAGTAAGGGACAGCTAGGTGGCACAGTGGATAGAGCACTGGCCCTGGAGTTAGAAGTACCTGAGTTCAAATCCGGCCTCAGACACTTAACAAATACTAGCTGTGTGACCCTGGGCAAGTCACTTAACCCCAATTGCCTCACTAAAAAAAAAAAAAAAACAAGTTTATATAAACATGGAAAGAATTGACAGAGTGAGCATCACTTGAACTCATTTCCATCTAAATTGTTCAAAATAGGGTATAATACATACAAATACACACACAAAGAGTATGGTGTGTAAATGCATTCAGCTGAACAGGAATGCAGATAAGAACAAGAAGAGGAAAAGAGGAATATGATAGGAGCAGAAAATTCTCAAGATTAAAAAAAAACTTCAAGCTATCTATAGCCATATGAAAAAAAATGATCCAAATCACTTGAGGAATCCAAATAAAAATAATTCAGGTTTGATCTCACACCCATCAGATTGGCAAAGATGATAAATATAAATGTTGAAGGGGCTGTGTGAAAACAGGTACATCGATACATTGTTGGTAAACCTGTGGATGGATACAACCAACCATTCTGGAAGCAATTTAGAATTATCTACAAAAAGTTATTAAGCAGTACATGCCCTTTGACCCAGATATAACACTGCTAGTCCTATACCCAAAAGAGATTTTAAAAGGAGGAAAAGGACCCATACATACAAAAATATATCAACTGGAAATCAAGAAGATGCATATCATTTGGGGAATAGCTGAGTAAATTGCTGCATATGAATATAATGAAATACCACTGTGTTGTAAGACATGAAGAAATAGATTATTTCAAAGAGACATGGGAAAACTATGAACTGATACAGAGTGAAACAAATAGATACAGAACATTTTATACTATAACATCAAAACTATTTAAATGACCAATTTTGAATACTTCTATATACACTGATCAAGAATCAATTGAGCAAAAATCAAGAAAACAATTTATACAATAACAGTAACACTGAAAAGCATACTCTTTGAAAGCTATAAGATCTATGATATTATAGTGATCACCCATACCAGGAGAACAATTACACGGTTAAAACAATATTGTAAAGATAATATGCTGTAAAAGATTAGTAACTGATCAACACAATGACCCACCACTTGAGAGGAAACATTATTCACCTCCAGATGGCAAGCTGGTAGATTCAGAATACAGAGTGAAGCATGTTTTTCCCTCTTTCTTTTGCTTTTTTGGGGAACATGGCTGATATGAAAATTCCTTTTGCATCAGGATTTGCCACATTTCTAAAAGTCCATCAACTCCTTGTGAACACTTAGGCTAATAAAATAAGAACAATAGAACAGGTTTTATTTAAACTAATATCTAGGGGCAGCTAGGTGTCGCAGTGGATAGAGCACTGGCCCTGGAGTCAGGAGTACCTGAGTTCAAATCCGGCCTCAGACACTTAACACTTACTAGCTGTGTGACCCTGGGGCAAGTCACTTAAGCCCAATTGCCTCACTTAAAAAAAAAAAAACCACTAATATCTAATTCGAGGGACTTGCACCAGAAGTCCATATATAGTCAAAACATCTTCTTTTCTCTCCACCTTCTCCAAGGACCTATAAAGCATTATTCTGGGTAATTCCCTACATCCCCACAGTAGAAGAACTTAGAATTGTTAAGGAGTCAAGCAATGCTTCCCTTCTGATGATTGTCACAGTCCATATGACTTATAATACCAGTTGTGGTGGAAGGAAGGAAATAGGCATGTATTACTACATGCCAGGCACTGTGCTAAGTCAAATATTATATCAATTGATTCTCCCAACAATCCTGGGAAATAAATGTGTAACCCTGGACTAGTTTAGGCAGGCCCAATTTGTATAGTATTGACCAGGCTGCATCTTCTACAATGTTAAGTGGAGAAGCCTCTTTAAATTGGCTGCCTGCATCTTTAAAACTGGTGAGACTGAGCCAGCCATTCTTTTTTCAGGTGCTATTATTTTCCTTAATTTACAGTTGAGGAAATGGATGCTGACAAATGCTGAGTGACTTGCCCAGGATCACACAGTTCATGCCAAGGCTGGATTTGAACTCTATCTACTGTGCCACCTAGCTACCTCTGTGTAGGAGTTTCAGTTATGCAGATACTTCTTCCCCTTTACATTTCTATTTGGCAATAACTTCTCTTCCAAATCCCATCTGATGACAGTTCCTTGATCCACATTATTACCAGTAAAGGTGTGCATATCCACATAGCCTATGTAGGAAATCATATGTTCCTCTAGGGACATAAACTGTTGTTAGAAACATGGGAAGAAGGAAGCGGCCAGTTCTAGAGAAAAATACTGAAGGAGAAGAGCCATTGTCAGACTGAGATGCAGAAGGAAAGAAAGATCAGCACTGTAGCAAGTCACAGTGTGGGAAAGCAACCCAGACTCATCCATTTGCTGGTACTTGTAGTCTTTTTAACAGCAGACTTACTGAAAATGTACGTCCCAAGGGAAGTGAAATCTACCATAGAGGCGGGATGCTTCATTCTTTAGGTCCCCTGAGTTCATTCTTCTTGTGGTAGTCCTACCCAAGGGAATGCCATAAGACCAGAGGTTTTCAGAGCCCCCCATGATGGAATTTGGCTTGCGCTAGCCTGGAGCTGAGGCTCTGAGCCATAGGCTATAATAAATAACATTTTGCTCTATCCTGGCAATAGTACAGTCCGATAACTCAATCAAGTATTTGTTAAGTATGTGCTATATGAACTTGGCTAAGTTATTTCACCTCTTTGGGTCTTGGTTTTCTCAGATATAAACTGAAGGAGTGGGACTAGATGGCTTCTAAAGTCCCTTACAGCATTAAATTATTGTTTTATGATCCCATGAAAGCCTGTGCTAAATATTTACCTCTTCCTTAACTCACAAAGGCATTTAATGTTCCATAAATACTTTCTGGTCCCTTAGATAAGGAGGATTTTATTTTATTTACCATGGAGTTGGTAGGGAAAAAGTACCATTACTTAATACTTGCTGTCTTTCAATCTTTTGAAGGGCTTTCTTCCTGCCAGGTATTAGGATTTAAAAGATGAGTGATGTAATCAATGCCAGCCCTTCTAACACCAACACGAATAACACCTCCTTTATAAATTAGTATATCATTTTTAGGATTTGTCCAAAACACCAAAATCATCACTTGGTGGCTAAGCTTCTATTTATGGGTCTCCCTGAGTTTAGCTAAATAGGGTCTTGGATGGGAGACTGTATCTGTCAGTGAGACCATACTTGAAGCCTTGGCAACCTAATGAGATAGACCAGAGCTTTCACTACATGGTATGGTCTTTGATAATCCAGAATCACCTCCACATCATTATTAGGAAACATTTTAGCAGAGGAATACTAGGGGATTCAATTTAAAATACATACACATACATACAACATAAATAACTCAAGTGTTTAAGAAGGACTCCGGTCTATAGAAACTTACAAACTTCTGATATTGGTATTAGAAGCATTATTTTCCCCATTTTGTATCTCCATCATTTTGGGGGGGGGGGCAAGGCAATGAGGGTTAAATGACTTGCCCAGGGTCACACAGCTAGCAAGTGTCAAGTGTCTGAGGCTAGTTTTGAACTCAGGTCCTCCTGAATCCAGGGTCGGTGCTTTATCCACTTCGCCACCTAGCTGGCCCACATCTCCATCATTTTGAAGATGAAGACAATGAGATTTAGAAATTGAGTTCCCCCAAGCTCCCTCATACTTAACTTCTGCACTACCTATTTCTGTCAAGGGCAGTACCACCCTTCTTGTCATCCCAGTTTACAAACCCAATGTTATTCTTTTTTTTTGGCGGGGCAATGAGGGTTAAGTGACTTGCCCAGGGTCACACAGCTAGTAAGTGTCAAGTGTCTGAGGCTGGATTTGAACTCAGGTCCTCCTGAATCCAGGGCCGGCACTTTATCCACTGTGCCACCTAGCTGCCCCCCCCAATGTTATTCTAAACTCCTCCCTTGTCCTCACCTTACATATGAAATTGCCAAATCTTACCATTTCTACTCTATAATATCTGTTGTATCCAATCCCAATTCATACAACCACCACATTAGTTCAAGTTGTCATCACCTTTTGCTCATGTTTTTTTCTAAAATAAGCTACTATTACTATAGATATCAGTTTTGGTGGTGAGTATATTATTAATTTATTTAACATTATATATAAGTAAAGGATTAACTGAGTGTCTCCCTAATGTCTCATGGTCTCAAGCCGTCAGATCTACACTGTCCTAAGCGGGAGAGTCCAGAGCCAAGAGCAGGAGCCAAGAGAGAGCTCCTGGCCTTTTCCAAGAGTTTTTATCCTCTTTTGATAGAGAGGATCAAAGCTAATTGGTTAGCATCATTCAATTCCATTGGTTGACATGACTTGATCTAGATTAAAATGAACTCTACAGACAACATCTGGGGCAGCTAGGGTGGCACAGTGGGATAGAGCACTGGCCCTGGAATCAGGAGGACCTGAGTTCAAATCCGACCTCAGACACTTAACACTTACTAGCTGTGTGACCCTGGGCAAGTCACTTAACCCCAATTGTCTCACCAAAACAAAACAAACAAACAAAAACAGATAACATCCGGAGAAGAAATATAAAAGACCCTCACTGAAGGTTCTCAAGGCAAAGTCCATTATCTAGGTGTGGTCTGATCAGTTCTTCACTGAGCTGACAAAAGAATCAATGTCCATTTCTTTTGTTCCCTTGAGTTTGTCCCAGACAAGATCGGAACTTTCTGGAATGGGGGGAGAAAAGACCAAGAAGCTAATCTCTGGGGCCCCCCAAGAAATCATTAATAATTTATTTTCTCACACTGATTATAGCAAAAGGCATCCTGACTCATCTCTCCATTTTCCAGTCCATCCACCACACATCTACCAAAGTGATTTCTTTAAGTGCAGGTCTAACCAAATTACTGTAGCCAATAAACCCTAGTGTCTTCCTACTATTTCTAGGATAAAATATAAATTCCTCTGTTTGGCTTTTTAAAGCCCTTCACAGCCTGGCCCCAAATTACTTTTCCAGACTCATTACTCCAGCTTCCCTCACTCTATGCTCATCTAACCAAACTGGCCTTCTGCTATTCTTCATACCATGACACTCCATTTCCCATTTCCATTGCCTTTGCTTTGGCCATCTCTACTTCTAGACATGTACTTCCTCCATAACTCTGGCCTCATAGAATCCTTACTTTCCTTTAAAGAATCATCTCATTGTAGGGGCAGCTAGGTGGGGGTGCAGTGGATAAGCACAAGCCCTGGATTCAGGCAGTACCTGAGTTCAAATCCGGCCTCAGACACTTGACACTTACTAGCTTGTAACCTGGGGTAAGTCACGTAACCCCAACTGCCTTACCCCCTCAAAAAAAAAAAAAAAGAATTGTCTTGTCTCACTTCCACATGAAGCCTTTTCTAATTTCTCCCAATTACAAGGGCTCCCTAAACTACTTTGTATTTATCTTGCATATACTTGTATATGTACATGTATGAAATATCTAATTTCCCTCAATAACAATATTAGCTCCTTGAGAACAGAGACTGTTTTGTCTTTGTCTTTGTATCTCCAATGGCTAGCACAGTGACTGGCATGTTGTAGGTATTTAATAAATAAATATTTGTTGATTTTTGATCACTCGATCGCCTGTAGTTATACAGGTTGTAAATGTTAGAGATAGGATTTAAAGCCTGGTGTCTCTTGCCTCCAAGACCAACACGTATATTCTGAATAACTCTATTAAGCAGAACATTGAATGGAGCCTTGTGGGGTCTGATTTTCATTTCCAAGCAAGAAAGCAAAGTCCAATGAACGTCTAGTAAGTACAGGGCTGGGGCAGGTACTTGATTTTTAAAAAACATATAGTATTCCAAGGTCCTTTCTAACCACTTATGAATGTTTAAAATTTTTTTTAATGAGCTGGATTCTGTGAGTCAAGCTCCCACTGAAACACATACATGCTACTAATTTTAATTTAAAATGACCCCATAACTAAGTGAGGGGGGAAAAGGTGGCAAATATACCTTAGCAGTTCTACATTTTAGGAAATACCTTTCCTTCCCAGATATCTAATATCTTTAGCAGTTAAGTTTGAATGTGGGAGAGTGAAATAATAGGGTTGTCTTTGATAGGAAAAGGGAAGTTAGGAAGTATGGAGTTCAGAGGACAGAAATGAGTTCAGTTTTGGAATTGGGCAGTCTGAAGGATATCCAGGACTTCCAGTTGAAAGGTCCAATAGGCAGTTGGTGAGGCAAAGAACTGAAGCTCTGGGGAGAAACTAGAGATGATATATAGATCTGTGAGTCATCTGCATAGAAAGTATTAAGCCCAAGGGAGCTGAGGAAGTCACTAAAACAGGTAATTATAGAGAGAAAAAAGTACTTGGACAGAACCTTGAGAAATACTCATAGGTAGAAGATGTGATATGAATGATAAGCCAACAAAGAAGACTAAAGGAGAGGTAATACAATTAAGAGAGGGTAGAGGGTCATAAAATCCAGTGAAGAAAGGGGACAACAGTGTCAAGTGCAGTAGAGAGGTAATTAAGGATTATGATTGAAAAAAAAAAAAAACATGAGATTTGGCAATGAAGATACCAGTCAGGTTACTGATAACTCCAAAGAGAGCAGTTTCCTCTGGAATAATGAGGTTTGGAAGCAGATTGCAAAGGATCAAAGAATAAGAGAAGTGGACACAATGAGTCTAGACAGCTTTTTCAAGGAATTTGTTTGAAAGATGGAGGGGAGACCTGTTGAGGGGTTGGCCCTGTGAAATGATAATTATGAAATTAATGAAATGGGGGCAGGCACTCAGTCCTTTGGATAGTCACTAGGAAAGACTATGACTGGCAGCAGGAAATGGTGGCAGTAATTCAACTTTAATTAGGCAGAGGGGTACAGAGAAAAGTGACAAAAGGGATACAGAGGCAGATGGCATGGGAATAGTGGGTAGAATGGTGAAGGAAGGAAGGCAACATAGAGAAAAGGATGAAGTGGGAGGAGAGCCAGAGCATATCACTCATATGGACTAAATGATTCTTGTAATCTTTCTTCAAATGAAAATCAGGAAAATAATAGTATTCATCTTTAACTGTTTACTATTCTTAAACATATTTGAGAAGAAGAAAGGTAATACTAAATGTAACAAGGCTATATAGTTGATATCCTTCTAAATTTTAGCAGTCACTAAGGAACACAGACAGACACCAGGGAATACATAAAAGATTTCCATCTCTGAAAAAGAAATTGCTTTAGGATCCTTAAAAATGACAATCTTTGGAATTATATTTTGCATATATTCCATATGAACTAACAGCTGGTTGCACACCACCTTCCTTTTTCCCGTTATACTGGAGATAATAAGAAGAGCATTCAATTAGTCAAGGCCAGTAGTTTCTTCTCGTGACTAGGGCAGAGAACTATCTAATGTAATATCTTTCCTTAGAGGGGATTGTGCATTTTTATGCTGCATTTTTTAATCCACTATTCCCTCTTTTTTCTATATACATACATCCTTTTTTAACATCTTGCTTTCTTCCTCTCTTTAATTCTAATTATTGCCCAGTTACTTCCAAAAAACAAACAAAAACCCCTCTCCCCTTTTTGTTCTCTTCATTTGATTTGTAATCCTATCATACCAAGCCTGGGGTAGTTTCCTGAAGGACAACCTGTGAACAGAGGAAGGCATGACTCCTAGCTGGCAGACCGAGCTCTGGGCTAGGATACTGAGACTATGAAGAGACTTCTAAGGTTGAGAGAAATGGATGATGCAAATAAGAGACTGAAGGTCTGGATGATGGAGCATTAAACTTCTCCCCAGGGGTAGGAGGAGTTTTTTAGAGGGCTAACTCCATCTTCCATCTGTTGCTCAGCTTGGCTTTCTTCCAAGGAATACCATACCCTCTCCCCTACTCCACCCCAGGATAAACTGATCATCTGAAATCTCACCACCACAAAGAAAGACTCAGGTTTTGATATTTTATACTTTCTCAACTTACCCTTAGTTGTCTCTACCTCCTGATTGGAAGGGTAAAGGGCAGAGCATTAACCTCCTCTCAAAACGTTCTTTTATAAAGGACTCACAACCTCCATGTTTTCCCATTGGCTGCTTGACCTTTTTTTTTTTTTTGGTGAGGCAATTGGGGTTAAGTAACTTGCCCAGGGTCACACAGCTAGTAAGTGTCAAGTGCCTGAGGGTGGATTTGAACTCCGGTCCTCCTGAATCCAGGGCCGGTGCTTTATCCACTGTGCCACCTAGCTGCCCTGCAAGCTTCTTGACTTTTAACTCCATGGAACAACACCCCCTCTACCAGGGCACTCCCTTGTGCCCTACCCCCCAGTTTATTAGCTTCTTTTGGTGTGTTCTTATTGTTGATTAGTCATTTTCAGTCATATCTGACTCTTCATGACTCCATTTGAGATTTTCTTGGCAAAGATGTTGGAGTGGTTTGCCATTTCCTTCTCCAGCTCATTTTATAGATGAGGAAACAAGAGGCAAACAGGGTTAAGTGACTTGCCCTGGCTCAAACAGCTAGTGAAGTGTCTGAAGCCAGATTTGAATTTAGGAAGATGAGTCTTCCTGACTCCAGGTTTGTTACTCTACTCACTGTATCACCTAGCTGCCCCCTTGGTGTATGGGCATTCCCCATTAGATTATAAACTCCAAAAGGGCTGGGACTGTCTTTTTCATATTTGGATCCCGAGCTCTTAGCACAGTGCCTGGCACATAGGAACTAAATAGAATTGGGCCACGGAAGTGAAGAAGTCATCTCCCAAAATGTTCCTTGTTTTCTAGCAACTGCAATCTGAGACTGCTAAAAGCAATCTTCCTGCTGAGAATCTTTCCTTGGTAACACTAAGAATTTATTTCACTTCCGGTCCAAGAACTCATCTGTTCTTCAATTTTTATTTTTTTTCCAAGTACATGTTAAAACAATTTTTTAACATTCTTTTTTTTTAAATGTAGAGTTCCCACCAATGCAATGGTACAGAAGAGTTCCAGGGACTCACGATAGAAGAGGATTTCCAAATCCAAGAAAAAAAAAAGAACTGCGGGAGTATAGATGCTGAATGAACCATACTATTTCTTTTGTTTTGGGTGCCTGTATGTTTTATTTCTATTTTTGAGGTTTTTCATCATTGCTCTGATTTTTTCTCTTATTAACAGGACTAATGCAGAAATAGGAATTAATGTTATTATGTGTATATATATATGTGTGTATATGTATATGTATAAGATATATAGATATAAACTAATCAAATTACCTGCTGTCTAGGGGGAGGGGTGGAGGGAGGGGGAGGGAGGGAGGGAAAAATCTTAAATTATAAAGCTTGTATAAGCAAAAGTTGAGAACTATCTTTACATGTAACGGAAAAATAAAATACCTTATATGTAAAAAAATAAATAAATAAATAAATAAAATGTAAAAAAAATAAAATAAAATGTAGAGTTCAAATTCTCTCCCTTCCTCCCTGCAACAGCATGCAGTTTTGATATAAATTAGAGCTAATTTATTCTCGTGTATTTTTTTTCCTATTCTAGATTGAATATTTTTTCTAATTTCTGTTTACTGTTTGCTTGGATACTATTTGCTCACTATCTGGTATTGTTTTTGTATATACTAAGTGTTTGGTGGAAGGGAGCCAAAGTGACAATAGTAAACTTCAGATAAAGTATTGTTAATCTAGAACCTCAAAAGAGTCATACCTTTGAGCTACCAATATTTGATGTGTAATAGATATAATTCTAGTCCAATTAATCCTCTTGGATATAGAAGAAGGAGAGAATTGTCTAACTCCAGTTTTCCTGGATCTTTGCTGCTCCTCCCTCCCTCACCTACTACTAGTAGTACAATCACAGTGTACCTCCTACTGCCTATAAGGGTTGAAATCACAATACCGTTTGGAACCAAATCAAATATATCCATGCACATATGGGGCAAGCTGTTTTATATTACAGTCCCTTGTCATTGTTCCATCACATGTACTATATATTTGTTTATTTGATTGGTTTTGGGGTTGGGGCAATGAGGGTTGAAGTAACTTGCCCAAGGTCACATGTATATATATTTTATGAGCTAAAAGACAGTGGCTGATAACCATTTGAGTGGTATAAATAATATACCTACATCAAGGAAAACAAAAACTGTAAGTTTTTAAATGAAACTAGATATAATGGTGAACTAATGTCAATGGACCTTTAAAGCCCTTAAAAATGTTGAGAAGCCTTTAGAAACATTACAAAAGTCTCTCTACTTCTCTTCTAATTACAATCATTTCTCAATCGTGAAACAGTATTTGAAAATGATTTTTTAGAAAAGATCTTATTCACACTGCAACATCATAACCTAGGAGTTAAGATAATATCTCTCTCCTTATCCCTCACCCATACATACCTAAATCCTGCCTCTTCTACTTCCACAATACCTCTGTAGACTTTGCTTTGAACTCCTTCAGCACTACCACACTAGTTCAAGTCCTCTTCTTTTGTCCTCTAACTATTCTAACAGGCTCCAACTGGCATTCCTTGCCCTCTCCCCTCCCCCCAATCTTTTCCTCTAGCTAGCCTCTACAACAATATTCAAGTCATTTTCCTAATGCATTGCTATGATCATGACCCTTTTATACAGAAAGGCCTTCTTGGGAGATTTATTTCTTAGGCTCCTTATGGCCTAAGAAATAAGTATAGTCTGATTCTAGTCAAAATTATCATAGACATCTTGAGACAGTAAATAAAACTAACCTGTAAAATGAGTAATATATATAGGTACTTAAAAGTTCCTTATATTATTATAAGAAAAAAGGTAAGCAAATGTTTATTTCTTTATGGTTTTCTTTTCATTGTAGTAAGTTTTAACTAGTTAAAATTTAACTAATTTAACTATCTAGATCTAGATAGATTCAATAAACCAGCCACTTCTGCTTGATAATTGTTTATTTTTTTAAAAATAAAAGTATTTTAATTATTTTCCCAGTTACATGATAGAGATATGTTTTCAGCATTTGTTTATATGATTTCCAATTTCAAATTTTTCTCTCCCTCCCTCCCCTCCTGATAATTGTTTATTAATTGATTGATTGATCTAGAGCTGGAAAGACCCACCACAATCTGGCTTCAACTATCTCTGCAGCCTTATTTCACACTACTACCTATAAAAGAGCTTTCATGCAGTTCTATCATGAAGAATGCTGAACAGGCTCTTCCTTCTCCACTTTCATGTTGTTCCTTTTATCCCTATATCCTTGATAATGGGTTCCCTATGCCTGCAATGGATTCCCTGTCAAGCTTTCTTTCTCATGTTGAAGTCCTGCCCTTTCTTCAAAGGTTCAGTTCAGATGCTACCTCTTCAATAAAGCCTCTGACACCTCAGGTGAAAGGGTTCTCTTCTGTCTCAAATTTTCTCATAACACTTGGACTAGACCTTCCTTTTGTACTTTAGGATGACAGGTCACAGTTCTGGAAGGGATCTCAGATAACATCTAGTCCAACCCCTTCATTTTACATGAGAAAGCTGAAGCTGAGGCTTTAGGTATTTGCCTTGGGGGATATATGTTGTATAAGAGGTGAAATTTTAAACCCTGTTCTTCTGACTCCAGAATCAGTGCTCTTCCTACTAGAGACAATTCCTCATTTCAGGTCTTCCTTGTATTGTTACTTGGTTTGGGTCCTTTCCCTTATTTAGATTTGTGAACTTCTTGAGACTAGGACCTCTATCTCATCTTTCTGTAACTTCCTGTGTTTGCTACAGTGTTTTGCACGTAAAATGCTTAATGAATGTTTAGATTGAATTATTTCTATTTTCATTGGATGTGTACAGAGTTTCACTAACCCCCCTCAAGAAAGCTACAATATGAGGCGAAATAGACTTTTCTAGGTTATCTAAGCACCATTTGTCACATTGTGTTACATGGAAAAATTAATTACAAGTTCCAGTGAAATGACTTACACATAATTTTGGGGTACAGATTATAAATTAGAGACTTCCTTTATCTAATAGTTAATACATCACATTTCTGAAGATTTGCCAGACTTCCACCCTAAGTCAACAGTACACGTGTTCTTGGAACTACTGTGTGTCATAGCTACTTGTTGAATATGTAAATACACAGTTGCTAACAAGTTACTTCTTGTATCAGTATAAGAAAAAGGATGTTACAGTGTTGATTTCTTTAAGGATTTCTTTTAGTTTCCTTCCAAAATGACCAATCCTGATAGCACATTTTACTAATATTATTCCCTTTAAGACTTAGAATCATTAAAAGCTAGTGATGGAAAATCCCTCTGAGCTCATAGGATACACAGCTGGAAGGTGCCTTAGAGATGACAAAGGTCATCATAATTTCAAAATCTGAAAAGTACTTCAGAGGTCACTTAAACTTCAATCCCCTTATTTTACAGATGAGGAAACTGAGGCCTACACTTTAAGTGACTTGCTTAAAGATAAGATGCAGAGATGCAAATCCAGGCTATATCTCTAAAAGTAGTCCCATCACAGATGTCTCCTTTCTAGCATATGTATATATATATATATATAGTGGAATACATATGTGTATACATGTATATGTGTACACACACATGTATGTATTTGTTGGTTTGTTTTTGTGGGGCAATGAAGGTTAAGTGACTTGCCCAGGGTCACACAGCTAGTAAGTGTCAAGTGCCTGAGGCCACATTTGAAGTCAGATCCTCCTGAATCCAACCACTGTGCCACCTAGCTGCCCCCTGCACGTAATTGTATGTTGTATATATTTGCACCCACCTTTCAAGTATAGTGGAACTCTTCCTCTGGGGTAACTCTACCTATATGAGTGTTGTATATAAACTATATTAACTCCACTACAAAATTACAGTAGATTAACTCGTTTAAATTAGAGGTCCAAGTCTAATTTAGAGGTCTTTGTGAGCTGATTACTCAAAGTCCTCTAGTGACCCTAGACTTCTCTTGCTTTTAGCAGTGAAAAGTTCCATCCATGGTCCCTACCATTTCTCATTATCCAGACCGACCCCAGACCCTCCCAAATCCTTCCTCCCTTTAGTTATCCGACGTGGCATCATTGTAGGACGGCCTGGGAGTGGGGGTGCTCAAGTTAAAACGGAGGGATTGTGGAGCTGTTTGAAAGTCAAGAATGACAGTGATCAGGACAAGAGACGGAGGAAAGAGAGGATGCGTGGAGGAGGCGGGAGCGCAGCCGGGAGCGGGGCAAGGAAGGGCTGCAGAGGGGCTCCACGTTATAGCAGGGGAGGTGGCCAGCGCCTAGGAGTGGGAGATGCATCCAGCAACACAAAGGGAGCGGGACAGGAGCTGTGGATAGGGGGAGGAAGAGATGACGGAATAATGGCCAGCTGGCGGGGTCTCCCTAGGATTTCCCCGCCTCCCTCCTAGGCCTGAGAGATGCAAGCCCGTCTCCGGTTCCTCCTCTCCTCTTCCCCCAGCCCTCCCGTTTCCCATTCCTTCTCCATTCCCCAGCGCGGCTGACGTGTCTGCCTGGCACTGCTCATGCTCTCCCCCCTCCGCCCCAAACCCGGGTCCCAACCTCGCCGCTCGCCCCCGCCTTCTCTTCTCTCCCTCCCCGCCGCCTCGCCTGCCGCCGTCCCTCGCTCCCGGGGCCTCCCTCCGCCCCCCCTCAGCGCCCTCAGGCTCCAGCCCCAGCCGCGCCAACATGGCTGCAGCGCCGCGTCTGCTCTTCTGCTCCTCGTTCTGCTCTTTCTCCTCCGGGCCCGACTGGGGCAAGCGAACCGAGGCGGGGACCGGCGCTTCGCGGAGCTGAAACGCTGCTCGGACGAGGAGTGCAGCAGTGAGTGGGCGCCGGACGGGGAGGAGGAGGAGGCGGGCGGAGGAGGAGTGGGGGGACACGCGGAGTTGCGGGGGGCCCGGGGCGGACGGGCTTGCCTGCTCCCGGGGACTCTGCGCCCGGTGGGAGCCGGAGGCCTGAGGGCCAAGCTGGCGCATGGGAGGGAACCGTTCGGGCTTCAGGAGGCAGAAGAAAGTAGCCCCTTCCCCTCCCCCGGTCTTTCTGCTCCCGGGTCTGGGCGTCTCCGTAGCTCCGCCTCAGCCTGCCACCGCGGCAGCGGAGCTCGCCGGCTTCTTCCACTTGTTGCAAGTTCCCCCCCCCCCCCCAGCCCTTATCGAGAGAGAGATCGAGAGAGAGATCGAGAGAGAGATCGAGAGAGAGAGAGAGAGATCGAGAGAGAGAGAGAGAGAGAGAGAGAGAAGGAGGGAGAGGGAGGGAGAGGGAGAGAGAGGGAGAGAGAGGGGAGAGCCGGCGAGACGGCCCCTCATCCTGGCCCGAACTAGCGGCGCGGTCCCTGGGATCGCCCCCTTTCAGCCCTCCCCTCCCCAAGCAAGAGGTGAAGGAACCAGAACGTACAAGTCCTCCTTGGGCTTTGTCGGTTTCCCAAGCCCGGTGTTCTTGAGGCTGGGACAAAGTGCCTTTCATCCCCTCCACTGTTGTAAAGATTTCCTTTGCTGCATTTGTGGGACCAGATGGGTTGCTAGGTTTAAGGCAGTCTCCCGGGCTGCTTTCTCCGCCCTCTCTGAGTCTTAACTGGAATTGTTTGTTACTTAGCTGTGTTTTGAAAAGTGTTTTGGGTTTATGAAAGGGCAAGCCCAAATGACTTAGACATGCATTACATTATTATTCTTGTCGTAGGACATCACTGATCTCTGAATCTTGTCCTTGTGTGAAACATTTCCCTCTCTAGCAAAGGCACAAGGGAGGTAATAGCTTTCACTCTTGAGACCAAAGCATTCATGCCGGACTCCGGTGATAACCCATTTTATAGGCAAGGAAGCTGAAAGAGTTGGTAAAAACTGCGTTTCTGATTTATATAAGTTCTTTTGCCGGCTCTAAGGAGAGGCATGGGGGCGGGGGAGGGGGGAGGTAGTTACGAGTAATTTCGAAGAGTTAAAAAACAAAGAATCCACCAATATTACAACTAAAGTAACTTAAGTTCCATCCACTTTTGTTCTTGGAAACTCCAGAATATTCGAGTATTTCTTGTCATTTGGGTTTTTAGTTATCTTTTGTTTGACAAACAAAAAAAGCTCTTGTACCAAAAGAAGAGAAGTAACCTAGCCCTTATATTATGCAAGGCTGCATACGAAAATATTCTGAAAAGGCTAAGAAGTCTATCATTCATTCTTCATATACAGGTACTTTTTTAAAAATAAAATTCTCATAACTTGAAATACGAGAATCATTGTTTCTCCTGAAGAGAAGTGAGCAGAATCGATATACAACTAAAAGCCTGACTTGTGTCAACAGATTGATAAAAGTTTAACCTAGGGATCAATGGAAATACATTGAAACTTCCACCCCTTTCTGTTCTTTCAAGTGACTTCCTTGGAACAGATCTTAAACCAAGTTGTTACATATGTGTTTCATTCCAAAGTATAGCTAGAAATTAATGTATGTACAGTTTTAATGATTTCTATATTTAGGAAAGAAATAATGTTTTTCATTATCCCTCTTCTCCCTTTCCCCATAACCATTATGTAAACATTTCTTGGCTCTTTTTTATACTAGGGGTAACAAAGTATGTGCATTTTTAATTTTAAGTTTTGGGTTGTTTCTTTTTTTTTCCTTTTCGATCAGACCTATGATTTTCCTCCCTCTAACAGTCTAGATTAGGAAGTATTCTGCAGTTTATGGTCTTAGAGAGTTGCTTGGGACTCAGAGAAGTTGTGATTTACTTGCCTAGGGTCTACAACCAGTATCTCTCCAGATGGGATTTGTATCCAGGTCTTATGATTCCCTCCCTACATTATGCTGCAAATGTAAGCATGTTTTGTGACTATATATGCAATCATGCATGTATGTACACCAATGTGCATATGTATAGTTACACAAATAAACACATAACATGCATATGTACATAAAACATACATAGCTATTTGCAGTTATATGTGTGTATGCATTTATATATGTACATGTGTATATTATATATTCATTTGTACATATATATGTGGGGGGTGACTAATAAAAATACCAACTCAGATCTGAGTTCCTGCCTGATTTAAATCCTTGTTCTTCAGGCTGCTAAGTGTTAGAGCAATTTATGACGAGTCCTGTGTCTAACACTTACAATTTCTATGACCATAGGCAAGTCATGACGTCTCTGGGTCTCTGTTTACATATGCAAAAATGAGAGGAACTATCTTATAAGATTTTTGAGGTCTCTTCCAGTTCTAGATCTATAATAGAATGCTCTGATTTTGCACCTAAATTTCTCCTTAGTATTCACTAAGATGATTTTTTCCCATAATGCTCTTTTGATGTCAGCTTCTGTATCTGCTTTATATTGTTCTGTCATGTCTGACTCTTTGTGAACCCATTTGGGGTTTTTCTTGGCAAAGATACTGGAGTGGTTTGCCATTTACTTCTCCAGCTCATTTTATAGATGAGGGAAGCAAAATGGGGTGAAGTGACTTGCCCAGGATCACACTACTAGTTAAGTGTCTGAGATCAGATTTGAATTCAAGTTCTCTTGATTCTAGGCCTGACACTGATCCACTGTGCCACCTAGCTACCCCCTATATGCTTTATAGGAGAAAGGTATTTTCCTTACTTGTAAATTTTGATTAAATTAACTTAGTGTTTGAAGCATTTAAAACTACTTATTTCTCATAAAAGCTTTTCCTTTTAGCAATAGTTTTGTTATAATCAAAGCCATAGACTTATTTGGCAAAGACTTGGCACTTCAAAGGCATCCTTTCCAGATAATTTGCTCAGATACAAGGAGCACAGCTTTGCTGCAAATCTATTCATCAATTTTTACTGCTACATAGTAGAAGTGTTGTCCATTTATGGGTAGTGTGCCTTCTAATAGTTCAAGATAATTATCCCTTGAGATTCAGGTTCTCTCCCCAGCTCAGTTACCAATTCTGTGTGGACTTGGTAAGTCATTTGACCTCTTTATAGCTCCATTTATCCTTCTGTGAAATGAACATTTTTGTAGACTTAAAAAGGGGAAGTCCAATATTTAGGGCATTAGACAGCTAAGAGTACTGTCCAAATCACTTTTAACTTCTCTAGATTTTGTTGTCATCTATCCACAGAATGGAATTAGTACTACCTGATGTAAACCTGTCCACCTATCAAGAGTAGTTATGAATGGTTAAAACAAAACAAAAAATCTTAATTTTTAAAAAATGTCAAGTGCTACTAAGAACTGTACTGAAGGTGACACTAACAACAAATAGTTGGAAAACAATGCACATCTACAAAGTGTTCTCAGATTCCCCATGGGATATAAACGCAAATAGAAGTGCGAAGAACTAATAGTGATGCTTAGACTTTATCTTTCTTCTCTACAGTGCTGATGTATCGGGGTAGAGCTCTTCAGGATTTCACAGGGCCTGACTGTCGATTTGTAAATTTCAAAGAAGGGGAAGCTGTGTATGTCTATTACAAACTAGTAGGAGTATCACCTGAACTTTGGGCTGGAAGTGTAAGTAATATTTAGTATCTTTTCTTTTCTTGCCTTTTCATTTCATTACACCATTGTCTTTCCATAACTACATATCTTTCTGGAGATTCTTGTTTTTGTTTCTGGCAAATGTCTACCACTGAGTTCAAGACCTTGTAAGCCATGAGTAATCCATAAATATTCTAAGGTTGAGGTGACAAAAAACCTGCAAATAATCTCCTTTATTGCCCCCTAGAAATGACAAATTCTATGTGCTTTAAATTTGCCAAGAGTATAAAAACTCATTCCTGTAAGTTAAGAAGGTAAGCCTATTGTAATGTTTTAGGATGTGCAAGTTTAAGTAGTTGCTTCTTTATGTTTGCATTTTCTTTCATACTGACTTAGCTAATGTTTGTTTGTGAGAGGTCTAGGGGACCTGGGAACTTGTAGCACATAATTATCTGTGTTATTAATAGACTGTGTCATTGGAGAGCCTTCAGCATCATTAAAATGGGGTAAGGGGCAGAGAAGAATGAAAATTTGACTTTCACAATCTTTATCTGTACTGCTTTTTTTTTTCTTCTTGAAAGGACTTTTAGTTGGCTTCTGTTGTAATTAGCTCCTTTCTCCCTCTCTTCCACCATTATCCTTTTCCCCCTTCTGTCTCTTCTAAGTTGTCTTCTGCTAGGCTCTATCCACAGCTACACATTTCACTAGTTACTAGTTTGTTTTAATTTGACCTAATCCATCAAATTATATGTGTATTTAAAAAGTTTTATTTGGGAAAATTATCAGAAAGAAATGTGACTGACTGGACGGAATGCATATGTTTTCTCCTAATTTCCATAGTTTATTTTAGGGTTTTTTTTGTTTGTTTTTTGGATGGGGCAATGAGGGTTAAGTGACTTGCCCAAGGTCACACAGCTAGTTAAGTGTCAAGTGTCTGAGGTCAGATTTGAACTCAGGTCCTCCTGAATCCAAGGCGGGGGTGCTTTATCCACTGCACCACCTAGCTGCCCCCATAGTTTATTTTAAAGTATGGTGGGTTGAGGACTTAATATTTTCTCCATACTGAAAGTATTCTTAGTATTGTTCAAAGAAAGGCATAGTCCCTGCTCTAAGGGTTTAAAACTTGAGCTAAAAACAAATGATAATAGGAAAAAATCTCTTCAGGATGCAGTAGTAATTAAAAAAAAATAGAATCCTGGGTCTGGGATCTTGAGAAGTCCTCAGGTCTAACTCCCAGCTTCTAGGAGGTAATCCATTTAAACTACCTGATATGTATAAAATCTATTTAATACTCACAAGAGAGGAAATTCTTTAAGGGTAATTGTTCCATGTTGTAGTATCATGATGCTGGATTTGTAGTTATAGGACTAGTTCTAATCCCATCTCCCCCCTCCCCCCTTTCAGGGCAATGAGGGTTAAGTGACTTGCCCAGGGTCACACAGCTAGTTAAGTGTCAAGTGTCTGAGACTGGGTTTGAACTCAGGTCCTCCTGAATCCAAGGCCAGTGCTTTATCCACTGTGCCACCTAGCTGCCCCTCTAACTCCATCTTATCTTGATTACCTCACCATAAACTTTTGTTTGGTGTTTGTCCTCTATTACTTTCTTGTATAGTTAATTGTGTACATATCTGGTCTTCCTGGCAAAATTGGAAATTTCCTGGAGAACAAGGCATGTCATGTTCATATATCCCTTACGTAGTGATTTCAATATAAGAGATGCTTAATAAGTATTTGTTAAATGAATAATTATTTGAATGCCAATTACTACATAGCGTTATACTAGGTACTGAAGACTTGAGGAATATAGGTGCCTTTGAGAAGCTCTCAGTCTGTTTTCCTTCTGCTTATATTTTGAAAAATGATCTTTGGTGGCAAACTACATAGTTGAGAGTTCATTTATGACAGTGCAGTAGAAAAGTGGATATAAAGTATTCTATATGTGTGTGGTAGAAAAGGGGATCCAATGATATTCAACAAGTCCTTATTTGATAAGTTCCTACTATCTGCTAGCACATGATTGAGAAGATATATTTCTTCTTTTAAACTTATTTTATTTTTGTTTTTAATTTTCCTCAGTTACATGTAAAGATATTTTTAGAGTTCCAAATTTTTCTCCCATCCTCCCTTCCCTTCCCCCTCCCGAGGCCAGCAAGCAATTTGATATAGGTTATACATTACTATTATGTTAAACATATTTCCACATTAATCAGAACAAAAGGAAAAAAAAGCAAGAAAGAATAAATAAGAATAATAAAAAAGCAACAACAAAAGTGAAAAGAGTATACTTCAGTCTGCATTCAGACTACATTGTTCTTTTTCTGAATGTAGAGAACATTTTTTACCATAAGTCTTTTGGCATTGTCTTGGATCATTGTTTTGCTGAGAAGAGTTAAGTCTATCATGGTTGATCATCACACAGTGTTGTTGATACTGTGTAAAACGGTTTTTTTGGTTCTGCTCATTTCACTCAGCATCAATTCATGTAAGTCTTTCAAGGTTTCTCTGAATCCATCTATTTATCATTTCCTACAGCACAATAGTATTCCATCACATTCATATACCACAACTTGTTTAGCCATTCCCCAGTTGGTGCATCCTCTCAATTTCCAATTCTTTGCTACCACAAAAAGAGCAGCTATGAATATTTTTGTCCATGTGGGTCCTTTTCCCTTCTTAATGATCTCTTTGGGATATAGACCTATAGTATTGCTGGGTCAAAAGGTATGCACAGTTTTGTTTTTGTTTTTTTTAAATGTAATCAACATTTTTATTTATAGTTTTGAGGGTTTGTTTTTTTGTTGTGTTTTTTTTTTTGGTGAGGCAATTGGGGTTAAGTGACTTGCCTAGGGCCACACAGCTAGTAATTGTTGTGTCCGAGGTCAGATTTGAACTCAGGTCCTCCTGAATCCAGGGCTGGTGCTCTATCCACTGCGCCACCTAGCTGCCCAGTATGCACAGTTTTAAAACCTTTTCACCATGGTTCCAAATTGCTCTCCACAGTGGTTGGATCACTTCACAGCTTCATCAACAGTACGTTAGTGCTCCAATTTTCCCATATCTTCTCCAACATTTATCATTTTCCTTTTTTGTCATATTAGCCAATTGGATAGGTGTGAGATGGTACCTCAGAGTAGTTTTAATTTGCATTTCTCTAATCAGTAGTGATGGAGAACATTTTTTCATATGGCTGTAGACAGTTTTAATTTCATCATTCGAAAACTGTTCATATCCTTTGACCATTTGTTAATTGGAGAATGACTTGTATTCTTATATATTTGATTCAGTTCTCTATATATTTTAGATATGAAGTCTTTATCAGAAACACTGTAAAAATTGTTTTCTAGCTTTCTGCTTTCCTTCTAATCTTGTTTTTCTTTTTCTTTCTTTCTTTCTTTTTTTTTTTTGGTCGGGGCAATGAGGGTTAAGTGACTTGCCCAGGGTAACACAGCTAGTAATTGTCAGGTGTCTGACATTGGATTTGAACTCAGGTCCTCCTGAATTCAGGGCTGGGGCTTTATCCACTGTGCCACCTAGCTGCTTCCCTCTAATCTTGTTTGCATTTGTTTTGTTTGTGCAAAATCTTTTTAGTTTAATGTAATCAAAATAATCCACTGTGCATTTCATAATGTTCTCTATCTCATCATTGGTCATAAAGTCTTCCCCTCTCCAAAGTTCTGACAAGTAAATTATTCCTTCCTTTTCTAATTTGACTATGGTATTACCCTGTATGTCTAGATCTTGTACCCAATTTGATTTTATTTTGGTGTATGGTGCAAGATTTTGGTTTATGCCCATTTTCTGCCATATTATTTTCCAGTTTTCCCAGCAGTTTTTGTCAAATAGTAAATTCTTATCCTGGAGGCTAGTGTCTTTGGGTTTATCAAACAGGATACTGCTATATTCATTTAATGCTGTGTTTTGTGTGCCTAACTGATTCCACTGATCCTCCTCTCTATTTCTTAGCCAGTGTCAAATAGTTTTGATGATTGCTGCTTTATAATATAGTTCTAGATCTGGTACATCTAGGCTACCTTCCTTTTCGTTTTTTTCATTAATTCCCTTGATATTCTTGAGAGAAGATATATTTCTAAGCTTTTTCTACCATGTACTAGTTAGTTACTCTATAGGATATAAGAGAAGTATAAGACATGATTATTGCCCTCAAAAGCTTATAGCTTATAGCTATGCATGAAGCAGTCAAAGAACAGGGACTGTCGTTTGATGTTCTTTGAATCCCTAGCACTTAGCACACAGTGCCTGGCACATAATTGGCATTTAATAAATGTTTATTAAGCATTATTTTTCGTATCGTAGCAAAATTATGCATGCTTGGGCAGCTAGGTGGTGCAATGGATAGAGCCCTGGAGTCAGGAGGGCCTGAGTTCAAAGACACTTCACACTTACTAGCTGTGTGACCTTAGGCAAGTCACTTAAACCTCATTGCCCTGCAAAATAAATTAAATAAAATGAAATGTTTAAAAAAAATTATACATGCTTTCTCTAATTTTCCTTGGTATTTTTGAGAAAGGTGATAACACCCAGTGTGTAAACATAGGGTTTCCTATTGTCCAAGCTTATGCTCAAGTGGTAAATATTAAGCATTCTCTTTTTTAAAAAACTTTTTTTCCCTTTCTAGAAATACTTGTTTTTCTCATTATCATTAAACCTGGACAAGTAAAATTTGTTTTTCCTTATATTATAGAGTTATAAAGCTGAAAGGGTATCATACAGACCTATCTAGTCCTTCTCTTTGGCATATTACCTCTAGGCTTTAGTTTCCTTAAGTGATTTTCCAAGGCCACATGTTGGTGGAAGTTATTTAGTAGAAGAATTGGAATTAGAAGCCATATATTTTAATTCCTAGCTCTGAGCTTTTTCCATTGTTTTTATTGTCTTAGCCACCTTCATTTCATAAATACTGTATAGTTCTTTCAGAAAATACAGGTTTGTTTAAAAACTTTTAGAGTGATGCTTGGGTCTTTTTTTTTTTTACACTATTTTGGTGACATTAGAAACTGTGACTTTAATGACCTATCTGCTGTTTTTTTTTTTTTTTATTGTACTATCTAATCTCCATAACAGCATTCCAGTAGTAATGTTGACTTTTAGGCAGTTGTCAGATATTAGTAATGAGATTATTACTGTGGAATATTTAACTAGTTGGTGATAAGATGACTTTATTTCTTCTGCGTGTGCATTTGTACTTACATATATGTGTATATATGTGTGTATACACACATACATCTCCTTTAGTGACTATATAGTGAACTTTTTTTTCTCTTTATTTATTTTATTTTCCAGTTATATGTAAGGGTACTTTTCAACATTCATTTTCATAAGATTCAGAGTTCCAAATTTTTCTCCCTCACTCCCTTTCCTCCCCCTCCACAAGATTGCAACCAGGTTATACATGTACAATTCACAAGTGTTCTTTTTATCAGTTCTTTCTATACTGGTGCATAGTAAGCTTCCTCATTAGTTCCTTGGGATTATCTTGGATCATTGCATTGCTGAGAGTAGTTAAGTCATTCACAATTGCTCACTGAACAATACTGCTGTCACTATGCACAATGTCCTGCCAGCTCTGCTCACTTTACTATGCATTGATGTTCATTAGACTTTCCAGGTTTTTGGGGGATCATACTGTTTGTCATTTCCTGTAGCACAAGACCATTCCACTACAATCATATAGCACAGCTTTTTCCATCATTCCTCAATTGATGGACATTCCCTTGATTCTCAATTCTTAGCTTCCACCAAGAGTTGCTATAAATATTTCTTGTACAATTTTTCCCATTTTTCTTTTTTTCATGATTACTATTGTAAACTGTTTCCCTTCCATCCTATTCCCTTCCCCATGATATTTATTCTATTATCCATCTTCTTTCATCCTATCACTCTTCAAAAGGGATTTGCTTCTGTCTGTCCCCTTCCCCCACTCTGCCCTTCCTTCTTTTTCCCCTCTCTCTTTATCCCTTTCCCCTCCTATTTTCCTGCAGGATTAGAGATATTACTCCACCCAATTGAGTGTGTAGATTATTCCCTCCTTGAGCCAATTCTAATGAGATTGAGGTCTTTGAGACAATTCTGATGACTGTTAGGGTCATTTACTGCCCAGATTAAATAGATTACTCCACCCAGTTAGGTGTGGCTGTTAGTCCCTCCTTGAGGCAACTCTGATGAGTTTAAGGTTTCAGCCTTTTCTGATGAGTGTAAAATTCATTTACTGCCCTGCTCCTCTTCCCCTACTCCATAAGCCTTTTCCTGTTTCTTTCATGTAGGATTTCACCTCTGCCCTTCCCCCTCCCCCAGTGAATTCCCTTCACCCCTCAATTTAACTCTAAAGATGTCATCACTTAGCTAAGTAACACAGTGGACAAAGCATCACCCCTGGACCCAGGGGAATCTCATCCAAAACCCAGACTCAGACACAAGACAGTTGCCTGCTGTACAACCCCAGGTATGTCTCCCAGCTCCAATTTTTTATGGTTCTCTAGGGTCTTGTATTTGAAAGTCAAATTTACCATTCAGTTCAGGTCTTTTCATCACAAATATCTGAAAGTCTTCTTTTTCATTAAAGTCCCATTTTTTCCACTGAAAGATAATGCTGAGTTTTGCTGGGTAGGTGATTCTTGGTTGTAATCCCATTTCCTTTGCCCTTTGGAATATCATATTCCATGCCCTCCAGTCCTTTAATGTAGAAGCTGCTTGATCTTGTGCTATCCTGACTGGGGCTCCACAGTACTTGAATTCTTTCTTTTTGGCAGCTTGCAATATTTTCTCCTTGACCTGAGAGCTCTGGAATTTGGCTATAATATTCCTAGGAGTTTTCCTTTTGGGTTCTCTTTCTGGAAGTGATCAGTGGATTCTTTCAATTTCTATTTTAGCTTCTTCTTCTAGAATTTCAGGGCAATTTTCCCTGAGAATATCTTGGAAGATGATGTCTAAGCTCTTTCCTTGATCATGGTTTTCAGGTAGACCAATAATTTTCAAATTATCTCTCCTGGACCTATTTTCCAGGTCAGCAGTTTTTCCCAGAAGATATTTCACATTGCCCTCTATTTTTTTTTTATTCATTTGGATTTGCTTTATTGTGTCTTGGTTTCTCATAAAGTCACTGGCTTCCATTTGTTCAGTCCTAATTCTTAGGCAATTATTTTCATCAGAGAGCTTTTGTACCTCCTTTTCCACTTGACTTTTCAAGCTGTTGATTTTTTCTTATGTCTTTTCCTGCATCACCCTCATTTCTCTTTCCATTTTTTCATCTACCTCTCTAACTTTATCTTCACAGTCCTTTTTGAGCACCTTTGTGGCCTGAGACCAATTCATATTTTTCTTGGAAGCTTTAGATATTGGGACCCTGATGTTGACATCTTCCTCTGAGGGTGCCCCTTGGTCTTCCTTGTTACTGAAGAAACTTTCTATGGTCCTCACCTTTCTGTTTGCTCTTCTTGCCTTTCTTTTACTAGACTTTTAGCTCCTTAAAGTGGGGCACTGTTTCCAGGCTGCAGTATCCCAAGCTTAAGAAGTCCCAGGTGGTATGATTTAAGGAGAATCAGGTTCTTCACTTGCTTGGCTTGTTCCCTGGTCCATAGATGACCCCAGACCAACTTGCCAATCAACCAGCTTTGTGTGTTGTGGTTGTTAGCTCCAAGGAGCCTGTGCCCCTCCCCCACCTGGGCCACTGCTACTTGAGGAGCCTACCTCCTGGTTCTCAGCAGGGGTGTAAAATCCAAGTTCTGCCTTAGCACCAGCATAGACCCCTGTAGTCTCCCCCCTGCCCAGGGCTCAGCCCTCTAACCAGACTGTGAACTTAGTTCTAGACGACACTGGTGCTTCAGCTGATTCAGAGGCTCTGGGGGTCTCCTTATCTGGTGAGGACTTCCTGGAACTGGATCTGTGTCAGGGTGACTGTGGGGTTGGGCCTGACTCCTGTATCAGCACAGCAGCTCCCTCCTTCTGACCTTCCAAGCTGTTCTTGGTTAGAAGATGATTTCAGCACATTCTTCTGTGAGTTTTGCTGCTCTGGGCATTTTCCTATGGCATCATTTGGATGATTGTCATGATTTCGGGAGCTCACTGCCTTTCCTCCACCATCTTGGCTCCACCCCAGAAGTCCCCCTACAGTGAACTATTTTTGAAGTAGCTACTAACAGATACTTATATGTCTGTGGAAAGGACACATAACAATTTTTGTAATTACTACAAGTTTGCTGTTTTCTTTCTTTGCTTTGAATATTGATATTTCCTCATTTTGTTCATTCTTTTGGACAGGTTGGCAGCGTTTTTGGGTATTTTCCAAAGGATTTAATTGAAGTTAATCACCAGTATTCTGAACAAGAACTAGAACTACCAACAGATGTAAGTAGTGAGCGTTTTTTGTTGTTCTTAATTTATAATTATTAAGTAGACCATCCATTTCTTCTAAGTGGCTTTTAAAAGGCTGTGGTAGAGCATGTTTTTAAATAGAGAATTTTAAAGACATAGTATATAAGATATAATCTTTGAAACAGAAAAGGTTTTCATGCAGCTGGGTAGTTTACAGGTCCTTTCCTTTACATCTGAAATTTCAGTTTAATTCAACAATCATATATTGTGTTTTCTAGTATCAGGTACTTTGCTAGGTACTTGGGATACAAAAACAATGTACAAACAGTATCTCTAGTCAAGGAGCTTAATTCTACTGAGGAGAAATTTGCATATAAAGTTTCAGAAATGTAAGGGGTTTTGGTTGTTGGGTTTTTTCCTGATTATTAACTTTAAAGCATATGTCAGTCCCCCTGCCCCACCCCCAACTTTTTTTTTGGAGGCAGTCAGGAATAAATGATTTGCCCAGGGTTACACAACTAGTAAGTATCTAAGACTGGATTTGAATTCAGGTCTTCCAGATTCCAGGGTTAGTGCTCTAGCTACTGGGCCACTTAGCTGCCCCTGATAGCCCATTTTTGCAATAAAATTGATAGATTGAGCCATTAAAAATTATTTTTATCTCATACGCACTCCCTCTCCTCTCCTCTGACACCACTATGATAGTGGAGGCCCTTATCATTTCACATCTGGACTGTTATAACAAACTTTTGGTTAGTCTCCTTGTCTTCTCCACTCTCATCCATCCACCTGTCAAATTGATCTACCTAAAGTTCAAGCCTGATCATGTCACCTCCCTGTTCAGTAAACTCCAGATTTGCTGTTACCTCTAGGAGCAGATATAAAATCCTCTGACTTTTAAGACTGTCTTCTTCCTGCTTTTCTAGTCTTTTAATGCCTTCCTCCCCTCTGTGTACTCTGCAGTCTAGTGTAATGCTGGGCCTCCTTGATCTTCTTTGCAGAAGATACTCCATCTCCAGAGCCTGTGCACTTTCACTGGTTATCCATCAGCACCAGCAACACTCTTTCTCCTCATCTCTGCTTCCTGGCATCTCTGGTGTCCTTAAAGTTTCAGTCAAAGTCCCACTTCCTGCAAGTAGCCTCTCTACTGCTCCTTAATCTTAGTGTCTTCTCTTTGAGACTATCCCCAATTTATCTTGTTTGTACATGGTTATTTGCATGTTGTCTCCTCCTTTAGACTCTGAGCTTCCTAATGGCAGGGACCCTCTTTTTCCTTTCTAGAAATCCTTAGTACTTAGCACAGTGCCTGGCACATAGTAAGTGCTTAATACTTGTTGACTTGACTTATTGATTTGCTTAAATTGAATGTTAAATAATATACTCAGATGGGATTTCAGAATTAAAATAATTTGACATTAAGGTGAAGCACGTGCTCTGAGCCGATAATTTCCCCTCCCACTTGAGCAAACAGGTGGGGTCTCTGGAGCCAGCGTGGCAACATTTTCACTGAGGATAGCTTCCTAGCTCCAACCACTCACTGTGCCATCCTATCATGACTGTCAGTGGATATCAATTTGTCAGCCAGATTTAATGAGCTTTTAGAAAGTAGTATTTATTTACTGAGGGTGTATTTAGAATTGCCCTGTTGTGAGAACAGTGGCCACCAAACTGTTTCCTCTTTTCAAAAGTCTGTGGCATACTCTCCCATGAGTACAGAGTCAAAAGGAAAGTGAGCTCAAACAGAGAACAAGGGATCTTTGGAGAGCTTTGAATCTCTGTCCAGTCTGTCCTTGGCTCCTAACAGAGACACTGAAGTCAGTTTGTTTGGAATTGCTGCTAGGACAGTATTGGGAAAATGGGAAGTCCTCCAGATGCTGCAGTTTATGAGGTTCTCCACTGGTCAAGGAGGTGGGAAGAGACTTGAGACCAAGTGCTACGCCTCTGCTTCTCTGCCACAAATCAATTCCTTCTTAGGAGTTTAGCTGAAATACTCTTTCATCCCCTCTTGATCAAATCAAATCTCTCTGGGTCTGAACCAGCACTCTGGTTTTATACAGGCCCCACAAAGTGTTACAAAGCTTTCTTAGCCAGTCTGTTAAGGGTTTTTCCATGCTTAGTCTAAAGCATATGGTTGACTGATTAAAAAGATGTATTGGGGGGGCAGCTAGGTAGCACAATGGATAAAGCACTGGCTCTGGATTCAGGAGGACCTGAGTTCAAATCCAGCCTCAGACACTTGACACTTACTAGCTCTGTGACCCTGGGCAAGTCACTTAACCCCTATTGCCCTGCAAAAAAAACCCCCAAAACAAAAAAAAGATGTATTGGGGTATAGCATTTTATCTCCTATTTTAAATTGGTTGGATTAATTTTATTGATTTACTCAATCAACCCCTATTCTTCCAAAGGAAAGTTTTATACCCAACTTAAGTGACTGAATATTTTGTACATTCAGAGGAAGGAAACAAAGAGTTTTGGGACCGAAGCCTTGGTCTTCACTGAATTAAGGCATCATGGCCTCTTGCTTGGTGAAGTGGTCTGACTGCCAAAATGATAATACAATGCAGTTTCCTCATGCTAATAGAGCCCAAAAGCTGGTAGCATTGGCCTATGGCAAAACCTTACAGAGGTAGAAGTATGGATGAGGGCTTTGAATTGTTTTTGTCTTCTTTCTTTTTCCACTCTTGAAGGTTTTTAAATTGACCTTATTGCAGCAACTGCCCCACTTTTAACTGCATGGCAGTTCTATATTTAAATGTGATACAAGCAGTCTGCAGGTCATAGAGACATGACCTGGGCAGATTGTACTCTGTCAAGCAGTTTCAGGCTTCTCAGAATGCTTTCCTTCTAGTGGAAAGGAAAAGTGGCCCGGCATTTATTTTCTCTCTCTCTCTCTCTCTCTCTCTCTCTCTCTCTCTCTCTCTCTCTCTCTCACACACACACACACACACACACACACACACACACACACACACACACACACACACACACGACCAATTAGTCCAGTTGTTAATTGAAGCCATTAGCTCTGCAACATCAAAATAAAGAGCCTCCAGTTTAACTCAGCATAGACTCTTATGCTTGGTGACTTCAATAAAGAGAGAAGAACTTAGGAAAAACAAGTTGGCAAACTTGGTTCTGTAGTAAGGATTTGAGAGAGGATAAACACTTGTAGATTACACAGATTCATCTTGCCTATACATCATGAATACTTTCTTTGAGAAAAGGAATGAATTGATTATATTTTAATGGATAGGAAACTAGTCATTACTGGTGTGGGAGTCATTCTGAATCAGTTTTCTTTATATTCAGACCACCAGCAAGTTAGAGCTAAGATCAAATGTAACACAAAGCTAAAAAGAAAGGATTAAAAATAAGAAAAAAGATAAGGCATTTTTTTTCTCTTTTTTTTTAAATTAATAAAGTATTTTTTTTTCCATTATAAGATAAGACATTTTAAAGCCAATGAAATTAATTGAAATTTTCTTTAAGTGTGATTCATTTAAATCCAATACTTACTCAGCCTTTTATTTAGTTAGGCCAACAATAGCGTGGATAAAATAAAATCCACAAATAGACATACAAATTCATTTAAAATGAATATGTGGGGACAGCTAGATGGCGCAGTGGATAGAGCACCGGCCCTGGAGTCAGGAGTACTTGAGTTCAAATCAGGCCTCAGACACTTAACACTTACTAGCTGTGTGACCCTGGGCAAGTCACTTAACCCCAATTGCCTCACTAAAACAAAAAACAAAACAAAAACAAATAAAATGAATACGTGACTCCAGGTTACTTTGGGTTATATCCCTCAGTAAATCTTATTTTCTCATTCTTATTAACATAATTAAGTAGGAAAGAACTGACATGATTCACTATTTGTTTTTTACTTTAAAGTTCTTATGTAGCCTGCATCCCAATAAAAGGTCATTTAAGTGAATAGTATTATCCTCGTTAACCCTCGGAAAATAAGAAATAGAATGATAGGTTCTGTTGATTTCTAGCATGAAGTGGAAAATATGCAAGCATATTTAAGAAGGCAAGTTGATATGGAAGTCGGTTTCCCAGCTTCTCCTGAATCTGGTCTTCATGAAGTAGTTTGATGATTTTGTTTGAAGGGAATTCCTAGAACATCAGATAAAACTATTTTAAAATATAAGTACAAAATCCATTCAAAAATGAATTATTGATAATTCATTTAGTATGTATAACGAAGAGTTGACTGTATTACAGGACTTAGGATGTGTGTTACCAATGGTATGATTCAATAACATTTTTCTTTCCTTTTAGGAAACAGATTTTGTTTGTTTTGATGGAGGAACGGATAATTTTGACAACTATGATGTTGAAGATCTTTTAGGATTTTTGGGAGAAACTGTGAAAGACGAAGAAGAAGATGAATTGAACCCTTCAAGAACCGAAAGCTCTGAGAAGCCTCTAGAAGAAGTGGAGGAAGAGAATCCTAAGAATGTGAATGTTGAAGAACCTTTTGAAGTATCCAAGGATGGCAGCGATGAGCCTGAAACAGAACTGGACAGCAAAGTTCTTGCAAATTCAGAAGAAAACAGCTTGCCTTCTGAAAATACTAAGAATCTAGAGGAAGAATTTGAAACACAGAGGCCCCCCATCCATGTAAATAGTCATGCAGATAATTCTCAGGGAAACCAGCCCTCCCTTGAGCCCTTAGAAGAAATGCTGCAAGATAAATTAAAAGTACCAGAAAGTGAGAATGCCAAAAACATCAATATTTCTCAGCTTTCTAAGGACTGGGAGGAGATTGATGCCTATAAACTTTTGAAGAAGGAAATTAATTTGGATTTGAAAACAAAATTTGGCTCAACAGCAGATGCACTTATATCTGATGATGAAACAACTAGGCTTGTTACTTCATTAGAAGATGAGTTTGATGAGGAATTAGGCACTGATGATTCCAAAGTTGAGGAAGAGGACAAAGATAGCTTTGATGAACCACCATTACTAACTTTTACAAATGGAGAAGATAGGAAAACATCAGGGAAGACAGTAATTGATAAATATTCTACTGAAGGAGATACTGATGAAATAGCTCAGCCTAAGACTGATGAAAAGAGTGATAAAAATATACTGAAAACCTTAGGAGATACTATTTTCTCTATTGTTGGTGGAGGTGAAGAAGAAAGAGATGCTGCAGATTTGGATGGCTCTGATTTAGATGAAGAAAAGGTAGAGGATAATGAAAAAATCCTACCTAGTAAATGGGAAGAAGATGGCTCTCCTTTGACTATAGAAGTGCCTGTAATAAATCATGACAAAAACCTAGAAGATACCCTTGAAATTGGCACAGAGACTGAAATTAAGGGGAAAAGTGAAAGACTACAGTCATCTAAGGAAGAATTCATGAAAAATGGAATGGAATTGGGAAATGAGGACATTTCTGTAAAAAGTCCTACTCATGAAATTGGCCTTAAACTTAATAATCCCGCTGAAATAAGAGAGGACACTTTAAAATCACCCCCTAATGATATGGAAGGTGACCTAAAAGGAACCATTATTCACCAGATCATCAAAGGGGAGCTCCATGAGGAAAAGTCTGGAGAGAAGGTTTTAAATAACAACTTAGAGAGTGACCCTATACATAAAAATCTCTGGAAGAAAATGAAAGAGAAAAATACCGAACAGAAATCTGTAAACATTAAACCACCGTTAGAAGATGAGCAACAAAATGCATCCAAAGGAAATGTGGATACAACAGGTCTTTCAGAAGATGAACAAGAGCAAGAAATGTTTCCAGTAAAGATGCAAGGAAAGGAATCCACACAACCACCTGTGCTTAAAATTCAAAATCAAGTCATCATTTCTTCTGTAGATCAAACTGATTTACCAAGAGAAAAGGTAGAGGATAAACTTATGTTGGAAGAAAATTTATTGGGACATCAGGAAAAAGATAAAGAATCTGAGATTAACAAACAGCTAGATGAAAAGATTAGGCACTCTGAAAGAGAGATTCGAGATCAACTTTCCAAAGATGGAAGCAAAGAAACGGAGAGCACACAAAATAAAGACAAAGATATTCCTCAGGATGACAAAACAAATTATTTTCAAGAAAATGTGGGTCAACCCCATATCACAGAGACAACAGAATTACAGACAGAAAACAGTGAAGCTGAAGATGATGACTTCCATACAGAGGAGGACTTGTTAGAAGATGAAAATGCCAAAAGTGCTACTGCTAGTGGCCAGAGCAGTAGGATAAATGTTGATGTGCAAATGAAAGAAAAGGCTACTTCAGGAGTCAATAAAATAATAAATACTATGCAAGACACCAAAGAGAAAACAAGTATGTTTTTGGACACTGAGGGACAAGATAGCAGCTTGCAGGGGTCAGTTGAGACTATGCCCAAAGGGATAACTGCAAATGTTGGAGAATCTGTTAAAAAAGCTATAGGGCAGCAAGAAAAGAATCCCCTTGAGAAAGATAAAAACCCCACATCCTCTGCAATTAGTGGCTCTTTGGGCAAAAATGAAAACCAGGCTCAAGATTTGGTTGAAGAAACGAATTACTTTGAAAAAGAAGATTTTCTGAATAATAAAAAAAGCTTCAGTTACACAGATGATTTCTCCCAAGAAGATCTTGAATACTCACAGAATTCCACTGAAACAGAAAGTCAAATAAATCAGCAATCTGATTCTACAGAGCTTGAAGATAATCTGATCTATAAAAAATCTGTAATGTCAGAATACAGTGACACAGTAAAGCAACTGCCTATCATTAAGGGCTTTCTCGATGAAAAACGAGTAGAAAGATTAGAAAAGTACCTTGGTTCTGAGAATGTCCTGCAAATGGAATCTACATTCCATGACATGGAAAGTAAACTAAAGCTTGCTCAAAAGGAAAGCCTGGCATATAATATGGAAAAAGCCCTGGATGATGTCTTTCGTTCTTCAGAGTCAGACATCCTGGATATGGTGGAGAAAATGCTAGATGCAAGAGTGGCAGAAAACAAGGCACAGGGCATGAAGGAGATGGATATGTTTGATGAGGAGGCTGCTCTGCTGGATGATATTCAGGACTTGATATATTTTGTCAGATACAAACACCCTTTGGTAGAAGAAAGTGTACCACTAGCAACTGCTGACCCTCCAAAAGAAAGTTCTAAAGTGCCTTTTACAGGTAAAATACAAATCTGTTATCTTCTTCAGTTAGACTGGTGGATAAGGGTGTTTATGTCCTTTTTAGAATCCAATGCAAGGCATATTTTTCTGTGCTAGCTATATGAGATCAGCCTGGTCTGTATAGGAAAGAGTGTGTGACATTTCAGTATTCTAAGAATAGTTGTACATTCCCCTATCCTTGATCCCAAATTCCCTTTTCCTATTTATCTCAGTAGTAATTGGTATTATTACTGTTATTATTTAAAAATAAGTTTTATTGATGACTTTTTTTTTTTGGTGAGGCAATTGGGGTTAAGTGACTTGCGCAGGGCCACACAGCTAGTGTCAAGGGTCTGAGGCCAGATTTGAACTCAGATCCCCCTGAACCCAGGGCCAGTGCTCTATCCACTGTGCCACCTAGCTGCCCCCATTGACTTGTTTTTAATCACAGTCATCTCTAGATATACCATCCTCATTCTTCCAATTGAACCCTCCATTACGGCAACAACAAAAGCAGTTAAGCAAAACAAACAAAACCATTGACCATTTCTGACAATATATAAAATATGCTCCAACTCTCTGTCGAGAGGAGGGAATTATATTTTATTCAGATAGTCATTGCTGCTGATAATAGCTAATATTTTATATAGTACTTTAAATTTTAGAAAGCACATTCTTCACAACAAAAGTAGCACAAATATCATTCTCATTTTATAGATGTGGAAACTTGACTCAGGGAAGTTAAAAGCCTACAACTTCATGGTCATTTCATCTTCCTGAGACTTTCCTCATCTATAAAATGAGAAGTGGACTAGAAGTTCTCTGAGGCCTTCTAGCTTTATGTCTTTGATCCTGTAAGATTGATTGATTGATTTATTAATTAGTGAGGCAGTTGGGGTTAAGTGACTTGTCCAGGGTCACACAGCTAGTAAGTGTTAAGTGTCTGAGGCCAGATTTGAACTCAGGTCCTCCTGAGTCCAGGGCCGGTGCTTTATATACTGTGCCACCTAGCTTCCCCCTTCAAGTTATTCTTAATCCACTAAGTTTTTAAACGAGGAAACAATTTTCTAAAAGTGCTAATGTAAGCATAGGAATGATTTTTTTTAAAGCATTCTGAATGCTTAGGAGAATAAAGCAAAGAAATGTATCAAGGTTCCAAAGATCAAATTATATGCTTATTTGGGGAGATGCTGAGAAATCCATATGTTCAAATATATGATTAAGCTTACTCCTAACTTTCACAGGAAATTCATTCCATGTAGTAACATAAACGACAAATTTGAAAATAGAGTAGCATAACTACAAATATTTAACAGACAAGTAACAAGGTTATGTAAATCTGTAAGGTATTTGGAACCATATACTGTGGCTTGCTACACAACAGCATAAATATGGAAATTTTAGTATTTCTTGTAGACAAAAATACAGAACCCAGAGGAGACCAGGGAAGAAAGTTCACAGTGAATGAAGGGGATGCATTTGCACCAGAGGAAAACAAGAGGCCACCAGAGAACAAAGAAATAAAAGTTCATGAAATAGAAGTACCCGAGGAGGATATGGACATCTCAGAAAAAGATAATCTTTTGGATTCAGGAGAGATCAGAGATGTCAATGACTCAGAAGATGAACCACCAGTCAAAGAGTCCTCACCAGACCAAAGTGTTGGGGAAGTTTTGGCTAGAGGTAAGGCCTGCTTGTTTTTATTTTAAAATAGTCACTTTTCTTCAGAAAATATCTCATGTACATTCACAGACAAGATTTTCTTGGTGAGTGTAGTAAAATGGTTTTGTTGTCAAAGCGAGACAAAATTTAATGAATATGTTGTACATGTTTATAAAGAGTGTGAGAAAAAAAAAATAAAGAGTGTGAGAGAAAAACTATTACTCATGTCCCAATATAGGATAACTTCATATTAAAAAACTGAATTAAAATGGATCTTTATTAAGTTCTAAAATTATAACTTGATTCTTGATTAATTTTTTGGCTATAACAACCCATGAAACACATAAAAATCCAGAAGAGCCGTTAGTCTTGTGTAGCACTTCTGCATTTGTAGTAATGGTGGCAGAGTGATAAAGGGGAGCAGAGGTTGCAAAGAATCTCATGTTGGAGGAGCAAATAGAGAAGTTGGCAGAATTGCCAGCAAATTCCTGATGTTTTCTTTTCTTTCTTTCTTTTTTTTTTTTGGCGGAGCAGTGAGGGTAAGTGATCTTGCCAGGTTCATACAGCTAATAAGTGTGAAGTGTTTGAATTCAGGTCCTTCTGAATCCAAGGCGAGTGCTTTATCCACTGCGCCCACCTAGCTGCCCCTTGTTCATTTTGTTTTGCGAATTTGTGATATAAACATTGGTAAACAAACAAATAACCATCTTAAAGATATTTTTAGCTAACAGCCAAATTGAGTTTTGAAAGAGGAAAATTTTAAAATTTCACAAAGGGCCTCCCGATTAAGTACATATTTTAATACCTCAGTAACTATATCTGTCAGTGGAAATGTTGTGAAACTATGGCTCAGGAGCTATGAAATGGAAGAGGTCATAGGCTTTTATACTACACAGAAGTTCTTCATCTATATATATAATGACTAATTTCTTCGAGAAGAGAGTTAGTAGGTATTGAATAGGCGTGGTCATTGGATATCATTACAACAAATTAAGTGATTATACCTTAACAGAAAGGAAATACATATTTACCCCATATGAAAGCCATTGACTTTTTACAGTAAAAAGCTAAATCCATATCCGATTAGAAGAAAGACTAAAAAGGAGAAAATATGACTTGTTAATGAATAATCTCTTAGTTTGATCTACTTTAAAGAAGCCTATTGATGCCAAATATTGGAAAATAGATGAAAGGCATAGATATCAGCACAAATACTGCCATTTTCTGCGGGAATTTAAACCAATGGAATCAATAGACAGCGTAGAAACCAAAAGATCCTAGAAACCACTTTGCCAAGGTCAGAATTATGACAGACAAGGGTTAAAACAGGTTTAGAATATTAAAATTGATGTATAAAATGCTAAGTAGGAGAATGGTGGAAATTTATGAGTATAGAACTGCATATTAAATAACAAGAAGCAGTAACAAGGAAAATAAATTTATCGAAAGTTTGGTAAGCAATACGATTGAGCCAGATTATTCCAAGAGTATTTAAGGATGAAACTGGAAGAACAAAGGACAAAAACCGGAAAAAGATCTTTTAAAACTGATACACAGGGGCAGATAGGTGGCGCAGTGGATAGAGCACCGGCCCTGGAGTCAGGAGTACTTGGGTTCAAATCCGACCTCAGACACTTAACACTTACTAGCTGTGTGACCCTGGGCAAGTCACTTAACCCCAATTGCCTCACTAAAAAAAACAAAACAAAACAAAACAAAAAAAAAAACCTGACACACAACAAATTCTTTTTACCATCAACTATAGTAGACTTAACACATTTTGTCTCAGGATCACAATCTCTGATAGGCTACATATGAAGTAGAAAATAGCACTTAAGAAAATAAGGATGGAAAATGAACCTGTATTAGGTTTAGTATGTGCAAGGTAGGTCCATGCAGGAGGTGACACAATTTTGGGAAGGTAGGCAGGAGAAGTTGAGAGATTAATTGTCAAGATATCTGAAAGAAGGGAGAATATCAAAGGTTTGGGGAAAAGTTACAGATGTTAAATACTGCCACAAAAAGGTGATGAAGACAATTATCAATATCAACAATTATCAACTCATATTCCTAGTTTCCTATTTATTTTTACTGTTTTGAAAATTGTCTTAATGAAAGTAATCTATACACCTTTCAAGGGTATTCTTGATGAAGCTATGAGAAGTAGTCTTTTTTAAATGATATCTGTAGCACAACATATTTTTATAGAAAAGTTCCACTTTCATGGAAAATACTTGGTTTTTAGCCCTATTGAAAAAGAGATTGCTTATAGATGAACAAGGGAATGAAAAAAACATTTATTAAGAGCTTACTATGTGACAAGAACTAAATGCTGGGGATATGAAGAGAAAAAGTAAGATAGGTATCAGCACAGATTACTGCCATTTTTTGAGGGAATTTAATTCAATAGACACAATGTGGAGACCGAAAGATCCTAGAAACCTCAGTGTTCTCAAAGCGTTTATGTTCTGTTTGGGGACAGACAGCACATCAAAAAGTTGAGCTGCAAGGTCAGTGGAAAGGCATTCAAGTCCTAATGGTGCAAGGTCCTTGGTTTCTTCAGCTATATCAGTAGGTCCAATGGCAGTGTGTAGAAGACCAGAGGCTATAGTGATAAGGCCCATAGCCAGGCCCAGATGACCTTAGGACATAATAGCAGGGGAGAAGGTAAGGTCTGGTTGTCCTTCATCTCACTGGAAGGACTATAGTTGGTGACTCCTTGTTCATCCAAGCCTCTTCCTGCCTACCTCTCCAGAATGGGATTATAGGTAGCCTGGGAGTTGGAGGGGAGGTTGAATAGAAAGCAAGGGGGAAGGGTCAGGGCTTCTAGATACTCTTATTGTGCATGATATTACAGTGATTGCATCAAGCCCCAAATCTCTGCAGAGCCTTCTGCATGTGAGCCATAATTACCCCAAAGTTCAACCTAATAACTATTTATTCAGAAAAAACTAAGTGGCTGTAAAATGCTTATTGTCTTGGCTGTGATATCCTGTTAAAAGGATAGCATATACCATGGTCTTTGAATATTTTGGACCTAGAATAATTAAATTGAATAGGAAGAATGGGCTCCATTGCATTTGGAAAATTGTACAGTGCTTTTAATGACTTCAAGTTTTTCCCTGAAACAAAGGTCCATTTTTAACAATACTGATATTTTTCTGATAATGTCATATGGCTTCAAGTCAAGGAATGTCACCGTCTTTAAAGAACTAAAGTTGCAGATCACTCAGGGTAATGGAGAGACATGCATGGTGGGTATGAGTTGGCTATAGCACAAGGATACAAATTAAGGACTGAACAGAAGAGGAGACAGAGAGATATACTAAGATATGCCACTGGAAGAGAAGAGGCAGGCTAGTCAAGTCAGGAGAGCAAAGATAACCATTGGACAGCCTGTGAGTTCTGTTGTTACTGATGCAATAGCAAGACCTATAAAGGCACATCTTCCCAGCAGATTGAGTGAATCTATTATGGAGGATTTATTGGATGACACGAACAAGAATTACACAGAATGTGTGGTTAGTAGTAATAAATTAATAATAATAATAATAATAATAATAGCTAACATTTATATAGCACCTTCTATGTGCCAGGTAGTATGCTAAGCACTTTGCAAATATTATCTTCTTTGATTCTCACAACAACTTTGAGAGGTAGGTGTTTTTATTATCCCCATTTTACAGATGAGGAAACTGAAGCAAGCTGAGGCTAAGTGACTTGTCCAGGATCACACAACTAGTAACTCTCTGAGGCCAGATTTGAACTCAGGTCTTCTTGATTCCAGATCTAATACTTCTATACACTGTGCCACCCAGCTGCCTCTCATCCACATGTCTTTGTACCACATGCCTTTGCATGTGGATGAGATGTCGTCTGCACTATCAGATAGGTAATGGGTCCATACAAGGAATGAAGTATTCATTTTGCTGCATCAGAATCTTTTTGTTTTATTTATTTATTTAATTGATTTTTTTTTTTTTGCGGGGCAATGGGGGTTAAGTGACTTGCCCAGGGTCACACAGCTAGTAAGTGTTAAGTGTCTGAGGCTGGATTTGAACTCAGGTCCTCCTGAATCCAGGGCCGGTGCTCTATCCACTGCGCCACATAGCTGCCCCTAACAGAATCTTTTTTATTGTTATTTTTAAGATTATATTGAAGGTGGAACTGGAATAATTTATTTTACTAAAGGATTAATCAAATAATTATTTTAATTAGCAGGCCTTTTTGGTGCAGTTATACTTTTTGATACCTTTATTTTTTTATTTAACATATACAAAACTTTTCTAGAAATACCTATCAAAAGGGTATGATTCTGATGAAGATCATTTTTTGAAGGAGCAGGCTTATTACACAGATTATTATCTCCTTTGTATAGTCTCTAATTTGTTTGCATAATTAATGCATATGCATTTTTATCATTCTTAGGAAAGATATTTAAATGAAGTAACATGTAGGGTGCCCTGAAAACCATTAGGTGCTAAAAAATGTTAGCTATTATTATTCATCATAATAAAGTAATGTAAGCATGAGAATAGAGCATTTGTATGAATACCAACAAATTCTTATTGAGCAGTTCATGCTTAATAAATCTTTGTCAAATGAATAGTGTTGAATTCTCTCCAACACCCAATTTAACTCTGAGGGTGTTGGGAACTTTGTGAAGGGCTTTTTTTTGTTTTGTTTTGTTGTTTTTTGGTGGGGCAATGACTTGCCAAGGGTCACACAGCTAGTAAGTGTTAAGTGTCTGAGGCCGGATTTGAACTCAGATCCTCCTGAATCCAGGGCCAGTGCTTTATCCACTGTACCACCTAGCTGCCCCCAGGTGTTAGGAACTTTGAAAAACTGAAGAAGTGTAAATTCACTTTAAGAAAAAAAATAGAAAATCCAAATTTATCATCCCCGCCACAAAAAAATCGAGATTGTTTTTCAGCTTTGTAACTTTTAATTTCTTTTTTTTTTTTTTTTTTTTTTTTGGTTTTTGCAGGGCAATGGGGGTTAAGTGACTTGCCCAGGGTCACACAGCTAGTAAGTGTTAAGTGTCTGAGGCCAGATTTGAACTCAGGTACTCCTGAATCCAGGGCCGGTACTTTATCTACTGCGCCACCTAGCTGCCCCCTGTAACTTTTAATTTCTAACAAAAGGATCCTTCAAAAACCAATTCACTTTAGGATTCATTTAAATAGTGAACTCTTTTACTGCATTTAATAAATGATTTAATATTTAAAATTCATTTCACTTGCCAGTTTTTAGAGATTTAGTCATTGCAAAAAACAAGATGAGGTTTGATGGGAAAAGGGAAATGAATATCTTGTCACTGAACTAGTCTAACTTGATATTCTCTATAAAAATTTTAATTTGTGGGGGCAGTGGTGCAGTGGATAAAGCACCACCAGCCCTGGATTCAGGAGGACCTGAGTTCAAATCCAGACTCAGACACTTAACTTACTAGCTGTGTGACACTGGGCAAGTCACTTAACCCTCATTTCCCCACAAAAAAAAAAAAGTAATTTGTGTCTTGTGTCTGTGTGTGCTACCATTCAAGGTTAAGATATATCATTGTGTAGGATAATCTTATTAGGACTATCTCAGATATGTAGGTATTTTGGAAGATTAAATTGAAATGGCTTCATCTTATGTATGTTAATTGCCTCTTGTGTACAAATGGAGATAAAAATTAAACAGTTCCTGTCCTCAGTAAACTTACCTTCTGCCTAGGAGGGTTGGAGGGAGAATATAATACATAAATAGATAAGTATAATGCCAGGTAGGGAGTGATTGAGATCGGACAGGTTCACCTAGGAAGGTAGATTTTTCCTCATTCAAAGAAGAACGCTTCTTTCTCCTTCCAGGGCAGGGATCTGGGAAGATTAAGTAGAGCATGTGGCACTTGACCTGAGAAAGATGAGGGATCTCAAAGTTAGAGATGAGTTGAGTTACCAGCATGGAAGACTACCTTTGCAAACGCACAAAGGTTGGTGTTAGCATATAACAGATGTATTCTAATTTGGCTAGAATGTGGATTTGATAAGGGAGTAATTTAATATATTTGCTAAGGTAGATTGGAAGTCTTTAAATGTTGGGGCAGCTAGGTGGCACAGTGGATAAAGCATCGGCCTTGGATTCAGGAGGACCTGAGTTCAAATTCGGCCTCAGACACTTGACACTTACTAGCTGTGTGACCCTGGGCAAGTCACTTAACCCCAATTGCCTTACCCCCCCCCCCAAAAAAAAAAGATTAATTATATGTACTGCTATACCACATTTCTTTCTCCTCGATCAGAAACCTTCAGAGGTTCCTAATTGACTTTAAGATAAAATGCAAAATCCTTATCGTGACATTTAGAGACTTCCTTTTTTTTTTTTTGGTGAGGCAATTGGGGTTAAGTGACTTGCCCAGGGTCACACAGCTAGTGTCAAGTGTCTTGAGGTCAGATTTGAACTCAGGTCCTCATGAATCCAGGGCCTGTGTTTTAACTACTGCAACACCTAGCTGCCCCCATATAATTAATCTTATATCTAAGCATCTCAGAGCAGCAATCCCTAAAAATGTTTGTGAGCTGGTAGGTTTTTGATGGACAAGATAAGCAATAAAGAGTAACTATTTCTCATTAAATGAAGGTTGACACAGTTGATTCTTGTCATTCACAGTAGTTGTGTTCCATAAAGTCACTGTGAACACTGAATTAATGAATATAGAAACGTTGCTCCTATTGGATATACAGGGTTAATTTGCAACAAGTCTCTGATCACAACATTTACTTTAGCACTTTCTAGAGTGGCCTCATGCACAGATCAGCGAATTTCCTCTTCCTTTTTCTGGAGGTTACCCTATTGTTGATTTGTTAACAGTGAACTCACAGCCAACAGCACCAAAACATTTGACTGAATGAAGGTTATTTAACACACATATTTTGTCTGTAAAGCCTTCTTGCTCTTAGGAACACTAGACAGTACTTCAGCAATATGCTTGGAGATCATTTTAGACAGCAAAAACACCCCCAAGATAGCCCAAACATGCAAAAGAAATGTGATACTAAATAGACTTCAGAAAGGTCACAGAGAGTCAGACATGACTGAAAAATGAAGAAAAACACATCCTATGAGCTACTTCCCCAATGTGCAATCACTGGCACTGGTTAGGTCCCCAGAGGGCAACTGTTACCTCTGGTTCTAGAGTTAATTGCTTTGTAATACTATATAGCTCATGAGCCTCATGAAATGTCCCCTTGGGTCAAATACCTTCTCTGGGTGGGGTGGTTTCCCAGGTTCTATTCTATTCTATTCAATAGTTGGCTATCTTCTCTGTATAACATGAAGTAATCAATAACTATTTATTTACTCCCTACTATATGCCATTCACTATATTAAATGCTGAGAATACAATGATAAAGTAAGGAAACAGTGAGCCCTCAAGCTTACATTTAAACAGGGGAAGCAACATGAACATATATGGGCATATACATGATATATACAAGGTTGATAGAAGGTAATGTTATGGAGAAAGAAACTAGCAATTTAGGAACCAACAAGATCTATGCAGTTTCACTTGCTGGTTTGCTGCCGGAGTGGCATGTACAATGAAAAAGTAAATATTAACAGAAGCATTTCTTAAATAGTTTTATTTTATAAGAAGCATATGGGAAAACTCTACAGAGTTTGGTAAAATATGTAAACTTCCAACCTTCTATGACCCCATTTGAGGTTTTCTTGGCAAAGATACTGGAGTGGTTTGCTGTTTCCTTCTCTAGCTCATTTTACAGATGAGGAAATTGGGGGATATTGGGTAAAGTGACTTCCCTAGGGTCACACAGCTAGTAAGTGCCTGAAGCCAGATTTGAACTCAGGAAGATGAGTCTTCCTGCCTCCAGACCTGGGATTCTATCTGCTTCACCACCTAGCTGTCTAGCTTTCTTTCTAAAGAGATTTAATTATTGAATGAATCTTTTGTCTTGAGGGTTAATTTTGTAACTTTTTTTTCTTTGGGGAAAATACAAAAATTTTCTCTCCTAGCTCTAAATACTTTTCTTTTTTTCTTTTCTTTTCTTTTCTTTTCTTTTCTTTTCTTTTCTTTTCTTTTCTTTTCTTTTCTTTTCTTTTCTTTTCTTTTCTTTTCTTTTCTTTTTTTGGTGAGGCAATTGTAGTTAAGTGACTTGCCCAGGGTCACACAGCTAGTAAGTGTTAAGTGTCTGAGGCCGCATTTGAACTCAGGTCCTCCTGACTCCAGGGCCAGTGCTCTATTCACTGAGCCACCTAGCTGCCCCTTCTAAATACTTTTCAACTTAATTACAGGGGAGATAGAAATTTGTTTATTTTATAATTAAATTTTAGGGACCTTCATGAGAACTCAGAAGTTCTCTGTCAGGAGTGTCATACATCTAAGGATGAACTTATGTTGGGAATTATTTAAATGGGTAAAAACTCCACATTCTAAAACACCAAATGTAAAGTAAATTACATTTGGGGGGGGGGGTTGGTGAGGCAATTGGGGTTAAATGACTTGCCCAGGGTCACTAGTAAGTGTCAAGTGTCTGAGGTCGGATTTGAACTCAGGTCCTCCTGAATCCAGGGCCAGTGTTCTATCCACTGTGCCATCTAGCTGCCCCCAGTAAATTACATTTTAAGTTAATTTTCTTCCTCCAGGGGTGATTTCAGCAGAAGATACTCCTTTGGTTACAAAACAACATCCACTAGACATAATTTCCACAGAAGAAACTCCTTTAGATACAGAACAACATCCTCTAGGAATGGTTTCCACAGAAGATACTCCTTTGGATACAGAACAACAACTAGAAGCAAATCCAGAGGTGCCACCAATTCTTGCAGCTATAAAGAGTGCAGGTCTTATAGTGAAAGAAAACATGAAACAATATACTAAGATGGTAAGTATGACATACTTAATTTCTAAGTGATTTATGGATTATTATAATTAAGTATATTTTGAGCATTTAGGACTTTCAGTAAATGACTAGCTTAATAGCTCTGAAAAGATCTTGATAATCTAAAGGAATTTTTTTTAAAGGTAAAACTTGAAATACTTTACAGGTTTTATTATGCTTTTGCTGTTTTTATTCAGAATTGGCTAATTTTTTTTTCAGAATTGGCTTTTTAGGGGAAACATTGAGGCATTTTATGGAAGCTGAAATACCTGAGGGTTTTTTTTTTTTTTAGGTTTCTGCTGCCTGTACTGGGAACATTGATATTTGTTGATGTAGTAATTTTACTTTAATGTATAGTTTAGGTCTGGGCACATTTCCAGAAGTGGGGTATTGAGTTACTAATCCCTATGCTTGGTAAGGGAAAGGTCTGGAAGAGGCAGAACTCAGACTCCTTTGTCCAAAACATCCTCCCCTCTCTTTATTTTATATCTTCCTTTCATTCAGTTGACTAATTTCTCTTTTAAAACCACAAAACTCATATTAAAAAATACAACTATCTTTGGTATAATTGAGCACATGTTATTCATACTTTATTATGAACTGCCCTAATCTGATCATTTCTTTCCTCCACTGCTTGACAGCTTCCCAATGTGGAGGTAGTAACAGGTTGATAATTGGCAAGAAATTTTGGAGAATTTTCTCAGTAGGTAGGCTGGTAGAATATAAACAAACACCTAGAGGGCAGATTCTTTAAGTCTTGGTGTTTTTTTTTAATCACGATCAACAAAGAACATATTTGTTGCTTCATATTTGATTATTATTATTTTTTGAGGGGCAATGGGGGTTAAGTGACTTGCCCAGGGTCACACAGTTAGTAAGTGTCAAGTGTCTGAGGCCGAATTTGAACTCAGGTCCTCCTGAATCCAGGGCTGGTGCTTTATCCACTGGGCCACCTACCTGCCCCCTTCATAATTGATTATTAAACTGAATTGATTGGGATGGAAGAGTGTGAGATTTGGGATTGGCCAGAAGTCAGCACAAGGACATGAGGGACCCGGAGAGTCAAAGTGGAAGGAGGTTGCAATTCTCTTTCTTCACTCTCTCTTTAGGAGTCCAGGGTAGCAACTAGTCAGGGTGCCACTGAACTTGACGAAGTTTCAGGATTGTCTCAGGATTCAGAGGATAATGAGTTCAAATATTGTGCCTAATACTTTATTGTCTGTGTAAACTTGAACAAGTCACTTCATGTCACTTGGCCTCAGTTTCCTCTTCGGTAACATGAAGACTTTGGACTAGATGACTGCTTGGATTCTATCTAGCTCTAAAGCTATAATCCTATGAAACTGCTTGCACTGAAAAGCATCTCTCTTGCCTTTGGAAATGTCCTTTTAAACTGTTAATAATAGCCTCACATTTTCAGTTTTTTTCATAATTATCATTATGGACTATAGTTTTATTACCAGAAAGGTATTTAGAAATAATGTTAGTTGAAGATTTTAGTTGAAGAGAGGAGGAAACAGAAGCCAGTAGAGGGGAAATAACTTACCCAGGGCCATCTGACTCCATAGTAAACACTTTTTACCCTACATTCTTCTGAACTCCTAATGATTAGGATCAGAGGATCAGAGATGATATATCTAGAGCTGGAAGAAGTCTCTCTTTTTTTTTTTATTCTTTTTTTTTAAATAGTATTTTATTTTGTCCAATTACATGTAAAGATAGTTTCAACATTCATTTTTTTTGTTTGTTTTGTTTTTGTTTTTTTGCGGGGCAATGGGGGTTAAGTGACTTGCCCAGGGTCACACAGCCAGTAAGTGTCAAGTGTCTGAGGCTGGATTTGAACTCAGGAACTCCTGAATCCAGGGCCGGTGCTTTATCCACTGTGCCACCTAGCCACCCCCTCAACATTCATTTTTATAAGATTTTGAGTTCCAAAATTTTCTTCCTTCTTTCCTTCCCCCCTCCCAAAGCCAGCAAGCAGTCTGATATAGGTTATACATTACAGTATTTCCACATTAGTCATGTTGTGAGAGAAGAATCAGATCAAAAAGGAAAAACCACAAGAAAGAAGAAAAAAACAACAAAAGTGAAAATAGTATGCTTTAGTCTGCATTCAGACTCCATAGTTCTTTTTCTGAATGTGGAGAACACTTTCCATCATGAGCCTTTCAAATTGTCTCAGATCGTTGTATTGCTGAGAAGAGTTAAATCTATCCAGTTGATTATCATAGTGTTGCTGTTACTGTGCATAATGTTCTCATGGTTCTACTCACTTCACTTAGAATCAGTTTATGTAAATCTTTCCAGGTTTTTCTGAAATCTTCCTGCTCATCATTTCTTACAGGACAATAGTATTTCATTACATTCATAAACCACAGCTTGTTGAACCATTCCTCAATTAATGGGCATCCCCATAATTTCCAATTCTTTGCCACTACAAAAAGAGCAGCTATAAATATTTTTAGATGTGTGGGTCCTTTTCCCTTTTTTTATGATCTCTTTGGGACATAATAGTGGTATTGCTGGGTCAAAAGGTATGCACAGTTTTAGCCCTTTGGGCATAGTTCCAAAATGCCCTCCAAAATGGTTGAATCAGTTCACAACTCCACCAAAGATGCACTAGTGTTCCAATTTTCCCACATCTTCTCCAACATTTATCATTTTCCTTTTTGGTCATATTAGCCAATCTGATAGGTGTAAGGTGTGGTACCTCAGAGTAGTTTTAATTTGCATTTTTCTAATCAATAGTGATTGAGAACATTTTTTCATGTGGCTATAGATAGCTTTAATTTCTTCATCTGAAAACTGCCTGTTCATATCCTTTGATAATTTCTCAAATGGGGACTGACTTGTATTCTTGTATATTTGATTCAGTTCTCTATATATTTTTGAAATGAGGCCTTTATCAGAAACACTGGTTGTAAAAATTGTTTCCCAGCTTTCTGCTTTCCTTCTAATCTTGGTTGCATTGGGGTTTTTTTGTGCAAAACCTTTTAAATTTAATGTAATCAAAAAGATCCATTTTGTATTTCATAATGTTCTCTTTCTCATCTTTGGTTTTAAATTCTTCCCCTCTCCATAGCTGACAGTTAAACTATTCCTTCCTCTTCTAATTAGCATGTCTAAATCATGTATCTGTTTTTACTTTACTTTGGTATACAGTATAAGATGTTGGTCTATGCCTAGTTTCTGCCATATCATTTTCCAGTTTTCCCAGCAGTGTTTGTAAAATAGTGAGTTCTTATCCCAGAAGGTGGAGTCTTTGGGTTTATCAAACAGTAGATTGGTATGTTCATTTACTTCTGTTTTGTGTGCCTAACCTGTTTCACTGATTCATCACTTTATTTCTTAGACAGTACCAAATAGTTTTGATGGTTGCTGCTTTATAATATAATTTTTATAACATAGTCCCCTGGAAGGAAGCTCAAAGGCTATCTAGTCCAACCTTATATTTCATAGATGAAGTAGTACAGGGAGACTAGGTGCTTGCCCGAGGTCTGAAAGGCAATAAAAACCAGAGGCAGAATTTGAATCTGGTCCCAGTTTGATTCTAGAGCCAGTGTTCTTTCCATTGCTTGCTTCCTTCATCATTACATTTTCAGTGACTTGGGGCATGACAGTTAAACTGGGGAGCACAGGTGGTGGTGGGGGATTGGGGAGAGGGTCTGGACCTTTGTCTTCGTTGGTGTTGGGAATTCCTAGTAATGAAATCCCCTCTACCATTAAAGAATGGCAGCTCTTCAAATTATAATTTTCGAATAGAGGTTCTTAACCTGAGGTCCAAAGACCCTGAAGGGATCCATGGAGAGATTTTCAGGGGTCCATGAAATTGGATTGGAAAAATACACCTTTATTTTCAATAATCTTTGGTTTCCTTTGTAATTCCCAACTATTTTTATAATTAAAGGCATTATTTTGAGAAGGGCCCCATAGGGTTTCATGACACAAAGTAGATTAAGAAACCCTGTTTTAGAGAGCTTTCTGGGTGAGATTTAAGTCACATGTTCAGGGTCACACAGCCAGAACATGGCTGAAATGGAACTTCACCTTAGGTCTTCATGACTCAGAGCCTAGCCTTCTATCCATTATGTCAAGCTGCTTGTCATGTTTTGTGATTATGATGATACACATTAATATTTATTTAATCCCAAATGAATAAATCTTATAATTATTAAGTATATTTATTTATTATTGTATATACTATTTGTAATGTCCACCTACTAAAGGGGAGTGACCCCTTTTGTTTTTGTCAATGGATTGCTCAATTTCTTTTTTTTTATTCCCTTTACATTGTTAGTTATAAGTATATGTAATGTTATTGCTTCATTTAAGGAAACTGTTTCTTAAGCACAGGGGGTAGCGTGAGAATATTATAAATATTACAGGGGCCCCCTGCTGTGTGAGCATGAGACAGTGTGTGTGAGAATAGGCCTCAGTTCTGTGTGAGCATGTGACTACCCTCAACCAATCAACTTGAAGCAGTGTGTAACGTAGTTGGTTTTGGTCAGTTGGTTTTGGGAGTTGGTGGTTGGAACCTCGTGGAGTTGGCAGCGGAACTAGGAGTGGTTGAGGTAGTTAGAATTTTTCTATTCTTGTTCTGTCTTTGTTAATCTCTAATATATTTTAATAAATGTTTAATACCTAAACTGTTAAACTGTTGTCCTAGTTAGCTTTCCCTATAAGGGGACAGTCAGTAGGGTAACCACACACATTTAGTTTTACTCATCACAACCTATTAATATGCCCTAAGTTCAGACCATGATCACATCTTCATATAGCTGCCAAAGTGATTTTCCTAAAGCTCAGGTCTGATGATTTTATTCCCCTACATAATACACTCCAGTGGTTCTCTCTCATCTCTAGGACCAAATATAATCTCCTTGCATTGGCATCTACAGCCCTTTACAACTTGGCTCCAACCTCCCTTTCCAGCCTTATTACATATTACTTCCCTTCATGTACACTGTAGTCCAGATAAATCATCTTCTTCCCATTCCTCATTTGTGATACTCCATCTCCTATACGTCCCCTAGGCATGGGATGTACATCCCGCCCTCACCTAAGCATTTTAGAATCCCTCGTTTCCTTCAAGACTCAGCTCAAGTGCTCCTTTTTAAAGAAAACTTTTTCTGATCCCCATATCTGTTAGTACAGTGTTATTTCTGCAATACCAGCATGTCATGGAAAACTAAAAGCTCTCATTTGTTAATCCTAAGGTATCTAAATTTAACATATAGATTGATGAAGTTAGATACTTTACCCCTTTAAAAAATAAAGTGCTAATAGCTCAGTTACTTAAGGAATCACTCAATTAGTATGTATAGCTCTACATACATATTGTGATAGTGGTTTTGAGGGATATAACATTATATGACAATTTGTATACCTCTTGCCCATCGCAGTTCCTGGCACATAGTAGGCATTTAATAAATGCTTGATTGACTGATTTACTGTCTGGGGAAGACAGCAGTCTGGATGTTGAGAAAAGAGCCTATCTAGTGCATTAGTGTTCCTTCCTTACTTTAGGTCATCTATAAGTTTGATAAGGATTCCATCATCCCTTTATTGAAATCATTAATAAAAATCTTAAATAGCTTAAGTCCAGGAACACCTGGGGGACTCTATTGGAGACCTTCCAAGTTGATATTGAACTAAGTTTTAATGACTACTTTTTGAGTCTGATCATAGAACCAGTCCCAAATTTATCTAATAGGATTATTGTCTCCTTTACATTTCTCTTTCCTACCCACAGGACTGTCATGCATTGCTAAAATTTAAGTAAACTATATCATCTATATGGCGTTTCTCTGATCTACAGATTTTGTGGAGATACTGTTTAAAAAAAGAGAGAAATCAGGTTAGCCAGGCATGACCTACTTTTGCTCCTTTTTTAGATCCTCACTAACCATTCTATGCTAGAACATTCCTGGAAATCCAAGTCGAAACTCACTTATCTAGACTTTGTAGAGCCCATTTTTTTCCTTTTAAACACAAAACAACAACAACAAAGCGGACCCATCATTGACCTCCAATCCCCCCTTCCATTTTCTAAAACCTTCATATATCATTGACAGAAGTTCTGTTATAACATCCACCAGTCTTTTCAGTAGCCAGTGATACAGTTCATCTGGGTGGAGTGACTTGAACTTGTCAGGGATAGCTGGTCACTTTCTTACTATAGTCTCTATTCACCTTGGATACCAACTCTTTGTTAGCCATATATATCTTATCATTTTCAGTGCAAAGGCCATTCTCCTTGGCAGAGAAAATGGAACTAAAATTAAGAATTAAGTAACTTGTCTTTTCTCTGTTGTCAGTTGTCACGAATCCTCCAAAGGCACTCCAGCGTTACTACCTCTTCCTTTCCCCCCAATATGGCCAAAGACTCTATTGTGGGCCTTGCCTTCTCTTGCCAGCCCAGTAATATTCCAAGCTTTAGTACTCCTGACACTATTATTACAGTACCATAATGAGATCTTATACTCAGTTTCCGTTAGCAGCCCTCATTCCACCATCTGTATTTATCTTTTAATAGAGCTGTGCTTGTTGCAGAGTTCTCTGTATATCTATATCAGAATGTGTAGACAACTTTTGTTTCCCCCAACTTCCGAATTGTTTTTCTTGACATTTTCAATTTCCTATTCATCTCAGGCTGACTTCCCCCAGAATTTTAGTTGTTGGAATTTTACTCTTGGATTTCATTATTGGTTTCTTCCTTAGAGCTTGTCTCCTATGATTTCTGGGAATCTCAACTGCTATTCATTCCTTATTTTATTGATTTTTTTTTTTTTGGTGAGGCAATTGGGGTTAAGTGACTTGCCCAGGGTCACACAGCTAGTAAGTGTTAAAAGTGTCTGAGGCTGGATTTGAACTCAGGTCCTCCTAAATCCAGAGTCATTGCTCTATCCACTTTGCCACCTAGCTGCTCCTCATTCCTTATTGTAAGTACTTTATTGTGTCTAGTTTGCTGGCCTCTAGGCTGTATTCTTTCTCTACTATTAAAAAAGAAAAAAGGGGAAAAAACCTTTTGAACATATTTGCAGACACTAGGCAAATACATTCTTATTAAGCCTTTTTTTAAAGGTTCCCCTCTATGTTCTGACAGGAATTGGCTAAGCCTATATTTTTAATATAGACCAGAAATCCAAATCCCAGTCTTACATATCAAGTCCTTAGCTAGCTGTTCATTTCCCAAGTTAATGGAAGTAACTTAAGTAGAAGAGGTGTGTGATTCAAGTCAAAGCTTATAGATTTATGTTTTTTGCCTCTTTTATTATTTCTAATATTGGTATTTTGATTTTTCTCTCTCCTCTTAGATTAATTGTGTAATTATTGATCAGTTTTGTTGGTTTTTTTTTAGATTTTAGTGATATCTTTTTTAGTTTTAACAGTTTCTGAAAGGGTTGAACTAGGATAGGTAAAAAGACTGGGGAAAGACATTAGAAATATTTGAGTTGGGGGCAGCTAGGTGGTGCAGTGGATAGAGCACCGGCCCTGGATTCAGGAGGACCTGAGTTCAAATCCGGCCTCAGACACTTAACACTTACTAGCTGTGTGACCCTGGGCAAGTCACTTAACCCCAATTGCCTCACTAAAAACAAAAACAAAAACAGAAATATTTGAGTTGGGGACAGTGCCAAAGGAAGTCAAGGAAGGATATGACAAAGATTTGTTTGGGGATGGATGGTTAAAAGAGGCCTACAGAAATTACAACATTATTCTAAAGGAGTTGTTGGTTTCTTTCAGTGGAAACTCTTTAACCCTCTCATCCTAGAAAAATGTTTGAGTAGTGCCTCTCTGTCTCTGTCTCTCCCCCCACCCTTCCTTTCTCTTCTCCTCCCTGACCCCCAGCCCAAACAATAGATTTAGAGTTGAAAGGTACTTAGAGACCCTTTTAGTCCAACTGTCCTTTCACAAATTAGGAAACTAATGTCCTGAGAGATTAATGACAAATTAATCCAACATTTACCAAGTTCATACTATGATCAAGACAAGAGGCAAAAACACAGGCCTTGGATTTAGGAGGACCTGAGTTCAAATCCCGCCTCAGACACTTGACACTTAGTAGCTGTGTGACCTTGGGCAAGTCACTTAAACCTCATTGCCTTGCCAAAAAGAAAAGAAAAAGACAAGAGGCAGGGTGGCATAATGGAGAGAGCTATCCTCAGACCTAGGTTCTAGTCTGGCCTCTAATGCAAACTGGGTGACCACCTCTTAGTGTTCCAGGTAACTCTCTGAAGATTCTAAGGCAGGGAAGGATTCTTAACACTCTTTCTGTCATAGACCCCTCTGGTGAAACCTTAGTGATTCCTCACAATGTTTTAAAATGTATAAAATATGTAAGATTACAGAGAAGACTATTATATTCAAATGCAGTTGTCAAAATCCCTAGGTTAAAACCTCCTGCTCTTAGCATGGTCTCTGCACCTAATAAACGCTTAATAAATGTTTCATTCATAGTATGCTGTACATTTGTAGGAATTTACAGTCACTAAGCATTTGTTAAGTGCCTACTATGTGTCAGGCTCCATGCTTAAGCACCGAGGAGACAAAGAAAAGGCAAGGAGCTCACAGTTTAAGGAGACAGCCTGAAAACGTCTATAAACAAGATCTATGTTAGTATTTTTTATTTTTTTCTCCTATTAATTATGTTACTTGTTGATCAGTTTTATTGTTTTTCTATTTTTAAGGGCTGTTCTATGTTTTAGCAATTTCCCATTTTTAGTTTTAACAGTTTCTGAAGGGGTTGAACTTGGATAGGTAAAAAGACTGGGAAAAGCCATTGGAAACATTAGAAATGCCAACAAGATGTATGGACAAGATAAGTTAACGATAGTAAAAAAGGGAAGGCATTAAGGGGGACTGGGAAAGCCCTCCTGTAGAACGGGGAGTTTTAGCCGGGACTTGGCGGAAGCCAAAGAATATTGTGAGCGGAGATCACGAGTGGCCTGAGAACTGCCCGAAAACCCAGCCCGAGGCCGGTGTCACTGGATAGACTCGTGCCCGGGGTGCAGTGGGTAGTGGGGGGAGGTTAACGTCTCTGCACACTGGAAAGGTGTGGGAGGGGCAGGTTTTGTCTGGATTTGTACAAAAGCAACTCAAACAGGTCCTGCCCTCCTTCTGGAGGGGTAGGGTATATGCGTCTAGAGAGGGAGCAGGAGGGAAGCGATAATAACAGGGAGGATGAATAAGGCCCTTATTAAGCGCTTGCTGTGTGCCAAAGCTCTGGGGATAAGAAGCGAAAAGTGATAGCCCTGCCCGCCACTTTCTAATGGGGCCGACCCTTATGGAAGGTTTCAGCTGCAAGCCCGAGGGAAAGATCCCATGGTCCTTAGGAACGGTATAATGACAAAGTAGATGGTAATTTGTCTTCTTTGATGTCATTTCCATTGACAGTATCCTACCATTTTCTGATTTTGGGGTGAGGAGGAAGCGCCAAAAAGTCCCGGAGGCTCCGAAGCCAGTCCCTACTCTTCTGCCCCGCCCCCTGAGTTCCAGCTGTCTGATTGGCTCCTCAGCCCCTCTCTCAGACTCGTTCTGGGGTTTTTTTCCGCTTCTTTTTACCTCAGGGAGTTTAGAGTTCTAAAGCTTCCCCCTCTCACAATGGTCCCGTCCTGTATCGTAGTTTTTTCCTTCTCCTCCCCCTCCTAGTCCTCCAGTTGGTTTCTTCTGCCCGGACCTGACCGACCCCTCCCCCTTCGATCCGGTTTCCTCTGGGTGTCGCGCTCTTTGCCTAGGACGTTGGGGCGGTGTTGTTAAGTGCTGACGCCATAGTGGGGAGGGGCGGGGCCAAGACGGGCTTGGGGTCAAGTCCGGTCCGATCCAGTTGACGTGTTATTGCCTAGGAGAGAGAAGAGTAGTGCAGAGGACGCGAAGTTTATTCTCCGTAACCCCACCGGGGTGTCGGAAAGGAGGAAGCGGCGGAAATCCCGACCCTGGAGAGTAGTTGCGGCTTAGGGCTGAGGGGGTCTTACTGTGCTCCAGCTTCGCCGCCGGGGCGATGGAGACGGTCCCCACCCCGACCGGGCCGTCGGCCGTGGCCACCGGGACCCCGGAGCTGCTGGGCTCCCCGTCCGTGTTTTGCGCCGCCCTCCTGGCCAAGCTGCTGGAGGTGACCACTGGAACCCCGTCGGGGAGGGGGGCCGCCTAGAGGCCTTGCGGTGGGGGTGGGGTGCCAGGAGGAGCAGACGGGCAGGGGCAGGTAACCGGGAGATCCGGGAGGAGGGGCCCGCTCTCTGGGGAACGGTAACCGACTCATTGCCGGAGAGGCCGGCCTTTGGGGAAGTGGCCTTGGCCTTCCCTGGATGAAGGGACCGGTGCTTTCCTGTGCAGGCTTGAGGAAGGAGCGTACTGGGGGGCGGTGTGTGATGGCTGTTGTGTGTATCTTGAAGGAGCATGCTGCCGTCACAAGTTTGTGTAGGGTGAGTGTGTCTTGAGGAAAGAGCATGCTGCTGTCAGAGGGTGTGTGTGTGTGTGTGTGTGTGTGTGTGTGTGTGTGTTTCACAAGGTATGCCTGTGTTTGTATCCTATCTTGTGTTTTCAAGGACAATGGATGGAGTTCAGGAATAGAGTTTTGAAGTAAAGAGAATTTAGTTAAAATCGGGAGACCTATCTGCAACCAGTGCCCAAGGGATCAGTAAT